>NC_083415.1:12339814-12964814 GCF_020745735.1 Hemiscyllium ocellatum | reverse complement strand
GCTACTTTACCTGGAGCATCAGAGGATGAGGAGGGATCTTATTGAGATTTATAAAATCATGAATGGCATGGATCGGATAAATAGACAAGTCCTTTTCTCCCTTTTAAGGGAGTCCAAAACTAAATGGCATCCATTTGAGGTGAGAGGGGAAAGATTTAAAAGGCACCTAAGGGGCAATCTTTTCACATAGAGGGTGGTGCGTATATGGAATGAATTGCCAGAGAAAGTGATGGAGTTTGGTACAACATTTAATTACAACATTTAAAAGGCATCTGGATGGGTATCTGAATAGGAAGAGTTTAGAGCGATGTGGGCCTAATGCTGGCAAATGGGATTAGATTAATTTAGGATATCTGGTTGGCATGGACAATTGGACTGAAGGGTCTGTTTCTGTGCTGTATAGCTGTACATTTTTATGACTCTATAACTGAGGGGTGGAAGGAGTCACAGAGACAGAGAGGAAGAACACAGCTGATGTCACCCACTGTAGGATAGTTGGCATATTTGAATATTAATTGCTTTCGCTCAAAGCAAATATTTTTAACCATCTTGAATGCTGTGCAAATTTATTAAGTTGTCAAAAGCAAATGGATGAGCAGATTTAGTTATCCAGATATTTTAAAACCAATCAACAAAACCATCACTGTCTCTGGAGTCATTGTCACATCAGTCTGGTTGACAATCAATGGTCAACTTAGAAAGTTAACTTAGAAATCTTACGGAAAAGCATTATTCTTATATCAATATGATCAACCTAAAGTAAATTATTTTCAGTCAGGTGATTTATAGGATAATATTTTAACACAAAAATTCACATTTGCTAGGAAAATTGCATATTTATATAGTAAATATTTTGTTTTTTTTAATTTAAAATCTGTATTGGCATAAACCCAGAACTAGTCACACTTGATTGTTATAACTTTATCTGCATTGGAGAATTATGTAAACGTAATGCAAATTTATGCAAATTGTGGCACTATATTATCTTTTTTAATTAAATAGAACTTTTAAAATCAAAGAAATATGCCATAATGACTTTGAAACATTCTAATAAGAAATAAAATTATATATATATATTGAAGTGTTGGAAAGGCAAGATGGTGTAGATAAAGGGTCATGCTAAATGTAAACTGGCTTCAAAAATCTCTGAAAGAAAGCTGGAATGTTCAACAGGGAAAATCCGATTCTGAAACAGGAGCCAGAGTGCCCATTGAGGTGAACATGATTATTATATGAAATTCCCACTGGAGAAAAAGTTGGATATTGTTGAAGAGCCTGAAATATGAGTTGGACAAGAACGGGACATCATTTAGGCACTGGCTGTAGCTTGATAGTGTTCAAAGTTTAAGAAGGCCTGGACAGAGATTGCTGCTGTATGTGGAGGTGCACTGACTACCTACCAAAACATTGAATATATGTTTCAACTCTGGTTTCATTGGTAGCACTCTTCCTTGCGTTATAAATGTTTGGATTCAAGCCTGACCCACAGACAAGAGCACAGAACTGCTGTACTGTATTCAGTCAGTACTACACTGCTGGAGATGTTGTTTCAGCAGAGGGATGGAAACAGAACCCTTCATCCTTCTCCAGTTGATGCAAAAGATCCCATCTTGTTATTATTATGATGAGTTGCATTACTTTTCTGGTGTCTATAAAATTATTCATACCACAACAAACACCACACAAAACCAAATTATCTAGTGTCTGTGACATTGCACATTTGTAGAAATGTTCTTTGCATTAAATCTACTTCAACATACATAAAATCTAAACCTTTTCTGGTCATCAAATTAGTAGAAACATGATGGGTAAAAAGGGAGGTGGTGTAGTAATCTTGTTCAAAGGTAGTATTACTGCCCTTGAATGAGGTGCAATTCCTAAATTAGAATTAGAACCAGAATTAGACATGAGGAACAGGAAGGGAGTGGGTTAATCTTGTTGAAGTTCACCTGTACCTCCACACACATCATCTATTGCATCCGCTGCACCCGATGTGGCCTCCTCTATATTGGTGAGACAGGCCGCTTACTTGCGGAACGCTTCAGAGAACACCTCTGGGCCGCCCGAACCAACCAACCCAATCACCCCGTGGCTCAACACTTTAACTTCCCCTCCCACTCCACCGAGGACATGCAGGTCCTCGGACTCCTCCACCGGCAGAACACAACTACACGACGGCTGGAGGAGGAGCGCCTCATCTTCCGCCTGGGAACCCTCCAACCACAAGGTATGAATTCAGATTTCTCCAGCTTCCTCATTTCCCCTCCCCCCACCTTGTCTCAGTCGGTTCCCTCAACTCAGCACCGCCCTCCTAACCTGCAATCCTCTTCCTGACCTCTCCGCCCCCACCCCACTCCGGCCTATCACCCTCACCTTGACCTCCTTCCACCTATCCCACCTCCATCGCCCCTCCCCCTAGTCCCTCCTCCCTACCTTTTATCTCAGCCTGCTTGGCTCTCTCTCTCTTATTCCTGATGAAGGGCTTATGCTCGAAACGTTGAATTCTCTATTCCTGAGATGCTGCCTAACCTGCTGTGCTTTGACCAGCAACACATTTGCAGCTGTGATCTCCAGCATCTGCAGACCTCATTTTTTACTCGAGCATTGATTAGAGACTTTCAAATCATGGAGAGGAAGTAGAAGAGAATATTTGTTGGCAGATTATGGAAATCTGCGGGACAAGTAGAATTGTGAAAATTGGTGAATTCAATCACTCTCGGGTAGACGGGGGGAAAGGTAGAGTCTGGGACAAAGAAATGGGGTAATTCCTGTAAGGCATGCATGAGAACTTTCTGGGACAATACATCTTGAGTGGTACCTGGGAGGGAGCTGTGCTGGATCTTATCCGAGGAAATGAGACAGGCCAAGTGGAAAATGTCGAAATGGGGAAGCATTTGGGAAAGAATAATATAGTAAGATTCAATATTAAGTTGGAAAAGGATAAAAATCAGTCAAGATTAAGATCACAGACAGGAAAAGCACATGAGGAAAGGATGGTAGGCTAAACTAAAATAAATAATAAACACCCTTAATGAACAAACAGGGTAAGCGCAACTGTAAAACCTGTGCCCATACCTCCTCCTGAACCTCTATCCAAGGCCCTAAAGGAGCCTTCGACATCCATCAAAGTTTTACCTGCACATCCACTAATATCATTTATTGTATCCGTTGCTCCCGATGCGGTCTCCTCTACATTGGGGAGACTGGGCGCCTCCTAGCTGAGCGCTTTAGGGAACATCTCCGAGATACTCGCACCAATCAACCACACCGCCCCGTGGCCCAACATTTCAACTCCCCCTGCCACTCTGCCGAGGGCATGGAGGTCCTGGGCCTCCTTCACCGCCGCTCCCTCACCGCCAGACGCCTGGAGGAAGAACGCCTCATCTTCCGCCTCGGAACACTTCAACCCCAGGGCATCAATGTGGACTTCAAGAGCTTCCTCATTTCCCCTTCCCCCACCTCATCCTAGTTTCAAACGTCCAGTTCAGCACTGTCCCCATCACTTGTCCGGACTTGTCCGACCTGCCTAACTCCTTTTCCACCTATCCACTCTACCCTCTCCTCCCTGACCTATCACCTTCATCTCCTCCCCCACTCACCCATTGTACTCTATGCTACTCTCTCCCCACCCCACCCTCCCCTAGCTTATCTTTCCATGCTTCCAGCTCACTGCCTTTATTCCTGATGAAGGGCTTTTGCCCGAAAAGTCGATTTCGCTGCTCGTTGGATGCTGCCTGAACTGCTGTGCTCTTCCAGCACCACTGATCCAGAATCTGGTTTCCAGCATCTGCAGTCATTGTTTTTACCTAAATAGGGTAAGCTGCTCACTGAAACAAAGGGTTCAGTATAGGTTCTAAATGAGTACTTTGCTTCTGCCTTTGGAAAATGGTGACAATAGTGCATTTGAAAAGGTGTGTGTTGAGCAACTGCACAATGCAGTGATGGATAAAGAAGAGGTAATAAAAAAGCTGGCAGATATCCAGGAAGAGAGGTCAGAAGGGATGAATTCTAGATTGCCGAGACAGATAAGGGAACAAACTGTGGAGAATATGATGGAAGTTTTCCAGGTCTTTAATTTAATTAAGTTCTTTGATGAGGCGACTGAGGTAGTTGATGAGGGCACTGCTGTGACTGTTGTATATTTGGACTTCGGAAAAGCATTTGACACGATGCCCACATGGCGGGTTGGTGCGCAAATTAGAAATAGTCAAGGTTGATGGTTCCTGGGCAGCATGGATTAGAGGTTGGCTTAAAGATCTGAAACAGAAAGAAGCTATAAATGGACATTTCTCAAACTGGAGACAAATTGGAAGTGGTGTTTCCTCGGGCTCGGTGTTGGGACCCTTGCTTTTTCTGATTTATGTAAACAATTTTGGAAATGAGTATCAAGAGCAAAATTTCTAAATTTTCAGATGACACTATACAGGGAAATTAGTAAATTGTAAAGATGACACTGAATGAATTCAGACAGACACTGAAAATTTGGCCAAAACGGCAGACACCTGTTAGTGAAATGTGAGGTAATACATTTTGGTAAAAGAGACATGGGGAGACTTTACCAAGTCAATGTTACAAGTTTGAGGGGAGTACAGGAGTGGAGGGTCCTTAGGGTTCATGTGCGTAATTCTCTGAAAGTGGCTGGGCAAGCTTAAACAATTATTAAGGCTTATAGGACCCTTGTATTTATAAATAGAGGCAGAGAGTGTAAAGGTAAGGAAGTGATGCTACAACTCTTCAAATCATTGGTCAGATAACTTGAGGAGTTGTGTTCAGTTCTGGCACCTAATTTTAGGAAAGATGTTAAAGTCCTGCAGAGAATGCAAAGGAGATCTTGTAGAATAATACCAGGAATGACAACTTCTGAACGCAAGGATGATTAGAGAAATTGGACTAATTCTCCTTGGAACAGAGAAGATTAAGAGGTGACCTTATTGAGATGTTCAAAATTATAGGCAATTTTGACAGGGTTAGGAAGGTTATTTTGTTTCCATTAGTTAACTTCAAGATTGTCAGCAAGAGAACAAGGAGTGAGATGAAGAGAAACATTTTACTGAGAGAGTTGTTTGTATTTGGAAGGCTCTGCCTGGGAGAGTTATAGAGGTAGATTCCATACGAGATTTGAAAAGTGAGGTCGGTATATATTTGAAAGGAATGAAGTTAATGGGTGATGGAGATAGGAGCTGGAGAATCGGACCAGCTGGAGTAGCAGTTTCTGGAGCTGATCGAGACATGATGAGTTGAATGGCCTCCTTTCCTACTGTAAGATACTGTGATTCTATCCAGGATAATGAAAGGAGCACTGTTCAGACCAAAACAAAACTCCAAAATCTTGAGTTCTACCCCTCATCACAACATTTTCTTTCACTTTCCCCTCACTCCAACATTCGGTTCCCCTCACAAGCTCTCTTCAGATTAT
Organism: Hemiscyllium ocellatum; assembly: GCF_020745735.1. Lineage (NCBI taxonomy): Eukaryota > Metazoa > Chordata > Chondrichthyes > Orectolobiformes > Hemiscylliidae > Hemiscyllium > Hemiscyllium ocellatum. Next base: position 12,959,398 of record NC_083415.1, on the reverse strand, counting down.
AGGGGATTGAAATAGGAGGTTACAATTTAATACATTGAACTCCCTCCACAGGAAATTCAATCATGGCTGATCTGATTGTGAGATTAACTCCATTGCCCTCCCTGACCCCAATCTTGTTGCTATAATACTTGAATCTCTTACATATTAAAAATCTATGAAACCCAGTTTTGAATATATCCAAAGAAGCAGCTTCGACTGCTATACTTAACATCTGCTGCTTCATCAATGAAATTCCTTCTATCATAAGGTCAGAAATGGGGAAATTTGTTGATGATTGCAGAATGTTCATCATCATTCATAACTCCTCAGATACTGAAACAGCCTAGACACAAATGGAACAAAAGAGGAAGTGGTAGATGCAGATACAGTTCCAAAATTTAAAAGACATGTGGATAGGAAAGGTTTAAAGGAATATGGCCAAGTGCAGGCAAATGGGACTAGTTTAATTGGTCTCTAATAAGACACAACCTAATCATTGCTCCTTAACATTCAAAGGCATTACCATCATCGAATTCTTCACCAGCAACATCTTAGGGATTAGCATGGACCACAAACTCAGTGGGTTCACCACAGTTGGCTACAAGAGCAGGTCAGAGTTGAGACATATTACAACAATTAACCCCAAAGCCTTTCCACCATCTACAAGGCAAATTGAGGAGTGTGATGGGATATCCTCCACTTGCCTGAATGAGTGCAGCTCCAACATCACTCAAGAAGGTCACACCATCCAGGACAAAGCAGCTGGCTTGACTGCCACAACTTCCACAAGCAAACACTCCCTCCATCATTGACACTCAGTCACAGCAATGTGTATTATCTGTGAGATGCACTGCAAAACTTCACCAAAGATCCTCAGACAGCACCCCCCAAACTGGTGACCTTTTCCATTTCGAAGATGCATGAGAATACCACCACATACAAGTTCCCCTCCAAGCCACACACCATCCTAATTCGAAAATACAACACTGTTCCTTCACTGTCACTGGGTCAAAATCCCGGAATGCCTGCCATCAGGGCATTGTAGGTCAACCTAGAGCATGTGGACTGCAATGGTGCATGAAGGCAACTCACACCACCTTCTCAAGGACAATAGGAGAGAGCAATAAATGCACCCACACCCCTTGAGAGAATTTTTTAAAATTGCAAATATTCACCTTCAACCAAGAAATCTCACATTGTTGGCTTTTTGGCTTTTCTGCCTGACCATCTTCTCGCCTGTAAATCAGTTTTGAATAGGAGATTTATGTAGGTCACAATTCTGTTATGTTTACTTTAGTGATAGAAAGGGTATACCACTGGGCAAGAGTTACAGCTGGGGGAAAGGCAATTACGATGCAATTAGGCAAGATTTAGGAAGCGTAGGATGGGGAAGGAAACTGCAGGGAATAGGCCCATTAGAAATGTGGAGCTTATTCAAGGAAAGGTTCCTGTGTGTCCTAGATAAGTATGTACCTGTCAGACAGGGAAAAAGCTGTAGAGCGCAGGAGCCATGGTTTACGAAGGAAGTGGAATCTCTGGTCAAGTTGAAGAAGAAGGCTTATGTTAGGGTGATGATTTGGAGATGCCAGTGTTGGACGGGGGTGTACAAAGTTAAAAGTCACACAACACTAGGGTATAGTCCAACAGGTTTAATTGGAAGCACACTAGCTTTCGGAGCAACGCTCCTTCATCAGGTGATTGTGGAGGGCTCGATCGTAACACAGAATTTATAGCAAAAAATTTGCAGTGTGATGTAACTGAAATTATACATTGAAAAATTGATTGTCTGTTAAGCCTTTCATCTGTTAGAATACACGTGTAAATCACAAAACCTTTTTTTTTAAAGTTGCATTCTCAGGCTAGCTGTTAACAATGGTGATAGCTAGACAATATGTTGAAGGTGTTATCCCCCTGTGTTCTCTGTCTATGACCTGATGTTCAGATTGATTCTAATCACTGGGTGTGATTGAGGTTCAAAAGAAAGAGGTATTAGAAATCCTGCAGAGTGTGAAAATAGATAAGTCCCCTGGGCCGGATGGGATTTATCCTAGGATCCTCTGGGAAGCCAGGGAGGAGATTGCTGAGCCTTTAGCATTGATCTTTAAATCATCATTTTCTACAGGAATAGTGCCAGAAGACTGGAGGATAGCAAATTTGGTTCCCCTGTTCAAGAAGGGGAGTAGAGACAACCCTAGTAATTACAGACCAGTGAGCCTTACTTCAGTTGTTCGTAAAGTGTTGGAAAAGGTTATAAGAGATAGGACTTATAATCATCTAGAAAAGACTAATTTGATTAGGGATAGTCAGCATGGTTTTGTAGGTTACAGAGAGACATAGATAAGCTGCAGAGCTGGGCTGAGAGGTGGCAAATGGAGTTTAATGTGGACAAGTGTGAGGTGATTCACTTTGGTTGGAGTAACCGGAATGCAAAGTACTGGGCTAATGGTAAGATTCTTGGTAGCGTAGATGAGCAGAGAGAACACGGCGTCCAGGTACACAGATCCTTGAAAGTTGCCATCCAGTTTGACAGGGTTGTTAAGAAGGCATACAGTGTTTCAGCTTTTATTAATAGAGGGATCGGGTTCGGAATCATGAGGTTATGCTGCAGCTGTACAAAACTCTGGTGTGGCCGCAGTTGGAGTGTTGTGTACAGTTCTGGTCACCGCATTATAAGAAGGATGTGGAAGCTTTGGAAAGGGTGCAGAGGAGATTTACTAGGATGTTGCCTGGTATGGAGGGAAGGTCTTATGAGGAAAGGTTGAGGGACTTGAGGCTGTTTTCATTAGAGAGAAGAAGGTTGAGAGGTTACTTAATAGAGACATATAAGATAATCAGAGAGTTAGATAAGGTGGACAGGGAGAGCCTTTTTCCAAGGATGGTGACAGTGAGCACGAGGGGGCATAGCTATAAATTGAGGGGTGATAGATATAGGACAGATGTCAGAGGTAGTTTCTTTACTCAGAGAGTAGTAAGGATATGGAATGCTTTGCCTGCAACAGAAGTAGATTCACCATCTTTAAGTACATTTAAGTCATCATTGAACAAGCATATGGACGTACATAGAATAGTGTAGGTTAGATGGGCTTCAGATTGGTATGACAGGTCGGCGCAACATCGAGGGCTGAAGGACCTGTACTGCACTGACATGTTCTATATATCAACCTCCTTATGTAAAAACGGCACAATACTTAGGAAACCTGTATCTCCAACGTTGCTGACCTCAAAGTGATTCCTCTACATGGGGAGCACATCTGAGGCTAAATGTAGGCCTTGCATTTTCAAAGATGGTTGTGAACAGTCTTGATGGATTCGAGACTGTATAACTAGTTTGAATAGTTCATCGTAAGCCATTCCGAGATTAGTTACTCCCACTAAAGGACCCTGGAATTTCCTCAGTGAGCACTAATGGGAAGTAAAACTTGAAACTACATGTTCATTCTGTCATTGACTAGTTGCAGTCAAGTAACTTGCAAAACTCATTAGAATTCACCTGAAGGTAAAATCATAGTAAATCAATATAAATAAACAAGGCCTGAGAAAAATGCTGAACTTTATATATTTCTTCATTAAGACTGAGTATTAGTGATTCAAGTATCCATCATTCATCAAGCACAGTGTTTGGGAACCTGCAATTAAGGACTTTTTTTTTAATCTTGTGTGATTTCTAGTGGTGGCATGAGGATGCAACAAAGAGAAAGAAGATGCAGAGCAGAACTCATTGAAGATACACCTAAAAAATGCAATTGCAATAAAATGTAAGAAAATAACCAGAATTTGTTTTGAGCAAGAGCATTTCCATATAACTTACATCTAATACTCCTGAGCTTGGTGGCAAGGCCATGCTGGGCAATGATGCATTTGGGCAGAATGATTAATTGGCGAATGTTAAAAATGAAGTTCAGTTGGAAGTGAAGCGCTTCCATGTGTAGCTCAACTGTGCACAAAATGTTGCAATTTTTTAAGACACAAAATTAATTTGTAACCATGCCTATATCTGGGGATGCAAAGGCGAAGAGAATTCAAAGCTACTCATTTGTTAAGTCTTCGCAATCATGTTCACAGAGCCATAGAAACTTACAGCACAGCAACCCTTCGGTCCAACACATCGATGCCGACCAGATATCCTAAACTAATCTTGTCCCATTTTCCAGCATTTGGCCCACATCCCTCTAAGCAGAGGCACAAGTGGGTACTGCAGATACTGGAGATCAGAGTCAAGATTAGAGTGGTGCTGGAAAAGCACAGCTGGTGAGGCAGCATCTGAGGAGCAGGAAAATTGACATTTCAGGCAGGAATCTGCCTCGGATTCTGCCTCACCTGCTGTGCTTTTCCAGCACCACTCTCTTCTTGACCCCCAAATCCCTCTAAACCCTTCCTGCTCATATATCCAAACAGATGTCTTTTAAACATTATAATTCCTCCACTACTTCCTCTGGCAGCTGATTCCATACACGTACCATCCTCCAAGTGAAGAAATTACCCCATAGGTCCCTTTTATATCTTTTCTGTCTCACCTTCAGCCCTCTAATTTTCGACTCCCCTACCCTGGGGAAAAGGCCTTGGTTATTCATCCTATCCATGCCTCTCAAGATCTGAGAAACCTTTATAAGGCCAGCCCTCAGTCTCTGACCTCCAGGGAAAATATCTTCAACCTATTCAGCCTCTCCCGACAACTCAAACCTTCCACTGCTGGCAACCTCCTTGTAAATTGGGACTACATGCTTTCAAGTTTAACTACCTGTTTCCTACAGCAGGGAGACCAGAACTGAATGCAGTATTCCAAAAGTGATCTAACCAATGTCCTGTACGGTCACAGTATGACATCCCAACTCAATAGGAGAAAGTGAGGACAACAGATGCTGGAGATCAGTCGAAAAGTGTGGTGCTAGAAAAGCACAGTAGGCCAGGCAGCATCCGAGGAGCAGGAGAATCGACATTTCGGGCAAATAACCCCCCATCAGGAATGGCAACACTCCCAAGCATCCTACCATTAAGTGTATAAGGCCTGCCCTGATTTGCCTGACCAAAATCCAATGTCCTGAGGCACTCCATCAGCTTCCCTTTCAGTTTCTCAGCTGTTTAACATCTCCTGGCTGTTAAGAAGCTTGATTAAAAAAAACACTCTTTTTTTAGGTTTTTACATTTATTAATAATAGGGCAACATTAGTCACCAAATCTGTTATTGAATTGTTATGATTCTAGATAGTGTTAATACTGGACAAGTTAGCTCATGGACTTTAACCTGGTTTACTCGACAATGTTTTGACTTGTTTTGGTTTTTAACAAGGTGGTCTCTCACTGAAACATGAGCACACAATGCTGCAGATTTTATTGTAACAACAAAGCTGAAGTTTATTAATAGACAAAAAAGATAAACCATACTATTTACTGAGAACAAAAATTCAAAAATTTTTAGAATTATAATCCAATTACTCCTCAATCACTCCTTTAAAATTGAAGAAAAGTAAAGGCACATCCTAAATTAAGTCAAAAAACACCTCCATACACTGTGCAATAATACATCTTGTGTAGCAATACAAATCTCCATTTATATTGAAATTTCAAAGCTAAGCATATAGTTTTTATCTGAAATACTATTGAAATTTTCAACTGAGAATGGACACCTTTGCGTATGTTCCATGTCAGAGGCAGCAAACAGTGAGGATCTGAAAAACTAAGAAGAATGTCATTGCCCACCCAAAACCCTTTTTGAAATAATAAAATCGAGCACTTTGGTTTTGTTTCTGTCTCGAGTCTAGCATCAACGTGAGGCCTGAAAGAAATTAAGAACAATATTTTGTCCACCACTCAACCCTCTTTAAAAGCTTTAATTATGACATTTGCATCTGTGTTGAGGAATATATGGTTGATCTGTGTGAAGTAGCAAGGACCAGAAAAACTACGAACAATGACGTTGCCCACCTGAAACCGTTTTGGAATGTTAGGAGTATAAGTAAGGTTCTGCACCTGTCCAGAGCTGAAAAATGTGTTGCTGGAAAAGTGCAACAGGTCAGGCAGCATCCAAGGAGCAGGAGAATCGACATTTCGGGCCTAAGCCCTTCAGGAAATTCCTGAAGAAGGGCTTATGCCCGAAATGTCGATTTTCCTGCTCCTTGGATGCTGCCTGACCTGCTGCGCTTTTCCAGCAACACATTTTTCTGCTCTGATCTCCAACATCTGCATTCCTCATTTTCTCCTCTGCACCTGTCCAGTTTGGTCCAGTATACTGATCATATTCCACTCAATAAACAGTATAAACTGGAGATCTGAAAGAATGAAGAACAATGACATTGCCCACTCCAAACCCTTTTGGAATGTTAGAAGTGTTAAATAAGGTGTCCAGTTAGGTCCACTTTCCACTTAGCTTCAACATTTATCTGAGTAACACAAACTTCAACACAAAAACTAAACATGGTATGTGGCACCTTCAGGAAGATTGTCCAAAACAGTATATCCACATGGAGCAATGGTTGGATGCAAGATCTCCACCCTTCAGGCTCTCTGTCTGTATTCCTGATGAAGGGCTTTTGCCCGAAACGTCTATTTTACTGCTCCTCGGATGCTGCCTGAACTGCTGTGCTTTTCTAGCACCTCTAATCCAGAATCTAGTTTCCAGCATCTCCAGTCATTGTTTTTACCTGCAAGGACGACTAACAGACTACAATCCTAAATATCATTGCAAAGTTTCAAAAATGCATCAGCATCTTGCAAGTGTCCAGTTCCACTTCAACAGCAAGGGATTGGAGATCTGGGGAAAAAAAAAGCTAAAGAGCTGTTTGATAACCCTACCCCCACACCAATTATGGTGATGAGCGATGAGTTCTTCAATTATAAATTAGCATTCATTCCCTGAAACCCAATATACACTCAAATAATTACATGTTAAAAAATGCTTGAGATTTGGTGAATCTAAAGTTTAGGAGCTTTTTGAAAATTTAATCTAAAAATTTAGGTCAACAGGTGAAGCTAATGATGAATATTATCAATTAATTTGCTTACCGGACAAGCCAGGGAACTAGAGACTGGTGAGTCTGATGTCAGCGGTGGGCAAGTTGCTGGAGGGAATCCTGAGGGACAGAAATTACATGTATTGTCAAAGGCAAGGACTGACTAGGGATAGTCAACATGGCTTTGTACATGGGAAATCATGTCTCACCAACTTGATTGATATTTTTGAAGATGTAACAAAGAGAATTGATGAGGGCAGAGCAGTTGATGAGATCTATATGGGCTTCAGTAAGACATTTGACAAGGTACCAATGGGAGACTAGTTAGCAAGGTTAGATCTCATGGAATAAAGGGAAAACTAGCCTTCTTGATTGAAGGTAGAAGACAAAGGTTGGTTGTGGTGGGTCGTTTTCAGACTGGCGCCTGTAACCATTGGAGTACCATCAGGGTTGGTGCTGGATCCATTACTTTTCGTCATTTATATAAATGATTTGGATGTGAACATAGGAGGTATAGTTAGTAAGTTTGCAGATGACACCAAACTTGGAGGCGTAGTGGACAGTGAAGAAGGTCACTTCGGATTACAACAGGATCTTGATCAGATGGGACAATGGGCTGAGGAGTGGCAGATGGAGTTTAATTTAGATAACTGTGAGGTGCTGCATTTTGGAAAAGCAAATCTTAGCAGGACACTTAATAGTGAGGTCCTAGGGAGTGATGCTGAACAAAGAGACCTTGGAGTGCAGGGTCATAGCTCCTTGAAAGTAGAGTTGCAGGTATATAGGATAAGGAAGAAGGCATTTGACATGCTTTCCTTTATTGGTCACAGTATTGAGTACAGGAGTTGGGATGTCGTGTTGCAGCTGTACAGGACATTGGTTAAGCCACCTTTGGAATATTGTGTGCAGTTCTGGTCTTTTTCCTATTGGAAGGATGCTGTGAAACTTGAAAGGGTTCAGAACAGATTTGCAAGGATTTTGCCAGGGTTGGAGCATTTGAGCTCGAAGGGGAAGCTGAACAAGCTGGGACTGTTTTCCCTGGAGGGTCGAAGGCTGAGGGGTGAACTTATAGAGGTTCATAAAATCATGAAGAGCATGGATAGGGTAATTAGACAAAGGCTTTTTCTCTGGGGTCAGGGAGTCCAGAACTAGAGGGCATAGGTTTAAGGTGAGAGGGGAAAGATATAAAAAGGACCTAAGGGGCAACATTTTCCCACAGAGGATTGTGCATGTATGGAATGAGCTGCCAGAGGAAGTGGTGGAGGCTGGTACAATTGCATTATTTAAAAGACATCTGGATGGGTATATGAATAGGAAGGATTTGGAGAGATATGGGTCAACTGCTGGCAAGTGGGATGAGATTATGTTGGGATATCTGGTCAGCATGGACGAGTTGGACCGAAGGGTCTGTTTCAGTGCTGTACATCTCTGTGACTGTATGACTGTATATTCAAATATTCAGTCAGAGTCCTTGTCTCTAACACTTCAAAAGATTTAATTTACTGGTGACTTTAACTTACATACTGGAACTGCTGAAGGCTGCCATTTAAAGCTATTAACACCTATAATTACCAAAGTAATTATACTCAACTCTAATTAACCTCTTCAAGGTTTTACCCCAACACTCTGGTCTGAGGCTACCACTATCTCTTCATTCAAAATAATCTAACTTCACTACCTCCTTCTTTTCTCAGCAGTACTAGTTTATACAGGTCCATCCAAGGACTTCATTGACTGCCCAAATCTCAATATAAAACTACAAAAAAACTTCTAAATTATGAGTCTTTCCCTTAAGGTGAAATAAGAAAAGTTATAGAAATCACTAACAAACATTGAGGCCCCACTATTTACCCTGCTGGCTTGTAAACCAATCTAAGGTAAAAAGAAATCCATCCATAGTGTTCAAAAAACTCCTAATACTAAAGCTGGGCTTCCAAGTCTGTTTTAGAAGAAATCATCATGGCTATAGATATACTTACAAGTTAATTAGTAACCACAGATGCAGAAAAGCACGTTTCTCACAAACCCAGAATCTAAGAACCTAAACATACAATAAATAATATTGAAAAGATTGGTACATAAATCACATAGTTTGCATCATAAACGAGCTCATGCCCGAAACGCGATTCTCATGCTCCTTGGATGCTGCCTGACCTGCTGTGCTTTTCCAGCAACACATTTTCAGCTCTGATCTCCAGCATCTGCAGTCCTTACTTTATCATAAAAGCATAGACAATTATCCTCATGAAGGAGGGGCAGGTGAAGTAACTCCACAGAGGCCAGTATTGCATCACCACATGACCCTTTAACCTCTACACGTGGAGAATCCTTGACGCTGATCCAGCTTCTTCAGAGTCAGCTCATAAGGTAAACAGAACACTGACACTCCTAATCTTATCTGTCAGCCAGGGCTCTCTTAATTGAACCAGATTAATAGTCCCAATCAGGGAACTCATATTCATTTGGGCTAAAGGCAAATACAGAGGAACCTTGATTATCAAACGAGATGGGCAGACACTATTTCATTCATATAATTGATTATTCGGTTAATTGATTCAAAGCTTCTCCTTTGGGGCTCGGAATTTTCTGAACTTTTTTTTCCTCTCTCTGCCTGCCTTGTTCCATCTCTCTGTCTCAGGGTCTGTTTCTGAGCAGAGATACACTTGTGTGTAAGGGGCCTACACCATTGCTGAAGCCCTCCCAGCCCTCCCAGCCCCCCCACCTCCCCACCCTCACTCATCAGCTCAATGGAATTGACACAGCGAGCATTCGTTAAGTCTGGTCCACGTTCAGGAGACTAGACAGCAGCACACCACACGCGAGCCCTTGACACCCCATCTGACCCCACTCCTACCCTCGCCCACCCCCAACCCCATCCAATACTGAACTCGTCTGCCCCCATCACTGCCCCCGTCCGCCACCCAACCCCATCCAACTCCGCCCTCATCAGGCCCCCAAACCCGTCTAACACCACCCCCCCAATCAGCCCCACCCACCATCCATGCCCCCATTCGCCACCACCCCCCCATTCGCCACCACCCCCCCATGCACCCCTTCGTGCGTCACCACCCACCCTTCCACATCCCTGCCCCCTTATTTGAGCCAGATGTCACAGTGGACTGTTGTATATTGACAGATGTCCCTACAGGAAGCAGTCTGAAACAAAGCCTTACATAACTTGCATCAGAATGACTCTTTTACTAATGTGTCTTTCTGTAGCTCTTGTACATATTACTGTTGGCAAGCCCTTTCCACAATGTATAGATTTCCAGTGCTTTACCTTTTGTGTTACCATATGTACTTCACTGTACTTCACTTGCAGGAGAAGGATTCCTTTTGAAGACTTCCACGCCTTTTCAAGATGAGCATGACTTGCCCTTTTTCCTTTGAGCTGAATATTTCAATACCTTAGGCACTGTTTGAGGCTATCTGGCCATCACAGGGCATGCGTTGATGTGACTGTTGAGATCTATCCAGGCTTGAGCTGGGTGGGTGGCAAGGTGGCAAGCACTGTTGCCTCACAGCGCCATAGACCGGAGTTCAATTCCCGCCTCAAGCAACTGTCTGTATGGAGTTTGTACATTCTCCCCGTGTCTACGTGGGTTTGCTCTAGTTTCTTCCCACAGTCCAAAAATGTGCAGGTTAGGTGAAGCGGCCATGCTAAATTGCCCATAATGTTAAGTGAAGGGGTAAATGAATGGGTCTGGGTGGGTTGCTCTTCGGAGGGTCATTGTGGACTTGTTGGGCTGAAGGGCTGTAAGTAATCTTCCACACTGTAAGTAATCTCATCTAAGTCTCATTGACTGTAATTCTTGTGATTCTGAGACCAGGGATGCAATTTTGCGTATCCTCTTGGAATCAGCAATAGATTCATGTTGACAACCAAAATCCTGGCTTCACCCAGAGTTATATTATTATCATCCATGAGCAGATATTCACCAATCCATGGGATTGAATCTTTTTCAATTAATTAGTCACCAGCCAGGCCATTGGTTGCCATAACAGATTTACATGTGGAAACCGCAAAGCTGTAAAATATTGTTTAAGGGATTCACCATTTCCTTTGCTATTCTGACCGAATGAACATTATTCAATTATCAGACTTTTCTTTGACCTAAAGTAGTTTCCATGAGTGCTTACTGTCACAACAAATGTAGAAGTATCCCTGTGAGGTGCTTGAATATTGACTATCTATTTTGACACAATATCTTGACCTGCTGCTACCTTTAGACCATTCAATCCCATAGTGAGCACGCAGGTCCTGAACTCTAATCTATTGTACCCATGGCATGGGATGGTTTCCTGGTGAAGAAAGAGATGATGCTGGCTGTCTCAGCATTCTCCTTAGTATATCTTCCTTTGTCTTCAAGAGCATTCATTGCTCTTTAGCTGTGGATGTCTCTGCAATGAAAAAGAAGCCTGAAATGAGCCTTTGTATACCTAATAAAAACAGAAGTTGCTGGAAAAGCTCAGCAGACCTGGCAGGATCTATGGAGAGAATTCAGAGTTACTGTTTCGGGTCTGGTGACCCTTCCTCAGAATGGTTCGGCGAAAGGGTGCCCAACCTGAAGCGTTAACTGTGATTTCTTTCCAATAGATGGTACCAGACCTGCACTTGTTGAGCTTTTCCAGAAACTTCCGTTTTTGTTTCTGATTTGCAGCATCCACAGTTCTTTCGGTTTGTGTTCCTTATATACCCATACTGGAATGGTCTCTTTTTTGAATGTGTCTTGTCATGGTTCTTACGTACACATCTGAGAGAAATTCCTTTTCTCAGTTTGTTCTTTGTGGGGGGGTCTTTAAAATGACTTGGGACTCAATTTTGAGCAATGATGTATACATGCTGTACCTCACTCTCAGGGCGAGACCTTTCATGTGTCAAGCCACACTAAGTGTTGTTCTTTGATGATTCGGAGATGCTGGTGTTGGACTGGGGTGTATAAAGTTAAAAATCACACAACACCAGGTTATAGTCCAACAGATTTAATTGGAAGCACACTAGCTTTCGGAGTGATGCTCCTTCATCAGGTGATGTCAGCGTCGCTATGAAAGCTAGTGTGCTTCCAATTAAACCTATTGGACTATATCCTGGTGTTGTGTGATTTTCAACTTTGTTCTTTGATGATACCTTTGCAGAATGGTTGCACTTTAAGCACATTTTATGCTTTCTCCTTTTGGCTGGATATGGTGTTGTAACTTTGTGAACATTTCCACAATTTGAACACAGTTTTCAATTATCTGACAGTGTTATTGAAGTTGATGTCACTTTATTGTAACTGTTGTCGTGCTCTTACATACATTCTGGACTTGACTGGCAGAGTTCCCAATAGATAGCACACAATATCATGGCCTTCTGGTATAAAGGTACCTTCAGTCAAAAAGACAGTGAAATGTGTTCAGTCAATTATGAGAGCTAACATATCGGGCAACATTCAGACTAGTCCACACACACCCAAGAAGCCATAATTATAACCCTGGCAAATAAGCAGCACATTTGTATAGACTGTTTCTGAAGCCCTGAGTTAAAGGATATATTCCTGTGTAATTTCTGGTAATATAAAAAGGCAGATTTAATTTAGACCTGATGATTGTGTATTTTCCAAAGTTGGATCATTATCTTTCATGAAGAGATGCCTAATTATCTATGGAATTGAAGTGCTTTCAATTAATTGACCAGGAATGGGTTCATTGGTTAGCCGACTAAACTTACATTATGAAGCTGGTGGCACCTAGTGTTTGATGGGCTCACTATTTCCCTGAGATCTTTGACAGATTTGGTATTGCCATTGGATTAAATTTGTGTTCTCCTTTGTACCTGTAATCAATATTAAGATGAATGTGATGTCTTACCAGTAAATAAGCTTCCCAACAATATATAAAGTCCATACTTTCTTGTGTTAAAGATCAAAGAAGGTTATTTACTCTCACATGCTTAACCTTGGAAATGCTGCAACACTATGTTCAATTGTCCCACACATTCTTAAACTTGCAAAGATTAGATTCAGAAGAAAGTGGAGCTTTACAGCTCAAATGATCTCAGTCTCATTTGTGATAGGCCAATAGTCTCTCAGATTAATTCAGTGTTAAAGTTTGAAATGAGGATTTCACAGTGAGAAAGTCTGGATATTTACCTAATCAACCTGTTCAACGATGTTATTACATATCTGTGGAACAGAGCAGATTTGAACATGGGCCTCCTGCCTCAGAGGTGGAGACACCCCTACTAGTATTCTCTACTCCTACTCTGCACCTGGTATTGCGATGCAGTTGCAAATCCAAGAACTAACCAGGCCTGAGATTGTTTAGCTTCTTAGATCAGATGATGTTAAAAAGTTCACAACACCAGGTGTTCATGCAATAGGTTTATTAGGAAGTATAAGCGTTCAGAGCGCTGCAAGTAGCTAGTGAGGTAGGATTATGACTTGAAAGAAGTTCTGGGATTTACATATTAATCAACTGAAACCTGCATCCCCATTCTAAGTGATTGAAGACTTAACAGCAATCTAGCTTTGTTCAATACATCGCATCAGAAGTATGACACTTTGATCTTTTACTATAAATTCTCAGTCCTATGATTCTGTCCCACTACTACTTGATGAAGAAAGCTTATACTTCCAACTAAACTTTGGCCACCCCAGTCTGACTACAGCACATCCACATCATGGAGATCAAGTGAGATTGTGTGCTTTCAGACTAATGTGGGTGCAAGCAGTGAGTCTTAAGGATTCTTATAGTTGAAGTTGGAGGTAGTTGGTTCTCAGGTGAACTTGAAGTTAGAATTGATTGGAGAACCTCTGGCTTCTAATGCACTGCTGGTAATTGCCTTGGCTGCTTTACTGCATGGAACTCATTCTAATTTTGTTATGGAACTCTGCAAATGACTTCTTGCTGGCTGTATATAAAAAAGGCCTCCTGAACATGTGACTTGCACAAATTTCCAGTGTTTCCTCCAAATAAAAAGATGTCATGGGTGTGGATTCCAACATTGTGTGTTCTATTTCAATATCTTAATAGTCACACAATTCTGTTTGGATGGGGGGGAGCCATCATAATATCATTGAATGTTAAATGTTCTAATTAACATGCAGAGTTTCAATGTTTCCTGTTGGCCATGTTGAAATAGAGACAGTTATAGTTATTTTGCAATGCTACATCCAGAAATAATTCCCCAGATGGGCACAAATGTTCCCTGCATTTAAGTATTTGCTTTTAGTCTTTGAACTGTCTGAAGGTCAAGTGTGAAAGGTCGCAGGAATTTCAATGGCTATTTTAGTCAGCTGATTATGTTAAAAGTTATGTCTGAAAGTTTATCATATTTTGAGCCATGAAAGTGTAATTCATCATCACACTTATTTTTAGTCCTAAGTATTTTTCAAAAGCACAGACTGCCATTACCAAATATAAACAAAACTTTAGTGAGCTGCTCGAATATTTGCTAGTTTTCTACTCTGAGACAATCATTAAGTATTGTTTTCTTACAGTCAAGATTAGAGCGGTGCTGGAAAAGCACTGCAGGTCAGGCAGCATCCGAGGAGCAGGAAAATCGACGTTTTGGGCAAAAGCCCTTCATCATTGTATCCTTATAGCCTATTGCTACATTTGGATCATCTATTCCCAAGTAAGTAAGGAGGTTTTGCAGCTTGTTGGCTCAACAAACAACACCCACACTCTGCGAGGTAGGCAAAACCATGGGCAGAGCTTTGCGACGGAGTGCTGACATCGTTTTGGGAAGGCATTTGATCGACAAGTTAATCATGCAATGGTGAGCCCAGCAGAGAGTAAATTGAGGCACTAAGTATGGTCTTGCTGACTGATAATTGCCAGCCAATCAGTGGCCAGTAGTTCTTGTTCTCAGCAGAATCACAGGAAAGGCTCTGGCTGACTGGAGAAAACCATGCATTTTCAGAGTCGGAGGATTGAGCATTGCCCTAGCTCTCAGGTAAACAATATTGACCTGAAATTTCATTGGGATGGGCTGGAGGCAAGGTGCATAGGGATTCAACACCAAGAACATATGTGTCTTCAGCAGCCCCCACTCTCATCCCAATGTCTAGTTCCTCAACAAGCACAAATTAGTTTTCATTGATAGACTCACCCCAGCCCAGAAGTGAGACAATGAGGCCAAATCCATCAATCACATAGCATGCATTCGTCTGCTGGCAATGGAAGAATTGATTCTGAAACTGGCAAAGTTAAACTTTTTACAACTGTTTAATCGCCACGTTTTATTCTGAGGAAGGGTCACTGGATCCGAAATGTTAGCGCTAACTTTAGATTGGATTAGATTAGATTTTTGACAGTATGGAAACAGGCCCTTTGGCCCAACAAATCCACACCAACCCTCTGAAGAGTAACCCACCCAGACCCATTCCCCCTGACTAATGCACCTAACACTACAGGCAATTTAGCATGACCAATTCACCTAACCTGCACATCTTTGGATCGTGGGAGGAAATCGGAGGAAACCCACACAGACACGGGGAGAACATGCAAACTCCACACAGACAGTCGCCCAAGGCAGGAATTGAACCTGGTTCCCTAGTACTGTGAGGCAGCAGTGCTAACCACTGAGCCACCATGCCGCCCTCTCAACAGATGCTGCTGAGCTTTTTCCAGCAATTTTGTTTTGATTTCCAGCATCTGGAAATCAGTTTTTATTTATTTCTGTTTGTGTCAGATTGCTGTACACCTCAGAGTAAGCCAAAGATGAATCCTATTAAAAATCATTATTTGCTCTACTTTAAAACATCTCAGAGCTTGCAGGAATGGCAACACACCAGTAGAAGTTTTCTGCTTTTTCTGGTTGTGAGCCTGTGTGGGAAGAGTACTTAACTGGGTGGGAGGGTTTGGGAACAGCAGAATTAAGTTCTGCAGAGGAAGACTTTCTGACCCTCTAACAATAGAGGTGCTGAAGAGGCCAGTTAAATAACCACTTAACAGTCTTATGCTGCCATCATTAGTATCAACCCAGCTGCATGTGGACCTGTCACCATCCATATGCTTGGCAGCTTAAACAGTGTGGCCAACATCTCACTTCTGGGCTGGGGTAAGTCTTATTGAGGAATTAGACATTGGGATGAGAGTGGGTGCTGCTGAAGACGCATATGTTCTTGGTGTTGAATCCCTATGCACCTTGCCTCCAGCCCATCCCACTGAAACTTCAGGTCAATATTGTCTACTTGAGAGCCAGGGCAATGCACAATCCTCTGACTCTGAAAATACATGGTTTTCTCCAATAAGCCTTTCCTGTGATTCTGCTGAGCACTAGAACTGCTGGCCACTGATTGGCTGGCAATTATCAGTCAACAAGACCATACTTAGTGCCTCAGTTTACTCTCTGCTGGGCTCACCATTGTATGATTAACTTGTCGATCAGATGCCTTCCCAAACGATGTCAGCTTCGTCTCAAAGCTCTGCCCATGATTTTGCCCACCTCAAGATACTTATTGTAAAATTTGTGCCAGCACTTAACTTTCCAGGCCCATCCAGAGGATTGAGCAATTAAATATATGTAGAATGTTCGGTCAACCAGAATAATTAGACTTCCAGTACAGTACCATCCTCCTGAACTTACCCAAATTATAATCTGTGTGGCAAGGCCCAATCTTGACCAGCCTACCATGAATTTAAGCCCTTAAGCAGATATTCATATCAGCTCCAGTCAGGATGAGAAAGGGTTGGCCTACCCACACGGTTAAGCATTGCATGCAGTTTGGGGAGGGAAGGTGGTCCCTAGGTTTGTACTAATTTGTGGGGCTTGGGTCCAGGCTGAATTGGGAGTGGTGGTGGTGCTGGTGATCATACTAACCTTAACCCCCAACGTCCTTGCTTCTGATTCTCCTCCCCCTCTTCTCATGAATCTGCAAGACCACACCCTCCTCTGATAATTACTTTTCCAGTAGGTGATCTCTTATCTTCAGAGTCCAGTGGGGCTGATGTCCAATCCATAAGAGTTGTCATGGGTGCTGCCAAGTTCTTGAGCTGCCAGCTGATTCACTTGGTGGCTGGCAGTTCCTTGATCCTATGATCTACATCTGGCAGAAAGCTGACTGGAACTCAAACAGCAAAAGATCAGATAGGATTCCCCATCTCTCTAAGTCACAGGTTTCCCTCCAGGAAACTCACCCTCTACAGGCAGTTTCTGTGTATAATGTTACAATCAGGAGAAGATGGTGGTCATCGACCTGTATTCTCTTCAGTGTACTGTGATTCAATCAATTGTTCATTTTATGACTGAGCAACATGGATTCTTTTTGTTAACCAAATGATTGAAAGGGTTTGTGGCAAAGGAAAGTGTATGATATTAAGTCACATGATCTCATGAAGCGCAGAACTGGCTGGAGGGACTAAATAGCCCCTATCTAATCCAATGATCTTACATTTCAAAATTCTCACCCATTTTTTAGCCAGTTTTCTCAAATCTGTGTCCTCTGCTTTTGAACATTCTGCACGTTGAGACAGTTCCTCCCTAGCAAAATCCTTCAATTATTTTGAACACCTCTATTGAATCTCTCATTAACCTTCTTTGACTCAAAGATGGCAATCCCAGATTTTCTATCTCTCACATAACTGAAGTTTAAAAGAAAAGTTAAAAAGCCATCTTATTCCAATTGAACATGTTCTGTAAAGATACATATTGCACTGATTAGAAAAAAATCTATTGTGCTGATCATGAATACAGTCCATAATGCTATAAAGTTGTAAATTCTCCTGAGAGTTCGTCTGATAGAACTGGTCTCCTGCTGAGTTTGATAGAACCAATTGAAACGACTTGATAGCAAAGCTTAATGACTATCTACTCAAGTTAATTCAACTGTTCGACATAGCCAGAGGCTCACTAGGCAGAGGATGTGAAAATCATCTCATTATTTTTACCACCTATATACTTATTTAAGCTGGTGAGCTGGATAGCTTCACTAAGCCAGTTTGGTTGTCAAAGTGATGTTGAGAAAAAAGAATTAGAGCAGCTGGGCGATGAAACTTCCTTTAGATATATCCCACTACCACAGATTAGGTCACAAAGCAAATAAACTTTCCACCTCAGAAAAGCAGGGGTATTGGGAAGCTACATGCGAACACCACATGTAGCATCAAGGCTGCTGTCACTACTAATTGGCTCATTCATCAGTACACATAAAAATTTATTTTAAAATTAAGATTAGTTTCTCAAGAATCAATTCTCTAATTTACTTTCTAACACTTCAATCTTTAACCTTTTAAATTATGTCCACACACGACAGGGAGAGTTGTAAATAGAATGAAAGAGGGCTATTCATGACTTGAGGACATCCTCAATCAATTTACAGTTGATGGATTTGAGTGCAGCTGAGCTATTCATGGGAAATGGAAGAACCAATTTGCACACCCCAAGATGCCACAAACATCAAGGGCCAAATAACCTGGCATTTGTTCAGGTGTTGCCTCAGGAATAAACATTCTACTCACCGTTTCCTGATTCAACAAGAGGAGAAATGTTATCTGAGTCATAGCTGCCACTGCTAGTTTGACAGATAAATATTTTTCAACTTCGGCAGTGAACCTTTAACATCTGTGCGGAGTACGTTATTAGGTACTTGAAAGCAAGAGTTTTAAAACTGGCTGCTACCTCAGGCAACGACATGAAAATAAGAACTTTTATTTTGTTGTAGGTCAAGGGGCTTGACTAAATAGCAGCATTTTTGGAAATGAAAAATAGAATGTAACTCAAATAAAATCAGAAATTGATAGAGATATTCAAGCAGTCTGACAGCATTTGTGAAGAGACAAATTAAGTCAATGGCTGGAGTTTTCTTGTATCCTGGTTAATGGGTTGGCAGGTGGATCTGAGGGCAAAATAGTGGGTGAATATATTGTGTGAAAGCCTAATGTGACCAAGGCAGATACAAATCTTGCCAAAGGCAGTAGTTGGGTAAAAGGCAACTGAGTCCTACAAGGAAGCAATTGCCAGACACTTTGTGCAGCATTTGAAATTTGACCAGGTTGTACATGAAGGATGAAGATTCAAAGTCTCAGAGGTTATAAGGAAGCGAGAGTCCAGTACCAGGCCAGTGTTAGCAGCTATACGTAAGTTTTTTGAGCTAACATTTCTGAGTGAGTAATTAAGTTGCTATTCTTTCATGGGATTTGGGCATCACAAGACAAAGATTTGCCCATAACATGGCCACAATCATTCCAGCAATGTTTGTGGTACATTTTTATACCGCAAAGGTGGCTCTAATCCTGGCCAGTGTTCCTAATATGATAAAGTTAGGAACTTCCTAATATGTTCATATTAAAATATACCCATGGGAAAACTTTATCAGTGCTCAGGATGCAACAACTTTTAGTCCACTCGGTGGTCTGAGGTGAACATTTGAAATGTGGCTGAACATGTGATAGGTTGAACGTCTGTTTGTCACTGCCCATTTTTAAACAGTTAACATCGGTTATTGAAAATGCCAGCGTGAAAATAGATGAATTTATGACACAATGTGGTAAAATGAAAGACAATTAAAAAGGTGCAAGTGAACCATATTTGTTTTTGGGTACTGGTTCCAATCAAACAGCCAAATTGTGACCGCAAGTGTGTATCATCTCTAACATAGCCTAAATGAAGAGCATGAATTACTACAATTGTTACAGGATTGAGGCAACTGAGAAGCTCAGGTCTGGATTTTCAAAAACAAAATGAAGATGTCAAATCCCTTGCAAAGGAGACTGAGTTTTAGTGGAATTTGGTGACCCATTGTGCTACTAATATAATAATAGCAATATTGAAATTCATGGTAAATTGTACTAACTGCATCTATTGGATGTGTTGCTCAGTGGTGTAGTCTAATAACCAGTAATTGCTTCATATTAATCCTGGGGTTTGGAGTATAAATTTTATACATGTATTTTCTTTTGTTTTTTTTAACTTTGTACAATAAGGTTCACTTTATTTGTTCAACACAGTTGAATATTATGGTTTAATTATTTTAGGAAGTAACTGGGATTTCAAGCATTAAATAATTTAAGCAAAAAGATTACTGCTGCCAAACTAGATAGTAATATAAATGTGGTGATCTTGTCTGAGACTGTAAAATAATTTAGCGGTCTCACCAGGGATTGTGACACACTTACAGCTCAATGATTATTTCTGTACATAGAGAGAGCAGATAAATTGAACACTAAGAAACGACCTGACAGATACTTGTTTGTTTAGAATGATTATATTTAAAACAATGTCTTCCATTTAAAAGGCCAAAAAGAAATAGAATTCAAAAATTTGATCTCTCTGTGTTTGAGTGATTTGTCGGGTTCATTGTTTATTCGATACTTACTTTATTGTTTATGTCTGTGGCTGGAAGTTCAAAGATCAGACAGGAAATGTTCCAGAAATTATTTAGGAAGGCTTTGTGTATGTTGGAACTCCTGTAAGTTCTGAGGTATTTTAAAGTATCATTATTCATTGAATTAGAATAATCTCTAGTATTTTGAGATAACAAAAATACACTGCAATCCGGTACAAACATAACACAAGAATCAGATCTCAACTTATATAGTTATTGAAGGATAGTGGTAACAAATTTCTATTTTTATCTCAGTACTCCTCAGTTCAGAAGATGGATGGAAATTTCCCCAGGGTTTCTAATTACTACCCAGTCATTTTTATGAAAAAGTGAGAAAGAATTGACACCAGGTGAGGACAGTCAAAGATCTGTTAACTCATACCATCTGAGATCACTGACTGATGAATGGTTGCTTGGATGTAGTAGACATTTAGGAGCACTTACAAGAATAATAGTAGATTACAACACCAGAAAAGCTGGCCAACTCATAGCTGTTGTGTTGTGATTTCTAATGATTTTGTGCATAGAATAAAAAAAACTGTCAGTGAAACCAATGTTATCATTCAAGTGTTATGGACTCGTCAGATCCCAGAATGAAACCTTGTTTAATAGGCCATATTTTGTTTTGAAATTTGGTTATGATCGTGCTCAGTCACTCAATACATGAGTTTTCCAATGCACTTTTAACTAAGTGCTCACATTCATTACAGAAATGAACAAAAACAAAGCTTACTATAAGGCAATTTGATCATTTTCTCATGAACAGCAATAGAACAATTCAATCCTTTCGTTCAGCAATATCCTTAACAGACACTCAACCCTAGTGTTGCATCAATGCTATCTTCACATTAAAATACCTCACTAAGTGACAAGGTCATTAGAATTTCTTTTTAGAGATTTTCTGCACAGTCAGAAAGTGTGATTTGTTCCTCCCAAGACCTACAGACAAATAAAAGAATGCATTGACTATTCCATCACTTCAACTACATTGAGGTTGCTCAAACAAGCAATCAAGAATTTCCAACCCTGACAAGTCACAGATGTCTATACAGTAAAAACTACTTTTCTGCTGTAACAGATTTTACTTCTCTGAACTAAACCAGCTTGTTGTTCCTAGCTGTCTGTCTTTCCTGTACATCATAAAAGTTCAACTTCTTGCGCACCACAACAATTTTTATCTCCAGGTAACTTGCTAGTTATTTAACTGAAGTATCTTGCTTTCTTGTTTT
This sequence comes from Hemiscyllium ocellatum, assembly GCF_020745735.1. Lineage (NCBI taxonomy): Eukaryota > Metazoa > Chordata > Chondrichthyes > Orectolobiformes > Hemiscylliidae > Hemiscyllium > Hemiscyllium ocellatum. The sequence continues at coordinate 12,937,933 of NC_083415.1, read as the reverse complement.
AGTTCACTGTGCCAAATGACTTTCAGAACATTTCTTGAAAAAAACACCTTCATAGAACTAAAATTAAAAATCCATTTTAAATCTACATTAAAGCCATGTTCCCAAGATAGTAATATTGCGAACTTTTATAGGACATAGAACTGTACAGCACAGGAACGGGTTATTTGGTCCACAAAGTTAAGCTAAACATGATGCCAAATTAATCTAATCCTTCCAGCCTGCCCTTCGTCCATATCCCTCATTCCTTGCATGTTCATGTGTTTATCTAAAAGTCCTTAAACACCCCTGTCATGTCTGCCTCCATCACCACCCTGGCAGCACGTTCCACTCTCCTACCACTCCATGTGTCGAAATCTTGCCCTCACATTTCCTTTGAACTTCCCCCCCAACCTTAAAGCATGCCCCCTTTGATCACGCTAGACCACCAGATTATGTCTAAATAAAAAGACAACAGGTATGTAACCAAGGTTACTTCATGTTATGCTGCATTTAACTGAATTTTGATGACTTTAATACAAATAATGGCATATCTTGAATTTCATGGTAATGCTACATCTATGCTTTTGCATTCAATTTACAATTCAAGAGGAGAATCTTATGACCAATGTGACTTGTGTAATCCAATAATTGCCTATCATTTTGTATCACACAGTCATTAAGGCAGTGAGAAGCTAATTATCATAACTCCACCCTTGTGAAGATCAATAATATTCTCAAATTGTCACTGTAAGTGCAAAGTAACGGTACTGGTAAACTGACATGGGCCTGATTAATGTATTTAAAGAATCTATCAGTGTTTCAATTTTTTTCCCCAACTAAAACTGCAGGAAATTACTTTGGTTACCTGCTGGGAGATTAATAAGCATTTCATTACGTTGGTAAATTAGTCATCAGTTCTTCAGATTGTGTTATAATTTAATGGATGTATTTAAAATGTGGCTTGTGGCTGTAGCATTGTCAATCCTGAAAGAGGTTGGCCAGGTCTGTTTGTAGAACTAATAGGATCAACAGACAATTCAAAGCCAGTAGGTTTTTATTTTCACTGGTGGCTCTGTTTCTGTTTCTGCTCCTTTTGTCCAAAGGGCCTGATAAAGTAGCTGTTTGCTCTGAACCCTACTTCAACAATCAATGACAGCTTGAGGAGCTGTAAAAGAAGACTTTGGATTTAATGCTTAATAGATAAATTAACGTAACTACAATTGCTGTGCATCAAATAATTCATAAGCATAAGGATAGACAGCAGAACAACACTAACGATCTCCCAATGAATCTAGGCCAGGGTTCTCTCTCATTTATCTGAATGTGGGAGACAGGGTAGTGGAAGCAGATTCAACAGTAACTTTCAAAAGTGAACAAGATATATGCTGGAAAAGGTCATACTTATAAGACAATGGAGAAAGAGTGGTGATGTTGGAATTGTTTGTAAAATTCTTTGCAGGAACAATGAGCCAAATTACTTATTTCTGTGAACATGTTACATTAATTCACAACCATTGTGATAATTTGCTTGATATTTGCCAATGCGATATGGGTGTCTGTGGCAAGGCTCGCATTTATTTGGCCATGAGAAGATGGTGGTAAGCTGTATTCTTAAGCAACACACTAAAACAAATTAGGAGCAGGAGACGATCATTATGCCTCTTCAGCCTGCTCCAAAAAGACTGTCGCTGACTTGGTAGTGGCCTTAAGTCCATATTCCAACCACCTTCAATAGCCTTTGACTCCCTTGTTAGTCAAGAATCTAGTTCCCACTGCCTCCAAATATCCAAAGCCTATGCCTTCATCAATCTCTGGGAAAGATAGTTCCAAAGAATCTTGACCCTCAGAGAAGCTATTTCTCTCAATCTAACCAAGACCCCTTTGTTGTAATTTTTATTACATACTCTGAGAATTTAGAAGAGCAGATAGAGCACTAATAGACTGAGAGGTGAGTTAAACACAATGGCATTAAGCTCTCAGAATCGTTCAGGGACTCAGGTTACTTCTGTACTCATTAACATGTCTGGAATTAACATCCCAACCACTGAAATTACATTCAATTGCATAATATTGTTATCCAATTACAGGAAACATATTTGTTCAAAAACCTGACTGTTTTGTATATATGTATAAATACAAAGTGAATATCTGGCACTGTACCTTGTTTCTTTCCAGCTCCAGTGAGTAAATTATTCATCGGTCACTTTGTTCCTTTAGAAATAAGCTGGTTCGTTGCCCAAATGCTTCCAGTGTTAGGACCGTAAGTGCTTGATGTTCAGATCCTCATGTGGTAAGGCACAGCCAAAAGAAGCAATCTAAACAGCATTGAGAAATATAGACAGTGTGAGCATTGCACGAGTGTCTTTGCACCAGGGGGAAGTTATCAGTGCACATTAAAGATGAATGGAGTGTAAATGCTACAAACGGCTATCTCCCGACCATGTCCAGTCAATTATTCACCTTTCACAGGAAAGAAAGTTAACATTCACCGGCAGTGCTTTTGATTGTGTATTAACAAACAGCACAGTAAGTCATGCAGAACCAGCCCTGTGTATTAAAGTTAAGAGCATTGCAAAGAAGCTTATAGGAGCAGGAGAAGATCATTATGCCTCTTGAGCCCACTTCACCACTCAATAAGACTGTAGCTGACTAGGTTGTGGTCTCAAGTCCATATTCCCACCACCAACAATAACCTTTGACTCTCTTGTTAGTCAAGAATCTATCACCCACTGCCTCCAAATCTTCAATGCTTATGCCTCAAATCAATCTCTGGGAAGGGTAGCTTCAAAGATTCTTGACCCTCAGGGAAGCTATTTATCTTGTTCAATCAAGTTCCCTTATCCATCCTGTGTCTAAGGGCTGCATCCCAGGGGGTAATGAAGGACAAACAGATACATATTGTGTTACTTGGCACATGCATGTCAAGTGATATGCGGAGAAAGAGCCCACATCACTTGCACATGGCAGCATTGGAAAAAGGAAGAACTGGTCCTGGGTTATGGAGGATGTACCTCCCCAGGTTGCAGCAGGATAGGCTTTCATCTGAGGTATGAGCACCCTGACTAATGATAATGTACCAAATACTGTTCATTCCTCCCGTTACTTCACAAACCAGGATGCCTATTGCCAGTCGACGAACTCAGCGACATTGTAGCTTTGAAAAGCCTGAGAAGAGGAAAAAGAACAAGGAGGAGAAAAAGAAGGGAAGATCAACAGAACAGAATTCAAGACAAGAAGATCAAGGGGCTGCATAACCAAGTCTTACATGAATAAATGAGATAGAGTACTTCACAACACAGAGCAGTCTGCTGAGAAATGGTATACAGAAAGAATTCCAGCGACCTCCAGATGAGTGAACAACAAGGCAAAAGATGTCTTTGCATGATGAGAGAAGCCACTACCTACATCGACTTCACCCTCCGGGCAGATCTGCAGTAACTCAGCTGGAGGTGGTTGGGGGGGTGGGAGAGAGGGGGGGTTGGTGGTGCTATACTTGAGGGGCTGAAAATCAAAGAAACTTTGAATTTCCTGAACACTGGCTTGCCTGAAGCTTCAGCATCAGACTTGTACAGCACCTCTCAACAGGCCGCTCGTGTGTGCCCGCATATCAGTTCACTTCACAGGAAATTAATTTGGTTTGTCGGGCCTGTCATGGGCCCAGAAGGTCATAATGCTCCCTTAGCTACAAGGGATTGTCAATTGCACACCTCTAGCAGTCTGAGCTCCCTGGCCTGATCCATCATGATTCCTGACCAAACAGGGACTTCAATCCCCCAATGTCCATCTGTGACCACAGGCCACAATTCTGGCTTCCCTCTCTGAAACTGGATTCACGACTTCCTGTCCGATAGATCACAGTCATTAAGGATAGGTGACAATACCTCCTCCATGCTAATCTTCAACATCAGTGCCCTGCAAGGCTGTTTACTCATCCCCAAGGCCAGATTCCACACCAACTCCATTTACAAGAAATTCTTCCTTTATGTTACTGGCTAGCTTGCCCTCATATTTAATCTTCTCCTTCCTTATTTCTTGTTGCTTTGCCCTATGTTAGTCTTCATAAGCTTCCTAATCCTTTGGTTTCCCACTGCCCTTCACCACATTATACACTTTCTCATTTGCTTTTATACTATCCCTGACTTCCCTAGTCAGCCATGGGTTGCCTCATCCTCCCTGCACCATGCTTCCTTTTGGGATGAATCTTTGCAATCCTGAATTACTCCCAGAAATTCCTGCCATTGCTGCTCTAATGCCTTTCCTATTAGGCTCCTGTCCTAGTCAATTCTACCCAGCTCCTCCCTGAAGCTGCTGCAGTTACCTTTATTCAGTTGAAATACCATTATCTCTGATTTTATCCTCTCTCTCACAAATTGCAGAGTAAACTTGATCATGTTAAGATTACTGTTTCCTAAAGGTTCCTTTACCTTAAGCTCCCTTATCAAGTTTGCCTCATTGCACAACATTCAATCCAGTATTGCATGTTCCCCAGTGGTCTCCATCACAACCTGCTCCAAAAAGCCACTTTGTAGACATTCCACAAATTCCTTTTCTTGCAAATCACTATCAACCTGAATTTTCCAGTCCACCTGCATATTGAACTCCCCCATGATTACTGTAACTTTGCCTTTCCTACACATCTTTTCGATCTCCTGGTGTATTTTGCACCCCAACTCCTGACTACTGTTTGGAGGCCTGTATACAACTCCAACTATGAGTTTTTTTTGGTCTTTGCAGTAGCTCAATTCTACCCCCACAGATTCTACAGCATCTGACCCTACTTCATTTTTTTACTCTTGATTTCATTTCATTTCTTATTGATACGGCAACCCCACCTCTTTCTGCCCAGCTGCCTACCTTTTCGATAGGATATATATCCTTGAATATTCAGCTCCCAGACTTGATCCCTTTACAGCCACATCACCGTGATGCTCAACACATCATATCTACCAACTTCGATCTGCGCCACAAGCTTGTTTACCTTATTCCTTATACTCCATGCATTCAGATGTAACACCTTCATTCCTGTGTTAATCCCTCGTCTCATTGTCATTCATTTGTCCAGTGTGCTTGAAGTTTGATTGTTAATCCTTTAAACACTTTGTCCTATTAGTGTCTATACTGGAGATTTTAATAACTTCTTCTGAGTTCTCAACTCTTACCGCCTGCTAATTTGGGTTTTCTAGTATTCTACAACTAAATCTTCTCCCCAAATTTAGTTTAAAGCCCAGCCTACAGCTTTACTTACGCAATTTGTTAGGACTCTGGTCCCAGCGAGGTTCAGCTGAAGACTGTCCCATTGGAACAGGCCCCTCCTTCCCCTGTACTGGTGCTAATGCCCCATGAATTCAAACCCATTTCTCCCACACCAATCTTTGAGCCACACACTTACCTGTTTAATCTTATTGACCCTGTGCCAATTAGCTCCTGGCTCAGGTAGTAATCCAAAGATTACCATCTTTTTGGTTCCGCTTTCTAATTTAGCTCCTCGTTGTTCATATTCCCTTCGCAGAATCTCTGCCCTAGTTTTATCTATGTCATTGGTACTTACATGGACCATGACCACTGGATCTTTAACATTTCACTCCAATTTCCTCTGCAGCCCAATTGAGATATCCTGAACCCAAGCACCAGGCAGGCAACATAGCCTTCGGGACTCTCGGTCCTAGTCACAGAGAGTGGTGTCTATGCCGCTAACTATACTATCCCCAATTACAACAACAGTTATCTTCTGTCCCCCCACTTGATTGGTTCCCTGCACCACAGTGCTGTGGTCAGTCGGCTCATTCTCCCTGCAGTCCCCATTCCTGTCCACACAGGGAACAATACTCTTGAAACCTGTTGGGCAAGGACAGGGGCTGAGGCTCCTGCTACTCTCCCTCCTAGATCCCTCTACCTGCCTCATACACAACCACAGCCCTGCTGTTCCCGACCACTGGCTGAACTCACGCTAGTTAGTCTAAGAGGTGTGACTGTCTCCAGAAACACAGCATCCAGGTAATCTCCCCCTCCCTGATGTGCCGCAATGTTTGAAGCTCAGACTCCAGCTCATCGACTCTGAGCTGGATTCCTTCCAGCAACAAACATTTACGACAGAAGTGGTCACTAGGAACCAGAATGGGGTCCACCAGCTCCCACATCATGTAGTGATAACACATCACCTGACCCTCCATCCTTATTTTATTTAATTAGTTTTGATTTTGTTTTTAATTGTTTTTGTATTTCTCCTTATGCAAGTTGTAACCAATAAATAAGTTGTAACCAATAAATTAATAAGATTCATTTAACAGATTTAACTTTAGCAGACCCTTTATTAGCCAAGTAAATTACAGGCCTCCTGTGACATCACCATTCAGTTTCCCACTCAGAATCAGAAACATAATCACCTACCTTCCCAGTACAGCATATCCCCCCATTCCACTCTATCCTCATTACCTTCTCAAAGAACTCCAATGGATTGGTGAAACATGATTGCCCTTTCACAAAACCATGTTGAAATTGCCTGTTTATCCTGAACTTATCACCTTATGCTGTTTTTCTAACATTTTCCCCACAACAATGTTAAGCTAACCGGTCTGTAGTTTCCTTTTTGAATGGAGTTGAAATAGAAAATAGAAACTTCTTTAAATCGAAGGAGTTGTAGAAAATTAAATCCAATGTATCAGCGATCTCCCAAAACACTTCTTTTTAAAATCCTTGGATGAAGTCCACCAAGATCTAGGCATGTGCCAGTCCTCAGCTCCAACCACTTACTAAATATCACTTCTTTACTGATGGTAGTTTTCTTATGTTCCTCTCTCCCTTCCAATTTCTAGTTTATAAATTTTTATCGGGGCTGTTACTTTTGTCTTCCTCTGCATCTCCTCACTTACCGTTATTAATTCTCCAGACTCATATTTGATCAACTTAATTTACTCCTTTCTTTGTTAAATGTGTATAGAAGCACATATTTTCATATATCTGGTTGTTTATTTTTCATACTTTAATTTTGCTGTTATTCTTTGCTGTTGTTTATATTCTGCCCAATCATTTGACATGCCACCAGTCTTTACGCAATGATATGCTTTACCTTAAATTTGATATTTTTAGCCTTTCTTATTCACCGTGAATACAGAGCCAGTCCCTTTGAATGTTTTGGCTTGTTTGCAATGCATTGACTCAAATATCACTTTAAATGTTTGCTATTGCATTGTTATCAGCCCATCCTTTAACCTAATTTGTCAATTTACTTTAGCCTGCTTTGATAATTTCTCTTATTTATTTTTCTTTTTGAAATTTAGCCTTTGATGAATTCCTCTATCCCTCAAACTGAATATAAATTTTAGTCATATTATGGTCACTGCTACCTCGGGGCACTTTCATTGTGAGATAATGAATTAATCCTATCCCATTACACAATGACAAATCGATAATAGCCTGTCCTTTGATCTGCTCCAGAAGATGTTGTCATTTCCAATCTCTTTATGTAGATTAAAGTCTTCCAACATTGTTGACTTTCTGACAAGCTTGTACTGTTTTTTTTTATTTCTGCTACTCCCTACAGTGTGTTAGTTTTACAGAACCTGTACATCACTCCCACAGTGATTTTATCATCACTACCTAAGATACTTCCATGTCCTAATTTCCCAAAACTCAGATCATCCTTCTTTGTTATGCTAATACCTCAGCCATTCCAAAACCTTTTCCGAGCTTCCTGTCTGTCTGTGCTTACTGTACCTTTATTATTCTGGTCCTAATCCCTGTTATTTTGCTAACCATATCTCTCTATTACCTATCAAAACATATATATTTTACCTGCGCTTCAAACAAAATAATTGCATGGAAATATTCAGTCTACAATTGAGCAGAGGTTCCAACTGCTTTTGGCCCACACTTAGTCTTGGAAATGAAAATTCCACACCTTATTTTTAATCTGTCCCACAAGAGAAAACATGCTTATAGCATTCACCCTGTCAAGTCTTTTCAGGATCTAATATATCTCACAAGATTACCTCTTACTCTTCTAACTTTCAATGATGTAGAATTAATGTAACCAACCTTTCATGATGCTCTAACCCTCTCTGTCCCAGGTGAACTTCTTGAACTGCTTGTAAGGAGACAATGGGGACTGCCGATGCTGGAGAAGTCAGAGTTGATAAAGTATGGCACTGAAAAAGGCACAGCAGGTCAGGCACCATCCAAGGATTGAGAGAATTGACATTTTAGGCAGGATTCTTCTTCAGGACGAGAAAGGGGGGAAGGATGTTGAGCAATAATTGGCGGGGGGAAGGAGAGATGAGGCTAGGGGAAAGGTAGGCGATAGGTGATAGCGATAAGTCAGTGGGAAGGATGCAGCGGAGAGGTGGGAAGAAAGATGGACAGATAGGACAGGTCAACGGGCCAGTGCAGAGTCGGACAGTTGTATCTGAGATGTAGTGGGGGTAGGGGAGATTTGTAAACTTGAAATGCCCTTACATCCTTTCTTAGATGATATTCATATGATATTCATATAGGTTGCCTTAGCAATGCTCTGAGGAACTGCAGTAAAATATCCCATTTTTATATTGCATTCTGCTTGCAGTAACTGACAACCTTTGGAGTCTGTCTGCTCTGGGCATAGACTGTATACAATTAGGGAAGGATTTCTAGAGCCAGCGTTGATGAAGGAAGTACAATGCATTTGCAGATGACTCTAAACTTTGAATAACAGCAAATGTGAGGAGGACAGTATGGAGTTGCAAAAGAATTTTGACAAGTTGGTGGAGTGGGCGGTTAGGTGGCAGATGAGGTTCAATTCAGAGAAGTGTGAGGAGATGCACTTTAGTTGGAAGAATATTAAAAGACAAGGCAAAATAGAAAGTACAATTCTAAAGGGGGTTCTGGAAAAGAGGGATCTGGATGTATGTGTGCACATGTCATTGAAGTTGGAGAGCACAGTTAAGAAAGCATTGTTTTCAGTTTTATTGAGAAGGATTTAAAATACAAGAGTGGGAAAGTGATGCTGAACTTGTATAAGACCCTTGTTAGAACTCAGTTTGAGTATTATGCTCAGTTGTGGGCACCACATTATGGGAAAGATATGAATTCCATGGAGAGCATGCAGAAGTGAGTTACAACAATTTTTCCAAGAATGACAAGCTTGGGTTATGAGGACAGGTTGAAGAATTTGGGAGTGTTTTTGCACAGAGAAAAGAAGGCTGAGAGGAGATTTGATAGACATCTTCAAAATCATTAGCAGACTGGATAGAGTAGATGGGAATAAGCTGTTCACACTTGTGGCAGAGAAAGAATGAGAGAGCATAGATTTAAAGTGATGAGCAAAAGAAACAAGATAGTTGTGAGAAAACTTTTTCACACAGCGAGTAGTTAGGGTGTGGAGTGCCCTGCCTGGAAGTGTGGTGGATGCAGGTTTAATTAAAGGTGTAACTAAATGAATATTTGGATACTAATGGTGGGCAGGGATATGAGGAAAAGGCAGGGGATTGGCACTTGGTAATCGAGCTGGTGCAGGCAGTTCTATTATCCCTCTGTAATTCTGTGATTGCTAAGTCAAGGTGACATGTAAAGGGGAACATGCACTTGGTGCTGTTCCTATTCTCCTCTGTTCTTTCAGGTGGTAAATATAGAAGATGCTACTGAAAGAGATTTGGCTAACTGATGAAGTACATCATGTGTATGGTCCACATTGCTGTGACTGTCTACATGTACGAGAGAGTGAATGTTTAATATGGTACATAAAGTGCCAGTCAGGTGGGTTACCTTACCATGGATGTTGCTGAGATTCATGACTATTAGAGCTGTAGTTATTTAGACAAATGGTATTCCATCACACTTCTGATCCATTCCTTGTAGAATGTAGGCAGGTATTGAACAGTCAGGAATTGAGTTCTTCATGACAGGATACTCAGCTGTTGGTCTTCCTCTGGAGTCACTGTATTTGTATGACTAGCCCACTTAAATTTCGGGTCAATGATGACTTCCTTGATGTAACATAAATGTAGTACATGGTATTGTACAGAATCATAGAAAATGTAGGCTTTATTCTCGACCTGTAGTGATTGCTGTTGCACAGGGATAAACGCTTTGTAATTTTGATTGTGTCCGTAGTGTCCATGTGGATGCTGATTGGGGAGAAAGAGAAAACTTGATTAGCTTTTTCAACGACCTGACTGAGGTACAATGGGACAAATGAAATCCTCGGTTGCTGTATGATTCAGTGATTTTATGTTCATTTAACACTATGTTACAATGTGATACAATACATTACTGTAGCAGTTCAAGAAGGCTGTTCATCACCACTTTCTGAAGGACAATGTGGGATGGGCAATGTTGCTGATCTGTTCATGAAAAAGAAACACAATTAGCTATGTAAAATACTCTTTAAGGCAGAGTCTTACTGCTAATATTCCAAAATATGTCCCTCTAGCTGCCAAGGGACAATGGTTTCCTGAAAATGCTTTCAAAATCTGGCTACAGGATTATTCTTGGCTCAATGATGGCCCATTTTGCCAATGCATGTGTAACCATGCACAGGAGAATGAGAATGAGAAAATTACATAAAGAGGCCATTTAGTCTCTCAAGACTGCCTCATTATTGTATAAGGTCATGGCTGTTTTGCCAAGGTCTCATCTCCTCTTTCATGTTAGTTCCTCATAGCCCTCAGTTCCTCAGTATTTCAAAAATCTCTCTCCTTCCTCTTAAAGTACTTTCAGAGACCACAATTCTCAAGGTAGACAATTCATTATTCTCAAGAAGGAGAAATTTCTTCACTTTTCAGTATTAACTATTTCAGTGTCCTCTTATTCTGGCACAATGACCCCTAATTCAAGATTCTTCTACCAGTGAAAACACCTCAAAATCTACCCTGACAACCTGCCTTAGAATCTTATAAATTTCAGTAAGTTCATTCTTCTAAACTCTAAAGGCTTGAGTCCTAAGTGATCATCCAAAGTGCAAATTCACTGTCAATTACAATAGAGTCACCTCCTGAACATTCCCTAAAATTTGAAAAGGTTGCCTGATCATTGGAATCCAATGAAAAATCTCTGAGAAATCAGCGATAGAGTCATAGAGAGTCATAGTGTTACATAACATGGAAACAGACCTTCATTCCAACTCATCTATGCTGACCAGATATTCCAAATTAATCTAGTCCCAATATTTGGCCCATATTCTTCTAAGCCCTTCCTATTCATACCCCTATTCAGATGCATTTTAAATGTTCTAATTGTACCAGCCTCCACCGTTTCCTCTGGCAGCTCATTCCACATATAGACCATAGAACATTATGACGCAATACAGGCCCTCAATGTTGCGCCAACCTGTGGAACCAATCTGAAGCCCATGGAACCTACACTATTCCATTCTCGTCCATTTGCCTATTCAATGACCATTTAAATGCCCCTAAACTTGGCAAGTTGACAACTGTTGCAGGCAGTGTGTTCTATGTCCCTACTACTCTCTGAGTAAAGAAGCTACCTCTGACATCTGCTCTATGTCTATAACCCCTCAATTTAAAGCTATGTCCCCTCATGCGAGTCATCGCCATCTGAGGAAAAAGGCTCGAACTGTCCAACCTATCTAATCATCTGATTATCATACTTGTCTCAATTAAGTCACCTCTCAACCTTCTTCTCTCTAACAAAAACAGCCTCAAGTCTCTGAACCTGTCCTCATAATACCTGCCCTCCATAGCAGCTAACATCCTAGTAGATCTCCTCTGAATGCTTTCCAAAGCTTCCACATCCTTCCTATAATGCAGTGATCAGAACTGTACACAATACTCAAAATGAGGTCGCAACAGAGTTTTGAACAGCTGCAACATGATCTCATGGTTCTGAAACTCAATCTCTCCACCAATAAAAGCCAAAACACTGTATGCCTTCTTAACAATCCTATCAACCTGAGTGGCAACTTTCAAGGATCGATTTACCTGGACACCGAGATCTCTCTGCTCATCTACACTACCAAGAATCTTACCATTAGCATTCCTCAGCATTCCTGTTACTCCTTCCAAAGTGAATCACCTCACACTTTTCTGCATTAAACTCTATTTGCCACCTCTCAGCCCAGCTCTGCAGTTTATCCAAGTCCCTCTATAAGCTACAACATCCTTTGGCACTATCAACAACTCTACTGACCTTAATGTCATTCCCAAATTTACTAACCCATCCTTCTATACCCTCATCCAGGTCATTTGTACAAATTGCAAACAACAGTGGAACCAAAACAGGTCCTTGTGGTACACCACTAGTAACTGAACTCCAGAATAAATATTTCCCATCTACCAGCACCCTCTGTCTTCTTTCAGATAGCCAATTTCTGATCCAAACCACTAAATCACTCTCAATCCCATGCCTCTTTATTTTGTGCAATAGCCTACTATGGGGAACCTTATCAAACGGCCTTACTGAAATCTATATTCACCACATCAACCGCTTTACCCTGGTCCACCTGTTTGGTCACTTTCTCAAAAAACTCAATAAGGCATGTGAGGCACAACCTACCCGTCACAAAATCATGTTGACTATCCCTAATCAACTTATTCCTCTCTAGATGATGATAAATCCTATCTCTTATAACCCTTTCCAACACTTTACTCACAACTGAAGTAAGGCTCACAGGTCTCTAATTTCCAGGGTTGTCTCTACTTCCCTTCCTGAACATAAGAACAACATTTGCTATCCTCCAGTCTTCTGGCACTATTCCTGTAGACAATGAAGACATAATGATCAAAGCCAAAGGCTCAGTAATCTCATTCATGGCTTCCCAGAGAATCCTAGGATAAATCCCATCTGGCCCAGGGGACTTACCTATTTTTACACTTTCCAGAATTGCTAACACCTCCTCCTTGTGAACCTCAATCCTGTCTAGTCTAGTAGCCTGTATCTCAGTATTCTCCTCCACGACATTGTCTTTTTCTAGTGTGAGTACTAATGAAATGTATTCATTTAGTGCTTCCCCTATCTCCTCTGATTCTACACATACCTTCCCACTACTCTGCTTGATTAGATTAGAATCCCTACAGTGTAGAAACAGGCCCTTCGGCCCAACAAGTCCACACTGACCCTCCAAAGGGTAACCTACCCAGACCCATTTACCTCTGACTAAAGCACCAAACCACTATGGGCAATTTAGCATGGCCAATTCACCTGACCTGCACATGTTTGGACTGTGGGAGGAAACTAGAGCACCTGGGGGAACCCTACACAGACAGGGGGAGAATGTGCAAACTCCACACAGACAGTCAGCCGAGGCTGGAATTGAACCTGGGAACCTGGTGCTGTGAGGCAGCAGTGCAAACCACTGAGCCACCGTGCCACCCTGATTGGCCCTGATCTTACTCTAGTCATCCTTTTATTCACGATATTCCTACAGAAAACCTTAGGATTTTCCTTGATCCTATCCACCAATGATGTCTTATGTCTCCTCCTGGCTCTTCTTACCTCTATCTTTAGGTCTTCCGTGGCAAACTTGTAACTCTCACATACCCAACTGAACCTTCACATCTCATCCTAACATAATTTGGAGACGCCGGTGTTGGACTGGGGTGTACAAAGTTAAAAATCACACAACACCAGGTTATAGTCCAACAGGTTTAATTGGAAACACACTAGCTTTCGGAACGATGACTATCACCTGATGAAGGAGTGTCACTCCGAAAGCTAGTGTGCTTCCAATTAAACCTGTTGGACTATAACCTGGTGTTGTGTGATTTTTAACATCCTAACATAAGCCTTCTTCTTCCTCTTGACAAAAGATTCAACTTTCTAAGTAAACCATGACTCCTGTGCTTGACAACTTCTTCCCTGCCTGACAGGTAAATACTTATCAAGGATCTGCAATAGGTGGCCCTTGAATAAGAATCACATGTCAATTGTGCCCATCCCTGCAGTTTCCTTCCCCATCTTATGCATCCTAAATCTTGCCTAATCGCATCATAGTTGCCTTTCTCTCAGCTATAACTCTTGTCCTGCGATATATACCTATCCCTTTCGATCACTAAAGTAAATATAACTGAATTAAAGTCACTATCACCAAAGTGCTCACCTACCTCCAAATCTAATGCTTGACCATGTTCATTACCCAGTACCAAATTTAATGTGGTCTCGTCCCTTGTTGGCCTGTCTACATACTGTGTCAGGAAGTTCTCCTGTACACATTGGACAAGAACTGACTCATCTAAAGTACTTGAACTGTAGTATTCTCACTCAATATTTGGAAAGTTAAAGTCCCCCATAACAACTACCCTGTCACTCTCGCCCCTATCGAGGTTCATCTTTGCTATCCTATCCTCTACATCTCTGGAACTATTTGGAGACCTACAGAAAACTTCTACAGGGTAACCTCTCCTCTCCTGTCTGTAACCTCAGTAAACGAGTACTCAAACGTCCTTTCTGCAACTGTAATACTGTCCTTGACTAACAGTGCCACACAACCTCCTTTTTTACCATTTTCTCTGTTCTTACTAAAACACCTAAATTCTGGACTGCATGGTGGCTCAGTGGTTAGCACTGCAGTCTCATAGCACCAAGGAGCCAGTTTTTATTCCAGCCTCAGGTGACTATCTGCGTGAAGTTTGTACGTTCTCCTGTGTCTGTGTGGATTATTTTTCACTGTCCAAAGATATGCAGGTCAGGTGGATTGGCCATGCTAAATTGCCCGTAGTGTTCAGAGATATGTAGATTCGGCGTAAAATGTAGAGTAATGAGTTTGGGTGGGATACTCTTCAGAGGGTCAGTGTGGACTTGTAGGGCCAAAGAGCCTGATTCGACGCTGTAGGGATTCTATGCACACTCTATCTTCTGTGTGAAAATGTTGCCCTTATGTCCCTTTTAAATCTTAGCCTAAATCTATGTCATCTAGTTTTGGACTCACCTACCATGGAGAAAAGACTTTGACCCTCATGGTTTTACAAACCTCTATAAGGTCACTCCTCAGCTTCCGACACTCCAGAGAAAACAGCCCCAGCCTATTCAACCTCTCCCTATCACTCAAATCCACTAACCTCAGCAATATCCTTGTAAAGCTTTTCTGAACCTTTTCAAGTTTCACAACATCCTTCTGATAGGAAGGAAATCAGAACTGCATGCACTTTTCCAAAGGTGGCCTAACCAATGTCCTGTGCAGTTACAACATGACCTCCTAACTCTTACTCTCATGCACATGGTGACCACAATTTCCTTGTTGGCAAAACAATTGAAAAAACAATAAACTAGCTGACGATGCTGATAAAAATAGCAGTCAATAGGTCATTTGTATACATGTTCCCGATCCAAAGACTGAGTTGCACCATGATCTATATTAAGCACTTCTTATACAGGCTAGCTAATCATGTTAAGAACGCACAAAGATGTTACAGCCATGCAATACCAAAAATAGATGTACAAATTCAGCAGGTAAGAAGCAAGTGGTGAGTGAAATATTAAGCGCTATAGATCCATGGAAATGGCATAGAATTACATATAAATGCCTGGACTTTATAAACTAACTGCCAAATTCTAATGCTACTTACCAGTATCTGGCCTGTGGTATTGCAGATTGCAACTCTAGGTTACTTATAGATGAGTTGAGAATTCCCACCTCAACCAAGAAACTGAATAGCAAATTCGAGACACACACCATCCCACTTTTCTTCATGTCTCGTCTCGCCTTTCTGCCAACCACCTTCAATTTGTGCATCCTGGCAATTGACCTCTAGGGGAAACAAATCATGCAGACCCACTCTATCCCAGTCTCTCATTAATTTGTGCAGCTCAATTAAGACTTTTCCATTTCGGGTTACTCAGCAGGGGGATTGCTTTAAGGGAAGACTTAGTGCCTAAGAGGGGAGTGGAAGAGGGTGGTTGGTGACAGGAACTTATTGTTTGATAGGGTGGTTGAGTCAGAAACTCCCATAACACTTAAGCAGTATTTAAACATTCACTAAATCTCATCACAGCCACTGAGATTTTGGGCTAGAACTGGAAAATGAGAGAAATGTCATCAGATCATTGTTGAATGGCATGGACATGATAGACCAAGTCTTTCCCTTCTCTTCTACAAACATCTATGAGTCTATAAGTCATCCCTTGTTCTCCTCTGTTCTAAGGAAAACAGCCCTAGCCCATTCAATCTTTCGTTTAACCTGGAATTTTCAGATAAATTCATTTCAGAAGAAAGCTAATTTCTCCATCATGCCTACACTGTAATATTGAATTAAAATTTTAAATGAAAATAACATTCCTACATTGCAAGCTCCAAAGCATATATAGATTTTGCCAAGTCAGAATCTCACTGATAATCTGCTCCATGTGTGGAATAGAGCTACACTGGTACCTCTCTTACGGAGGTTGATAAAACCTTGAATTTCTATGGCAAAAAATAGACAGCAGCTCCTGGCATCAGTTCCAGCAGAATTAGGTTACATGAAGACCACACATTCAAATTCTCCAGCAACCAGAACCGTTTCAAATGAAGTCCCCACCAGGTATTTAGAATCATAGAGTCATAGAGATGTATTTGTGTGCTATTTTGGGCCTTCATTCAAATGAGCTGTAATTCATCAAAGACTGAGCTGTAAGGGAAAGGATCTTGTAATGTAGAAATTCAATGTCTATGTATCACACTCAGCAAACATTTCAATGCAGGCAATAGCCAATGCTTGCTGCCATGTTTTCCACATACACTGTAGAACAGAAACACCATTGAAATAATTGATGATGGTTGATTTACTGGTGAATCTGTAGGACATAATATTCTCAGATTGATAATGACAGCTTTGCAATTGGCAAAGCAACCTTGCTCCTGTACTTCTCAATCTCTCAAAGAATAGATAATGTTATTGTCATTTCAAGAAAGTTTTTGGAAAACATTTCTTTGCTTGAAGAAAATACAGTGGCTCATTGGTTAGCACTGCTACCTCATAGCACCAGGGACCCAGGTTTGATTCCAGTCTCGGTGACTGTCTATGTGGGCGTCCTCCAGGTGCTCTGGTTTCCTCTTACAGTCCAAACATATGCAGGTTGGGTGAATTGGCCAAACTAAAATTACCCATAGTGTGAGGTGCATTAGTCAGGGGTAAATGTAGGGGTCTGAGTGGGTTACTCTGTAGAGGGTCAATGTCAACTAATGGTCTTCCTCTAGTATTGGTAGCCAAATAGGCTCTTCAAGACAGTAGGGGAAGGAGGATTACTTATTAAAGTATGTTGAAAACATTTGTTGGTTTTGTTCTAAGAGTACCAAAGAGGACTCAAGGCATCATTGTAGCACACCCATTAGCTCATTAAGTTTGCTTCTGCAGCACATACAAACATAGTGATGGCAAGCCCTAGTATCTGATGTAGACCATGTGAACAGTGGGCGTGCAGAAGCAAGTGTCCTGGGAGCAGCCTCTTCATTATTCTTGGAGAGTAGGCTGGTTTGTCATACTGTTAATCCAGTCAGAAGGCTGATGGCTCTATCCTTAACACAACTACAGAGAGAATTGAATTGTTGTCTCCATTTTAACAGGTTAGGGGAGACTCCAATGATGGCATCAGGACTGTGAGGGTAGTCTTTGCTGCTTTGATCAAGTCCCTCAAGGCTCTGGATGTGATGGCATCCTCTCCCATTATCTCCCTTCTAGGAAGTCATGTAGGAGCCAACCTTTCCATAAGGCAGGACTTGCCATGCTAAGAAAAGATAAAGGTAAAGTCACCATAGTCTTACTAAACCATAGGGTTACTCTCTCCTTAGAGAAAGATGACTGGTGGTGGTTTAACCTGACAGTCACCAGCATTCTGGCGAGGGAAGAAGTTAAGGAGGAGAATCACTTACGGTAACCTCAGCCACTGTGGGAATTGAATTGATATAGGTTGCATCACTCTAGATCACAAACTAGCCATTGTGGGAAGGGGTTATACTGAAGGCTGAATACTGACAACCTGGAGAGCAGCATTAAATTGATCCTCTAATTGGCTCAATTCTCTCCCTCTAATTTAACAGGCTTTTGAACATTTCTAATCTTTCTGTAAACAAAACAATGCTGGAAATTGCAAAGAGCATGGTGGTTCAGTGGTTTGCACAGCTGCTTCACAGTACCAGGGGCCCAGATTCAATTCCAACCTTCGCTGACTGCTGTGTGGTATTTGTACATTCTCCTTTTGCCTGCGTGGGTTTGCTCCGGTTTCCTCCCACAATCCAAAGATATGCATCTTAGGTGAATTGGTCATGCTAAATTGTCGAAAGTGCCCAGGAATGTGTCGGCCATGTGCATTAGTCTGGGGTAAATATAGGGTAGGGGATTGGGTCTAGGAGGGATTCTCCTCATCATTGTTGGGCTCACTGGCCTGTTTCCACAGTAAAGGGATTCTGAGTCAGGCAGCATCCCAAGAGAGAGTCAGCTAATGTTTCAAGTCGAGATGACTCTCAATCAGAGCAGTAATTTGCTTCTCTGATCTAATGTCTGTCCTTTATTTTGTTCCATCCTGTCCTGAGAAGCTGGATTTGACAAGTTTAATCCAGTTGAGAAGCAGAGCTAACATATATGGTGCAACTGCTTCAGATTTTAGATAACTTTATGACTTGACAAGACATGGCATGAAGTATCTGAATCTGAAAGTTCAATATTTCTGCAAACATTGGAGTCACACAGATAGTTGGGCAAAAATGACTATATTTGACATTTGGACCTGTTTGAACCAGCACCCATCCACTACCTGATTTTTCTGCTCATTAATTCCATTTGGTTTCCTTCCCTTGGTTGGGCCCGCTGTTACTGAATTGTAACCACTCCAAGACCAGATACCCCAAGCCCGAATGATGACAGCAATCTTATGATTCACATTGATTCGTAGCGTGCTGCTATGACATTACTAAGGGAATGCAGTACTGCCTGAGGTACATGCTCCTATTTCAGGGAAAATGCTAAGTGAGAGCTTCCTCAGCCCTCTCGCTTGAATATAAAACATTCTATTGCACTATTTTGAAAATGAGCAGTAGAAATCTCCCTTGGCCTCTAATCAAAATGTATTCCTCAAACAGCAGATTATCTGGTCATCATCTAGCTATTTGTGGGAGCCTGCTGTGCAGCAATTGCCTGGCAGATCTCTGACATGGCAAAGGTCACAGTACTTGAACAATATTTCTTCTTTCATTTCTCCTTGTTAATTCTCACACATTTCATCTGCTTCTGAAGTGGTGTGTATGGAGATTTACGTAACCTTATTGATTGAAGCTCCTTAATCAACTGGTTTTGCAGAAGTTCTGAAACCAGCTCAGTAATTAAATTTTCAAGGCATGAAATACAGATGAATTAATGAGCTTAAAATCAATAGGGATTAAAAGATTTGTGTCAGGTAAAACCAATATGGCTCAGAACCTCAGGGTATTGGTTATCTATTGTTTAACATTTAGCTGCCACTTAATACCTACCTGTCTCACTAACTGGATAAACATAGACATGTCAGCTAGAGAGGGGAAGTTTGCAACCCAGAAAATTAAGTAGAGAAACTGCCTGAATTTTTAGTGCCTGTTATTTACAGATGGTTCTCTCTGCAGCAGTATGGACTGCAAAATCACCCTTGGGATGTTAAGCATCAGCCATTTCCTAACAGCTCATGACAACTCCAAGGCTAGTAGCAATGAATTACCAGAAAACTAAAATGTGCAAGTTTTTAAATAAAAAATAATCACCAATCTACCCATATATTGCATTTTTTTACTCTTTAGATGTGAGAAAATTAGATTGAAGGTAAAATAATACACAAATATATATTAAAAATCTGAAATATAAGCAGAGTGTTCTGGAAATACTTAACAGGCATTATGTTCAGATCACAGACCCGAAAATCAATCTGTAATGCTGCAGTTTAATAATCAAATGATCTGAAATGGGAGACTTCTTGTGTTGGAAGTGGGCTGAGTGTTGAACAACTAAAGAGTTTAATTTTTGTTTAACTGAGGCTATGTATTTTCGTTTTAACAATCATTTCATTTTCACCCATGTTAGCCTTTCCTTTTCTGACCTCAGGAAACCATTAGGTGAAAGGAAGCACAAATATCAAGTTTAAAGAAATAAATGCTTTTACAGCATTGCTTGTGGGCTTAGAGGTGAATTTGTGTTTAATCAAGGGATGACAAACTTACCCAAGAAAATATTTCTGGCCATGATCAGATTCCATTCCATATTTGGAACCCCCTCTCCTCACTCTCCAATAAGTAGCTTGTTCCACAATTTGTCCTCCATCTTCTCTCTCTCCAACTGCAACTGTTCCCAGCTTAGCTGATGTTTGAATCCCCATACAACAGGTTTCTGATACATGCATCAATTTAGCTGTGGAAGGGAACTCATTAGGTGTAAAACAAAAGCTGAAATGACTGCTTATGAGTGCAAACTAAAGGACATTAGGAAAACCTGGAAGCAGGGGCTGGTTTTCAAACCTCAAACCAATTTCCCCCACCTCTCCCTTCCTACATGCCTCTGAGCTAAACTCCAAGCCAGCAAATCTTTCTCACTTGACATATGCTGTCTGATTTACTGGGTATTCCTTCTGTTTTCTGCTTCTATCTTGAATTTGCAGTATTTCCAGCACATTGGCCAGGATTATCACAGAAACTTACAATTTCACACAGGGTTCAGATAGCTGGCTGCAAGGCCCGAATGGAGCCACTGTCAAGGCAGGCAGAGTGAACCTTGAAACAGGTCACACCTAATGTGACCTGAAGACAATGGGGCTGAATATTTTCTGGGATATGTGTTGGGTGGCTGATGCGATAACTCCTACTTATCCTGCTATCTAAAACAAGTTTCTGTCCTACCAAGTCAATGCACCATCCTGAAGCTTACGAATGGCTGTTGTTGTGGTGCCTTTCGCTAAGATGTGCATTCACATTGAGAATCCATCAGCTTTGAAACTGTGATATTCCTGGCTGCTCACCAGAACACAGCAGAGTCCAATAAAGCTTACTGCATAAACGGGCTCATAACTAAACAAAATCTGTCTTATGCTGTTAAATGTATGCAGAGTTAGATATGATGATAGTTAAACTGATGATTTGCGGGCAATATTGTTGATTTGAAATGAATCAATGCACCTTTTATATTTGTGCTTTAATGAAATTTGACCCTAAATATTGCAAAAAAATTCTCTACAGATAAATCTAAATTTTATTCAATCTGATTGCCCTATTTATTTTCCTTCATGACAGTGCTTAGTCTGATGGCTTATGTTTTTTTATGATATTTACCATGAAGTAAACATCATTTCATTGGGTTATGCATGTTATGCTGAGGTGAGACAAGGTTCCGAATTAACCTGATGGTATTGTTCAGTCTGAATACAGTGCTGTCTACTAAACATCAATACCATACAGTTCAAACAGCTTCAGAAATAGTTCCTTCGTGAATCACAGTTATTGTAATGGTCACCCTTGATTAAAAATTGTTCTTGAGGTTACTACAAGCAGTGAAGCGAGTGCTGCTTGAGTGATTCAGTAGCTTACATAAATGTTCTGGTTGCCAAGGCACTGAAAAGGAGACAACACAAAAGAAGGATGGAAAGGATTAAGTGCCACTGGATAGACAAGATCGTGTTTCCAGACAGAAGCCTTAAATGAAAAAAATGCCTGTTGAAAAGAAAATATATTTGGACAAACATATTAAAGAGTCTTGAGAAGATTTGTAGCTCAGGTTGAGGTTCTGGATTAAAGGGTCTTAGTTATGTGTCTACATTCTCAGATAAGCCCTCACCTCTCTTATCAAAAGCAAAATAAAGGGAGACTAACATTTATATAGCACCTGTCACAACCTCTGGCTAACAATAGAGTACTTCAGAATCAATGAAGTATACACTTGAATGTTAGTCACTGCTGTAATGTATTCAATGTGAAAGCCCATTTGGCACTGAATAAGATTTCACAACAACTATATAATAATCAATAGATAACCTTTCTCTTGTTTTGTTGGAGTGGTAAATATTGGCCACAGCACCAAGGAGGACAATCTGTTGTTCTTTGCAAAAGTGCCTTTGTATCTTTACTATCCACCCGAGAAGAGCGAAGAAATCTAACAACTCATGTCACAACTAGACGTTCCTCTCTCTGACAGTGGAAGACTCCCTCAGTTCATCATTGAAGTGTCAGTCTGAATCTTGTACTGGGGGAACAAGGTCCTTAAATCTATCTTCTGACTCAGAGGTAAGAGTGTGATCACCAAGCCAGGCTTCCAGTCTAACTTTCAATACAGACCTGAGCCCAACAGAATGGAATGGTTGCCTGTATTTTAAGACAGGGAATGCTATGTTGCGGTTTATTCCTTGCTGTGCGCAAACTTAATAACACACAACATTGGGCCTGTTTCAGCAGATTTCACTCTAGAGACAATCAAGAAAAACTTTGATATTTCTGCCTTGTGTGCAGTTACATACCATTACAAGGACCATAGACCTTCCAGGCTTAAATTGAGCGATGGTGTGGTGGCTTAGCGGTTAGCACTGCTGTCTCATAGCATCAGGAACCCAGGTTTGATTCCATCGCAGCTGGCTGCGTGGAGTTTGCACATTCTAGCCATGTCTATGTCAGTTTCCTCTGGGTGCTCCAGTTGCCTCCCAAAGTCCAAAGATGTGCAGGTAAGGTGGATTGACCATGGGAAATGCAGGGGTACAGGGATCAGCTTGGCGGTTGGGTCTGGCTGGAATGCTCTTCAGAGAGTCAGTGTGGACTTGATGGGCCAAATGACTTGCTTCTGCAGTGTAGGAATTCTATGATTAAGTTTTAGTGAATGGCTCAGATAATTGTGGGATACAAACCAGCAAAGGTTACTATGTCCACTCAAACATAGTTCTATTCTGGTTTTACCACCTCTTTTTGCTGTTTCGTCAAATGTGCATCACATCACAACTTTCAACATTAATCAGTAGCCATTTTACCACTGTCTATACTCAACAAGCCTGGCAGCATACGTGGGGGAAACATCGGAGTTAACATTTTGTATCTGGTTACTCTTCATCAGAACTCCAAGGTTGACTTCAGGACAGGCAACAACACAGTGTGGCCAAGTAAAGGCTGATAGCCAAGTTCAGTATCCATGGGGATGGCCTCAACCGGGACCTTGGGTTCATGTCTCATTGCAGGTGACCCAACTACACTATACTCTCTCTCTCTCTCTCTCTGACACAAACACACATACATACACACACACAAACACACAGACACACACTCTTGCTCTCATGCTCCCTCTCTGGGGTGAATTTGCATTTGCAAAATTGTATTTACAGATACATTCTATTTTGTTCAAAAAGCACACGATCTGTAGGCAGTCAATATTTTTTACAATCTATGTGACATTTTATATAGTCCTACTTTGGAAATTGAACCATCCTGATTCAAGATTGGAATACAGACTCTAACCTCACACCTTCAAACCTGAGATGAGTTGTCACTTTTTTTTATATAAAATCTTCAGTTATCTCAGGAATGTGACTTGAAAGAAGTTCTGCGATTTATACATTAATGAATCAAAACTTGCAACCCATTCTAAAAGATGAAGACTTAACAGCAATCTAAGTTTGTTCCTATACCACACCAATGGATGACACTATGATCCTTTGCTAGAAATCCTGAGTCCTATGATCCTCCTCCACTAGCTACCTGATGAAGGAGCAGCACTCTGAAAGCTTGTACTTCCAAATAAATCGGTTCGACTACAACATGGGGTTGTGTGATTTTTAACTTCATCAGAACTCTTCTGATGAGTTCTGAATAAGGGCCACCAGACTCAATACATTTACTTGCTTTCTTCCCACAGATTTGTCTAGATCTGCTGAGTTTCTCCAGCAATTTCAGGTTCTGTTTCAGACCTTTGGCATTCACAGTTCTTTGTTTCATTTCACTGTCGATGTCCTCCTGACACTTGTTATAATTAGGATCACTATTTACTAGGTTGTCAAATTTACTTCATGGAGAAACATCAAAATTGTGCAGCCAATACACAATGCTCTTTAAATGCACTCTGTACACGTAGTAGAGTCTCAGGATGTTCAAATGAATATTTTCATTAAAACCTGATTATGAGTAAGTGCCACTACTGTTAACACTTCTCAGGAGTTCTGTACACCTGTACTTGAGGGACATAACGTCTTTGTCATCCTTCTGCCTGTCACTCATGACATCTGATAATAACTAAGATCGTGGTATTAAGCAGCAGCAGATTAGTTGATGGGGTATGGTTTCAAACATTAGCATTCTTTCTGACACCACAGATGCCACCAGACCTGTTGAGCATTTCTAGCACTGTAGTTTCAGATTTCTAGCATCTACAGCATTTTGCTTTCATTTTAATGAGTGACACATTATGTTTAATGTAATATCGTAATAGGGAAGTACAGAATGGTCATAAGGCAGGATTCAGGAAGACCTGAAAGGTACCAAGTGCCAAAGTGGCAAAGGGCAGAGGTCTCTGAAGTTTTTCTTAAAAACTCAGATGCTCTCCTCAGTTGTGCTTAGAGTGATATCTAGTCTCAGGAAAGTTAAAGATCACACAGCACCAGGTTACAATCCAACAGGTTTATTTGGAAGTACAAGCTTTCAGAGTGCTGATCTTTTGTCAGATAGCTAGTGGGGCAGGATCATATAGAACTTATAGCACAAGAGCACAGTGTCATATAACTGATAGGATATCATATATCGTATCAGTTGTATGACACTATGGTCTTGTGCTATAAGTTCTGTGTCTTATGGTGCTGCCCCACTCGCTACCTGACAAAGGAGCAGTGTTTTGAAAGCTTGTACTTCCAAAAAAGCCTGTTGGACTATAACCAGATGTTGTGTAATTTTTAACATTATCCACCCTAGTCCAACCCCGGCACCTCCACATCATAGCCTAGGAAAGGAGTTTCATTTAAGTAAAAGCTTGGGGTATATTCAGCCATTCGTACAAATGAGAATGACATCAAACTGGCGTTCTGCCTCCCTGGTATTTCAATGATCAGCTGCGGCTCATCCTTACCTCTGAGTCAGAGTTCGTAGGGTTAAATCACATCCCAGAGATCTGAGCACATTGACTGGTTTGTACTCCCAGAGCAATGCTGAGCAAGTGTGTATGGAGGGAATGCTAAAATGCTATGGTATTGTCATTTTGGAATGCAGTGTAATGGTTCAACAACATGTTTTTGGGACCATGATGCGATGATGAAGGGAGATGCTCTCCCCTGAAGGGATGATAAACACAATGAAAGGAGAGAGCTGGAGAATGATCTGGTTAAGGAGATGGAGCTGGTGTAGATTGCTAACTGTATGCAATGTTAACACGTATGGAAGAAGAGATTTACCAGGATGTTGCCAGGGATGGAGGACTTGAATTATAAAAATAGGCTGGGAGCATAGGAGTTTGAGGGCTGACCTTCGAGAGGTTTATAAAATCATGAAGAGTACGGTTAGAATGGCAAGTGTCTTTTCCTTGGAGTGGGGTATTTCAAAACTAGAGGGTATACAGCAGAACCTCCATTATCCGAAAGACATGGGCAGGGATTACTTTCTTTGGTTAATCGAATGCCGAATAGCATGGTTTAGCCAAGCATTGGGACCTTGTGATAATTCCAACACCGCACAACCCAGATGGCCTCCTTCTTCAAGGACCGCAGATTCCCCCCAGACGTGATCGACGATGCCCTCCACCGCATCTCCTCCACTTCCCGCTCCTCCGCCCTTGAGCCCCGCTCCTCCAACCGCCACCAAGACAGAACCCCACTGGTTCTCACCTACCACCCCACCAACCTGCGCATACAACGTATTATCCGCCGCCATTTCCGCCACCTCCAAACGGACCCCACCACCAAGGATATATTTCCCTCCCCTCCCCTATCAGCGTTCCGCAAGGACCACTCCCTTCGTGACTCCCTTGTCAGATCCACACCCCCCACCAACCCAACCTCCACCCCCGGCACCTTCCCCTGCAACCGCAGGAAATGTAAAACTTGCGCCCACACCTCCACACTCACTTCCCTCCAAGGCCCCAAGGGATCCTTCCATATCCGCCACAAGTTCACCTGTACCTCCACACACATCATCTATTGCATCCGCTGCACCCGATGTGGCCTCCTCTATATTGGTGAGACAGGCCGCTTACTTGCGGAACGCTTCAGAGAACACCTCTGGGCCGCCCGAACCAACCAACCCAATCACCCCGTGGCTCAACACTTTAACTCCCCCTCCCACTCCACCGAGGACATGCAGGTCCTTGGACTCCTCCACCGGCAGAACACAACTACACGACGGCTGGAGGAGGAGCGCCTCATCTTCCGCCTCGGAACCCTCCAACCACAAGGTATGAATTCAGATTTCTCCAGCTTCCTCATTTCCCCTCCCCCCACCTTGTCTCAGTCGGTTCCCTCAACTCAGCACCGCCCTGCTAACCTGCAATCCTCTTCCTGACCTCTCCGCCCCCACCCCACTCCGGCCTATCACCCTCACCTTGACCTCCTTCCACCTATCCCACCTCCATCGCCCCTCCCCCTAGTCCCTCCTCCCTACCTTTTATCTCAGCCGGCTTGGCTCTCTCTCTCTTATTCCTGATGAAGGGCTTATGCTCGAAACGTCGAATTCTCTATTCCTGAGATGCTGCCTAACCTGCTGTGCTTTGACCAGCAACACATTTGCAGCTGTGATCTCCAGCATCTGCAGACCTCATTTTTTACCTTGTGATAACCGAATGCCAGATAATCGAGGTTCCTCTGTATTTTTAAGGTGAGAGGGTAAAGGTTTAAAAAGACATGAGAACAATTTTTTTTACACAGAGCATGGTCCATGTGTGGAATGAACCTCCAGAGGAAGTGATGGATTTGGGTACAATTAAAATATTTTTAAAAACATTTGGATAATTATATAAATAAGAAATGTTTGGGGGGATATGGGCCAAGCGTAAGCAGGTGGAGCTAGTTTAGTTTGAGATTATGGTCAGCATGGACTGGTTGGATTGAAGGGCCTGTTTCCAAACTGTTGGACTCTATGCAAATAAAGGTTGTTTTAAACTTTTCTTGGACTACTGCAGAATCATTGAAGAGTCATTAGGTGTCCGCATCTCACTGGCCTGAAGACAAATCGAAGCAGCTACAAGGTTGTGACATCATGGATCAGCTTTCACAGAGAAGAGCAGCCAAATTTTAAAATAAGTCTTCAGTGGTTGAAAACTACTACAAGACTTCAACTGTAAATCAGAGGGAGAAACATAAAAAAAACAAGTGTTTTTAGTTGACCAGCAAACAGCTGTTGCAAACTGCGAACAGGATAAGAGTTCCGAATCAGTAGCAAAGCATCAAGCAGTCAAAGAACAGAAGCACCTCAACCACTAGTAAAGCTGCTCCTGTCAATAGAATGCCCACAGTGGGTACATACGGCAGGCAAATGGGGAAAATACTCAGCCAGGCATCAAACAGCCTCAGGTTGGCGTGAAAAAAGGAACATCACTTTCAGGTCTATGTTCTGTAACTGGAACCATGACAGAGGAGACAAGCTTCTTTTCATAGAGTCCAGAAAGCCTTTGATACATGTCTTAAAGTCTGATAAAATTCAATCATCCAATAACCTAGATTTAACAAATGGAGACAATGGTGTGGAGGGCATTGATTCCTTCATCAATAGCCCTTATAGATTAACTAGTAATTAGAATCCCTGGAACATGGAAGCAGGCTATTCAGCCAACACTGACCCTCTGAAAAGTATCCCATCCAGTCCCGTTCTCCCTGTAGCCATACATTTCCCATGGCCAATACACTTAAGCTGCACACTATGACCAATTTGACATGACCAGTCACCTAATCTGCATATCTTTGGACTGTGGGAGAACTCCGGACCACCCACAGAAACCCCACACACAGAAAGGGAGAATGTGCAAACTCCACACCATCAGCCAAGGGTGGAATTGAACCTAGGGCCTGCTGCTATGGGGCAGCAGTGCTAAGTACCAAGTCACCCTTGAAAAAAATCTATCAATACACTACCACATAGCTGGTGGTGTGATGGATGAGGCACAGTCAGTTTCTTCAGTTTTTATGTTCACAAAGTTGGTATGCCATGGGAGGCAGTTTGAAGGCCAAAAACTAACCTGAGGTATAAAATGTGGGAAGGTTGGTTCATCGCTATACACAGACCTGAGCCAAGCACCAAAACTAAAGCCAAGCCAACGTTCTAAAAGCACACTGACTGCCACGTTCAAATGCTCCAGATATGGTGGGAACAAGGTAAATAATAGAAATGATTTTACAGCATGGGCCACTGAACAAAACAGTTGTGGTAAATGTGATCGATTTAGTTGTTCCAAGCATGCAAGTACTGAAAATAATCAGCAACTGAATTTAAGATTCAACCAGATCCAAGGAGTAGGGGAATCAATGTCATGGAAGTGTGACAGCCATGGAGAGATAATAGGACCTGTTCATTGAGTCTCAACGTAGAGAGACATCTTGCTGAATCTAAACAAGACGCCAGCATAGATGTTAGTAATTTATCAGACAAATTCAAATTGTTAAGACTAACATATAAAGACAATGAGCTGAAAATGTGTTGCTGGAAAAGCGCAGCAGGTCAGGCAGCACCCAAGGAGCAGGAGATTCGACGTTCCGGGCATAAGCCCTTCTTCAGGAAGGCTCATGCCTGAAACATCGATTCTCCTGTTCCTTGGATGATGCCTGACCTGCTGCGTTTTTCCAGCAACACATTTTCAGCTTTGATCTCCAGCATCTGCAGTCCTCATTTTCTCCTATAAAGGCAATGAAACAACCAAATCACCTGATAACACTGCAGTTTGACGAATTTTCACTTCCCAGCAGGTCATCATGCTCACGATTAATCTTTAAGGCAGACAAAGCTAAGGAAGATTGCAATACTGAGTCGATAAAAGAATTTCTTAAGTTATTTTCTTACTTGAAGTACCAAAAAAAGGCACATAATATTGCAACAAATGCAAATGCAAGACTGATCTGTCTTTTAAACCCGATGACGGTCCCAGACACACTCATGCGAAAAGCAAAGCCAGAAATTTAATAGGTGCAGTAACAGAGTGTAATTTCACCCATCACAGGACCGAATAAATGGGGCCCAGGTATGATCACTGTTCCTGAACCGAACAGGAATATCCAAATCTGTGTAGATCTGATAAGGCTGCACAAAGAGAAATTCATCTCTCAGTTCACCAAAGTTCATATACTCGTCACTAAAACAGTCAGAAGCAGTGGGTTCTGAGACTTATCCTTAGACCAGGACTCAAGTATTCATTACTTCAAAGCATTTTAACTTCTCTTTAACATAAGAAACAAGGGCAGCCCTGAATAGCAGTTTTAACTGACTACCTTTGATAATAGTATGTGAAATATTTCAGAAGGCATTGTCCAAATATACCAAGGTAAGGAAGCAACACTATGGCACATGAATGATATCCTCATTCACATGTCAACTAAGGAGGAAGATGATCTGACAGTTAAGAGTATTCTGAAAACATTTTATGAGGACAACAAATGTGAATTCACAAAACCTGCAATGCAATTCAGCCACAGGCTGAATAAAGATTGATCCCTCGAAAGCAAGAGTGATCAGAGAATTTCAATCTGAGACAATAACAGAGCTGCAATGATTTCTAGGAAGGGTCAATGAAGTTGGGAATTCACTTCTAATCTGTCAGTAATCAAGAAGTCATTGAGATAAAGCTGGGCTGCTGAACATTGATCAAACAAACTCTTTCAAAAAACTATAAGAATATGTTAACTTTCTCAAAGAAACTAATACATTACAGCCCACAAAACAGATCTGCCAACCACAGAATTAGATGCAATATTGCTACAAGTCCAGGAAAATGGTAAAGGATGGTGCATGTATTGTACAAGGTCTCTAACAGAAACTAAGAAAAGTCTCATCAAAATTGTAAAAGATGCCCAGACAGCAACATGTGCATTTAAGAAGTTTTTGATCCATCACGATGATGAGATTTTAGATGGAAATGGAGCAGAAAGCCTTTGTTTCTTTTCACACTTTGAAAGAGTTTGCAAAGCTGCCACTTCATATTCAGCATTTCAGTCTGCATTCAATGAGATATGACTATGCTCAAGAGGAATACCAAATTGCCTTTGTCTAGAATGTCAGTTGAAGAGGTTGAGAAATTACATTTAGAACTGATAACAGAGGTCTTTATGTATTCGATAGCAGAAAACATATCAGCATCAGAGAAGATATTGCAAAAAAAAGCCAGCAAAGGTCAAAGCAGACATAAAGAATGTCTCCAAATCAGAATATATTGACAGGAGTGATGGCCAGCAAACATCTCCAGTAATCCAATATTGAAACTGCTTCAAACAATAGAAAACCCTTACACCTACAAAGGATGTGTTTGTCTTTAATGAAAGATTGACAGTAGCTAAAGTGATTTCGCTACTTCAAAGATTGCATCATGAACATGCAGGAAGATCAAACTACAGAGCAAGAGCCCAATAGTCAGTATGTTGGCCAGGAATTCCTCGATCAATTGAAGAGATGATTGCAAACTGCAGAATTTGCACAATGAACTGTCAGTAATGGAATGGAAGGAACCATTAATGCAATCAAAATTTCCATCAAATCCTTGGGAAACATTAGGAATGAACTTACTTTAGTTTACAGGGAAAATTTATGCCCTTATTATTGACTATTACTCTAGATTTATTGAGATAAATTGTTTACAAAGTCTAACAACAGAAAGAGTGATAAAGTCATTGAAGTTAATTTATTTAACTCACAGTATTTCTGACATGGTAGCATCTCATAATGGACTGTGATTTGCAAGCTAGCAATTTGTAGAATTTGCCAAAAAATATGGATTAATTGATCTAATGACATCACCTCATTACTCACAAGTGAACAGTGAAACAGAATGAGGAGTCAGAACCATTAAAGTACTCTCGAAAAATCATGATTCTGATTTGACGTTATTGCATTAATAATCACCAACATTGCACAATGACTGTCACCAGCAGAATTAGTAATGGGAAGTCTGGGAAGGGTGTCGGGTTGGGAAAGGTGTCCTCGCAGTTGATGTCACGGTGAAGAATTCTGGGAAGGGTGTCCTCACAGTTGTGTCACAGTGTAGCACTCTGGGAAGAGTACTCATGTTTCTTCTTCCAGAAACTCCACAAAGAGAGCACTGTGATCAACAGTATAAAGGAAGAAACTGCTTCTCAATCTTCTCAGTCTGTCATGTTGAAGATCAATAAATTCTTGTATTCATTCATGCATGGGATGAGAGCATCGCTGGCTAGGCCAAGATTTATTAAACAAAGCTAAAAGCAACCTTCCAGTCCTTCCTGACACCTACCACCGAGTCCTTAGATGACAGCACATGGGAGAGGCTGGTTCTATCTTTATTTAGCTAACCAAAAGTATTTGTATCCTTTGAAAGAAGGAAAGGGTGAATCCTCTCAGTAGTTCCTCGAGCAAACTCATTTGACAGAATGCCTCATCGCCAGGATATTCCAATAAGCACCAAGATGTCGCTTGGTAGGTGGTGAGAAGTGCACTGGTCGACATATCTTTCATGTATGCCCTGTCTCTGTGTGCCACCACACACTGTTGTCAAAGCAACTGCAGTGACAAAGAGACTGTCACACATCTCTGTGTGGCTTTGCAAAGAAATTCTGGAGATTGCTCAGACCATTGAGACTGTACAGGACATTGGGGATGCCGGTGTTGAAGTACATTATAGGAAGAATGTTATTAAACTGGAGAGGATTCAGAAAAGAATTGCCAGGATGTTGCCAGGAATGGAGGGTTCAAATTAGAAAGAGAGGTTGGATAGGGTTGACTTTTTTCTGAAACACAAGAGGTTGAGTGGTGACTTTATAGAGATTTATAAAATCATGAGGGACATAAATAAGATGGAGGAGTTCAGTACTCAGAGGAGAAAGATGAGAGGAGAAAGATTTCGAGAGGCCTGAGGGGCAACGTTTACACTCAGAGGTTGGTTCATATGTGGACTGGACTTCCAGGGGAAATGGTAAATGCAGATGCAGTTCCAACATTTAAATACACTTGGACAGGTATATGAATAGGAAAGGTTTAGAGGGATATGGGCCAAATGCAGACAACTGAGTCTGGGAAACTTGGTTGGTATAGAGTTGGACCGATGGATCTGTTTCTATGCTGTATGACGCTGTGAATCTGTGACGGATGCAATGGTTTTTAATCAAGGTTTGTCCTGAGCAGCTTGGTGATGCAGGACTCTGTACTCTATGGACTGTTCCCCAGGACACACTCCATACAATTATTGATGGTACCGAGAGACCACCAACTCAGTAAAAGACACTCTCTGGTCTGCCCGAACTTGTTGACCTTCCAGTGTACAAAGTTGAGGTCAAAAGAGACTGGCACATTCCGATGTCCAGGACTAAGTGCTGAAGGACACACTAAAACTTGGGGCAGCTGCCACCAAGATGTCGAGGGGAAAGAGCACTCTCTACAGACTTATTAACCAATGTATAACAAGAATCTGCTGAGAGCTAAAATCTCTTTCAACTGCCTTAGGGAATGCATATTGTTTCCTGTATGAAGAGAAAATATCGTTGTTTTGCATCTTGCAGAGACGGTCTGAAAAATGTCAAATTCCAATGTGCTTTCTTTCTCTATGAAGATTGTACAGAATTGTTTTTGGACCCTTTGTACATACTTACAGATTTGTTTCTTTATGAATAAAGTGTATTCTAGAATTATAAAGAAACAGGGGTATCACAGGAAAACCAGCATGATCTCAACCAGCTGCAGGAGTAGACTTTCCAAGGGACAGAGCTGATTGCTAAATAGTAGGCAAGATAGTTGTATACAATATCCTTTATTGCTTAAAGTTTGTAGGGGGGATGTTCAATGAGATCTGATTGTCTTCGTGTACCACTTGCTGAAAGTAAGTGGGTTGGTGCAGCAAGTGGTAAAGAAGTCACTATGTTGGCCTACATAGTGAGAAGATTCAAATACAGGAACAAGGGTATCTTGCTGCAATTATATGGGGCACAGGCAAAGTCGCACACGGAATATTGTGTACAGTTATGGGGAAAGTCTATTTGTGCTGTGGAATGCATGCAAAGGTTTACCAAGTTGATTGTTGCGATGGCAGGGCTGATGTAAGAGGAGAGATTGAGTTAGTTAAGATTGTACTCACTGGAGCTTACTAGAATCAGGGGAGTAAAAAGTGAGGTCTGCAGATGCTGGAGATCAGAGCTGAAAATGTGTTGCTGGTTAAAGCACAGCAGGTCAGGCAGCATCCAAGGAACAGGGATGCTGCCTGACCTGCTGTGCTTTAACCAGCAACACATTTTCAGCTAGAATCAGGGGAGACCTCATAGAAAATGATAAAATTCTAACAGGAGGGGACAAGTTACATGCAGGAAACATGTTACTGATCATGGGGGAGTCCAGAATCAGCGGTCATAGTTTGAGGATAAGGGATAAACCTCTTAGGATTGAGATGAAAAGAAATGTCTTTAGCCAGAGAGTGGTGACTCTGTGGAATTCACTACCATAGAGATGGTTGAGGCCAAAACATTATGCATATTCTAGAAGGAGGTAGATATAACTCCTGTGGCTGAAGGGACCACAGGAAAATAGGGGAGGGTGGGGTTAGAGTATTGAGCTCGATGGTAAGCCATGATCGTATTGAATGGCAGAGCAGGCTCAAGGGGTTCAATGACCAGTCCCTGTTCCTATTTTCGATGTTTTCTATGAAAGAAGATGGCGATTGTGGCTTCCATGACAGATCAGGAAATAAAATATGCATTTTTCTGTAAGAGACCATATAGTGTAAGACAATATGAAAATGTCTGGACACAGAGATAACCCAGGAATTTGAATCATCATTACTGAGCAAGAGAATAATTAATTTCTGCATTTCACCTGTCTGATCCTGTTAGAATTTTATCAGTTTTGATGAGGCCCCCTCGATTCTTCACAATTCCAGTGAATACAATCCTAAGGAAGATTAAAGATTCAAGGCATGCAGTATGAAGGAATTTTTGTTGTGAGCAGGTGGAATAGCCAAGATCATATTCAAACCTTATAATCAGAAATTACAATGTTTAATATATTCTGAGTGACGCTGAGACATAAATGGGAAGGGCTCTCCACCCTTGTCTCTGACCTATCACCTTCTCCCCATCTTCATCTACCTATTGCATTCCCAGCTATCTTCTCCCCAGCTCCACCCTCCCTCCCATTTATCTCTCAGCCCCCCCGATCCACAAGCCTCATTCCTGATGAAGGGCTCACGCCGGAAACATCGATTCTCCTGCTCCTCACATGCTGCCTGACCTGCTGTGCCTTTCCAGCGCCACACTCCCAATCCTGATCTCCAGCATCTGCAGTCTTCCCTTTCTCTAGTTTGACTGCAAATAATAAGAGACAGAATATTTAGTAGAATTTCTGCATGAAATAAATAATATTCTAAGCATGAAAATGAGGAATGCATGAATGTATTGTTGAGACAGTACAAGAAAGCTGCAATTTTCCAATATTTCATGATTTTATCATATATTACAGTCTGTCAGCTGTACTAGTCCAATTGCCTGGCTTGATTTATTTATTCTCTTGCTCACAAGATTTTTTTTTCATGCTGATGCTATGACCCAGAGACAACAAGAACGGGTTTTAAGAGCAACCTTGAAATCATCACAAACATTTAGTCCACGGCTTCTGCTCCATCATCTATGACAATAAGTGAACACTAATGGAGTTAATATACTGCAACAGGGATGCCTTCATACCGATGAATCATATATCCCCTACAGTATGGAAACAGGCCACTTTGGCCCAACAGTTCCACTCCATCCCTTTGAAGAGTATCCCACCCAGACCCATTTGCCTATCCTATCATTCTACATTTCCCCTGAGTAACTTCCTAGCCTACATTCTACAGCGGGACTTCGGAAAACTTGGAAGAAGGCTGAAAAGCAAGACATCCAGGGTGGTTATCTCTGGTTTGTTTCCAGTTCCTCGGGCTGGAGAGGCCAGGAACAGGGAGGTAATGGACTTGAATGTGTGGTTGGGGAGCTGGTGCAGGAAGCAAGGATTTAAATTCTTGGATCAATGGGGCACGTTTAGTGGTAAGGATAAATTATACAAGAGGGATGGGTTGCACCTTAATAGGTGGGGGACCAGTATTCTGGCAGGCAGGTTTGCCACTGCAACACAGCTGCGTTTAAACTAAATAGCAGGGGTGGGGGGGAGGGGACAAACTGGAAGTTTAAAAAGGAAGTTAAAGGGAAAATTAGAACAAGACAAGTCAAGAAAGACAACGGAATCAATGGAGCAGAAAACTCAAAAAAGGATCATGCCGTAAGGTCAAGTGAAATAGGGATTGATAGGAAGGGTGAGGGGAGTAACAAATTAAAAATATTATATATGAAAGCATTAGAAATAAGGTGGATGAGCTTGAGGCTCATTTGGAAATTGCCAGTTACAATGTTGTGGGGATACCTGAGACGTGACTTCAAGTGGACAGGGCCTGGGAAATGAATATTCAAGGCTATACGCGCTATTGTAAGGACAGACTGACTGGCAGGTGGTCCTATTGGTAAGGAATGATATTCAGTCCCTTGCGCAGGGGGACATGGAATCAGGGGATGTAGAGTCAGTATGGATAGAGCTGAGAAATTCTAAGGGTAGAAGATCCTAATGGGGGTTATCTACACCCCAAACAGTAGCCTGATGTAGTGTGTAAGTTGAATAAGGAGCTGAAATTGGCTGGTTGCAAAGATATTGCTACAGTTTTTATTGGGGGATTTCAACTTGCAGGTGGACTAGAAAAATCAGGATGGTACTGGATCCCAAGAAAGGGAATTTGCCTCCAAGATAGATTCTTAGAACAGCTTGCGTTGGAGCCTACCAGGGAGAAAGCAATTCTGGATTTGGTGTTGTACAAAAAACCAGATTTGATCAGGGACCTCAAAGTAAAGGAGCCATTAGGAGGTAGTGACCACAATACAATAAGCTTTAATCTGCAGTTTGAAAGGGAGAGGATAGAATCGAAAGTGGCAATATTTCAGTTGAATAAGGGGAATTATGGAGCTATGAGGGATGAGCTGGCCAAAGTTCAATGGTGCAATCCCCTAGCAGGGTTAGCAGTGGATCAACAATGGCAGGTATGTCTGGGTATAATGCAGAAGATGCAGGATCAGTTCATTCCAAAAAGGAAGAAAGATCCTAAGGGGAGGTAGGAGTGGCCATGACTGACGAGGGAAGTTAAGGACAATATAAAGACAAAAGGGAGAAAGCATAACATAGCAAAGATGAGTGGGAAATTGGAGGACTGGAAACCTTTAAAGAACAACAGAGGATAACTAAAAAGGAAATACACAAAGAAAAAATAAGGTACAAAGGTAAACTGGCCATAATCATAAAGGAGGATAGTAAAGGCTTTTTTAGGTGTGTGAAAAAAATGGTTAAGACTAAAATTGGACCCTTGAAGTCAGAATCGGGTGAATTTATTACGGGGAACAAAGAAATGGCAGAACATTTGAATTGGTACTTTAGATCTGTCTTTACCGGGGAAGACATGAGCAATCTCCCAGATGTAATAGTGGCTGAAGGACCTGAACTGAAGGGAATTTATATTAGGCAGGAAATGGTGTTGGAGAGACTGTTAGGTCTGAAGGCTGATAAGTTCCCAGGACCTGATGGTCTGCATCCCAGGGTACTGAAGGAGGTGGCTCTAGAAATCGTGGATGCATTGGTGATCATTTTCCAATGTTCTATAGATTCAGGATCAGTTCCTGTGGCTTGGAGTTTGGCTAATGTTGTTCCACTTTTTAAGAAAGGAGGGAGAGAGAAAACAAAGAGTTATAGACCAGTTAGTCTGACCTCAGTGGTGAGAAAATTGCTGGAGTCAATTATAAAGGATGAAATTACGACACATCTGGATAGCAGTAACAGGATAGGTCAGAGTCAGCATGGATTTATGAAGGGGAAATCATATTTGACTAATCTTCTGGAATTTTTTGAGGATGTAACTCTGAATATGGACACTTTCAGAAAGCCTTTGATAAAGTCCCACATATGAGGTTAGTGAGCAAAATTAGGGCACATGATGTTAGGGGCAAAATACTGACATGGATTGAAAATTGGTTGGCTGACAGGAAACAAAGAGTAGTGATAAACGGCTCCCTTTCGGAATGGCAGGCAGTGACCAGCGGGGTACCGCAGGGATCAGTGCTGGGACCACAGCTTTTTACAATGTACCTTAATGATATAGATGAAGGTATTAAAAGTAATATTAGCAAATTTGTTGATGACACAAAGCTGGGTGGCAGGGTGAAATGTGAGGAGGATGTTAGGACAGGCTAGATGAGTGGACAGATGCATGGCAGATGCAGTTTAATGTGGATAAATGTGTGGTTATCCACTTTGGTGGCAGGAACAGGAAGGCAGATTACCACCTAAATGGAGTCAAGTTAGGTAAAGGGGCAGTACAACGAGATCTAGGTGTTTTTGTACATCAGTCATGATATAGCAGGTAGTGAAGAAAGCTAATAGCATGCTGGCCTTCATAACAAGAGGAATTGAGTATAGAAGCAAAGAGGTCCTTCTGCAGCTGTACAGGGCCCTGGTGAGACTGCACCTGGAATATTGTGCGCAGTTTTGGTCTCCAATTTGAGGAAAGACAAAGTTTGTGAGAAGATTTGTAGCTCGGGTGCTCATTGTTGTGGTTCTGTTCGCCGAGCTGGGAGTTTTTGTTGCAAACGTTTCGTCCCCTTTCTAGGTGACATCCTCTGTGCTTGGGAGCCTCCTGTGATGCACTTCTGTGCTGATTCCTCCGGCATTTATACTGGTTTCAATCTGCCGCTTCCGGTTGTTAATTGCTGTCCACTGCGGTGGCTGGTATATAGGGTCTAGGTCGATGTGTCTGTTGATAGAATTTGTGGATGAGTGCCATGCCTCTAGGAATTTCCTGGCTGTTCTCTGTTTGGCTTGCCCTATAATAGTGGTGTTGTCCCAATCAAATTCATGTTGTTTGTCATCTGAGTGTATGGCTACTGAGGATAGCTGGTCGTGTTGTTTCGTGGCTAGTTGAGGAAAGACACTCTGATTATTGAGGGAGTGCAGTGTAGGCTCATGAGGTCAATTCCTGGAATTTCGGGACTATCTTACGCTGAAAGATTGGAGTGACTGGGCTTGTATACGCTTGAGTTTAGAAGGCTGAGAGGGGATTTGATTGAGACGTATAAAATTATTAAAGGATTGGACACTCTGGAGACAGGAAGCATATTTCCACTGATGGGTGAATCCCGAACCAGAGGGCACAGTTTAAAAATAAGGGGTAGGCCATTTAGAGCAGAGTTGAGGAGAAACTTCTTCACCCAGAGAGTGGTGGGTGTATGGAATGCTCTGTCCCAGAAGGCTGTGGGGACCAAGTCTCTGGATACTTTCAAGAAAGAGTTGGATAGAGCTCTTAAGGATAGTGGGATCAAGGGTTATGGGGATAAGGCAGGAACAGGATACTGATTGAGGATGATCAGCCATGATTATAATGAATGGTAGTGCTGGCACGAAGGGCAGAATGGCCTACTCCTGCACCTATTGTCTATTGTCTACACTCCTCGGAACACTGTGAGCAATTTAGCATGGCCAATTCACCTGACCTGCACATCTTTGGATCGTGGGAGGAAACCAGAGCACCCGGAGGAAACCCACACAGACACGGGGAAAACGTACAAGCTCCACACAGACAGTCACCCGAGGCTGAATCAAACCCAGGTTCCCAGCATTGTGAGGCAGCAGGGCTAGCCACTGAGCCACCATTCCACCCCGAGTTACTCTTGTTAATCACAGGACTGCAATTTGACTTAGTCCAGTAATGTTAACTGTGTGACATTCCTGATGAAGGGCTTATGCCCAAAACAACAACTCTCCTGCTTCTCGGATGCTGCCTGACCGGCTGTGCTTTTCCGGCATCACACCTTTCGAATCCTAATTGGGTGATTGCAAACCTTAGTATAATAGAGCATAACAGACCATTGGATCCATTGTGCCTATGCCAAATCTTTGAAAACTCTATCCAATTAATTCCAATCTGTTCCATTTCTTGCTTGGCTGTGAGATTTCCTCCCATTCCAGTATTTAACCAATTCCATATTGAAACGTACAATCGACAGTCTTTCACACATCTCCAGACACTGAATTCAGTACAAACAGCAATGATGTAAAAATAGCTTCAAGCTCACATAAAGTCAATGGTAATCCTGACTTTTTATTCAGCTGTGCAAAATGTTACCTCAGATTGTAATATACAACCCAACTACACTGGTACATCACAGGTTGTCTGCTATGTTTGGTCCATGAAGAAGCAGGTCAGATAAAAAATCATACTTGAGTCCAAAGTATCTTATTTTCAATATTCTTTGATACTGAAAGATCAAACCCTACTCAGTATTATGACACACAGGGACCTGACCAATTCTTCATCCTCCTTCAAAGGTGATGAATCTGCCAAGCAGAAGTTTAAATTATCAGCAAGAAAACAAGGAACCATTGCCTATTTGCACTGGAAACAATTATATGATGAAAATGTGAAAATGTAGAATCAGAAAAATGAAACTCTAGACCAAATTTCAAACCTGAAAGCTTATGAGTGGCATGGTGGCTCAGTGGTTAACACTGCTACATCACAGCACTAGGGACCCAGGTTTGGTTCCAGCCTCAGGCTACTGTCTGTGTGGAGCTTGTATATTTTCCCTGTGTCTGTATGGGTATCCTCCCACAGTCCAATGATGTGTAGGTTAGGTGGTTTGACCATGATAAATTGCCTGTAGTGATAGGTACATTAGTCAGAGGGAAATGGGTCTGGGTGGGTTACTCTTCAGAGGATTGGTATGGACTTGTTGGGCTGTAGGGCCTGTTTCCACACTGTTGGTAATCTAATCTTAGCTTTTGCATGATTGAAACCAAAGCATTTACTTGCTGACTTTTGCTCCTTTGTGTTTCTGTCCCCTGATCAGAAGATTTCCGCTTAAATAAAGCAGCATTTTAGGCAAATCTTTTAACGTGTTGTTTTCCCTGGCACATCGGAGGCTGAGGGGGCGAGCTTATAGATGTTTATAAAATCACGAGGGGCAGGGATAGGGTGAACAGCAAGGTCTTTTTTCCAGGGTAGGGGAGTCTAAAACCAGAGGGCATAGCTTTAAGGTGGGAGGGGAAAGATATAAAAGGGGCTCATGGGGCAACTTATTCACACAGTGGACGGTGTGTGCATGGAACAAGCTGGAAGAGGAAGTGTAGAGGCTGGTACAATTAACAACATTTAACTGGCATCTGGATGGGTATGTGAATAGGAAGCTTTTCATGGGATATGGGCCAAATGCTGACAAAGGGGACTAGATTAATTTATGGCATCTGTTCAGCATGTACAAGTGAGTTGATCAAAGGGTCTGTTTTCGTGTTCTATAGCTCTATGACTCTATGATTGAGTTTTGAGTGGTGCGTGAAATCCCGGATAATTGCAAGCCTATTGGAAAACCAGGTTCTAGCTGCTGATGTCCATATTTCCAATGTGCATCCCTGAGCATGAAACCCTTCCATAGGGGATCATCAGTTTGAATTTAAAATTTAAATTAAAGCGATATGCATGGGTTTCGCAACTAAACTTCAGGTCCGTAAGTCACCACTGAAAACAATCTGAGAACACAATAGCAAATAGTAAGGTTGAAGACAGGACAGGGAATATCCAAGTAGCTTGTACGAAAGAGTTTGTTCCAAGTACTCATGTTGAGATGTTTCTCAAGCGATGTCATATTCACAGAATCACGCACAGGTTTGTTAAAATTGTGATGACATTATGGCTTTAAGAGGCACATTTGTCTTGGTTTATTTTATGAAGAGAGGTTGAAACAAAGGTACCAAGTGGTCTGTTCCAAGCCAATGAAGTAAACAGCTTTTGAGGCTGAAAAAACTGCTGGTATCCTGTCACCAATTCATCATTTATTTACATGTGCACAGTACACTGTGACTAGCCAGCTCAGAGTTAGTTCCTGAATGGAGGAGATTCTGAATCTGCTGTTTATATTGGTCAGCCATTAACAACCCCAATCAAGGATCTCATCGTCAATAAGAAACAACCTGGTACCTAGCCCTGCAGACTGGGTGCTTCTTAAAGTTGGACGATTGATGAGGGCAGAGCGGTAGACATGATCTGCATGGATTTCAGTAAGGCGTTTGACAAGGTTCCCCATGGTAGACTGGCTAGCAAGTTTAGATCTCATGGAATACAGGGAGAACTAGCCATTTGGATACAGAACTGGCTCAAAGGTAGAAGACAGAGGGTGGTGGTGGAGGGTTGTTTTTCAGACTGGAGGCCTGTGACCAGTGGAGTGCCACAAGGATCGGTGTTGGGTCCACTACTTTTCATCATTTATGGATGTGAATATAGGTGATATAGTTAACAAGTTTGCAGATGACACCAAAATTGAATAAGTAGTGGACAGCAAAGAAGGTTACCTCAGATTACAGGTGGGCCAATGGGCTGGGGACTGGCAGATGGAGTTTAATTTAGATAAATGAAAGTTGCTGCATTTTGGAAAAGCAACTCAGAGCAGGGCTTATGCATTTAATGGTGAGGTCCTGCGGAGTGTCGCTGAACAAAAAGATCTTGGAGTGCAGGTTCATAGTTTCTTGAAAGTTGAGTCGCAGGTAGATAGAATAGTGAAGAAGATGTTTGGTATGCTTTCACTTATTGGTCAGAACACAAGAGTATAGGATTTGGGAGATCGTGTTGCGGTTGTCCAGGATGTTGGTTAGGCTGCTTTTGGAATATTGCATGCAATTCCGGTCTCTTTCCTATCGGAAGGATGTTGTGAAACTTGTAGGGGTTCAAAAAAGATTTACAGGGATGTTGCCAGGTTTGGAGGATTTGAGCTACAGGTAGAGGTTGAATAGGCTGGGGCTGTTTTCCCTGGGGCATCGGATGCCAAGGGGTGACCTTATTGAGGGTTATAAAATCATGAGGGGCATGGATAGGATAACGAGACAAAGTCTTTTCCCTGGGGTGGGAGAGTCCAGAACTGGGTAGCATAGGTTAAGGGTGAGAGGGGCAAGATATAAAAGGAACCTAAGGGGCAACTTTTACATGCAGAGGGTGGTGTGTTATGGAATGAGCTGCCAGAGGAAGTGTTGAAGGTTGGTACAATTGCGGCATTTAAAAGACATCTGGATTGGTACGTGAATAGGAAGGGTTTGGAGGGATATGTACCAAGTGCTGGCAAATGGGACTAGATTAGGTTAGGATATCTGGTTAGCATGGGTCTGTTTCCATGCTGTATGACTCTATGACTCTATAGTGGACGTAGCATGAATGGGTGGCATCAAACCCCTGACCAACCTAGATTTTAGTTTCGCTTTCAGTAGCTGTTTGGGTTTGGAAGCTGCCATATCTCTCTCTCCCTGTTACAGCAAAAGACTTGCATTTTTTTTCTCTCTCTCTCTCCCAGAATTTTCTCTTGATGTTCTTTCCTTCTGAATTTACTAATTGCATGTGAGACCACCTATTTTACTGAATTAGCCTTTATCAAGAGTGCATTTGCGGCATGTTACTATATTGAAATTGTGAGAAAAAAGACACTCTGAGTGCCCATTACTTGTTCACAGAAACCATGGCTATTCTTCGCTAAACATTACATGTCCACAATACCTCAACTTGACCACAACCAGCTCAGGAAGTAAACAACAAAACAAGACATTACCTACACAGCTTCCAGACTGAAGGAATACACTCCTTAGATGATCTGATAAGTGTTCCTAACTCACAATAGCATCACCGCACCTGCAGTCCTGAGGGCATCCCCAGTGTCCTCAGGTACTGAAGCCACACAAAGCCTACCTAAACTGAGTGGAACCCAGGTACCTGACAAGAGTGCACACCACCCTACAGACCCATTGAAACCAGGCTACTGGACATTAGCACCTGCTCTAGCAGAGGAACAGTACCTTCTATTACAATTATTACCTGACTGCTACTACTGGACAACCAATTGCTTTCCATTGAATGTAATTTAATTCATATTATCTTGCAATTAACAGTACACTACTGTAACATGACTGTAACACTATAAAAACTGTCTGTATCTGCAGCTCAGGAAGAGAACCCTTGACCTAACTGTGTAGAGTGTCCATCCTGTACCAGTCCGTCAATTTCTCTTCCCCACTATATCATGAGAAATAAACCACTATTCGTCAATTTCATAAGATCTGTGTATGGCCTCTATTTGAAATTGGACATTTCTCCAACAGGAACAATCATTGTTCAGTAGTAAAAGTATCTATTATTCTGTTAAGTTTTCCAGTTGAGTTGTTATTTCAATTCTTCATTCTTTTGTTTGTATTTTAACCGTAGTGTAAGAATAAAGTGTGTTTTACTTCAAGCCTGGTGGTTTGACCAATCAAATTTGCATCCGGAACACAATGCCTTATACTTGCCATTCAAAATAAGAAGAAGTTGGCGTCTAGGCTATCTTCTTAATATATTTTGAGGGGGATTGGTCTGGTCCATAACGCAATGTAGAA
The DNA here is from genome assembly GCF_020745735.1 of Hemiscyllium ocellatum. Classification (NCBI taxonomy): domain Eukaryota; kingdom Metazoa; phylum Chordata; class Chondrichthyes; order Orectolobiformes; family Hemiscylliidae; genus Hemiscyllium; species Hemiscyllium ocellatum. The sequence continues at coordinate 12,894,471 of NC_083415.1, read as the reverse complement.
GGAGGACATTCAGCCCATCATATCTGTACTTTCTCTCTGAGCATTTGACTTAGTGCCAACTTTTAGCCTTTTCATCATTATCCTGTGCATTGTTCTGGTTTAACTAATCTTCTAATGCCTTCTTAAATGCCTCAAATGAATCTGTCTCATCACATGCCCTTGCAATGAACTTCATATGTGACTAATCACTGTGTGAAAAAGCAGTTCTCTTTCACATTTTCTTCTTTTGAAAACACTTTGAAACTGCGCCCTTTGATTTTCAATTCTTGTACAAGCAGGAATATCTACTCTGCATTGACCTCTCATGATTTTAAAAACTTCCATTAAATTCTTCATCTTCATCTTTTCCTCTCTGAGAAGTGTATCAAATTGATCCAGGAACAAGAAGCTTCAATGATGAGGATAGATTAGACAATCTGGGATATTTCTTAACAAGTTACATCAAAAGGCACAGGGGCAAAAATCATAGAAAAAAGCAGGTATAGGCCATTCGGTCCTAGGAGCCTGTTCATTGACGAATCGTAGAAAAATCCTACAATAGTAGCAGGCCATTTGGCCCATTGAGTGTACACCAACCCTCTAAAGACCATCCCACTCATCTACCCTGTCCCTGTAACTCAGAATTTCCCATGGCTAATCCTTGGACATTATGGGCAACTTGGCGAAGCCAATCCACCTGATCTGCACATCTTTAGGCTGTGGGAGGAAATCAGAACATCCACAGGAAGCCCACACAGACATGGGGAGAATGTGCAACCACCACACAGGCAGATACCCAAGGATATAATTGAACCTAGGCCCCCTACATTATGAGGCAACAGTGGTAACGACTGAGTCACTGTGCCACCTTTTTTCTCTATTCAATATGATCATGGATGATCATCAAACTCAGTACCCTGTTCTCACTTTCTTCCCAGACCCATTGCTCCCTTTATCCTTAAGAATTATATCCAACTATTTCTGGAAATCATTCCATTTTTTAGGCCTCAACCACTTTGTGTGGCAGAGAATTCCTTAGGCTCACCACTGTCTAAGTAAATAAATTTCTCACCATCTCAGTGCTAGATGTCCTATCCTATATGCCTTCAGTATTTAAAACTGCAGAGAATGTCAAATTCCAAGGTTTGTTTTCTGTTTGATATGCAAAACCTGCTTAGAACCACAATAGCACCTGTGTGTGTACATACAGATTATTTATGATTAAAAGCTTAGTTTTGTAAAAAAAAACACATTGAAAATCAAGCCCAATATTCCTGAAGTCATCACATAGTTAGAGATTTCATAAACACATGCAGATGTTCCCAATTTACCTGGCTTTTAGAGCCAGGCTGATGGAAAATACAGGCCACATTTCTGTACTTAACAAGAATGAGTATTTATCAAAAAAAATGGATTCCAGCTGCAGCTAAATAATCATCATATGTAACACTATTAATTAAAACTCCCATCCCCTTATAAACCACACACAAACAGAGGCACACAGACACAGACGCACACACACAGGCACACAGACACACACACACTCACACACACACACACAGACGCGCGCACACACTCACAGGCACACAGACACACACGCAGATGAACAGAAGTTTGATAAGAAGCAATAAAGGCTGGAAGGGTAGTGAACACAGAGTTCATTGAGATCGTGCCTTAGAACATGCTATTCCTTGATTCTCTTTCTCCAGATGTTTTCATTTACTTGCAGAGTATAGGGTGCTTGGTTCATATTTACAGTTTGTGGCTTTTTATTAGTTAAGAGCCAGAGCTTACTTCAGTTGCCGAAGGTGATGAAAAAACCTGTCTTTTCTCATGTTTAATATTTTGTTTGCTGTAGAGAAACTGATTCCTGCCCTTGCTGTGATCTGATAGTATCTCCTGATAATTCACACCCACAAGCTGTTCAGCTAGCTGGGAGACAATATTGTATTTCTATCAGGCAGAAAGTCTGTGTCATTTGTTATCAGTTTTAGTTCACCCACTGCCCCTATGCTTCAGCTTGACTGGAAGCAGGCTCCACGACTGTTTAAACAAGCAGCTGCGCAAACAGCACTTACAATGAGTTACTCACTTTCAAAAATTGCAGGAATCCTTCAGCAAACATTGCTTTTTTCTTTAAACAAACAGTCCTTTACCTATTTCAGTCCATAATCAAAATACAGAACAACAAAATGAAATAGTATTTCTAGTTCCCTGATGTTACATTTCAAATCAATGCAATTTATGTTGTTATGTGTTACTGATGTGGAGATCCTAGATCTCATTGCTGTGGAAGGAACAGGAAGTGGAAATGTTGAGAGCAGTGATCATTAATAATGTGCAGTCACCAGTTCAGGCAGATGTTCCTGAAGGAGGTTGTTGCTGTATTTTATTACGTGGCATTATAGCTTGTGGATTCTGCACGAGCAGTGGTCTTAGTAAAGCTCAATGAATGCTTTGATATAGATGATATCACTTGCACCCTTAAACTCTCCCCAATACACCTCTTTCCTCTGCTCCTACAATCCAAGTTTTGGAATTTGAACAGCAGCTGGAGACACTCAGGCACATCTGTGAGACTGAGAGCTACGTGGCCAGTCCACAGATCAAGGGTGTGTTGGAAAAGAAGGTGACCTCCTAAAAGCCAAAGAGAAACAGGCTGATTGTGCAGGGGTCTCCTGAGTGTATCCCAATTTTTAAACAATGTTCAGTTCTGAATTCACATGAGAGTGAAATTTCACCTGGACAATGCAGTCAAAACAAACTCTGTAGTACTATGGGTGACTCCACTATATATGATGTGCAAAGAAGACTGGAAAAGAAACAATGACAAGTGATTTGATAGGGGAGAAAGTTGTTCAATCATTTTTCTGTGGCAATAGGTGTGAATCCACGGATCAAAGATGTCACTGAGTGGCTCCAGTGACCCTGAGGGGAAATGCAGAAGAGCCTGGAGTCACAGTTTGCTTCATTATGAACATACAGAAAGGGATGTTGTCCTGCAGATAACATTTAAGGATCTGAGTCAGAAATTAGCAAGCAGGATCTCAAAGAACCAATGTCTGAATTAGTCTCAGTGCCACAGGCAAATGAGTCTAGAAATAGAAGGATAAAACAGATGAAGACACAGTTGGAATATTGGTACAGGAAGGACGTTTTAGCTCCTTGAGACACTGGGACTGACTCCGGTGGAGATGGCATTGTTACAGGCCAGGTGATTTGTTACTAAGCAAAGCTGGACTTGCAGGTCCTCCACTAATGCTATTAGGCAGAGTTTAAACTAACTTGAAGAGGAATTACTACAAGGACACGCAATCAGAAAGGAATCCCATGGTTCATAGATTATTGGGAGAGATATAGAATAGGGAATAGAGGCCTTTTAGGTGGGATTAGAGAAAAGAAGAAAGAAGTGAAGTCTATATCAGAGTTATTATGCCTATATGGGAATACACAGGATGTAGTAAACAAGGTTAGTCAGTTGCAGGTGCCGACTGCCATGTTGAAGTGTAATGTTATGTCTACGACAGAGACCTAGCTCAAAGGAGGGTACAATTGGATGAAGTTATTCAGGAAATATAGGAAAGAAAAGAAGAGATGGTGGCATTGATCAAGGAGAACATTATTCTGATGGAGAAGGGCACTGTCCACAAAGGATCAAGGATAGAATCGATTTGGCTCGAGCTCAGAACCAAAAAGGAGTGCTAACATTGTTTGGTGCTGCCTGTAGGCCAACCAATTAATGGGAAGGAGGTCGAGAGACAGATTTAGAAGGAGGTTGCAGAGACGTGCAGGACTTAAAGAGTAATAATAGTAGGAGACTTTAAGTATCTGAATGTAGATGGAAATAAGAGCAGTGTAAAGGGTAAAGAGAGCAAGAGTTACTAGATTATGTTCAGGAAAAGGTTCTACTGCATTATGCTTCCAATCCAATGAGAAAAGAGGCTGAACTGGACCTCATGTTTCAAAATGAGTTGCCAGGGTTCATTTTTGGAACCTTTGCTTTTCCTGCTATATTAATAAGCCTAGACCTTGGTGTATGGGATAGAATCTCAAAATTTGCTGATTAAAAGAAACTTGGAAACATTGTAATTGAAATTCCAGTCTCAGGTGACTGGCTATCTGGAGTTTGCACATTCTCCTGTTGTCCGTGTGGGTTTCCTCCCACAGTCACAAGATGTACAGATTAGGCGGGTTGGCAATGCTAAATTGTCTGTAGTGTCCAGGGATGTGTAGGCTGAGTGGGTTAGCCTTGGGAAAAGCGGGGCTACAGAGCTAGGGTAAGGGGAATGGGGCCAGGGAGAGATTCTGTTCAGAGGGTCAGAGTGGACTCAATGGGCTAATTGGCCAGCTTCCACACTTAAGGGATTCTTTGATTCTATGAAATGTGAGGTGGTTCATTCTGGGTAGAAAGATAGTAAAAAAACAGTGCAAAACAATGCATATACATGAGCAGACAGGCTTGAGTTTTTAATCAGATAAATCTTCGATGGTGGCAGAACTGAATGAGGGCCACTTCATTAAATATAAAATATTCTAGGTTTAGAAAGAAAGGCATAGAGTTCAAGAGGACGAAGATTGTTTTAAACCTATATAAGTCACTAGCGTGTTTTCAGGTGGAGTCCTGCACATAGTTCTGGGAGCCATTTTATGAAGGATGTGGAAATGATTGCACGGATGAGGAATTTTAGTAATGAAATTAGATTGGAAAATAATGAGCACTTTTATTCCCAGAAGAAGAGAAAGTTAAGATATAATTTAACTAAACTATTCAAAAATCATGAAAGATTTGGACAGAATGGATAGCAGAAAGTGTTCCCATTCATGAAATGACCAAGACTGAGAGGGAAATGATTTGAAGAGATTGCCAAAAGAAGGAAATGTGAAATGAGAAAACATTTTCATGAGTTGGTTGGTTCAGACCTGGATGCACTTCCTGAGAGTCTGGTATAGACAGTCCAATTGAGACATTCACAATAGCCTTTTCGTTTTCCTAGGAAAGGAACAATGCAGCAGGTTTTGGAAAGAAAGCACAGGGATGGCACTAAATGCAATGTTGAACCTCGGCAGGCTAGAGTCTTGTCTGTGACTCTGTGATATGGCCACATCCCTTGCATATCATCTTGGTTGTGAATAATGATAGTCTTTCTCTTCTGTTGCGCAGTCAAATTCATTCACTATGCCTCCATTTAGATTTGCCAGTTTGGAAACCTCCAAAACGGATTTTAAAAAAATACTTTCTGCCAGACATTTACTTGAGGGAATTGAAACAGTAGCTGAAGTACTGACCTTTGATCATGTGAAACAGTGAGAAGTTTAAACATCTGAAGTGCAGCTCAAATCTCTTTCCGTTTCCCTGTAATTTCAGCAGCTGGTAAAAACCATGCTGCTCAATGTTAAATGGGCAGCCAAGTTAAAAGCAATTTTAAAATACCTCATTAGATTTCTTCTGAATACAATTTGAGCTGAAACATTCCATCCAATAATTACATTCCTGCCTCTGGAGAGTAAAGCGTTCACTGCCTTTCTAACAGGCTTTCATCAGAACTTCAAGTGCATGTGATCAAACCAGGTTAGGAGACCCACTTTAAAAACCCTTACTTTATGCCCTCATCCTCCCTATCAACCCACCATTTCTTGAAATTAAAATGTTCCTGATAGCTACTAATTAATGTTGAATCCTGATCAATAATGAGGATTGACTTCAGAAGGTTTCTAGTGATGGTTTACGAATTATTGGAAGTTTCATGAACTGCTAATGTGGGAGTGGAAAGGTCTCCCACTAAACAGCCCAGTTCACATTGACGTCATATTTGCACTTTCCAGACAAGGTTTAATGCTGATGTAATTGTTCACACACAAGTTTTCACGTTACTCTTATAGCTAATGGTCCAAATAGTCCCAGATCAATAAGGGGGTATCGTGCTGCCTTTTCAACTGGCAATATAATCAAATTGCCCCCTTCCAATGTCCTGTCATTGCTTGGATCTTCTATTTATAAAATGATATATGTTGTCACATCCCAAACTTCTGAGGCAGGGTCACTCAACCCAAAATGTTAACTCTGATTTTTCTCCACAGATGCTGCCAGACCTACTGAGCTTTTCCAGCAGTTTTTTTTATTTTTGTGTCACGTCAAGCCCACCTCCTTTACTACAGAGCAAGCTTCCATGGACCAGGAATGTAACCTGGACTGAACTTTCAAACTGGGAATTGGAGCAGATAATTTGAAGTGACTGCTAAACAGCTGTTTGAGTTGTACATGCAGTGTGTGCCATGCAACGCATCTGTTGTAAGTTCAAAGCTGAGACTTAAGGTTTGTAATCCCAGCCCTTTACTGTGTGTGTTATTTTACATCTGCAAGCTTATTCCTGAGGTAAGCTTTCGATGGATTGTTCACAATATGTCACTTTGACAGAAAGTTGAAAGGACAGCTACATAATAAAGCATTGTCCCAGGCAATCAGAAGTTAATTTTCAAGGGCTTAATTTTCCTAGACCCTTGAACAATGTGGGCATTGGCAAGTTAGTTGGCAAAGTGTGGCAAAATTGGAAAAATAAGTTTCTCGATATTAAAAAAGATCCAATTTTCCACCCAAGGTTTGAGTGATGGTGAGAGATCTATTTATATCAATTTATTAGTACCTAATCTTGCCACATATTCTCCCACAGGGTGGAGAGAACCTAGTTGGCTACAATTCCTAACATGGAAAGTTGAATGCATACCTGGCAACTCGCTGCTTGCCCCTCCAGACTGCCATTTGGACAGAGTCCCCAGTACCTCAGGGCACACTCCATGGACAGTGACAGCCTGCAAGCCCCATCCATGGAGGTTGGCATCAGGCATGCACCAATCTCACCACATCATCATGGCTCATCCCCGATCCACTTCGAATACGATTATCCACTCATATTGCACTCATTTCGTAATGCTGCTACAATTTGTGTTCCAGGACAGACACCCAACTCATATTTTGTAGCAATGTATCTCAAGGTATTTCTCTCGATCTCTTAATGCTCACTCACTTCACACTCACTTGGATACCCACAACATTTCTGCCTTTGTGTTTTGCTTCCTCATTCTGAGCTCAAAAGGTTCACAATGCTTCTACACAAAGCAAGGTAGGTTGCCAGCAGTGATCAGTCAATGGGGTGGAGACATTGATGGATAGAACCATGAGACATCAATGTCACACCTGCAGCATGTGCTAGCAGCTTAGACAGCAAACACATTGCACCCTCTTCAATCAAATGGTCATATCTTTGGTCTAGACTAGAGAAGCATGAATCTCCACAGCCAGTAAGGGGCAGCATCCGAACTCAGCGCAGGGGGCTTGGACATGGTCAGTCTGCCACTTGGTTCAGGGAGAGTCAGGGGTCCTATTTCACTGCCATCCAGAGAGTGGGCCTCGATTAGTCCTGCGCCTCCATTGTAACTGTCCAGTGAAAGAGCTGTACAGAAAGCAGCCAGGTCTCTGATGAGTCATCAGTGAAGGCTGTCTTTTAAAGTTGCTCAAGCAGGTGGGCCGCAGTCAGTTCTGAGGTCTCCTCTCTGAAAGTCAAGAAGTGTTATCAGGGGCCCCTGATAAAATTCAGCCCTTCCAAATTTTTATGGATACCTGACTGTTATACCTGGGAAATGTCTGAATAATTTCCTCTGTTTGTAGCTATTATACTCGTCACATTGATATTTGCTGTAAAATCAATGAGAGGGAAAACCACGAACCTTCCTGCCAGATTGTTTTTGATGAAATACTGTATATTCTCGAGTAAGGGTCAACCGCATTTGAAGTCAACCCCCTGTTTTTGGTCAAAAGAATCTGGAATTTTCCATATATCTTCTTTTGTAAACGGCAAACCTGGTTCTTCAAAAATATCAGATCAACATTTCCGTGTTACGGTATTATCCTGTATGTAAATGTTACAATGAGGAAATAAATTACTTTTCGTGCTATTATGTGTTTTGATTATAATTCACACCAGCGTTAGATTGTGGATTTCTTAAGTTCATTATCGAATGAGCACTATTATCAGTTTAATTAGTGTGATATAAAGTTTATCACACCATCATTGTCCATGTAAGATAGGCCTAGATGCATTTATTTCACTGTAATTGCCATGCACCTCCTGACGATTTCTCTACAACTATCATTGAGATAGTCAAATGTCTGATAACTTTTTTTATTAGAAATAAAAGCTTAAAATGTTAGTTTGAGAAACTGAAACAATAGATGAGAGAAAATGGAGGGAAATGGAAGAATTTGGCATGAAAGATTAAGATGCATCAGGCCGGAGTCAGGTGACAACCTCACTTTGTGTGCAGCTCAGCTGAGCTCAGTTCCCCTAGCACTTGTGGAATTAGAGACATTTTTTGTGCGTTTTTTTCTTTATGTGTTTCGAGATCATTTGGACTTCTGCTAATGATAGGGTATTTTGGACTGTAGCATTAATTTCAACATCAAAAGTACTATCCAGTTGACCCCATGAATTTAACCTTAAAAAATAGTCTACACAATTCAATTTTTACATAAGTATACACAGTGAGTTGATTTTCTCCCAGGGTCAGAGGTCAGCAGTTTACAAACAGTTGACCATAGGGAGCATCAAATCAGAGTTCTTAAAGACACAGAGCAGCTTAAAGAGAGGGTTTAAAATGCATTCGCGTTAAAGAAATGTTATTGTCACCAGTGTTAAAATACAAATCAGGAGAAGTTGGCAACTTCGACAAAAAGTAACCATTCAAATTGCTGCAGCAAAACATGTTAAACCTCTTTGAGGATTCAGGTTGTTTCTCCAGCCACATGACAATTTAGCCCTGAAACAAAGTGAATGTAACTGGTCACCACCAGAAGAGCAAATCAATTGGCAGGTTCTTTAACATTGCGGTTAATTTGCTTTACTCCTGAAGGCGAATGATGGAGATGAAAACATAATGGATAATGCAATGAGTGACTGACCTACAAAGACCAATCTGTTTATAGATTTGCATTCATAAGGATACTGTACACGTGTATCTCACCAAAAACATATGCACAATCTTTGCTTCTTACTTGTTTTCACTTCAGAATGATCAGCCATTAAATACACTGCATGAAATACAATTGTCACCTGCAAAAACCTAATTCAACTTAAAAATGAAACTGAAAAATGTCACGAAACGTATTCATAAACATTTCCTTGGACATATTGCAAGCCACAGGACCGCTTTTCACTAAATTTCTTTCTGCTTTGATCTTGGGTTTTCATCAGATAGCTGTGACTCATATGTCAATATGTTTTAGGTTTTTAGTTCATTGTCTCTTAAATTCGGTTCTGTCTACAGAGAAAGATTTGCAGGTTCGAGTCCCAGTTCAATGCCTCGCAAAGGATAAATTGTCATCTTAGATTTTATTGTGAGGATTTTATCAATGGATTGACTGATATTTTAAAGGGTATTCTTGACTGCAAAAGGTGCAATATCGATTTCAGTTAGGTTTCTCTCAATGTTAATTTCCACAATATTCATGCCATTCTTTAGAATCCCTACAGTGTGGAAGCAGGAAATTTGGCCTATCGAATCCACACCGAACTTTCAAAGAGCAGCCCACCTCACCCTATGCTAGTAACCCCACATTTACCATAGTTAACCCACAAAGTCTGCATTTCCCTGGGCATTATGGGTAGTTGAGCATAGCCATTCCACCTGAGATTGAATCAGTGGGTGGAAATGTTCCCCTGCAGATTCTGACCAAGGGACACATTTTACTGGGAAAGTAATTAAACAGGTATGTGCCCTATCAGGTATTGAACAGAAATTCAATGCCATCCCCAAAATTTGGGTATGGTGGAATGACTGAACCAGACACCGAAAGCTAGTCTCAGTAAGACGCTGACAGAGACAGAGCAGGGATGTGTTGGAGTACTCCCCACCATCCTATTGAAACTGAGGTCAACCCCAGCAAAGGAAACGGGATTGGCCCCATTTGAGTTAGTGGCCAGATGGGCTATGCAGCTACGGGAGAATATGGTAATGGGAGGACCCAATGATAAGGATAGGGTTAAACAATTTGTGAAAGAACTGGGAAAGCAGCTACATGAGTTGAGAGGGGAAGTTGCAAACAGAGAGAGAATCAGAGACTGGGAAAGGGAGCACAGAAACATCTGAGCAGACAGTCTGAGCCCAAAAGATCAGGAGAAGGAGAAAATATTAATGGAATGTGTAGGACTGCGGCCATGATGGGTCAGACCCTACAGGTACTTATTACAAGTAATACATGCGCTCAAGTGAATATTAAAAAGAGGGGGGCAAAGTGAAAGCGCTGGTCCCAACTGAAGTTATGCAAAGCCCAAACGTGATCATTAACCCTTTGGAGAAGTGTGTTGGATCCTGGTTCATTTCAGGCGAGTGGTCACTGATGTCATCCACTTTGGGAACAGACAATGGACTCCGGGTGCAACAGAACCAGAGGAAGGGAGGTCTGATTGCATGTATGACATTGTAATGGGAAAATTAAATTGTGACCCTGAGAGCCATGGCAATGGAAATGTGTATTATGATGGTATGGAACAGGAAGGGGTGATGCTGGCTATGGAAGTTCAGGCAGCATCTGAGGAGCAGTCAAATCGATGTTTCAAGCAAAAGCCCTTCATCAGGAATACAGGCAGAATGCCTGAAGAGTGGAGAGATAAATGAGAGGAGGGTGGGAGTGGGGAGAAAGTAGCATAGAGTACAATAGGTGAGTGGGGGTGGGGATGAAGGTGATAGGTTAGGGAGGAGGGTGGGGGAAGGTAGCAAAGAGTACAATGGGTGGATAGGGGTGGGATGAAGGTGGTAGGTCAGAGAGGAGGGTGGAGTGGATAGGTAGAAAAGAAAATAGGCAGGTAGGACAAGTCATGAGGACAGTGCTGAGCTGGAAATTTGGAACTGGGGTGAGGTGGGGCAAGGGGAAATGAGGAAACTGTTGAAGTCCACATTGATGCCTTGGGGATGAAGTGTTCCGAGGCAGAAGATGAGGCGTTCTTCCTCCAGGTGTCGGGTGGTGAGGGTGCAGCGGTGAAGGAGGCCCAGGACCTCCATGTCCTCAGCAGAGTGGGAGAGGGAGTTGCAATATTGGGCCACAGGGCGGTGTGGTTGATTGGTGCGGGTGTCCCAGGGATGTTCCCTAAAACGCTCTGCTAGGAGGCGCCCAGTCTCCCCAATGTAGAGGAAACCGCATCGGGAGCAACGGATACAATAAATGATATAGGTGGATGTGCAGGTAACACTTTGATAGATATGGAAGGCTCCTTTAGGGCCTTGGATGGAGGTGAGGAAGGAAGTGTGGGCGCAGGTTTTGCAATTCCTGCAGTGGCAGGGGAAGGTGCCAGGATGGGGGGGTGGGTTGTAGGGGGGCGTGGACCTGACCAGGTTGTCATGGAGAGAACAGTCTTTACGGAAGGCGGAAAGGGTGGGGAGGGAAATATATCCCTGGTGGTGAGGTCCGTTTGGAGGTGGCAGAGATGTCGTTAGATGATTTCGTTCATGCGAAGGTTGGTAGGGTGGAAGGTGAGCACCAGGGGGGTTCTGTTCTTATTAGAGTTGGAGGGGTGGGGTCTGAGGGCGGAGGTGCAGGATGTGGACGAGATGCGTTGGAGGGCATCTTTAACCATGTGGGAAGGGAAATTGAGGTCTCTAAATAAGGAGGCCATCTGCTGTGTTCTGTGGTGGAACTGGTCGTCCTGGGAGCAGATGCGGCAGAGGTGGAGGAATAGGGAATAGGAGATGGCACTTTTGCAGGAGGTAGGGTGGGAAGAGGTGTAATCCAGGTAGCTGTGGGAGTCGGTGGGTTTGTAAAAAATGTCAGTGTCAAGTCGGTCGTCATTAATGGAGATAGAGAGGTCTAGGAAGGGGAGGGAGGTGTCAGAGATGGTCCAGTAAATTTAAGCTGAAAATGTGTTGCTGGAAAAGCGCAGCAGGTCAGGCAGCATCCAAGGAACAGGAAATTCGACGTTTCGGGCATAAGCCCTTCATCAGGAACGAAACGTCGAATTTCCTGTTCCTTGGATGCTGCCTGACCTGCTGCGCTTTTCCAGCAACACATTTTCAGCTCTGATCTCCAGCATCTGAGACCTCACTTTCTCCAGGTAAATTTAAGGTCAGGGTGGAAAGTGTTGGTGAAGTTGATGAATTGCTCAACCTCCTCGTGGAAGCACGAGGTGATGGCAATGCAGTCATCAATGTAGCGGAGGAAGAGGTGGGGAATGGTGCCGGTGTAATTACGGAAGATGGACTGTTCTACTTAGCTGACAAAGAGACAGGCATAGCTGGGGCCCATACGGGTGCCCATGGCTACCCCTTTGGTCTGGAGGAAGTGGGAGGATTCGAAGGAGTAATTGTTAAGGGTGAGGACCAGTTCGGCCAAACAAATATGGACCACAAGAAATAGTATGTGTGACCAATCCTGAATTAGGGGTTTAGGACAAAGGCCAGTGAAATTTGGTGTGGAGAAAGGGGAGAGGCAATATGCTTTACATGCCCAGACTATTCTATGTTACCCATTACCTGTTTCCTCATCTGTAGTTATAGATTTAGTGCAGGGATGAGCCTGAAAGGGGCAACATTGAAATGGCCAGTAAATTATTTAAACAGGCTGCAAGATGGGTCCCTTTATGGAGGGTGTAAAGATACTTCAGAGTTGTCGCGTGTTCCCAATGTCACTGTTATGAACAAAAATGTGATCATGATTTCGAGAGTGTAACTATGACCACCTGAGCCAAAATGTAGTTAAGGCTAGCATAATCTCCAGAATGGGTTAGCTATGGCGAATACAGGGAAAAGTGTGACTGTTGTGCCAGGATATAAGCATGTTTAGTTAGTTTTTGATCTGACAGAAGTACAGGTTCCTCAAGGAGTTCCACTACCACAAAACAATTGCTTGCCCATCTGTTAGGATTACAGCTGGGTAATAAGGAGCTTCGGTCAGAAAAAGACTATGGAGGAAAAAGAGGCGATTATTAGAAAAGGTAGACGCATGTTACACCTCTGGAATAGCACTAATAAACACATTAAATGTAGCTACAATAGTTAACAGCTTCAGAGTCTACAGGAGAAGATGCACCGAACTGTCAGAAGCCTGATCTTGATAACTGCTAAAGCAAATCAGTTCGGCAGAAAGACCTCCAATGTTACATTAGATGCCATTGAATTTTTGAAGTCTTGGCAAATATGGCCAATTTGGTCACTGAACGACCTGCTAACACATCTGAGGAAGAATCTATGCCATAGGCATACACAATCCATGCCAGCTGGCTGTTAACAATATTCAGTACTAATCTGCTGAAATCGGATATGACCAAGTCCCTGATTGGTGACTGATAAGCAGCTAAGAGAATGGATAGATCAGACACCCCTGAGACACCATAGGCGTTGAATGCTTTCTAGCAGAGTATTAGGACTGAGAATAATGAAGAGGGATGTTACATAGGGACAGCGTTACACATCCCACAAACATTGGGACAATTGCATGTACCCCTTAATACAAGCTCACAATATTAGGAGAAACCATGAAAAGGTAAGGATATCACTAAAAAAATCCTCCCACTCAGATGATTATCTTAAATACTATCCAAAAGGGAATTGACTTAACAAGGTGTATCCAAGAAGGGGATCACTGGTCATATCCAAATGAAATGACCAGACACAGTCTGACAGATTTTGGTTTTGTAATCAGTGATAACAAGACACCATGTTGCCTGTGAATAAGCAGTTCTTCTAACATTGTGCCCTGGTTGAATCAATGTATTACCTCACCACAGAAGCCAACTAATACCACTAGTGATCGAAACGTTGCAACTTGATCAGACATAACATTGCTGTCAACAGCCCGAACCAGAACATTACTATTAATGGAAAGACCCTGCCTAAACTGATAAGACCAGAAGGGATTAATCTCATCATCCAAGAAACTGATGAAAATTGAGAACTATTGCAGTCCATGGCGATGGAATTATCACTGATTCAACATGTGACTGCAAATTGGGTAAAGACTGTGGAAAGAGCTGAAGAAGTTATTCAATGGTTTGAACACACAAAGAAGATTAAACCTCCTGCAGATCAAGTGCACAGGGCATTAAAAGAGCCAAACTGGACAAATCAGATTCAGGACCAAATGCAACCCCCTGAATCCAGATCATATTCTATGTACTAGCAGTAATACAATTTGTTGTTCTGATTGCATTAATAATACTAATGTGTAAGAACAAATGATGTATCAAAGAGCAACAAGATGGGGCAATATGGGAACTGAAGGATCCCCACATTAGCAAGATACCAGAGGGAGCATGTATATCCCGTAAGTTACATAGACCTGCTTGATGATTATAGCTTTTGGCTTTAGAGAGGAGTTGTAGCAGCTCATGACGAAGGTTGACATAAGGCTTTTAGCTGACATAAGATGGCCAAAAGAAATTTTTAGATGCACCTCACAGATTTTCACAGCCAGACATGTGCTCTCCACAAGGAGGTGCTGGATAAAATTTTCTGTAAGGAGAGACATCAGGGAATTTAATCAGATTTCTATAAACAGATAGTTCTAAACACATAAATATTTTAATAAGAGGCACTTTTGAAAGGCCAAGCTAAGCCATAGTCCCAATTTTGTTATTTAGTAAAATGTCGAAGGAAAAGTCTGATCCAACAGTGGTCTCAAGTTTTTAGATAATTGTAAATTAGAAATGCAAACATGCTCATGTAAAAAAGTTAGTTGAATTCCTTGAGTAAATGTTTGCAGGTGGTAAAAAGAGACCCACTTCATTATAGGGGAAGACAAAGCAATATATGGTGTAAACCGAACGTAAAAGAGCACCATAGCCAGGAGAGAGTAAAAGAAGGTTGTAAAAATGTAGGAATTAGGACTTCAGAGAGATAAACAATTAAAACTTCAGTGTAGATGTAGACAGTTTGAACAAATCCTGACATCTGAATATCAAGGGAGAGTTCCCAAGCTCTGCAAATCTTTGCGTTGTTCCCCTCTCCCCTACAATAAACATTCTCAAAATGCTTCCCATTCCCATCAAACAAGTTGCCATTTGTCAATCCATTTCACCTTCCATTGTTGTTCTGTTTTCTTGGCTTTTCTCAGCCTTGTGACACCTAAAGATTATACTCTGCTCCCAGCTGTTTGCCTCTGCTCTTCAGATTTATTTTTCTTCTTGAATTTTGTCTCCTAGTTCTTTTCCATATTACTATCTGACTAATCGATACTACTCCCATTGTTGTGTTCTCCTGTACTCTAGTTTACATCTCCCTGATTGAGCTGTCTATATCACCTACCCTAGGCACTGAATGGCTTCTTCTTTCTTGTGCTGCCAAATATTTTATTGACTTTACCGCTCACATTTACATGTTATCCATATTCCTGTATGCTAATGGCATTTCACTCTCCAGTTCAAAGCCTACATCCTGCTCTTTTCACACAATGCTCAGTCTGAGCAAGCTTTCTCTTCTCAGTGCATCCACTAAAATAAATTCAATGAAGAATCTGGAATTAAGTGTTTAACGATGACCGTGAATCCATTGTCGATTGTCAGAAAAAAATCTCCCGGGTTCACTAATGTCATCCAAGAAAGGAAACTGCCATCCTTACCTGGTCTAGCCTACATGTGACTCCAGACCCACAGCAATGTGGTTGACTCTTTACTGCCCTCTGGATGGGTAATGAATGCTGACCCAGTCAGAGACACCTTCATCCCATGAATGAATACAAAAAAAAATGCCATTTAACTATAGGCTACTAATTCCCTCTCTTCCTCTATAATTTCAGGTCTGCCGTGCACACTTGTTTCCCTTTCCTTCCCAGTGCTCAACTGATTCTGTTCAGACCACTAGTCTTTAGGTTTTACATGGACTCCGAAACTCAGCTTTAATTTTTTTTCATAGTTTAACCTACTTTCCTCACCAACATGCTCAGAAAGGTTATTGCATAGCTCTGGAGCAGGTGGGATTTGAACTGGGGCCTTCTGGGTGAGGAGGATATCAAGTAGAGTTGGACCAGAAGCAAATTGAATCTGCCCCAAGCTGAAATAAATCACAGTACTAAATATCAATTTAAGATTGACTATAAAGAACAAAGCACAAAAAAAACAGCACAGGAACAAGCCCTTCAGCCCTCAAAGCATGTGGTGATCCAAATCCTCTGTCTAAACCTGTCTCCTATTTTCTGAGGATTGGTATCTCTCTGCTCCTTGCCCATTCATGTAACTGTCTACATACATATAAAATGACGCTATTGCATACGCCTCTACCATCTCCACTGGTAGCACATTCCAGGTACCCACCATCCTCTGTGTAAAGAATTTTCCACATATATCTCCCCTAAACTTTTCCCCTCTCACTTTGAACTCATGACCCCTAGTGTCTGAGTCCTCCAATCTGGGAAAAAACCTTCTTGGTATCCATATCTATCATGAATTTGCAGACCTCAATCAGGTCCCTCCTCAACCTTTGTCTTTCTAATGTAAATAATCTTAATCTACTCAACTTCTCTTCATAGCTAGTGCCCTCCATGCCAGTCAACACCCTGGTGAGCCTCCTCTGCACCCTCTCCAAAGCCTCCACACCTTTTCTGTAATGTAACAACTAGATCAGTATTCCAAATGTGGCCGAACCAAAATCTTACACAACTGTAACATGACCTGCCAATTCTTGACTCAGTTCTCTGTCCAATGACGGGAAACATGCTGTATGCTTTCTTGACCACCTTACTGATCTGCATTGCCACCTTCAGGGTACAACAGATCTGAACACCTAGATCTCTGTGTACACCAATTTTCCCAAAAGCTTTTCCATTTACCATACACTTCGCTCTTGAATTGGATCTTGCAAAATACACCATCTCACCTTTGCCAGGATTGAACTCTGTCTGCCATTTCTTCACCCAATTCTCCAATCTATCTATATTCCACTGCATTCTCTGACAGTTCCCTTCATTATTTGCTATTCTACCCATTTTAGTGTCATCTGCAAACTTGCTAATCAGACCACCCATACCTTCCTCCAGATCATTTATTTACATCACAAACAATAGTGCTCCCAACACAGATCTCTGTGGAATACCAATAGTCACAGTTCTCCATTTTGAGAAATCCTTTTCCGCTACTGCTCTCTGTCTCCTGTTGTCCAGCCAGTTCTCTATCCATCTAACTATAACAGCCTGGATCCCATGTGAATTCTCTTTCTCCAAAAGCCTACCATGGGGAAACTTATCAAAAGCCTCTCTAAAGTCCATGTATATGACATCTACAGCCTTTCCCTCATTAATCAACTTTGTCACTTCCTCAAAGAATTCTACTAAGTTGGTAAGACATGACCTACCCTGTACAAAACTATGCTGCGTCTCACTGATAATCCCACTTTCTTCCAAATGGGAATAGAACCTATCCCTCAGTAATCTTCTCCAGCAGCTTCCCTACCACTGATGTCAGGCTCACTGGTTTCTAATAACCTAGATTATCCCAGCTACCCTTCTTAAATAAAGGGCCAACATTAGCAATTTTTCAGTTCTCCGGGACCTCACCCATGTTCAAGGATGCTGCAAAGATATCTGTTAAGGCCCCACTTACATCCTCTCTCGTTTCCTTTAGTAACCTGGGATGGATCCCATCCAGACCTGGGAACTTGTCCACCTTGTTGCCTTTTAGAATGCCCAACACTTCCTCCCTGCTTATACTGACTTGACCTAGAATAATCAAACATTTATCCCTTACCTCAACATCTCGTCATGTCCCCCTCCTCAGTGAATACTGATGCAAAATCCTCATTAGGACTATGTTAAAAAAGCTCCCATTCATGAAAGCCCATGTGAAAAATTAACATCTGTTCAATTCTCAATTAATGTCAATGTTTAATGTCTATTAATTAATTCATTAGAAAACAAATGCATGCATATTGAGAAACAGTATTCCTTCTCGGGTGTACAGTTGCAATCATTCGGAAGTCCCATGCCACCATTCAGCACGCTGATACATGGACATTCATAATCTAATGTCCACAAAACTGAAAACAACTTGGCTGGGTGGGGAATGTAGTTTATAAACCTATATCACAGGCTACGAATCTTTCAGTAACCTCTTGGGTGAAGCTGCCAATCGGATTGTGTTTTGAGGATCCCGCTGAGATATTAGCTCTCACTTTCATTATTACACTTTATTAAAATGCCTCACACTGTTCAGAGATTTTCCCACAAATAACTGTGCTCAGTCTATGTTGGCCAGATCATATTAAAACCAGCCTTTCCCATTTCGAATTTTATACTTGCAACCATTTTTTGTTCTTTTCCACAATCACCTTAACACTTACTGGGCATTGGTTACTATCGCTGAAATACTCCCCCATTGGCATGTTTATCAATTGCCCAGTTTTGGTCACTAACATTAAGTCACCCTTGCTAGACATAAATTTTGTATTAATGTGCTGCCTTTTAAGTTTCTCCTGGATACACTTGAAAAATTCTTCTCCCTTTCAACCTTTCACATTCAGTCTATCTCAGTGAATATTGAGCATGTTGAAACCAGTAACCATAAAAAACACTGCTTTTGTATATCTCTCAGATTTGCCTCCATATTGGCCCTTTTCTCTCT
Source organism: Hemiscyllium ocellatum (assembly GCF_020745735.1). Taxonomy (NCBI): domain Eukaryota; kingdom Metazoa; phylum Chordata; class Chondrichthyes; order Orectolobiformes; family Hemiscylliidae; genus Hemiscyllium; species Hemiscyllium ocellatum. The sequence continues at coordinate 12,875,902 of NC_083415.1, read as the reverse complement.
CTCCCTGACTGCTTTAGGATCCATAGTATACTCCCAGAAATGTGATTGTCCTCTTCATTTACAAGTCCTACCCATATGGTCCCATTTGAGGAACCTCCTAACACATGATCTTTTTTGTTGCAGTAATTGACTCCTTGGTCAATATTGTGACACCACCTTATTTTTTATATCCCCAGTACCACCCTCACCTGAGGATTGTTTACTCTAAAATTTGAGCTGTTGGTCCTGCTACTCCCTCACTCATGTCTCTATGATACCAAAGATACTATATCCTCATTTATTAATAGACACTCTCAACTTAACTGATGAAGGGCTTTGCCCAAAAGGGTTTTTGTCGATCTTCCTGCTCCTCAGATGCTGCCTGACCCGCTGTGCTTTTCCAGCACCAAACTTTTGACTCTAATCTCCAGCATCTGCAGTACTCACTTTTGCTTACTCTCAACTCATCTGCCTTGCTCACATAACTTCTTGCGTTAAATGATGTTCCTCCTTGCCATGCTCCCTTTTGGTTTAATTTGATTATGTATGCTTTGTCTTCCAGGTTAGCTTGTTTCTTCTTCTCTGCTTATCTGTGCATCATCCCCTACTGCACTTCCATCCCAAGTGGACAGGTGGAGAGGTTTCATATCTTAGGACCTAAGTAATAGAAGGCATGGATTCATAATAAAGATGGTGCAATTGAAATCCAAGAAATTTCAGAGGCCAAACTTAGAATTTGCAGAGATTTATGAGGATTGTTGAGTCTGAGGAAATTTCAGAGATCAAGAAAAGCAAGGACCATGCTGGGGATAAGAACACAATGCTGACAATTTTATAACTGAAGACTTGCTGGACCAGAAGCTTATATGTAGGTCAGTGAACACAAAGCATTTGGTGTCTGGGCCTTGGTTTCAATGCAACACTGGAATTTTGAAAGGGCAATGTGCATCAAGCATGAATGTAGAATGCCCACTGGGTAGAGTACTGGCCTTTGATGAACAACTTAACAGATGGCAATATCTTTGGAAGATGAGGAGTGGGATTGAGAACCTATTCTGGATGCGATTGTATTTGAAATAATATGCTCAGGTAGCTCAGCTGCATCTTATAAATCCCTCAATTGCTTTATGTTCTGTATGCTATACTTTAATACATACATTTTCAATCCTGAGAGTTTCTCTTCTCTGAGCTCCATGGTAGACTAAACACTTGGTCCCTTTTGAATTCCTCTTTGACTCTGATGTACAGAAGACTGAGAAAACATGGTTCTATTTTTAAAAGGAAGTGAGGATTTTTTTTAAAAGATCTTCAACATGGCAGAGAAGCTGGGAGAAAGAACTTATCACTTTCTTATATTTCTTTATCCTTAAGGAATGTGAAAAGGTCAAGAGAGTTTAACAGCTCATTTGGCTGTTGACCCTTGCAAAGATAAAGTCCTCCAGCCTTTCTGCAAATGTTAAAAAGCCAATGAGGGATCTATCACCAATGGCTGATATCTGAATGATGTTATTATACTTGAGAAGCGCTTATGAGTTGAAGGTCAGGCCCTGCAATTTCACAGTCAAATATGATTGAGTCATTTTACATTCAACTTAAGAGGCCTGTGATTTAAAAAAAAAATCCTTTTAACTAAATGTAAATTCTCAGTTCTCTTCTTGAATGTTGGTTTCGTCTTCTCTGGGCACCTGCTCCTTCCAAATAAGGGATACGTAATAAATTAATTTGGTCCTGCATGAAGAAGGCACTTGGAATTATTCACTTTGTAAAGAGGGAAATTAGATACTAAAACAAGGAATTGACACTAAGCATTTGCTAATCACTGGTTTGACCTCAAATGGAGTATTGTGTTTCAGACCTGAAGAGTGTGCAGCAGAGGTTTACAAGAATGATATCAGTTTTCAGTCATGTGGAGAGTTTGAGGATGCTTGTATTGTTCCATAGAACCCCTACAGTGTAGAAACAGGCCATTTGGCCCAACAAATCCACACCAATACTCCAAAGAGTAACCCACCCAAACCCACTCCTCCACACTATCATTCTACATTTCCCTTGACTAATGCACCTAACCTACACATCCCTGAACACCATGGGCAATTTAGCATGGCCAATTCACCTAACCTGCATATCTTTGGACTGTGGGAGGAAACCCACGCAGAGATGGGGAGAATGTGCAAACTCCACGTAGCAGTAGCCTGATACTGGAATCGAACCCCAGTCCCTAATGTTTTGAGGCAGCAGTGCTAACCATTGAGCCACCATACTCTCCTATTAATACATCAAAGGTTAAGGGTGGGAGGGGGGGAACCTAATATAGCCATTCAAAATAATGGAGGGATTGAGAGAATAACTGGAGAGAAACTATTTCCACTGGTAAGTGTTTCAGAAAACAGTTTTCATAAACTTTAAAAAAAACTAAAGAATTATAGGGTAAATGAAGAAAATTTCTTCATGTAAAAGATTGATATTATCTTGATTTAAATATTATACCTCAAAGAATAGTGGAATAACATTCCACAGGAACTTTTGAAAGGTGCATGTATTTGGATGAGGACAAGTTTTTTAGGTGCTGGGTTTTTAGGTGTTATGGTTAAGTGTACAAGGAGAAAGTTGAGTTGTGAAGTAAAGTAGAAAACACTTTATTAAAATAAACAGTGTCAATATGATGGACAGATTGCCTCCTCTTGTGATGTTCAATGTTATGACTCTTAGCAGACTGCTTTTCTTGCATGAAATAGGAGAATCAATGACCATACATTAATTTACTGGACTGGTAATCCAGAAGTCTAGGCTCAAAACTTGGTAATGATTCACATCTTAGAGCTGGTGGAATTCAACTTCAATTAATAAAATCTGGAATATAATCTAATCACAGCAGTATTGACCAGTACAACAATTATTGATTGCCGTGAAAATTCATCTGGTTTACTGGTGTCTTTTAGAGAAGGTAACCTTCTGCTATCCATAACAGTCTGATCCAAATGTGACTCTAGATTAACAGTAATATGGTTGGTTCTTAATGCCCTTTGAAATGGCTGAGCAAGGCACTCAGTTTTCTCAAGTAAGTGTAGCTAAGAAATGCAAATAATCCGCCTAGAATTTGGTGTATTGGACACAAGTTCACAACTTGTAGGTGACAAAACTTCACAACTTATAGATGACACAAGGCTTGGGAAGAATTTATAACTGAAAGGAATGTAATGATAAAGTTCAAGAAAACATGGACTGATTGGCGAAATAGATAATGAAGTAGCAGATGAAGTCGAATGTAGGGAAATGTGAAGTGATTTGTTTGAGTAGAATGAACAAGAAAACACATTGTAAAATGAAAGCACAATTCTGAAGGTATGTAGGAGTTGAGGGATGATTTATTTTATTTATTCAAGGTATCACTAGCTAATCTTTTTTTAGTCATTTGAGGATGGACTTGATGCATATTTCTGGTGATACTCCCATTTCCATCATTCATTGTTTCAGATTTAACAAGATTGTATTCAAGTACTGTTAATGAGGACCTTGATTTTGCTTTTCTTGTTGTTAGTCCTTTGGTAGTTAGGGTAGGAGAAAGTGAGGTCTGCAGATGCTGGAGATCAGAGCTGAAAATGTGTTGCTGGAAAAGCGCAGCAGGTCAGGCAGCATCCAAGGAACAGGAAATTCGACGTTTCGGGCATAAGCCCTTCATCAGGACCTAGCACCAATATCATTTCAAAATTTAGAGCAAAAATTGCTTACAAGCAGAATCATTAAGAGGCAATTATGTCATGTGAAGAGACATGTGTCCCAATATTTGAGCTTGGGTTAGAAGCACAGAAATAGGGCAAATTCAACTGAAGCAAGGCTGGCCCAGATGGTGGAATTTTAATTCCAGAGTGGTGGGATTTCTTGAGAGGTAGGTATTCTGAAACTAACATAGAGTGTGCTGACTGGGCTGGGTCCAAGGATTGACTCTGGGCACTAGCACTATGTGAAAAATTAACAAAAAAGGTCAATGAGACCAAGAGCAGCCCTCTTATGCTACTCACTCACTTTGTCTCCGTCCGTCATGCATCTCCCATGCCTGATCTATATTCACACATATTACTGCATAACACCTGTGCCAGTCTATACCCCTCTACATACTATCATGCCACCTCATACATGCAATACCATTCTGTGCCCAGCTATTAGCTCATGCAACTTATAACCCCTTCTCCACCTTCCACATAACCCTTCATATACATCATACCAGCCAACTCAATACTACCTACCACCCCTTGCCCTCGTAATCTCCATGGCAACCCATGACCCCCCACCCCCTGACTCTCCAACAATCCTGCTATGATAGTGCTAAACATGCACTATACATATTTGACTTTCATCTTTGATTTTTAACACTAGGACTTCATGGACTAAATTGACATTTTAAATGATGACAGATTTTGATATTCAAAAATTCCCCTACCCAGGTTAAGCCAAGCTCATGAAATCATTAGTGCACAAGGATCAGTTGGAACTAAACTTAGTATTTTTATGGAAGTCATTGAAACTCAGATCTTTATCTTCTGAAAATCACACATTATGTCGAAAGTTGCTCACAAATGCTCCAGTCTAGACAAACCATAATGAAGACAGTCACCAGAAACTTGAAATTCTGCTTCTTCATTTTGATCTAGTTAATTATGTTTTTATTGAATTGTGATAGCTGCATGCTATAAAAGAAATAAAGTTATTTCTTGCAATCAGTTGAGAGGAGGTTAAAGAGACAGGAGATGATTTACACTATTCACCTAGTCATCATGATTCTGATGACCATTTCTAGTCTCTATCCTAACTCAATGCCACTTCATACCAACTCACACTCTTTATACCAATTATTGGACTTACATGGACCATGCCAATTTACCAAACCACAATGGACTAACATCAGAAACCATTCATAGATGAGAAGAAATAAACTATCTGACCACAAGATATAGAAGCAGGAGTAGGCCATTCAGCCCATTGAGCATGCTTTGTCATTCAATTAAGCCATGGTTGTTCTGATCATAATCAAATCCACTTTTCTGACTTTTCCACATAATCCTGGATTATCTTACTCGTTAAAAATTCATTTTAACCTCAAATATACTTAATAATATAGGCTGAGGAAAAAAAATCCACAGATTCACTAAGCCATTCCTCTTCACCTCTGTCTTAATTGGATGGCCTAAATTTGGTCCAAACTTCTCCCACAACCTCTCAGCATCTACAACGTCTATCTCCCTAAGAATTTTACATGTTACAATAGGTTGACTCCTGATACTTATAAACTCCTTAGAGTATATATCCAACCGATTCAACCACTCCTTATTTGAAAATCCCTTGATATCTGGGATCAACCGACTCACACACTTTTTGGACTGTCTCTAATGCCAATAAACTTTCCTTAGACAAGGAGACCAAAACTGTTCACAGTATTCTAGGTGAGGTCTGACTAGTGCTTTGGATAGTTTTAGCCATACTGCTCTATTTTTATACTCTATTCCCCGTGAAATAAAGACCAACACTCCACTCACTTCCTCTATTGTGTTTGTCTGCCAGCTGTTTTGTGATTTAGTTCCAAGCACCCTCAAGCCCCAAAATGCTGTAGCTGTCTGCAATCATTTGTTATTTAAATAACATTCAGCTCCTCTGTTTATTCTAACAGAATGCATAGACTCACATTTCCCCACATTATATTGAATCTGCCATAATTTTGCCCACTCGCTTAGCCTGTCTATATTCCTCAGCAGATTCCTTGAGACATCCACTACACTTGCCTTCCATCTATTGTTTTTGCCACCTGCAAACTTGGCAATTGTAAATCCATCATCTCGCTCATCAATATACATTGTAAATAACTGTGGTGCCAGGACTGATCCCTGTGGCACACCACTAGTTACTGGTTGCCACTCTGAAAATGCCCCCTGCCAATTCCCTGTTATCTATGCTGCTTGTTAACTCCTCAAAGAACTCTAATAAATTTATCAGACATGATTTCCCCTTCATGAAGCCATGCTGGTTCTGTTTGATTATTTAAGCAATTTTAAATGAACTGATATTCTATTTATAATAGATTCCAACATTCTCCCATGACAGATGTTAAGTTAACTAGCCTATAGTTGCCTTTTTTCATCCTTTTTGAATAAGGGTGTTACATTGGCAGTTTTCCAGTCCTCTGGGAGTTTTCCAGAATCTAATGATTCTTGGAAGATTAATGCCAGTGCATCCATTTACCTCTGTAACTACTCCCTTTCATAGTCCAGGATGTAACCCATTAGTTCTGGAATTGTTTTAAGTAAATGCATCAGAGACATAGAAAATAGGAACAGATATAGGCCATTCAGTCCATTTGGTCTGTTTCACCATTCAATGTAATCATATAGGACCATCCTACTGTACCATGTTCCTGCTTTTACCCCAAACCTTTGATTGCTTCAGCTCTAAGATCTATATTCAACTCCTCTTCAAAGCATTCAATGTTTTAACTTTGACTGCTTTCTTTGGGAGAGAACTCCACAGACTCAGCACTGACTAGGTAAAGAAATTTCTCTTCACTTAAGTCTTAAATGGCCTACCCCATATCCTTAGCCTGTGATCCTGGGATCTGGCGTATACTGTAGATTTCACTATATATGGAAAAAAATTCTATTTATTAAAAAATACATTTATTACTTTTATATTCCTTTATTTCAAAACCTTTTTAAAAATAAACATTTCAATCAAGGGATACACATTGGAATACATAGTTCCAGACTAAAGAATCAAAACTCACATGTAGATATCAATCAAATCGTGAAATGTAAGATGTCCCACCCTGAGAATCGTCCTTGCAAAATCTATTCTACAGGCATGAATAAGTAACAAAAGATTTGCAGGATAATGTCAGGAGCCAGAGTGAAATTTTAAAAAGTCTTTTTTCAAATTACTAGAAGTTATTTTTCAAAGATTTAATGACCTGGAGGTTTAAAGTTCCAATCTAGAAGGACAACACCAGTAAATACATGGGAACACCATCGCCTGCAAGTTCCCTCCAAGTCATTCAGCATCCTGACTTGGAAATATATTGTCAGTCCTTCACTGTCATTGGATCAAAATCCTGGGCATTCTGGGTGTACCTCCAGCACATTGATTGCAGCATTACAGGAAGGCAGCTCACCACCACCTTCTCAATGACAACTAGGGATGGGCAATAAATGCTGGCCCTGCCAGAGATGCCTGTGTCACATGAGTTGACTTAGAGAAAGTTTTGAAAGGTGCCTTAGCCAGCTTGGCAGTTTTTTGGCAAATGTGATGCTAATGAACATATTTTGACAATTCCACTAGGTTTATGCACATGTTAGACATGTTCATGTATAAGAATCCAAAGAGGTCCCGGCAACCTCCCCACGAAGATGCCCCAGGACCATATCTAAAGGGTACATTATCTCTGTTGAAGGGATTCCCTGTCTATCCAGATGAATCTATAGAGTTCAGTTCTGTTCTTAGAAGGCCTAATGTGCACCGTTTGGATTCCATGCTATAAAGATGTTAAAACCTCATTCCTATGATTTTAAACAGTCGGCCAGCTACATAAAATACACCTGTACTGTACCTAGTCTGGTTACATTCCTGATCCTGTGATAATAGGAGCAGTTGTGCTTGGAGTAGAACTTGTGGATTTTCAAGTTCCACCACTTTCACTACAACAAAGTCCTGCAATCATCATGAAGATCTGGGCCATAGTTTGTAGCAATGTCCAGTTACAAATTCTATTCTGGTGCTGTTCAGTCTCCAGTGAGTTATTGCCTCCAGACTCAAGTTGACATACTTTCAGAAGCATGCCATTTACAGGTTTGCAGAGATTATTCCAAGAACATTACCTTGGTGTACCATGACGTGTGGCACTCAAAGTGTCGGTATTTGGTTAATGTATTATCGGGATTAATGCAGTACATTTCATGGTCTTAGGATATCCCAAACACGTCACAGGCCAATGATATCCTTTAGATATAGTGGAATGTAGGAAATGTCCCAGACAATGACAGTACTTTGTTTTGTACAGAAAAAACCCAGAACACCAAAGAGAATAAAATGATGAGGTAATCTTTTTTATGTGTCATTCCAGGGGTACTACTACATTGGATATCAAGGAAAATTCTCTTCCTCTTCTTTGAAATGGAGCCAGGGAATCATTTCAGGCAAACTGGGGTATTAACCTAACCTGAGAGATATTAATGGCAACAGTGCAGGAATTTCTCAGAGTGACACTGAAGTCAGATTATTATTGTACATAATATTCTGAAGTGGGCTTCAAGGATAATGCTGAAAATGTGTTGCTGGAAAAGCACAGCAGGTCAGGCAGCATCCAAGGAACAGGAAATTCGACGTTTCGGGCATAAGCCCTTCATCAGGATGAAGGGCTTATGCCCGAAATGTCGAATTTCCTGTTCCTTGGATGCTGCCTGACCTGCTGTGCTTTTCCAGCAAAACATTTTCAGCTCTGATCTTCAGCATCTGCAGACCTCACTTTCTCCTTTAAGGATAATGCTCCCACCCAGCTATACACATGCTGTCCACAAAGCCACAACAGTTTCTGAGATGCTGACATTTCCACACAATGGTTTGAGTTTTACAGCCCACTCCAGGGCATGAGATGTCAAGCAATGGAGTGTCAAATATAAAGCATGTGCCTGGTCAGAGTAATGTAAAATATCTATGGAACTAGTAGGAGAAGCAGACTTCTCCCTAGTGCCTTGGCAAATTCAATTCATAGATCAACAATTTTTTTTGTCATTTGGTCATAGAATATGAGGATTGTTGAAAACAAAACAACTTTGTCATTTTATTTTTATTAATCACACCAGCACATACACAAGAATACCAGTGCAAAGAGACAGTGTTTTGAGTAAGAGGAGAGTGCCAATTAGTTGGCAAAGGGACTTGGGTCATTCTTACTGAGGTCAATCACAGTATTGTCTTCATCAGAGTCCAGTTGCTAACCAGCTAACACTCTCTTCACATACATCATAAGATGTTGTTTCCCTTTACTTTGATGTTTTTGTGAATGTCCTGATGAGTCCAAGATGAAAACTTATAACAAATAGTGCATTTTTCAGTAGTACTTTGTTAATTGTTCAAAAGAAAAGAAGGACACATAGGTAATAGGAGAAATAGGAACAGGAGCAGGCTCTTCAGCCCTTAGAGCCTGCTCTGCCATTCAATATGATCATAGCTGATCTGATATTCCTTATCCCTACTTTCCTGCCTTGATTTCCCTACTGATCAAGAATTTCACTATCTCAGCCTTAAATATGCACAAGGAGTCTGTCTTCATGGATCTCTGTGGCAAGGAGTTCCAAAGACTCACAACCTTCTGAGAGAAGAATATGATCCTCATCTCAGTCTTAAATGAGACTCACCTCTGTGTCCGGAGAGTATGCTCTCTGCTCCTAAAATTGCCCATGAGGTGAAGCATCCTCTTAGTATTTACCCTGTGAAGCCCCTTAAGAATGTTATCTATTTCAATAAGATCACCTCTCATTCTTCTCAGCTCCAGTGAATAGATTTCCAACTTGCTTAACCTTTGCTCAGAAGACAATCACTCCATATCAGGGATCATCCGAGTGAATCTCATCTGCACTGCCTCCAATGAAATGATTTCTTTCCTTAAATAAGGGGACTAGATCTGCTCACAGTACTCCAGATATGTTCTCACCAGCATCTTGTACAGCTCCTATACTCTTATATCGATATCACCCTACAATACCAACTCAAACAAGGCAGAAGCAACAAATAAGCTTCGATGAAATCATGTTTTCAGCTGATGGATATGATCCATCATGGCCTTACCAAATCCTGGTTATTTATATTACAGCAAAGAACAGATCACTGTTCAAAGCAATGTGTTCACGCTTCTGAGTAGTTAAGAGAAAGCAGATGAAAAGTTCCAGATTGCTACTCTCTGACTCTCCCTCAAGTTAATAATGAGGTGAAATTCAGATACCTAGCAGGCATGACAAAATAATATTAATGAACCATGATGTGCTGGTGTCGGTATTGGACTGGGGTGTACAAAGTTAAAAACACAGAACACCAGGTTATAGTCCAACAGGTTAATTTGGAAGTACAGGTGCCCAATCCTTTATCCGAAATGCTCGGGACCAGCTGGTTTTCGGAATTCAGAATGTTTCGAATTTCGGAATAAGTGACAGTTTGACGGTGAAATTTTAAAAACCTTACTGAACAGTAGACTAACTATGAGTATTACTGGGCCCTGAGACAGAATTGAGGCCTGCCAGTGCTGGGCCGTACCGCACCCCCGCCCAACCCACCCCCACCCACCCCCACCCCCACCCCAACGTCACATCTGAGTGAATGCATCGAGTGGGTGTGGAGTTGGGTTAACTGCCTCCATGCCAAACAACTTTGTTAATGGGAAATGAAAAGTTCACGAAAATCCTTCGGATTTTGCGATTTCAGATAAAGGGTTGTCTACCTGAACTAGCCTTCAGAGCACTGCTCCTTCATCAGGTAGCTAGTGGGACAGGATCATAGAACATAGAATTTATAGCAAAAGATCAAAGTGTCACACAACTGATGCGTTGTACTGAAAAAAAAACCTTGATGGCTGTTAATAACTTCAAAAGGGTTGCAGGTTTCAATTCTCGTAAATCTCAGAACTTCTTTCAAGTCATAATCCTGCCCCACTAGCTACCTGATGAAGGAGTAGCGCTCCAAAAGCTAATTTTAACAAACCATGATTACCTTTATCTTGGGAGGCTTTCAAAGACAGGACTATTTGTTTGTGACCCTGATCTTGAGAGAAGTGAAACAACACTGTTTCTGTTCAAGATGGACTTGCACAAATTTTCACAGGATGAGGCTCTTCATTCCAAAAATAAAGCACAGTCACCCATGCTGCTATTGAGATAGTGCTGTAAATGACTCTGAAACACAAACAGAAATTGCTGGGGAAACTTCACAGCATTGGTGGAAATAAAGCAAGGTTAATCTTTCAATTCCAGTGATTCTTCATCAGAACTGTAAGCAACTGGGGAAAAAACAGAATTTACACTGGTGACAAGCTTGGCGGAAGGGTTAAGAAGGGAGAGATGAGGATATTGGTGACAATGGAATCCAGAAAGAGAGAGAGAGTGATATGAGGGGGAAGGTAAACAGGGGATAATAGATAGCAGGCCAGGATAAAGGAGAAGCTGAACAAATAATAATGGGATCTGAGAGCAGCAGAGAATGGGCAATATGTGCTGAAAGGAAGAAGGGTTTATGCCCGAAACGTCGAATCTCCTGTTCCTTGGATGCTGCCTGACCTGCTGCGCTTTTCCAGCAACACATTTTCAGCAATATGTGCTGAAAGCAAACCATGTAATGCTTCAATCAGCCTGGGAGTGGTTGAAAATGTGTTGGTTGTACTAAAAGCATCCCATGTTGGACTGGGTGTGGAAATGGGTGAAAAACATGGAAGGATGGACTCAGACTCCAAAATTAATGAATTCAATTATAAGTCCCAGAGGCTGCAAGATTCCCAAGTCAAAAATGAGATGTTGTTTTTCGAGTTTGTGTGAAGGCTTGCTCGAATAGGCCTGAGATAGAAATATTGTCATGGGAACATGGTGGAGTGTTGAAGTGGTAGGCAAATAGAAGTTCGGGATCATTTTTATGGACAGAATGTAAGTGTTCTGCAAAGCAGTCAGCCGGTCTGGAATTCATCTCCCAATGAGAGGAAACCACATTGTGAACAAGAATACAATAGACTAGATTGAATGAAGTAAATTGTTGCCTCGACTGGAGAGTGTGAGGGGAGCCTTATATAGTGAGAAGGGAGGAAGTAAACGGGCAAGAGTTGCATCTTATATGGTTTCAGGAGAAGGTGCCATGGGGATGTGAGGAGGTGTTAGGAGTGGAGGGGGGAGTGGAGCAGGGTGTCCCTGAGGAAATGGTCCTTGTGGAAGGCTGACAAGGGAGTGGAGGGGAATATGTATCCTATTGTGACATCTCATTGGAGGTGAAGGAAATGGTAGCTTAAAATCTTTTAGTTGTGGAAGCTGATGGGCTGATGGATAAGGACCAGAGCGACCGTATTGCTGTTGTGGGACGGAAGGAAAGGGGCCAGGGCAGAAGTGCAGGAGATAGGTTGAACACAGCTAAGGCCCTGTTGATCACAGTGGTGGGAATACTCAGGTGAGGAAAAAGACAGATATTTCTGCGATTCACCCTGTGGTAGCTGGCATTATCAAAACAGATGCAACAGAGCTGGGAGAATGGGATGGCGTCCTTAGGGAAAGCAGGGTGTGAGGATGTATAGCCCAAGTAACTGTGAGTCATCATGTTTGTGGTGGTATCGGTGGCCAGCCTATTTACAGAAATTGAAACAGGGATGTTGAGAGCAGGGCGAGGAGTCAGAGATGGACCAGGTGAAGGTGAGAACAAGGTGGAAATTGGAAATAAAGCTGATAAATATTCCCAATTCCAGATGAGGGAGGGAGGCAGCACCAATCATCAATATACTGGAAAAAGAGTGGTGGGTGGGTGTCAGAGTAGGACTAGAACAAGGAATGTTCCACAAACCACATAAAGATACAGGCATAACTGAGGCACATCAATGTACCCATAGACACACCTTTGACCTTAAGAAGGGAAAGGAGTTCAAGGAGAAGTTGTTCAAAGTGAAGATGAGATGGAAGCAGGTTCTGGCAGATGGGGACAGTTCAGGCTTTTTTTTCCAGGAGGGAGCAGAGAGTCCTGAGACCATCCTGATGGGGGATGGACATATAAAGGGATTGCACATCCATGGTGAAGAAGAGGCAGCTACTCTAGCCTTGTTTGGTGAGTATAGTGGCACTATTATTCTTTACCAAAATGGAGATGATTGTATAATTCACCTGAGAATTACACATGATGACAGCATTGCTATAAATTACTGGAATTGATTTAATGCACATCACTTGTATGTATTTGTTCTCCCTCTCAACATTTTGTTGGAGAAATAATGCATGTCTTATGTAAGTAACTCTACATAATACATTGAGTAGCAAAATAATCCTGTTTATTTAAAAGCTCTCATAGTTTGCCATGATTTGTTTTAGCTCTATTATGGAAACCTTTTTGTAATAGCCTCTTATGCAGTCTTGTGCTGGTTAACTACACTCTGCTATGCACATTGGATAAAGGTAGGCTTCTGGGAGACCTGTTCCCTCCAACTTATTGGCGGACACAGTGTTGCAGTTGAACACTCTGGCTATTTTATAGTCCTATTGTATAATAGACTTGAGGCAGTCAACTGCTCTTTAAAAGCTGCTGACCCCTGAATGCTCTCTTGTATCGTTTTACATGGGGCGTGCTGGGAGTAATGGAGTTCCCCTTCCAGGTCAGTTTGCAGCATGACAGGTTCATAATTGTCCTTGTTGTAGGAGCAACAGTTAATGAAGCATAGGAGAAAGTGACAAGACAATTCCCATTGTAATTTGTTGGTGAAAAGCAATTTATTTATCTCTGGTTGTGCAACTGTACCCAAATGACTTTGGCCCACCAAATGAGTTCATTCTGACCTTGTGAAAAATTGCCAAGTGACTTACAATCTCATAGTGTTCCCTCCTTTGCCATTAACTATTTAGTCAAAACACACGCAATATGCTAAAGTGACCTTGTTCAAGAGGTCTGTATGCATAAAGTTCCTGACAAATGGAGATGCGGCAACATTACACCACTCCTGGGTTATCATTAGCCCAAATCATCTTTATTGACAACTGTGTCAAGATATCCACAACTGACTCAGAACAATATTCAGCATGGAAGTAATTTCTTTACAGTATAACATATGACACTAATGGCTGCTTATTTACCCAGGATTCTCTTTGGGTCCCATTCCTTGATTTCTGAAATACGTGCAATGAATAAAATCATTGAAATGTTGATTGAGATTGTCAGAAATTCTTCTATGAGATCAAAAGTCAAGAAAATAATAAAATGGGCTTGTACAGGAATAACTACAGGTACATACCATAGCTGATAAAAATGTTTTATTTGCACAGAAGTAAAAAAAAGGATCATTATTATTTGCAAGGAGGGTGGCTGGCATTATATTGTCTTAACATTTCCAATCTGTATTAATTCTACAGGATTGAGGAAGTCTCATTTAAGAGTAGGATTGTGCTGAGAGGAAGATGTTAGGAAGTCTGTACCTCTGAGATCCTTCCTGGAATTATGTTGAATTTTCCCTCCCAGTTTTTTCAGAAAACCAGTTATGCAATTAATGTGCTTACAAAATGGAGATAGCTGGCCTCCAGTATCTCATGCTGAAAACCAAAATCACGATTGTACAGTGTTGTCCAATATATATTGCAGAGGCAACGATTGCACTTTTGGGTTAGTTCACCATGCATTTGATAAAAGTTAACGTTGATTTGATTTTTTAAAGAAATGATTTTAGTATTGTCATGTACTGAGATACAGAGAAGAGTATTGTTTTCTGTGCAAGTGAGGCAAATCATAACATACAAAGCGTATCAGGGTAATAGAACAGAATGCAGAATATAGTGTTACAGCTATCCAGAAGGTGCAGAGAGAGTGATCAACTTTAATATGTGAGAGGTCACTCAAAAGTCTGGTAGCAGGGAAGAAGCTGTTTGTGAGTCTGTTGGTATGTGTTTTCAAACTTTTGTATCTTCTGCCCAATGGAAGAGAGGATAACTGGAACGGGAAGGGTCTTTGATTATGTTGGCTACTTTCCTGAGGCAGTGGGAAGTATAGATGGAGTCATTGGAAGGAAGAATAGTTTGCATGATGGACTGGGCTGTGTACTCTCTAATTCCTTGTGGTCTGGGGAAAGCAACTATTATGTCAAACTGTGATGCATCTGGATAGGATGTTTTCTATGGTGCTTCAATTAAAAATTGATAAGAGCCATTGTGGACATTCAAATTTCTCTAGATTTCTGAAGAGGTAGAGGCGTTGATGTGCTTTCTTGACTATAATGTCAACATGGATGAACTAGGACAGACTGTTGGTGATATTTACTCATAGGAACATGCAGCTCTCAACCACTTCCCCCTCAGCACCTTTAATAGAGACAGGGATGTATTCACTTCCTGAAGTTGATGGCTAGCTCCTCTGATTTGCTGACATCGATGGAGAGATTCTTGTCTTTACACCACACAACTAAGCTGTGTGCTTCTGAGTTTAATCTAGCTCAAGAACCCACAGTGGTGTCAGGATCTGAACTCATGGCAAGTGCAGGTGACAGCATCATTTGTGCATCCTCTGTGTCTTATTCCTCAGAGATAGAGGAATGATGATGTCTGGAGGAGCGGGTGTCTCAGGAGATGCTGCTCATTCTTGCAGAAGACAAGAGAAGAAATTAGGTACTGGCAATGGGAAAGCCGTGCAGCACTGGGAATTAATCTCACTGACTTGGTATTCAGGACATGGAGGTTTTGTAGCACCACATGAGCATTCAGAGTTGCCTCCTGCTGAAGTAAGGATCTTTTCCTTATTAGTGGGTGAGGAAATGATATCAGGCAACCTACCATCCATCTTGGCTCTCTCTGCCTTATTGTGGACTGTTTTAAGATGATAATGATTGGCACGATTGTTTGTGCTTGTGCAAGTGGGAGGGAAAGTTGGTGAGGTGCTCCAACACAATGAACAGGAAGAATTGTTAATTGAGATCTCATGTCACATAGAAAAAACAAGAAAAAATCAGTTTGAAAGGAACCCTCATTTCCAACAAATCCCAGTCAGCCAGGAGATTCCGATTCCTTTGATAAAAATCTGGGACTGAAAGATAGTCTCAGAAATGACGTCTATGAAGCTATCATTATTTGTTACAAAACCCATGTGGTACACTAATAGCCTGTGGGACAGGAAATCTGCCAACTTTACCTCATCTGCTTTACATGTGACTCCAGACCCACAGAAATGCAGTTGACTCTTAACTACCTTCTGAAATGGCCCAGCAAGCTACACAGATGAATCTGATGTTGAAAAAAATTTTTTTTACGTTTCTCCCAAAATCTTTCGCTCTTCAACTTATTAATTATGAAACTGGGTTCTCTAGTGCCCGTCTTTTGAAATTCTGTGGCAGGAAAGTTGGATATACTTGCCACTGCTGGGAATTTATCATGTTCTCATGACTGCCGCCATGTTTAAGATCCACAGTATCACAGACACTACGGCTCTGCATCATTAACACAAAGGAAATGATGCAGAAAGGCAAGTCAGTGCCCTGCTTTGCGGACAGGGACCCTGGGCTGCTGCGGTCAGCGGGGTGGAGGTGAGGGCATTATTTCTTGCTGTTGACCAATAAAGGACATTGTTTCTTCCAATGAAGGAGGCCACATCACAATTCTCAATCTGTCAGGGCTAACATAATAGCCTGGATTAGTGCAGTGTCCTGAAAGAACTGTAATACATAGCAATGCAGAGAGGAGGTAATGATCTTCTACATTTCAGAGCAGTAAGCACCACTATCTGTTACTTCACACTGACTGAGATACCACTCTCTCTCACTCTGTCATTGCACACAATGCTTGATATTGCAATTCCCATTATGGTCTGCAACATGTCCACTCATCAGCTCCCACCCATCTCATCCTTCCAACTACTAACTTTTCCTGCCATCTGTTCTTCATACTCACTCACTGTGGACATCACCACATCCTCCCCACCACCACCCCCTCTCCCAAAACACATACACACACAGTATCTCATTGCAGGTAAAATGACCCACTCTAAGGACTGGAATTGAATGATCCCTTTGATTGACTTTATCCTTGCCATTTTGATTTTCATATATGGCCTTTTCCTTGAAGCACATGCAATATGGTTTCCCTGTAAACTGCAGGAATGATCTTGATGTAACACAATAGCCTATAGCAGCATAGCCAGAGGAGGGAAAGCCTTGTGGTTTTAGCAGTGGGCTCTCAATCTAGGAGTCCCAGGTAATGTTTTGGAGACCTGGGTTCAACCCCTGTCATGGCAGATGATAGCAATGTGAATTCAATAAAAGTCTGATTCTAATGTTGACCATGACCCTGTTGTCAGGGAGCAAGCCATTTAGTTGACTAATATCATTTTAGCGAAGAAAATTTGCTGTCGTTATCTGGTCTGCCCTACGTGTGACTCCAGATCTAAATGGGTGTGACTCTTAGCAATTAGGCATGGGTAATAAAAACTGTGTCTTCCTATGAATGAATTAAAAAAAATCACTTGACTATCCAGTGCTCTGAACTGTGACAAGCCGCCTGCCTCACCCTCCGCACCAAAATGAAATGCTTGCCGGAGACACAGCCAGTCTCCAAGCTAGTACAAAGAAAGTATGCAACTAAAAAAAAACTCAGAGCCAGAAAATGCATATTGTTTGGACAGGTATTGTCATAGGGTTATACAGCATGGAAACAGACCCTTCAGTCCAATCAATCCATGCCGAACATAACCCCAAACTAAACTAGCCCCACCTGTCTGCACCTGGTCCGTATCCCTCCAATCATTTCTTATTCATGTACATATCCAAATGTCTTACACATTGTAATTGTACTCACATCCACCACTTCCTCACGAAGTTGATTCCACACACAAATTACCCTCTGTGTAAAACAATTGCACCTCGTGTTTTTTTTAAATCTCTCACCTTTCATTTTTAAAATATATCCCAAAGGAAAAGACACCAACCATTAACCCTATCTATACTCCGTCATGATTTATAAACCTCAAAAAGATCACTTCTCAACCTCCTATGTTCTAGTGATTGAAGTCCCAGCCTATCCAGCCTTCCTTTAGAACTCAAAACATTCTATACCTGACAACATCCTGGTCAATCTTTTCTGAACCCTGTCCAGCTTGATGGAGGGTTTATGTCTGAAACGTCGAATCTCCTGCTCCTCAGATGCTGCCTGACCTGCTGTGCTTTTCCAGCGTGACCCTTTTTGACTCTAATCACCAGCATCTGCAGTGCCCACTTTCTCCCAGCTTGATAATATCTTTGCTATAACAGAGTGACCAGAACAGGATACAGTACATGAGATACATGGACGTCTCCACTCACAGAACAGACTTGGCAGTAACATGCACCCTTGTGCTCTAAGGTGATGTCTACAAAGTAGGAGAGAAATGCTCAACACCAGTCATGATAATGGAGTGAAATTGATGATACTGTGAGGAACTGTTGCCTGGGAATAAATTGAAAGGGGACAGTTTCCATGGCTCAATCATGATGTTGTAATGAAGAGTCTGTGTCCAAAATCCAACAAGATCTGGACAATCAACCCAATCTGGCTTGGATTGAAAAGTGGCAAGTAACACTTGCACCATACAAATGCCAGTAAGAGAAATCTAACCACCACCCCCTGACATTCAATGGCATTATCATCACTGAATCCACCATTGTTCAACATCCTCAGGGTAACTATTGACCAGAAATTCAACTGGACTCACCATATAAACAAGAGCAGGTCAGAGGCAGTGAGCAACTCACCTCCAGACTTCCCATCTGTCCACCATCCATAAGGTGCATGCAAGCATTGCAGTGTTTCAAGAAGGAAGCTCACCTTCACCTCCTCGAGAGCAGGCAGTGATGGGCAATGATTCCTGGCCAGACAGCAACACTCACAATCCACAAATGAATTTAAAAATGCTTAGAGAGCAACTAGCAAGCTGCTGCCTGTAGGTAACTGCTCTGACTTTCATATCAGCAACTGGCACTAGTTGGTTTCTCAGTAAAGGAAATAAGAATTGGGATCCATGCAGAAATGACATCAGATTACTTAATAATGAGATGCAAATACATGGAAATAATATAGCCACCACTCATTAGCAAGATTCAGTATTCACCATTTAAAACCTTAACAGACAAATTGGAAAATGTTTCCTCAAAGTCAAGAATAGGATATCATACATTGTTCAATTTTGTCAGCATTATATACTGACAAGATTGCAAACTTTCACCTTCAGTTAACATTTTAGTTTAATATGACTTCTCTTGCTGAAGAGGTGACATATTGGATTTCAAAGATTGGCCCAGATATTCTGATGGCTAGATGGTTGCTCCAGTGCAGACTGGAGTTGCACAATTGGTTCCCATGGAATCTCAGCATCAGGAATTGCCTGGGGAATTGAAGATTCTAATGGTAATTCTCTATCCTCTGAAACCATCTGAAGAAATCCTTAACCTTGGAGGATTCGGGGAGCCTGTTTACGTTATGTCAAAAATCTGCTTGCGAAAGTTAGAGAATTAAACACCCACTCAATGTTCCCAACAAATTTCACATTCTCCCGACTCAAAACGCCCCTTAAATCTCATTAGCCCTGACATCACACCATCCTCATCAGCCCCCAAGATGCTTCAGCAGCCAACCCCAACACCCCATCTGACAAACATCCCTCATCTGCTCTGAAGCTCCCCTTGCTGCTGGCCACTCTCCCGTCTGTCCACTGAGCTGATTCTCCCTCCCCCAAGCCCCCCATATGAAACAACCGGATTACACACCAGTCCGCACAACCCCACCCTTCTGCTCCTGTTTGCTGGTCCAAAACCAACCCCAGCTCCTCCCACCTCCCCATGGACATTGACCCTGGCATCCCCCTTGTTATGTGTGTATTTGGGTGTGCTTGCTACCCTTTTAAGAGAACAGGTCAGATGACCGGGAGGTGGAAACTTGGCGGGTAGTCTCTGTCCAACTATAGCTGTAAAGATGCATAACTGTTTCCGGTTCAAATATCCACAGTCCTATCTTATAGTCTTTTTATACTTTACAATTAGACCCAGATATAATACGCTTAACACCACCTACCCTTCCAGTCCTAATGTACCCACTAACTCCCTTACATTATGCAGTACATCACTTCACTGGTGTTTCACCCACCTGGCACACTAAACACTGAACCAACCGCTACCCTAACCCCACACTGACCTTATATACTTACCCTTTTCATAGAAGCTGTTGAAGTGTCTGGCTCTGAAGCTGGACATTTAAATCTCAAAGCACGAGACATTGACTGCTATAAAATGAGTACGATTTGAACTTATCCAACTACCCTGCACTATGGGGGACCTGTGTTGGTTTCAGCTCCATTCAGGATTTTTGAAACAAACTTCTTGGCTATTAATGTGAATCACGTTACATATTGTGGAAAAAAAATACAAAGGACATGGCAATCTGACCGTGGTTACCATTCTTCCGAATATCTGGGCTATTTACTCTGTTTCTCTCTCCATAGGTGCTGCCAGACTTACCTACTTTCTCTGGTACTTTCTGTTTTTATTTCAGATCTCCAGCATTGGCAATACTTTGCTTTCATTATTCTGTCCAAAGTGAAGTAAATGCTTGCAGACTAACACCTGGTGCTTTGTGCAGGAAGAGTAAATTGAGTTAACAGAACATGGTCCAACAGTTAATAAAATGCATAGTTTCTGCTGTTATGTCCTGAATTGTACCTGAGCTCAAGGGAATTCCCATGTGCAGTACAGAATTGGAGTAAATGTCACCTGATCACTAGAGTTTCCATTATATTTCTATGGAAGTGTCTTTAATTATACACTATTAAGGTGGGGCAGCATCTAATTCTGCAGAAATTGGAGGCTACTTATTTAAGCTGGAGTAGAAAGTATATTGTACAAGAAACATCTGATGCTTCATACAAGCTGAGATCTGTAAATGCATGCTTGATGGGCAACTTCATTTTCAGTGCTGAATAATTTGAGTAAGTGCACTAAACAAGTGATCTCTGTCCAATGAACAGAATATTAGGATCAGCGTTCCAGCTGAAAAGTTACAAAGATGAGCTGTAAAGTAATAGTGTCACAAAGTGTGTCCTATGCATGCGATGGAAGTCAGAGCAATTCATAAAGGGCTGATAGAACAAGGTGAATACTTGAGATAAATGCACCCACTGCCTTGACATTGTAATCCACAGAATAGAACTTGCAGGGGAAAAGCAAATCTGTGAGCTGCTCCAATTTGCAAATCTGCTTCGCCATAAGCTCAAATATATTCATGGATAAAATTATTAGCACAGTTTCACAACAAACAGAGCTGTCAGCGTGAATGTTGATACTTAACCTTTACTGCCCTGAATTTTCTGCAATTCAGCAAGACTTGTGGTCCTTGATACAGTCTCTTAAATCCACAATGTTCAAACCAAAGCAATTAGACAATAGCTATGGTTGACAGGGGTTGTGACTGGAGAAAGGGGACGTGGAAGGTGCTGATGACAGTATTCAGGGCCATTAATATCTGCATTTCAGGTGACAGCTTTCACTCAGTCGTGGCACTATTAGCTTGGTATTAGCCAATAGTTAAACTTCCACTTGAGAGAATTGAGCCTGAAAATCCAGGTTGAGACTCCAATATAGTACTGAGGGAGTATCATCGTGCCTTTAAACATTAAACCAAAAATCCTCTCAGCAAAAGAAGATAAGTGTTCTAGTCAATCAGCGAACAGATAATCCAATGGTTTACTTCTGTTTGTGGGAGTTTGCTGAAACTAGCTGCCGCAATGCAATACCGACTGTATTTTGGCTGTGTGCCTTTCCAAGATATCCTGTGGTCATGAAAAGTACTATATAATGCAAATGTTCCCTGCTTTAGGAAAGAAAAAAAGCACCATACATTGCTGAGCATGTTCCTGAAATGTTGGCAAAAATTGAGTAACCCTCTCAAATAAAAATAGAATTTAATTTATTCAGGTACTATAATCCAGTGGCTTGAAACACATGAGAGGTAGCGTATCTGACATTAAATGGAAAAACTCCCAACATGGAGATTCCTTTCTAAGAACAAATAAATGCAAAGATTTATTATGCAATGACAATGATTATTCTCACGGTTTTTATTGAGATGTAGCCTGGAATTAGTCTCAGCAATTTGTCATCTCTTGTTATTAATCAGTGCTAAAGCTATAAACTATCACAACAGTGGAAAATTAGCTAAGAATTTCCCTCTGAGTTACCTTTGAATGACCATCATCTTCAGTTGGGAATCAGTGAAGTGAAACTTCTCCTTCGTTAGCAAATGTATTCTTTTTTAGAAAGTTCTGAGGAAGCGTTACTGGACCAAAAACTCTGACTTCCCTCCACAGATGTTGCCAGACTTACTGAGCTTTTCCTGCAGTTTCTGCTTTTGTTTATGATTTACAGCATCCACAGATCTTCATGTATTTGTTTAGGTTTGATAAACACAAAAATATTTACAGTATTCTGAATGTGGTTTGTCCAAGATTCTTTATAATTATTGGAAGACTTTTTTTGTTTCATGGATGTGGGCTTTGCTATCTGAACTAGCATTTATTACTCATCCCTGGATGAAATAAAGATTGGCACTAAATGTTGACCCTGCCATCAAAGCCCAATATTCACTGTTTTGATAACAAAATAATCTTTACTCTTACACTCCAAACCATTTGCAGTGCATTTGAACATCATGGGATCCCACAGTGCAGAAAAAGACAATTTGACCCATTGTGTCTGCACTGAACCTCTAAAGAGGACCACACCAAGAGCCAGTAACCCTGCATTATCATGGCTAATCCTAACGTTCACATGCTTGGACTGTGAGATAAGCAGCCAGATGATACCCGCAGAGACACAGGGAGAAGATACAAATTCCAAACAGTCACCCAAGGTTGAAATTGAACCTAGGTCCTTGGTATTAGGAGGTAGCAATGCTATCCATTGAGCCACCAGGTCACTCCAAGACATGTTCATGAACACTCAGCTTCTACCGAAAATCAACATTTCCTAGTTTCTTACTATTTTAACAATTATTCTGCTTTTCCAACTTGGGTCTCACAGTTACAGCCTTCTCTTTGTGGTGTTGAACCACCGCATCCTCACTGCATAACCAAAGGCATGTGGCTGATTATCAAATCAAAGGCTCAAATCTTCTAGGGACAGCAATTACCATCACAATGCTTCCCTGGCACCTAATTTCTTTCCCTGCGTCTGTGCTCCATATTTCTGGGCCTGAATTCTAAAAAAAACATAGAAAATAGGAACCAAAGTATACCGTTTGGCTTTTTGTTCCTACTCTATCATTTAGTTAGCTGATCATCCAACTCAAAACCCTGTTCTTGCTTTCGCCACCGACCCTTTGATGCTTTTCGTCCTAAGAACTATATCTAACTCCTTCCAATGCTGGAAGCTTCAGAAACATGGAGGATAGCTTCAATCTAGCTTCAACCTTGTCATAGAGGATCATCACGGCAAGCCACACCGTGCCCTTTTTTTAACAGCAATAACTGCTGTATTCTGATAGGAGCTTAAAAATCCCAGAGCCTCATTGAAAGGTTGCCAAGAGAATGTATGTGTACAAGGTAAGTGGGCGAGGGCGTAAAGTAGCAGATAAGTGGGTGAAGGTATGAGGGTGTCAACAGAGTGAATACAATAGGTTGGCAGGTCGGTGAGGAGAGAATAAGGTGATTGGTGGATGAGTGAGGGTTAGGGTGGGAGGTTGGTACTAGGATGGTACCAGCTGGTGGAAGGTGGCAGGTAAGGGTGAGGGGTGAGGGATATTTGAATGTTGAGGAGGGAGAATTAGATAGTGAGGTGGGGTCAGTTCAGGATTGAGTCAGCAAAACAGTCATGTTGGGGAACATTGAGGGGATTGGGCAGTCAGTTACTTGGGAATTAGATCAGGTTTTAACCTCCCTGACCTTTTTCCTGGATAACTATCTAGGCAAGTAAATCACAAGTTTGCAAGCTTCTGACTTTACGTCAGGATTGACTTGATTCAGACACTGGTTATTTATCCAAAGTTTAACTTCTGGCTAAATCCTGACTCAGCAGTGCATTGGGACTTCCAAGGGGTCAAGGAATACATCTTTCAGGATATGTTGCTGCAGTGCCTATCTAGAAATCAGAGAATCTAGGCCACAATGTCTAATAACATTCTCCACCCTCATGACCCACTGTGCCTACAGTGCAGAGACCAACTCAACAATTCTGAGCTAAATTTCCTCAAGATACAGTCGCAATCTAAAGACATACATGTCCAAAACCTCAATGCTCTCCATAAAGCTCATTTCCTGCAGTTGTGATACTCCACCTGTTCTCCCAGCCTGTGTTTTACTTATTAAATTATTTAATTCAAATTCAGGACTCTTTTAAATTGCTCCGGTTTCTGGTTTTTAACTTTGCTTCATTAATTTAATTTTATATGCCTAGATCTGGTTAATTGGTGAAACACTAGACTTAATTATATAATAAGTTTTACATTTGACATGATTATAAAATAAATTACTTACTCATCTATAGTTTCTTCAGCTCCACTGCTCCTTTTGATTTTAGGGTTTTTTCTCCTGATCCTTCACTGTACTAGAGGGAGCCTGCTCTTTGCCATTCCCATTCTGACAAATGGTCCTCCTCTCTCAGTTTACAGATTCAGGAGTAGGGTGGCTTTGTGGATGTGTGTTGACAGAACACGAGTTCTTCACATTCCTGAAGAAGGGCTCATGCCTGAAACGTCGACTCTCCTGCTCCTTGGATGCTGCCTGACCTGCTGCGCTTTTCCAGCAACACATTTTCGGAACACTAGTAGTGTAAGCCGTTAAAGAAATGGGACAACTAAAGGGGAATCTCACAATTATCCTGAAAGTCTTCAGGAAAGTGGCTCAAACCATAAGCAACCTTTGAACAGGGGATCAAGAAATGTAAAGAAAACACAATATGCAACTGTGAATCTGCAGGCAAATAAATGTGCAACTCTGCAGCTGACCCACTGTTAATAACCGCTATGAGCTGATTGTAAGGAGAGTTATTTTCCCTGGCATTCCACAGTACCATCCCCATCTACTGATGTGGTAAGTTGCTGTCAAAGAGGTAGAAACAAACTCACATACTGCTGCCAACACAAAAGTCGGATTAACATTTTGTTTCGGGGGGGTGTGAGCAATGCTGGCATGAGAGCACACATGGCTCATCTTTAATTGCCCTTGAGGTGGTGCTAGTGAGCCACTTTCTTGAACGGCTGCAATTCCGACGGCTTTGACTTTTTGTAGCAGTTTGATGAATGGCTTGCTTAGCCTTTCCAGACAACAGTGAAGAGCCACCACTTTATTCTAGACTTAGAGTCACATCTACATGCCAAACCAGTGAAGTACAGCAGGTTCTCTGAACCTCTCAGTAAACCAGATAGACTCTGAGCAAAGTCCCATGCTCATTATTAATGACCACCACAAACCAATTGATTCGCAGTTACCTTGATGATACATCTTACTCATATCATACTTCCTGTAAAGACTCTATTTCATTTGTCCAGTTCCTCCGTCTCCATTGCATATGTTCTGATGATGCCAACTCTGTCAAGGGGGCCTCCGAAACTTCCACCTACTTCCTCAAAAGAGAATTCCCCAGCACCATAGTTGAGAAGGCTATCAGCTGGGTCTGACCCACCTCCTGCAATTCAGCCCTCACCCAGTCTCTTCCCTCCTACAACAGCGATAGGGCCTCCTTGTCCTCACTTAGTATCCCATCAACATGAACATCAGAGGATTATGAGCCACCATTTCCATTACCTCCAGTGGGATGACACCATTAGACACATATTCTCCTTTCCTCCTTTGTCAGCCTTCCCTCAGGATCATTCTCTCTAGGACACCCTGGTCCACTCCCCCTTCATTCACAACACCTCCTCCCAACCCCATGGCACCTTCTCCTGCAACTGCAGAATGTGTAACACCTGACTGTTTACCTCTTCTCTCATCAGTATCCAAAGGCCTAAACACACCTTCCAGGCAAAGCTGCCCTTTACCTGCACAATGTAGTCTACTGCATTTGTTGTTCACAATGTGGTCTCCTTTACATTGGGGAAACGGTGTAGACTAGGTGATTGCTTCACAGAACACCTACATTCTGTCTGCAAAAATAACCCTGAGCTTCCAGTTGCCTACCATTTCAACACCCCACCCTGTTCCCTGGCTAACATCTCTGTCTCAGGCTTGCTGCAGTGCTCCAGTGAAGCTCAGTGCAAGCTGGCAGAATAGCATCTCATTTTCTGCTTGGGAACCTGACAGTCTTCTACACTCAGTATCAAGTTCAACAATTTTAGGGTTTGAGGCACTTTCTCCTATATCCTTACTCCAACCCCCACACACTATACCTTATTATCACATGGTTGGCTATTACATGCTACTTGTTCACTACTAATAGTCGTCATTAATAGATGTTCATTCTCCTAGGCTGGCCATTCGCTTTATCTGTCCAACTGTTCTCTCTCTTTGGGCTCTATCTCCACTTATCACCTACTCTTTATCCCCTTTCCCCAGTCTATCTTCTGCATAAAAAAGCAATGTTTTCCTAGCTACCATCAGTTATTAGATTAGATTACCTACTGCATGGAAACAGGGCCTTTGGCCCAAGACGTTCACACCAGCCCTCCAAAGAATAACCCACCCAACCCATTTCTCCATAAATGATGCACCTAACACTATGGGCAATTTAGAATGATCAATTCACCTAACTGACATACCTTTTGAATGTGGGAGGAAACCAAAGCACCCAGAGGAAAACCACACAGACACAGGGAGAATGTGTAAACTCCACACAAACAGTCAATCAAAGCTGGAATTGAACCTGGGTCCCTGGTGCTGTGAGGCAGCAGTGCCAACCACTGAGCCACCATGATTTCTGAAGAAATGTTGCAAGACCTAAAAATTTAACTTGATTTCTCTCCACAACTTCTGCCAGACCTGCTGAGATTTTCCAGCAGTTTCTGCTTTTGCTTAATTACTAGGGTTTAATTCCATATTTCTTAACTAAATTTGCCCAGCCCCCTTCATAGAATCAAAGCATCCTTACAGTGTGGAAGCAGGCCATTTGACCCATTGAGTCCACTCTGATCCTCTGAAGATTATCCCACGCAGACCTACTCCCCCTTGTCTACTTACTGTAACCCTGCATTTCCTATGGCTAATCTCATCCAGCCTGCACATCCTGAGTCACTGTAGGCAATTAATCATGGTCAACCCACCTAACCTGCACATCTTTGAACTATGGAAGGAAACCAGAACACCCGGAGGGAATCTATGTCAGGATTTGAATTCAAAACTGCCAAAGCATTCATCCAGATGGCCAATTTACTAGCTGGATAGCATTACCACTATGGCATCAGCCCTTTTGGGTGGTCATTTGGCTGACAGTAATCTTTATGTGTCACACAAGTCATCGACTAACACTATTAGCTGTAGCAATGCACCTATCAATTTTTAAGGGAGATAATTTTCTAATTTCTCAGCATGTTTGCTTGTTTGCCAATTTTATAATTGTGTTCACTTAGTTGGGAATACAGCTTAAGTCAAATGATCAGGTCATGACCTATAGACAGCAATTGGCAATAGAAAGTTAAGGAATGTTAACTTAGGAATGTTAAGGGGGTAGCTACTTTACTGGGAGTGTATTACTGGCCACCAAAGGGAAATAGAGGAGCAAATATGTAGACAGGTCACAGAGATAGAATCATAGAGTCATAGAGATGTACAGCATGGAAACAGACCCTTCGGTCCAACCTGTCCATGCCGACCAGATATCCCAACCCAAACTAGTCCCACCTGCCAGCACCCAGCCCATATCTCTCCAAACCCTTCCTATTCATATACCCATCCAACTGCCTCTTAAATGTTGCAATTGTACCAGCCTCCACCACTTCCTCTGGCAGCTCATTCTATACACATACCACCCTTTGCGTGAAAAAGATATCTTTCCCCTCTCACTCTATGCCCTCTAATTCTGGACTCCCTGACCCCAGGGAAAAGACTTTGTCTATTTATCCTATCCATGCCCCTCATAATTTTGTAAATGTCTATAAGGTCACCCCTCAGCCTCCGACGTTCCAGGGAAAACAGCCCCAGCCTGTTCAGCCTCTCCCTGTAGCTCAGATGTGTAAGAGTAAAAATTAGGTAATTATAGAATGTCAAGCCTGGAACAGTACAACACAGCACAGGCCCTTCAGCCCACAATGTTGTACCTCGTCTTCATCTTACTTTAAGATCAACCTAACCTACACATCCCAATTATACTAGAGTATTTCAACCCCCCCAACATGAATTGAGATAATCATAGTGTTAAGGGTTTAGAGGCGAATGGATTTCTTGAAATGTATCCAAGGGACTTTTTTGTATCAGTGTGTAAAAGGCCCAACAAGGGATGGGACAGTTCTGGATCTGGCTGTGAGGAAAGAATCCAGACAAGCACTTGATGTGGCAGTGGGGAATATTTAGGTGATAATGACCACCACACAGTACGATTCAAATTTGCTCTGAACAAGGAAAAAGATGGTCTGCAAAACATGACTTTGATTTGGGTGAAGGCTGATTTTATTGGAGTAAAGCAGGATTTGGCCAGGGTAGATTGGGAATAATTCCTTGAGAGTGTGTCTACAGTGGAGCAATAAGGGCATTCAAAAAGGAGCTGGGGAAGGTAGAGGTCCAGCATGTACCCTTTAGCGGGAAATGTAGGAGAAATCGAGTCATAGAGACGTACAGCACAGAAACAGACCCTTCGATCCATCTCGTCCATTCTGACCAGATATCCCAACCCAATCTAGTCCCACCTGCCAGCACCTGGCCCATATCCCTCTAAACCCTTCCTATTCGTATACCCATCCAGATGTCTTTTAAATGCTACAATTGTACTAGCCTCCACCACTTCATCTGGCAGTCCATTCTACACACGCACCACCCACTGTGTGAAAATGTTGCCCCAAAAACTCAGAGAAATCTGGCTGTCTAGGGCCATTCAGGACTGGATAAAGAAGAGTAGGGCTTTTAGCAAGTCTGGAGGCAGCAATTCAGCAGAGACCCTAGAAGACAAAGGAAGTGCAGAAGATAACTTAAGAAAGTATTTAGGAAAGAAAAAACGGAGCATGAGAAAGGATAAGGGAAAAATCTTAAAGATATTTTATAAACGTTTCGTCCCCTTTCTAGGTGACATCCTCAGCGCTGAGGATGTCACCTAGAAAGGGGACGAAACGTTTGCAACAAAAACTCCCAGCTCGGCGAACAGAACCACAACAATGAGCACCCGAGCTACAAATCTTCTCACAAACTTTGAATATTTTATAAATACATTAATGGTTAACCAGGGAAACAGCAGGGCCTATTAGGGACTGAATAGGCAACCTGTTTGTGAAGCTGCAGGATATTAGAAGAGTGTTAAATGAATAATTCTCTTTGACCTTCACTCTGGCAAAGAAGATCATAGGTACAGAATTCAGAAAAAGAAATGGTGAGGACCTTGTAGTTTGACATAGGAAATGGGGAGGTACTTGTGATCCCATCAGTCTTAAAAATTCTCTGGCCCAGATGAATTGCATCCCAGGCTGCTGTGGGAGGTGAGACAGGAAGTTACAAGGGCTCTCACGCAATTTTTTAATTCCTCTCTGGCCCCAAGGATGTGCTAAAGGATTGGAGGATGGCGAATGTTGTTCCACTTTTTAAGCGAGGTGGTAGAGATGAACCAAGAAATTACATACCACTGTGTCTCATGTCAGTGATAAGGAAACCATGAAAGATAATTCTGAAGAGAGAACTAATCCAGTTCGAAAAACATAGGTTAATTAGAGATAGTCAGCATATCTTTGTCAGGGAGAGATCATAGCCAACAAATTTGACAGAACTGTTTGAAAATGTGATCAAGTGTATAGATGAGGGAGGTTCAGTGATGTAGTTTAAATGGATTTTAGCAAAGCTTTTAACAAAGTCCTACATAGAAAACTGATTGAGAAAGTAAAAGCACATAAAAGTGAGGGGAACTTGGTGAGATGGATCAGAAACTGGTTTAGTAATCGGAAACAAAAGGTAATGGTAGAAGGCTGTTTGAGTATTTGGAGGCCAGTGTCCAGCAGTGTGCTACAAGGATCAGTACTGGGACCCTTATTGTTTATTATATAGATAAATAGTAGGGATGAAAATGTGCAAGGGTGTTAAGCAAATTTGCAAACAACAGCCAAATTGGTAGAGTGGTTAACAGTGAAGTAGATGGTTGTAGGTTACAGGAAGATATAGATGGGTTGGTCAGATGGGCAGACTAGTGGCAGATGGTATTCAAACCTGATAAGACCAAGGTGAAGCACTTCGGAAGAAGAAGCAAAATGAAGGAATATTTACTGAATGGCAGGACACTGGGTATCTTACAGGAACAGAGGGATCGTCCAGCACCTTGCCCTCTGCAATATGGACATTTTTAAAGATGTCACCATCTATTTCTCCACATTCTATATCTCCCATGTCCTTTTCCACAGTAAACACTGATGCAAAATACTTGTTTAGTATCTCCCTATTTCTTGCAGTTCCATATAAAGGCCGCCTTGCTGATCTTTGAGGGGCCCTATTCTCTCCCAGTTACACTTTCGTCCTTAACGTATTTGTAAAATCCCTTTGGATTCTTCTTAACCCTATTTGCCAAAGCTGTCTCATGTCCCCTTGTTGCCTTCCCGGCCTTTATACTCTTCTCAGTTGCAATTTGCCATGTAGTTTCCTTGATTTGAGAAGGTGCTTGTTTGTCAGATTCAATGTCCTTGCTGATTTGATTACTTTTATACCATGTTGAGCTGTTGCTTCTCATTGAATCTGGAAGATTTTAAACTTTGTGTTTCTTACAGGGACTGCTATTCTCAACAATATGTCTGCAATGTATATCTTCTTCCCTTACAATGACATCTCTGCAAATGAAGTCACATTCTTTTCAAATGCTGTGGAACAGATCAGAGCAAGTGGAGAAGTATGGTTTACTATCAGACTCGCCATCATTCTGGGGGTAACAATGACCTTGACCTTGACAAATAGAGTCATAGAGTTGAACTGCATGGAAACAGACCTTTTGTTTCAACTCGTCCATATTGACCAGATGTCCTAAATTAATCTTGGCCCACTTGCCAGCATTTAGCCCATTCATGTACCCATCCAGATGCCTCTTAAGCGTTATAATTGCACCAGCTTCCACCACTGCTTTTGGCAGCTCATTCTATGCTGATACCACACTCTGCATGAAAAAGATTTCCCTTAGGCCCCTTTTATATTTTTCCCCTCTCACCTTAAATCAATGCTCTTTAATTTTAGGCTCCCCTTCTCTGGGAAAAAAAGATCTTGACTATTTAGCCCATCCATGTCCCTCATGATTTTAAAAACCTTTACAAAGTCACTCCTCAACTTCCAGCTCTCTAGTGCGTAAACAGTTGTTTTAAAGTTTTGCATGGGAGAGTGATATCCCTACAAATTTTATTGAGATTTTTTGGATCTTTGCAAATTTTCAACTTTCAAGGGTTTCTCGCTGCTAACATGCTGCTGATCAGGCCTGTAGGCATTGACACAATCTTGATTAATCACTTCTGTTCAAACTCTTACAATTTATCTTTCAGGCTTGGACTTCAAAGGAGCTGAACCATTTCTTGGCAGACACTGAGTTGATCACACATTGTCATCTACTTCAAGCTGGCAATCACCAGGAGGACATCATGTTTTGAAGCCATTTTTTCAGTTTCTGGGATCTGTCCAGCATTTAAAGGTTTAGTAGCCTCCAGGACACTGCAAGTCTCTCTAACAAATGTAGGGTTACCCGTCCAAGCTTTGGAAATGCTTCAGCTGAGTTTAGCTCAGGATCTAATATCCAAAATCATTGTTCTTCATGTTGTACTGAGCTTAGTGTTTTCTCTTGGGATGTGTACTGTTCCATCATTAACTCTCATAGAAACTTGCTTTCCTTCTTTCTAGCAAAGTACTTGTGTGTAGGTTTTGTTGACTGCAAGTAACTTTGCCATGATTGTGTCCATACATATCACGTTTAGTTTAGCCATTTACCATATTGATCAGTCAATTCCTTTGAATATCATTCTATCAATACTATTGACCTTGCTATGACCACTTATATTGAGATTTGGAAAGAGAGAATTGGAGGCTTTTTGCTAATCATCCGTCAAGAGAGATGTGTCCACGTCTATGCACAGATGAAGTCTACAACACAAACTGTGGGAAATGGAAAATGCCATTACACTATTCTTACATTTTGTTGCTTGTGAGAACTTGTGTGCTAGTTGACCGTGTTTTTGAGCATTACAACACAACAAAACTCCTTTGTTTGTAAAGCATTTTGAGATGAACCAAGTTAAAATGTTATATAATTGCAACTTCTCTTTTTTTTCCAACTCAGATGAAGAGTTGCATAATTTAGTTTTTCAAGCATTGTCTAGCATTGTTTAGTTCGCAAAGTTTCAAGTTTAGGAGAAAGTATTATTGAGTTTCAGACTAAAGCACTCACTAAGTTAGAAATGGTGCACTAGGTGACTAATGCAGGAATGCCTTTAAAGGGATTTGAATGTGGGTAAATAAAAGATAATATGAAAGATCCAGGAGGTGTGCATAAAATGGAAGGTTACCAAATAGGAAAGATGTAAAACAAATTGAGGTTGATGATTGATGACTTACTGAAGTTATCCAGTTCACACGAACCTGGTGCAAAAGTTGATCATGAATGAAAACTGTATGCACAACACATTGGTAATGCCAGGACTGACACAGTGTACAATTTATGTTCATTACTTTTCCAACAACATTAATGGAACAAAAGTGTTCAAAGACAAAGTTGATGTTGACACTGAAAGCTACTATGTTAAGGGAATATGTTGACAAATTGAATTTACTTTAATAGTGAATAAAAACACATCAAACATCAGTCTAATCCATGTCCACAATTGGTTGGAAGGCAGGGAAATTGTGGATATTACCATGGTTAACTTTATTAGGTTGTGATCACAGCAAATTGAACTGACAGACTGCAAATAAGACCATAGATTAGAAATCTATTGCTCTCCACAGCTAAGTGCTATATTGATTGATCCTCATTAAACTATTTCATGCTTTATTAATTCATTTAAAAGGAACTAAATAAATATTTAGTTCAATATAATATTGCATTTTTGATGGAATAGGATAGATTATTTTGAAGGACTCATACTTAAATCCTGCAGATTAAAATATCTTCTAGGTGTCTTGCATGACTTGCTTTGGTAATAGGAGTTCCTTATGGGAATTTTTATTGTGACTACTGACTTCCATCGGAGAAATAAATAAATTGGATGTAATCCATTAATAGTGAAGAATGTATGTAATCTCTTAGAAGGATTGGGTTGGATGTTTCCTTTATTCCAAACTTTATGTTGATATATCGGTAGGAATGTACAATGTTATCTTGTTCAACTCACCCACAATCAAAATGATGCTACTGTCATCTGGTTAACTTTTCTGTTTGAATTTTGCTTCTTTCTCAACTCTACGCCAGGTTCGGCTGGTGACATTTGAGTCAGCAGTTTTACATTTGTAAGACAGTCAGGGCTGTTGTGTCCTTTATGACATGGTTTGCATCTACTTATCCAAGATCCTTTGATATTGAAAATCTTTCAAGACAAAAAAAGCAGCATTGCTGCATCTGTGTTTTTTCTCCCCCCTAGCTGGAGAAGGATTTTTTTAAATGGTGATAGATGTTTGTTAAGCAAGGCTATCAAGGGAGGTGAAGCTAAGGTGGGTAAATGAAATTGTTATATTGGTCAGCCATGAATGGTGGATAGGCTCGTGGGACTGAATGGTCCAATCCTGTTCTTTTGTTGCTTGAATGAGTGGGGATGATCTCTGTACACAAATAGAAAGCTCCACATTTACTTGCTTCACAGATTTGATCTGATAAGATGCAATATGGTTAGAAATCAGATTTATTTTAAATTTAATTTCCCCAATGTGAGAATAATAGTGTGGAAAAGATACAAATATTTCACATTAAAGATGCTGCTGCTGTCATAAACCATATTAACTATGTTGATAGTAACTTTATTCATTTGGGTCCTCAGTGCTGAATTGTTTGGTTATAATCACTCTAATCATTATATTGAACCAATTAATACATTGTTAATTACCTATGCACTGACTGTAATCAGCTATTCATTTCTCTCCATACTTCAAATGAATGATATTTACATGTTGCTCACCTCTTCATTTTGCAAAGTATGAATCTGAATCTAAATAAAGGGAGCTACAAAACAATGAGGTATATGTTGGCAAGGATGGTTTCGGAAATCTTTTGGTTGATGGTTGATAGGCAAAGGTTAGTATTTATAGAACATATGCATGAATTACAACAACCATTCCTTCCACCTGATGCAAAACTAATGCAGGAAAGGTAGCTCACCCATGGCTTATGAAAGAAATGAAAGGTAACATTCAACCCAAAGAGGAGATGTACAAAAAATGACAGAAAAAGCAGCAAGCTTCAGGATTGGGAATATTTGAAAACAGAGCAAAAGAGAAATAGACATTTGATCATAGGAGAGAAAATAATATGTGGGAGTGAAATTGCATGGAACATTAAAAAATGACTAATAAATGTGAAAGCAATTTGACAAACATAAGAAAATTATAACAGGGAACAAAGAAATGGTAGATGAAATGAACACGTAACTTTGGATCTGTTTTCACAAATGAGGGCACAATAATCTCCCAGAAATGTTATTGATCCAAGGGACTAGTGAAAGGAAGGAATTAAAGGAGATTAGCATTAGTAAGAATATAATGCTAAGTAATGGGGTTAAAGGCTGACAAATTACCAGCGCCTGATAATTATATCCCAGACTGCTCAAGGAACTTGCCCTTGAAATATTGGATGCACTGGGAGTGGTCACCTTACAAAATTCTATAGACTCTGGAGCAATTCTTACAGATTGGACGGTGGCAAGTGTAACTCCACTATTCAGAAAGTGAAGAGAGTGAAAACACAGAGGGTTCCAGACTACTCAGCCTAACAACAGCAGTGTGGAAAATGCTAGAGAGTCTATTATAAAAAGAGCACAAAAACAGGATACTTTAAAAGCATTAACAGGATTGGACAAAGCCAGCGTCAGTTCATGAAAGGCAATTCATGCTTTAATAAATATACTTGAATGTTTTGAGGATGTAACTAATAGAATACATAAGGGAGAACCAATGGATTCAGTGTATTGGATTTTCAAAAGGCTTTTGATAAGATTCTACATAAGACATCAGTGGGAAAAAATAAGGCACATGGGATAGGGGATAAGATATCGATGTGGATTGAGAATTAATTGACAGACAGGAAAAAAAGAGTGGGAATAAATGAATCTTGTTTTCTGAATGGCAAGTGTTAATTAATGAGGCACAACTGGGATCAGTGTTGGGTCCCAGCTATTCGTGATTTATATAAAGGTCCTGGAGTAGGGAGTTAAATTAAATGCACTGATGATACAAAACTAGATGGAATTTCAGGATGCCAAGGAGCTAAGAAAGGATCGAGTTACCATTGAGGGAATACAATGGTGATACACTAGACTGATATGAGGGAATGCAGGACTTTTGCATGAGACGAAATTAGTTTGACTGTATTCAGTGGACTTTAGAAAATGAGGGGAGATCTAAATGAAGTATATAAAATTCTAACAATGCAGGGAGAATAGTTGGGGTGTCTATAACAGGTGACTGAGTCTCGGGATATAGTGTAGAGCATTGAGGACCGAACTGAGAAAACGTTTTTTCATGCACAGTGCAGTGAACCTGCCACAGAAGGCTGTGAAGACAATATCATTGAATCTATTCAAGAAGTAAATAGATAAATTTATTTTAGATATTAAAGACATCAAGGGATATAGGGAG
The DNA here is from genome assembly GCF_020745735.1 of Hemiscyllium ocellatum. Taxonomy (NCBI): domain Eukaryota; kingdom Metazoa; phylum Chordata; class Chondrichthyes; order Orectolobiformes; family Hemiscylliidae; genus Hemiscyllium; species Hemiscyllium ocellatum. Next base: position 12,840,298 of record NC_083415.1, on the reverse strand, counting down.
AAGGCAGGAATGTAGCGTTGAAATAGAGGATCACAAGGATCAGCAGGCTTGAATGGCCAAATACCCTACTCCAGCTCTTGGTTTTTGAGAATGTTATCTTTAAAAGCAAGAAACTACTAAGCGGTCTTTGACACTCCCAAACCACTGAGTTTGGGATACCTTAAAGGAATCAAGTGATAAATAAATATTTAAGACACCATAAATTCTTCATAATGTATTATCTATGTCTTATGAAACTAAGTTATCTTGAAGATCCAGCTTTTCCTCTTGTGTATACTTTGCTTAGTCCTCAGGGACGTACCTCCTTGAGAGTTACGATCCCACTGTTCCTCCATTTCCTGCTTTCAGTTGTTCCAGTCTATTCTGCACCTTTTCCCCTGTAATTTTGTCTCGGTCTTTCGAGCTATGTTTGATCTGAAGCTTTAATCCAATGATAACCATAAGTAATATCCTCCTATCAGTGTTTTACCAGCTCTGATAAAAGAGCTTGGGATAATTCCAACTGTCAAGTGAACACACACACAACTATTTTAAAGCTACAAGACCAATCATTGATTTTCAAGAGATGGCAATGAAAGTACAAAGCTGCAGAGTGGGTTGAGAAAGTGCTACTTTCGAAGGACTATTGCTATCAAGATAGGAAACAAAGACTCAGCTTTATAAAATGCTTTTCACAACCTTAAAATGTTCCCAACGTATTTCAAAAACAAAAAAAAACTTTTGAAATGTAGTCACTATAATCCAGAACACACAATAGCCAATTTAGGCCCAGCAAGCTCCATTATGTTGTGATAATGAGCAAATAATCCTGTTTCACTGGTGTTGGCTAGGTATTGACCACGATGCTGGAAGCAAGTCCTTGCCTTTACAAAATAATGACATGGATTTTTTTTCACATCCACCTGAGAGGGACGAGAAGGCCTCAATACAACATTTAATCTGGAATTCACATCCCTGATCACATCTGTACAAATTGAAAGCTCAAGGCTAAAGTGGATCTTTATCCCACAACCTTCTCGTTCTGGGGCAAGATGTTACCTTTCAGTCACAACCTATATGCACAAACCATTTTGTTATGCACCAGGCCAGACCCCCCTCAAAACATTTCAGGAAAGTAACCCAAACCATAACTTTACTACTTATTTTAAGCATGTGTAATGTTTATATTCCAGGAGATATGCTGCTGGTCAAACCATTTAGTTGAAAAAAACAGAATTTATTAGCAAGTTTACTGAATGAAACATAAACAAAAGAGAACAGAATAACTTTACCAATCCGAAAACCCAACAGATCAGCCCAACTTAATGATGCTGTTCCAAATACTTGCGACAATCCCCACTTGGCACAAAAGGTAAAATTGAACACAGGTTCTTACTGGAGATAAGTCAGAGAGCGAACCCGCCTGGATCTGCCTCTTTAGGTCCAGCAGCTTTTTCCACACTGCTGCTAAAAACTAAACCAAACCAGAGAAAAGCTGAACTGGGAGAGCTGGCCACTTGCCTTTCATTGTACAAGTGCTGTTTGTAAAACAAGAAAGCCCTCTGCCTAAGGTAGTATCTGTTAGCTTTGAACAAATTGGCCCCAAATCCCTTCAATCCCAGGCTTTTCAGAGTCTGTGTCTTTTGCGACCTATCTGACCAAAAAAAGCCATGGACAGCATAACCTTGTCAAAGGAGCAGCATGGTCACAATTTTAATGAAAGGGATATGACCACGACTTTGGCATCTGACATGTGCCAGCCTCATGGCATGGCTCTGATTCGCTTACAGGATACTTTCCAGTCCAGTCCTGCCTCTTGGGCTGTGCTGTATCCATCATTGTATTGCTACTGCCAAGACACTGGGCATTCAGAGACATGCTCATGAACTGGACCAGGCTACATCTCCAGGTTTTTCGCTTATTTTTCTAATTCTCACTTCCTCTCAGCATACCAGTCTTGCATTGCCTTACCATAAGACCACATTATATAGGAGTAGAAGTCAGCCATTCAAACCATCAGGTCTGCTCTGCCAGTCACTAAGATTGTGGGTGATCTGATAACGCTCAACTCCACTTTCCTATCTTAGCCCAAACCCTTTGAGTCATTTTACTGATTTGAAATCTGTCTGTCTCAGCCTTGAGTACATGCAATGACCCAGCTCTACAGTAAATAATTCCAGGGCTTCACTTTCCTAATTTAAACTAGTTTGGTATGGGGAAGGGACACAGACCATTTATACAATAGGGGCATGGCACACTTTCGTAAAGGAACCAAAGCAAAGCGAGTTCAACCACATTGAAGGGAGTAAGGTGAGGCTGGGTGGCTTCTATTTTAATGCTAGAAGTATAATGATTAAAATGGATGAGTTAAGGGTGTGATTGATACATGCTGAAAATGTGTTGCTGGAAAAGCACAACAGGTCAGGCAGCATCCAAGGAACAGGAAATTCGACGTTTCTGGCATAAGCCCTTCATCAGGAAACCTGATGAAGGGCTTATGCCCGAAACGTCGAATTTCCTGTTCCTTGGATGCTGCCTGACCTGCTGTGCTTTTCCAGCAACACATTTTCAGCTCTGATTTCCAGCATCTGCAGACCTCACTTTCTCCTCCCTGTGATTGATACATGGCAATGCGATCTTGTTACCATGACAGAGATGTTGTTGAGGGAAAGGTTGGACTGGCAACACAACCTTCTCGGGTACAGGATCTTCAAGCAGGACAGGGGAGGGTGTATAAAAGGACGTGGGGTGGGGGGTGGGGGGATGCAAAATATTAGTTAAGGAGTCAGTACTACAATAATGAGGGGCAGCTGAGAAATAAAAAGGGGATAGTCACACTGCTGAGATTGTATCATCAACCAGACAATGGTCAATAAAGAATCAGATAAATGGGCAATTAAGTGAGGTGAGTAAAAGAAAAAATAGGGAATTTCAATTCCACTCATTAATTGGGATGGTTATAGTGTAAACGCTGGAAAGGAGGCAGATTTCTTGAAATGTGAGAACTTTTTATATGGATATGTACAAGGCATGATTAGAAAGTTTGCAAATGATACAAAATTAGGAGGTATTGTTGGTAGTGAGGAAGATTATCAAAGATTACAGAGGGACCTTAATCAGGTGGATATGTAGGCTGAGGATTGGCAAATGTAATTCAATACAGATAAGTGTGAAGTGTTGTACTTTAGAAAATCAAACTAAAGTAGGACCTAAACAGCAAATGGTAGGATCCTGAGGAGTGTTGTGGAACAGAGGGATCTAGCATTACAAATACATAGTTCTTTGATAGATAGACAGGGTGGTGCAGAGGGCATTTAGTATACGGGCCTTCTTCGTTCGAGCATTGAATATATGAGTTAGGACGTGATATTACAGTTGTATAAGAGATTGGTGAGGCTTGGAGTATTGCATACAGTTTTAGTCACCTTGTTATAGGAAAGACATAGTTAAGCTGGAAAGAGTGCCAAGAAGAATTATGAGGATGTTGCCAGGACTACTAGCCTGAGTTTAGGGATAGGACTTTATTCTTTGGAACAGAGGAGAATGAGGAGTGACCTTATTAAGGGGTATAAAATCATAAGGGTCATAGATAGGAGCATATAGTCTTCTTCCCAGGGATGGGGAATTGAAACATAGAGGGCAAAGGTTTAAGGTGAGAGTGGAAAGATTTAAGAAGGATCTGAGAGGCCACTTTCGTTTACAGAGAGTGATGCATGTATAGAAAGTGGTTGAGTTAGGTACAAATGTAACATTTAAAAAACATTTGGATAGGTACATGGATAAGAAGGGTTTAGAGGGATATGAACCAAATGATGCAATTAGAACTAGCTGAGTGGGCATCATGGTCAGTGAGGACCAGTTTGGGCCAAAGGGCCTGTTTCTGTGCTGCATTACTCTATGACTCTATGATTCTATGATATAATACGTAGAAGGTCCAACAAGGGACCATGTAGTGCTGACCCTAATTCTGAAGAACTAAGTCAGACAGGTGTGGGAGAGCAGTTTAGTGAAAGCAACCACAACATCTTAAGTTTTAAGATTGATATGCTAATGGCAAAAATCATCTGTAAAGAAAGAGTTTGGATTAGGGGAAGGCAGATCTTATTAAAGTGAGGAGGGGTCTGGCCAATATCGGCTAGGAATAGCTACTTCTGGGTAAATCTACAGCAGAACAATGGGGGAGGGCAGGTGGCATTCAATAAGCAATTGGCCAGAGTACAGGTCCAACGCGTTCCTTTTAGGGTGAAATGTTGAAGTCACAATCCCAAAAATTCTTGCGTGACCAGCAATTCTCAGGACTAGAAAAGAAAAAAAGGAGTTTTTGAATAACTACAAAGGCAGCAAATCAATGAATGCTCCAGAAAGTGCAGGGAAGAATGAAAAACTAGAATGAAAACAACACAAAGAGGGATAATGAGAAAACATTGGTAGGTGAGATTCAAGACAATTCCTAGATGTTTTATAAACAAGAAGATAATCATGCCTAGAGTTTGGATCATTGTGGACAAAGGGGGTAATCTGTGTGTTGAGCCAGAAGACATTGGGAAGGTGTAAAGCAAAGACTTTACGTCTGTCTTCAGTTTGGAGAAAGAGGAGGTTGGTACAGAAATCAGGAAGAGGCAATGTGAGGTTTTTGAGCAGTTTGACATAAGGAGTGAGGAGGGTTTGGCAGGCTTAAAAGTGTACAAATCTCCTCGAGTTGTATCCTCAGTTGCTGTGGGAGAAGAAGGAATAAATTACAGGGGCTGTGACCCAAAGTTTTAATTTCTCCCTGGCCACAGGGGAGGTGCCAGAGGGCTGGATGACAGCTAATATGGTTCCACATTTCAAGAAAGGTAGTTGAAACAAACCAGAGAATTAGGGACCAGGGAGTCTCATCAGTGGTAGGGAAACTACTGGAGAAATTTCTGAAGGAGAGTATTAATCTCCACTTACAAAGTCAAGCTTTGATCAGAAATTGTGAGTATGGCTTTGTCAAGGGAGGCTATGTCTAAAAAACTAGATTGAAGCCAAGAGGAGGTGACCAGGTGTGTAGGTGAGGGTAGAACAGTGGATGCAGTTTACATGGATTTGAACAAAGCCCTTAACAAGATACCATGTGGGAAACTGATCAAAAATGTAAAAGGACATGGGATTCAGGATAATGTGGCAAGTTAGATCCAAAATTAGTTTTGTGATAGGAGACAGAGGGTAATGGCAGGGGTTGTTTGTGTGACTGGAGAACCATATCCAGTGTCACACCACAGGGATCAGTACTGGGTACCTTATTGCTTCTGATATGCATACACAGTATTGAAGAAAATGTGAAGGGATGATAAGTAAGTTTGCAGTGCTCCAAACACTTGTGATTTTAAATAAACCTGTTGGACTGTAGCCTGATGTCATGTGAGTTCTGACTTTGTCCACCCAATCTAACACTGTTAAAAATTACACAACACCCAGGTTATCGTCCAACAGGTTTAATTGGAAGCACACTAGCTTTCGGAGCGACCCTCCTTCATCAGGTGATTGTGGAGGGCTCGATCGTAACACAGAATTTATTGCAAAAATTTGCAGTGTGATGTAACTGAAATTATGCATTGAAAAATTGATTGTTTGTTAAGCCTTTCATCTGTTAGAATACAGTGATAGTTTCACTTCTTTCATGTGTAAATCACAAAAACCTTTTTTTTAAAAGTTGCATTCTCGGGTTAGCTGTTAACAATGATGATAGCTAGGCAATATGTTGAAGGTGTTAGCCCCCTGTGTTCTCTGTCTATGACCTGATGTTTAGATTGCTTCTAATCTAAAAAGTGAGATAACAGAGTTTTACATAAATTCATGCAGTTTTTGAGCTCAGAGTTCTACATGAATGTATGCAGTTTAATGCAATGTATGCAATGTATGCAATCTAACACTGGCATCTCCCCATCTGAGTTTGACAGTGAGGGGGATATAGATGGAATGAACAGACAGGCAAATCAGTGGCTTATGAAATTTAACCCTGATAAATGTGAAGTGATGCACTTTAGATGATGTAACAAGACAAGGGATTACTCAATGAATGGTAGGACACTGGGAAGCTCAAAGGAATGGAGAGATTTCTGAGTGCATATGCACAGATGCCTGAAGGCAGCAGGACATGTTAATAAGATGGTAAAGAAGATATACAGAACATTTGCCTTATAAGTCTAGGCATAAATTGTGAACATAGGAAGTTATGTTGGAGCTGTACAGGATATTGGCTGAAGGACTTTGTGCACTTTCTGGTACGCACACCACAGAAAGGATGTGATTGTGAGGGTGAACAGAAGAGATTCACCAGGATGTTGCCTGGGCTAAAGCAGTTTAGCTTCAAAGAGAGAATCTGATTGAAAGCTATGACCATGAAGGATATAAAATCTGTAATCATGATCTTATTCTCTACAACCACCTGAAGAAGGAGCAGTGCTCCGAAAGCTAGTGCTTCCAAATAAACCTGTTGGACTATAACCTGGTGTTGTGAGGTTTTTAACAAAAGCACTTAGGTAGAGCACTTTAACTGATACCAGAGGGCAGTTAAGAGCCAACATCATTGCTGTGGGCTTGGAGTCACATTAATTAACCAGGCAAGGATCATAGATTTAATTCCCTAAAGAGCATTGGTGAACCAGATGCATTTTTATAACAATTAACAATGGTTACAGGTTCATTATTAGCCTGGTTTTTATTTCCAGATTTTATTTATTTCATTGAATTCAAACTTCCCCACCTGCCCTGGTAAGATTTGAACTGATATCACTGAGCATTAACCTAAAGCTCTGGAGTGCTAGTCCAGAGACATTACCACAATGTCACCACCCCCCCCCCACCCCCCCCCCCCCCCCCCCCCATATACTTCAATTAGTGTATGGATAAGAAGGTAATGGATGAGAAATTACAGTTGATCAATACCAGAATATTGATGGAATATGATTTTTCTGATCTTTGAAATAAGCTACATTTAAATGACTCAAAAACAATACAGGGTGTAACCTGTTACACACATGTGACAACTAGCTATGGTCCTTTGTTGTTTTGTAAAAAAGACAGGTATGGAGAAATGGATATATGTAAATTGGCACAGGAGGGATTTAAGACATTCTGCTCTGAGCCTCGCTTCATCTGAAACTTGCCATGTCTGATCTAAGGGAGTTTGAATATGTCTGTCAGTACAAAGAGAGAACAAAGTTTCAATTGTCATCTTTGAATTTCCTCATCTCCATGATCACAAATAATGCCTCAATGTGTTTTGGGAAAAAAACACAAAGAAAGGAGACTTTGATGTCAATTGGTTTTGCAGTTTTGATAAAATACTGAAGCAATTTCAATCAGGGCAATAAAACAAGATAACTGTCTAAATCGCAAGTTGTGTAGGCATATTAATTCACATTTGTAATTACATATTTAAGATTAAAAGAACATTATAAGCACAAATATTGCATTTCGCTCCACTACAGGAGCTGTGACACTTGCTGTGCAAATCTGTAACAGCGTAAAACTTTTAAAAATTGCCTGCGACTTGGAAAACATAAATAACTGTTTTGTCACAAATCTCCAGGAGCTGGAAAATCTTTTGTCACAACACTATCACACCTCATGTCTGACTTGTTATTTTCAGAATCAATTTTTGCCACAAATCACAGACGGTTGTGGAATGATTTACAGTGATTATTTCTGCTAAAATATCTGCATGAGCTAAGTATTTACATACAGAGAGAGAAAATAGCGTGAGCAATCACCAGGGACAAATGCAATTCCAAGCTGGCAGTTGCAATCAGAACAGTCACCAGTTTGCAAGAGATTCTCTGGGCGTTATAACCATACAACTGTAAGTCTATGCGTCTCCACTTCCTAACGAAAGGCAAAGTCCAGGAGCATCATATTTTGATTGTAGGTTGTAGGGGAGCAAGTTTATGCACTTTTTGGTTTTTGATTTGCTATATGATAATGCAATTTAATAGAATGAGTAGGTGTGCTTCTGTACAATCCTTAAAGATGTTACCTTTCAGAAATAAAAAGAAACAGCTGCTTACACCATCCTGCAGAATTCCATCTTCATATTTCAGCAGCTCATCTGGATAACACTGGTATCCTCCACCTCTACCTCAATTCTTTTTTTAAATTTATTTTGGAATGCGAGCATTGCAGGCTATGCCAGAATGTATTATTTGTCTCTAGTTACCTTTGAGAAAGTGGTGATGAGCTGCCTTCTCGAACTACTACACTTCCACTGGTATAGGCGTTCGCAGTGTTGTTAGGAAGGGAGTTCTAGGATTTGGAATTGGTAACAGTGAAGTAAGTAATCATTCCTCATCAGGATTGTTGGTGGCTTAAAGACAGCTTGCTACTCCTACTTGCCATCATTACCATTTTATCAACAACTATTTTACCGACTTACCTCATGGGGTAAACACACAGTTTGAATTAAACAGGCAGTACGGCGTCAGGAATCAGTTACATAGTCACTTGGTATTCAGTTCTCTTTAAGTCAATTGAACTAAGTGTTTGACAACAGGTATAATGGGTCGCAGTTACAATAGTCTACACTGTCCTCCAAGATGAATTTTTAAACTATGTCTCTACCTCAACCATCTATAAGCTTCAGTCCGTACAAAACTCAAGAACACATATCATGTCCTTTGTTCAGTTTTGTTTGACTATGATATCTGTTTTTTGCTGATTTGTCCATTGAATTACATTTGAAGAAAATCTATTAATATCATCATGCTCTTGTAGTACCTCCTGAATTCTCAGTGGTTCTGAATTGAACTTTCCCCTGTATTTTTCCCACACACTTAGTGGCAGAGCAATCAGAGACCTTGGTCTGATTCTTTAGGTTCTGTCCATGTAAAGCTCCCATTGTTTCAAATTCTCTCCAAACTTGAGAACAAAAAAACAAGACTCATCAGTTTGTCTGAGCTTTTTGTCACCCCCTCATTTTGCTCCTTTGGTTTCACTCTTGTCTCCCTGATGCTTATTTATTGAAGTGAGATAGAACACTCACTTAGATTAGCAATGCAATGACCATTCAACATTCACAGATTATTAACACAAGCATTGCCATGTTCACAATGTAAAAACTTTCTGCTAGTTTCACAAGGTCGGTGCTTGGCATGGAAATAGTCCTGTTTTGTGGCTTCACCAGGTTGAAAGCTCATTTTTAATTATATGCAGTGCTGCTCCTTGCATGCCCTCCTGCAATGCTCACTGTATCACAGTTGATGCCCTCATAATGCTAGTGTGGGGGACATGTCAGGCCCAGGAAGCTGCAGATTGGATTTAAATGAAATTCTGCTGCTGTTGATGATTGCAGCACCTCATGGGTGTCCCGTTCTCAATTGCCAAATTGTGAAATCTGTCCCATTTAGTATGGTTTTTGTTTTCTGTCAGGAAAAGGAGAATAAAGTAGAGGAGAAGAATGAGATATGAGATATTAGACTAGAAAGGATCGAGATTAGTAAGGAAGAGGTGTTATCAATTCTAGTAGGAGTGAAAGTAGACAAGTTCTCTGGGCTGGATGGGATTTATCCGAGGATTCTCTGGGAAGCTAGGGAGGAGGTGTTGGAGCCTTTGGCTTTGATTTTTGTGTCATCCTTGTCTACAGGTTTAGTACCAGAGGATTGGAGGATTGCAAATGTTGTGCCTTTGTTCAAGAAGGGCAGGAGAGATTTCCCAGATAATTATAAACCAGTAAGCCTTACGTCTGTGGTAGGAAAAGCTTTGGAAAAGATTATGAGAGGTAGGATATATTGAGCAAGCAACAATTTGATTGGAGATAGTCAATATGGTTTTGCCAAGGGCAGGTCATGTCTCATAAACCTCATTGAGTTTTTTGAGAAGGTGACCAAGCATGTGGGTGAGGTTAGGGCAGATGACGTAGTATACATGGACTTCAGTAAGGCTTTTGATAAGGTTCCACGTGATAAGCTGTTGGAGAAAGTGCAGAGGCATGGGATTCAGGGTGATTTAGCAGTTTGGATTGGAAACTGGCTTGCTGTAAGAAGGCACCGAGTGGTGGTTGATGGAAAACATTCAGCCTGGAGTTTAATTACTTGTGGTGTGCCACAAGGATCTGATTTGGGACCACTGGTGTTTGTCATTTTTATAAATGACTTAGACGCAGGCATAGGTGGATGGATTAGTAAGTTTGCAGATGACACTAAAGTCGGTGGAGTAGTGGACTGTGTGGAAAAATGTTGCAGGTTGCAGAGAGACTTGGATAAACTGCAAATGGAGTTCAATGCAGATAAATGTGAGGTGATCCACTTTGGAAAGAATAACAAGAAGGCAGATTCTTGGCAGTGTGGATGTGCAGAGGGATCTGGGAGTCCATGTGCATCAATCCCTGAAATTTGCCAGCCAGGTTGATAGCGCTGTTAAGAAGGCATACGTTGTGTTAGGTTTCATTTCATTCGTAGAAGGATTGAGTTCCGAAGCCGTAATGTCATGTTGCAACTATAAAAAAATGTTAGTGCGGCCACACTTGGAATATTGTGTACAGTTCAGGTCGCCCCATTACAGGAAGGATGTGGAAGCATTGGGAAATGTGCAGAGGAGATTTACCAGGTTGTTACCTGGTCTGGAGGGAAGGTCTTATGAGGAAAGGCTTTGATACTTAGGACTGTTCTCATTGGAAAGAAGGCAGCTACTAGGAGATTTGATAATGAAATACAAGATGATCAGAGGATTAAATATGGTAGACAGTGAAAGTCTTTTTCCTCGGATGATAACACCAGCTTGTATGAGGGGGAATAACTACAAATTGAGGGGTGATAGATTTAAGATGTTAGAGGCAGGTTCTTTACTCAGAGAGTGGTAAGGGCATGCACTGCCTTACCTGCCAATGTAGTGCCTCAGCAACGTTAGTGAAATTTAAACAATCCTTGGATAAGTATATGGATGATGATGGGATAGAGTAGGTTGATGGGCTTAGATTAGTTCACAGGTCGGCGCAACATCGAGGGCCAAAGGGGCTATTCTGCACTGTATTGTTCTATGTTCTATGTTCTCTGTTGGTAACTCACACAGCATGATGGAGCTGATTTGTCAGCTGAAGTGGGCTAGTCGATGGGAATGAGCAGAAGGTTTCTTTGACAAAATTTGACTTGATGCCATGAGACTCCATGAGGATCTGGAGATTCCCAGGGCAACTCACTCCTAAAATGTATCCTCCTGTTTTGCTATCTCTGAAGGGTCCATCTTGTTGGTGTGAAAGGACATACCAAGGGATGGTGACGGTGTTGTCTGGGACATTGCTATAAGGTGTGTTTCCATGAATATGACAATGTCAGGCCATTGCTTGACTAGGCTATGAGACAGCTCTCCCAGTTTTAGCACAAATCTCCAGAATGTGTGCGGTTATCGGGGCTTGGTTTGCCATTGTGGTTTCCAGTGCCAAGGTCAATGCAAGGTTGTCTGCATGATATCATTCCTTTATTTTGACAGTGATTTTGATACACCTGAGGGGCTTGGCTATTTCAGATGGCTATTAATTGTCAACAATAATGCTGTGAATGTGGAGTCACATGTGGGTCAAACTTTGATGACCGATTTTCTTCCTGAAGATGCACTCATAAACCAGCTATGTTTTTACAACAATTGATAACATTCTCATTGATTTCAAATTTCATCACCTGCTATGAGTAATTCAAAACTGTGCCACAAGGACAGTAATCTGGGGCTTTGGATTAATAGTCCAGTGACATTGCCACTACGCTATCACTCTCCTGTACAAAACCAAAGAAGTTATACTAAACTATCGGAGCAGCACGGTGGCACTACTGCCTCACAGCACCAGGTCCCAGGTTCGATTCCAGCCTCGGGCGACTGTGTGGAGTTTGCACATTCGTCCAATATCTGCATGGGTTTCTTCCGGGTGCTCCGATTTCTTCCCACAATCCAAAGATACGCAGGTGAATTGGCCATGCTAAATTGCCCATAGTGTTAGGTGCATTAGTCAGAGAGAAATGGATCTGGGTGGGTTACTCTTTAGAGGGTCGGTGTGGACTGGTTGGGCTGAAGGGCCTGTTTCCACACTGTAGGGAATCCAATATAATCTAAAATCGAAATGAATTTAAACTTCAACACAATGTTGCTTTCGACTTAACTGGATTATTGCATCACGTTCTGGGCAGCACTCTTGAGAAGAATGAGCAGGCACTGGAGAGGATACATAAGAGAGTCACGGCAATGAAGAACTTAGACTCAACATATGAAATATTCTAACTGGTCAGACTCTCCAGGAGATTACCAAATTAGATCAAAAGGACAGAGTATTATTTAAATGAGGCAAAACGGCAGATAGCCTCAACACAAAGGGACTTGGGCACGAAACATAAAAGCAAACACACAGGTGCGGCGTGGGTTTAAGGAAGGCTATTGGAACATTAGCCCTTACTTCCTCACCATTTAAGGCACCATTAGATACTCTCTACAAAACCCTTCCAACTTGTTGTCTCTCCTTTTTGCTCAAAAACCACTTGAAAGTCTTTCTCTTTCATAATGTTTCCACTGCTTGGGTTTTACTACTTGCATTCTGTCTACTTCCTCTGTGAACTGGAGTTGTTTGAACTGTGTGTGAAGCTGATGTTTTGTTTTACTTTGCCAAGAAGTGCAAGGTTTTTACATAGCATTTAATTTTAAAAAAGCTTTGAGGCATCCGCAATACCAAATAGACAAAAAAAATTTAAATTCATGAAAATATTTGGAAATGCAAACTAGATTTTAAGCAATTAAGGCTCTTAGGAAATGTTTTAAATTCACTGAGAACTTCCTACACTGAGCTCAGTGCAGTGCAAATACTGTAAAAATATTAAATAAAAATCAACACAACCATCAAACAGTTCATGAGATATACAGCATGATTTTTAAATTAAAAGTATAAACACAATTTTGCCTCATAAAACAGTGCCAAATATCATCAAAATGTTGCTGATTTTGAGATGCCAACTTTAAACATAATTTCTTCTTAATCTTGCCAATTGACTGTGACATTTTGAAATTACTGAATAATTTATTCTCTGCTTATCAGAGCTCAAACCTATTCACAGTTTGCAATCTGTTGGGGTGTTGGTGTTGTGCTGGACAGGTGAGTTAAAGCAAATGGTTTAAACATCAGTTCTTAATAAGAAAAAGGAACCATCCATTTGATGAAACTTTGTACAGTAGTGATAAGAGATGGAGCACTGGCTCTGTTTTAGTGGGACCATCTTTTTTCACTGCAAGGGGCTGTAGCATAGGCTTGTGACAACAGTTCCCTTTCACAACAAAGCAGCATTTAAGAGAGAATGAAGGCTACATATTCTTCCATGGGGCAAGAGGGAACCATGGAAGGCAGATCATCATTGAGTCAGGAATCCTGGATCAATAACAGGATTATTTGCCTATAGAGCAACTTCCATACAGACCAAAATGGAGGAAGCTGCAGTCACTGGGAATATATACACCAGTGTGTATTATATATATATATATATATATATCACCGCTGCCTGCATAAGATCCTGTGAATCTGCTGGGAAGACAGATGCACCAACACCAGTGTCCTCAAACAGGCCCACATCCCCAGCCTCGAGGCACTGACCTCCCTTGATCGGCTACAACAGGATGGGCACATCGTCCCCATGATCGGGGAGGTGCTCCACTCCCAGCTCCGAAACATCAGGTGAGCCCAGGGGAACAGAGTCAGCCCTTCAGGGTGTTTCATTGGTGAAGTGCCGCATTCCCACAGACACCTGGAAATCATTGGCCCAAGTCTGTCCAAAGTGAAGCATGAGTATCCAGGAAGGTGTTTAGCATTGCATCTATATTGCACCACTCATGACTTCAAAGCATTCAGCCTGGGTTATATGCTTATATCTCTCAAATTGGGACTTGAATTCATGAACGTTTGACTTAGAGGTCAGAGTACTATGAAAGAAATGTGACTGAATCTATAATCAATGATCATGAAATAATAAAGGATGAAGTTGAAGGAGTCCTTGACATTTTAATAGACTCAAAATAGACTCACTAGTGAATACATAGCTAATACAAGAGCATCAAGTGGTGTGGATTATCTAACTGTATTCAAAGCAAATTATTTTTGAAGCCCAAATTAAAAATAAACAATCATGGAAATAATAAGCAGGTCTACCAGCACCCATGGAAGGAGAAACAGTAAATGTTTCAGGTCAGCTGCCTTTCATCAGAAAGCAGATGAAACATCTGCACATTAAAATTCTGAGGAAAAGATCACGCAGCTTTTCACTCCTGCAGCAAATGGCTGAACCCACGTGATCCTATTAGCTATCTGTAGTGATTCGAATAAGGCCCCAGGTGGGATGGTGGGGGTTATTAACCAGTGCCAATCAGGGAGCCCTGGCTGAGAGATGCAAACAGGAGATTCAGAGAGTCTCTTCATTCTAGGCACCGGCTCTGAGCTGGCTGGTCAGAGTCTGTACACTGTGCACATGTAAATAAAAGGGTCACTTAATGATGGCATATTGGGCTGTGTGTAGTTATTTCACTGTTAAGTCTCATTATTTCCCTTTGTCAATATATCTGTCCCTTCTAAGCTCTGTTATGGGTTCCAATCTCTTTGACAGGATATACTGTATCTTAATGACCCCCTAAATGCCTAACCTTGTTACAAATTCTAGGTCTTAGTTTCGGTTCTGTGGGTAATATATTTCCCGCATGTGTATTTGAATTTAAGTGGAGTTGACACTCACTACCCGAGTTCTCTATTTGGTAGCTTGACCCAGGAATGTAACCACCTCTTTCTTGACCAGATTTTCCTCTTACTGCACTATACTGCTGCTGTCTCACTGCAGGGTTACTAACTAAAGGTGAGACAAAATTGAATTGCAAACTGTTTTAATCCCCAGGAAGATGAAGCACACAAAGCAACAAGTCACAATTTGTTATTCACACAACAAAACAAACATACAATGTTTGATTCACTGAGCACCTTATTTAAACTCTATTTTGTTGGGCTCCCTTTACAATTCTGTTTTCAGCCTCATTATCTTTTGAGCCTGGTTTTCAAACGAGTACCTTCATGACCTCAAGATGTTCCAAAGTGCTTCACTGGGAACAAATTACATTTGGAGCCAGTTGCACACTGAGTGAACAAGTACAGCAAGACCATTTTCAAATTGTTTCATGCAACATAATAATTGTGATAAATGTAATCAAACATTTATTGCATAGAAAAAAAGGTCAACTGAAGTCAGCAAGCCAGCTGGAATACTACATAGCAACACATTTCTCCACAACACAAGACATGCCTATAACTGGCAATCACTAATCTATGCAACTTTTTTTAACCCTGTCTCTTTTGATTTTTAAGTGCTCCCACATTGAACTCTTAATCTGTAAACATTGATTTAAAGTGATTGAAGCATTAAGAGGGATTGTGCTTTGATTAATTTAAAACTAATCAATTATCTGACTAATAGCAATGTTATGAACAATATGCACAGGCCCTATTCACAAGGATCTTTGTTTTATGTCCATCACATCCACAGTTGTTTCTTTGACTTTTTTTCTCCTAGGTATGTCGCTGTAATACAATGCTGCACATTGATTGTTTAAGAGGAACTTTTCCTACTGTATTCACCACAATGCAATGAGTCTTGAGATCCATAAAAAACTTAAAATGGCTTGACTAAGATGGAGTTTGACTGTGTGATAGTATAAGTTTTTTTATTCATTCATAGGATGAGGGCATTGCTGAACAGGCCAGCATTTAGTACCTAATGCTAATTGGCCAGAGGATAGTTAAGAGTCAACTACATTGCAGTGGGGTTGGAGTCACATGTAGGCCAGACCAGGGAAGGCTGGCAATTTCTTCCCTAAAGGATTTAATGAACTAGATGGGTTTTTCCCCAGCAATCAATTCCTGGTCATCATTTAACTCTTAATTCCAAACTTTTATTGAATTCAAATTCTACCATCTGCAGGATTCAAACCTGGAATCACAGAACATTACCCGGGTCTCTGAATTAACTGTCCAACGATAATACTGCTAGAGCGTTTCTCGCCATAATAATGTCCCTGACACTCTCAAAAATAGTTAACAATCTAATGTCTGTGAAGCCAGTAAACAATGCCAATCCATGGGAGGTTAAAAACTCATGACTTGATGAGATTGTTCTTCATTTTGAGAAATTCTAAGCAAGGGGGCCTTGAAAAACTGAAACAGAGCTGGTAAGTTAAGGGAACATTGTCTGTTTCTAGGCCTTGCTGCTGCAGCTGAATGATTCAATCAATCACTAAAGATGAAAGGGGAGGGGAGATGGAATGTTGCCCTGAGGTTCCACCCTCATGTATGATTACTTGGAAATGTGATGATAAAATTTGAAATTTGGAAATAGATTACTTTTCCTTACGGGTGATGTAAGTGTTTGGTGCAGCTGTAACTTTGGCACATGTGGGGAGGTGTCCCGAATGATTAAGAAGACACAGGGTGAGTACCATCAGAGGCTGGGGTGGGGGGGGGGCAGCAAGAGAGTGAAGATGTGGCAGGCAATAGTGAGAGAGTAAAGCACGGGGCTTAGTGTGAGGTGTGACAGAGGCAGAGACAGTGAGAAATTAGATAGAAGATGGTGGCAGTTAACTGGCAGAGTAGAGAGAGACATTGATCTTCTTCCTAGAGCACTGGCCAATTGTCCACGAGGCTCAGACTGCACTTAGCCAGTGTGGCACCCAGAGACCAACTTGGCATGATATGGCATCATGGCCTCCACTGTTGGCCCTGGAGGAAGAGAATATCCCATGTTGGTACCACCCTAGCCAGCAAGACCTCTTGCCCATTGTCCTCAAAGCAGGGTGACAATTCCCTCCTGGCTGCCATGTCTGGGGAGAATGTCAGGCTCATGCAGAGCTGCTCTGGACTGACAATGCATCTCTGTACGCCCAAGGGGTTTCGAAAACAATCCTGGACATCAAGTGAGTAGCATCTTGTTCCAGAGATGACGCCATGTAAGATGGAGACAGAATCAGCCATGAAGGCCTCTATTAGGATGGGGGAGAAGATGACAAGCCACATTTGATGAGATATGCTGAGAAATGTTGCGAGGTAGTGCAGTGAGAATTCTCTCCAAAAAAACTTGATGCAACCTGTATTTTATAAAAGTAACATTCAGCTCAAAGTGAATCTTTTCTTTCAATGCTGTTATATTTCTCCCTTTCTTCTTATTTAATTTTTATATTATCACTTAGATGATAAATTATAATTTTCTTAAAGAATAATTGTAATATTATTGGCATTAGCATAGCACTTTTCAATTGGATCGCCCTCACAGAGTCACCGAGTCATAGAGGTGTACAGCACAGAAACAGACCCTTCGTTCCAACTCGTCCATGCTGACCAGATATCCTAACTTAATCTAATCCCATTTGCCAGCACTTGATCCATATCCCTCTAAACCCTTCCTATTCCTATACCCATCCAGTTGCCTTTTAAATGCTGTAATTGTATCAGCATCCACCACTTACTCTGACAGCTCATTCCATACACACACCACCCTCTGTGGGAAAAAGTTCCCCCTTAGGTCCTTTTGTATCTTTCCCCTCTCATCCTAAATCCGTGCCTGTTAGTTCTGGACTCCCCCACCCCAGGGAAAAGACCTTATCTATTTACCCTATCCATGTCCCTCATGATTTTATGAACCTCTATAAGGTCACCCCTCAGCCTCTGCACTCCAGGGAAAACAGCTCTAGCCTATTCAACCTCTCTCTATAGCTCAAATACTCCAACCCTGGCAACATTCTTTGTTCATTGAGGCTTGATATTGTTCTTTCTTTCTAATTCATTCACAAGATTTGAGGCAATGGCTCCTCCCGCGATTTCACACAACAGCGCCAACTGAGGCAGACTCTTCAAGATGGCGGCATCAGCAAAGTGGCTTTTGCACTGCAGCGGGACACGTGGCCTGGCAGTGACCTGGTGGGGCAGCGGAGCCTGTTACTCTTGTTTGTGAGGTGAGTGTGGCTTCAGCGGCATCAGCACGGTGAAACTAGTGGTGAAGAGTTGGCACCGAAAGTAGGGTGACTCTGACATTGATTGGTCTGGCGCATGCAGTGGAGAGGTGGCGGAGGTCTTGCTTGAGGTTAGGAGCTGGAATAGACTGGGTTGGAAAGACTGATATACCGAACTTTTTACTTCTTCATTTTTCTCATTTATTCCAAAGGCTTGTGTTGCTGGATTACTTATTTCTGTACTTTCCTAATTTGTTTTTTTGTTTGCTAAGAATTTGATCGTAAGTATCTGTGCCTAGATACCTTTGTACCCAAGATGGCATCATAATGCAGCGACAGTAAACTTTTCACTGTCTTCATTTGGGTACATATGACAATAAAGCGATTTAACTTCAATTCGTTCAAACTGGCTAGGTCAGCATTCACTGCCTATTCTAATTGCCCCCTCAAGGGCAGCTAAGAGTCAGACATATTGCTGTGGGTGTGAAGTCACATGTAGATCAGATAAGGATGGCTGTTACGTTCCCTTGTGAACCAGATAGCACTTTAGGAATCCAACAATTAGAACATAGAACATAAAAAATTATCGCGCAGTACAGGCCCTTTGGTCCTCGATGTTATGCCGACCTGTGGAACCAATCTGAAGCCCGTCTATCCTACACTATTCCATTTTCATCCATATGTTTATCCAAAGATCATTTAATATCCTTAAGGTTGGCAAGTCTACTCCTGTTGCAAGCTGTGGATTCCACGCCCCTACTACATTCTGAGTAAAGAAACTACCTCTGACATCTGTCCTATATCTATCACCCCTCAGTTTAGAGTTTCTTGCCCGAAACGTCAATTCTCCTGCTCTTTGATTGCTGCCTGACCTGCTGCGCTTTTCCAGCAACACATTTTCAGCTCTGTTCTCCAGCATCTGCAGTCCTCACTTTCTCCTATGTCTCAGTTAAGTCATTTCTCAATCTTCTTCTCTCTAATGAAAACAGTCTGAAGTCCTCCAGCCTTTCCTTGTAAGACCTTCCCTCCATACCACGCAACATCCCAGTAAATCTCCTCTGCACGCTTTCAAAGCTTCCACATCTTTGCAATAATGTAGTGACCAGAACTGCATGAAATAGTCCAAGTGCGGCCACACCAGAGTTTTGTACAGCTTCAGCGTGAACTCATGGCTCTGAAACTCAATCCCTCTACTAGTAAAAGCTAACATACCGTATGTCATCTTAACAGCCCTATCTACCCTATCAACCCCGCCCCCACGCCGATCTCTGTTCGCATGCCTAACCGCACCCCCACGCCGATCTCCATCACTACGCCTAACCCCTCCCCCACGCCGATCTCCATCCACACGCCTAACCCCACCCCCACACTGAACACCACCCCAGCCCCAATCTCCATTCCCGCACCTATTCCCGCGCCTAACCCTGCCTCCACTCCCAGCTCCAGCCCCACACCAGGTCCTTGCTCCCAGCTCTGCCGTGTTTTCACCATCCCTCCAGACCTACTCCATTCTGAGGATGAAAGATCTGTCCTCAGCAGAGCCCTCACCTTCATTCCCCTATGCTCTCGGATGAACGAGTTCAACACGCGCCGAGACATCGAACAATTCTTCCGCTGCCTTCGCCTCTGCTCCTACTTCTTCAACCAAGATTCTCGCCCACCCTCTGACGACCCCTTCTCCCACCTCCAACACACCCCATCCACCTGGACACCCCATGCTGGCCTCTTACCCGCCCTTGATCTCTTCATAGCCAACTGCCGCTGCGACGTTAACCACCTCAACCTGTCCACCTCTCTCACCCACTCCAACCTCTCACCCTCAGAACGTGCAGCCCTCCACTCCCTCCGTTCCAACCCCAACCTCACTAACAAACTGGCAGACAAGGGAGGCACGATAGTAGTCTGGTGCACCGACCTTTACACTGCTGAGGTTAAATGCCAGCTCACGGACACCTCCTCCTACTCCCCCTTGACCATGACCCCACCTCTCACCACCAAATCATCATCTCCCAGACCATCCATAACCTCATCACCTCAGGGGATCTCGCATCCACCACCTCCAACCTTATAGTCCCACAACCCCGCACCGCCCGTTTCTACCTCCTGCCCAAAATCCACAAACCTGACTGCCCCGGCCGACCCATTGTCTCAGCCTGCTCCTGCCCCACTGAACTCATCTCTGCATATCTCGACACGGTCCTGTCCCCCTTAGTCCAAGAACTCCCCACCTACGTTCGGGACACCACCCACGCCCTCCACCTCCTTCATGATTTTCGCTTCCCTGGTCTCCAATGCCTTATCTTCACCATGGGCATCCAGTCACAGTACACCTCCATCTCCCATTACAAAGGCGTCAAAGCCCTTCGCTTCTTCCTTTCCCGCTGTACCAACCAGTACCCTTCCACTGACACCCTCCTTCGACTGACTGAACTGGTCCTCACTCTGAACAACTTCTCTTTCCAATCCTCCCACTTCCTCCAAACCAAAGGAGTAGCCATGGGCACCCGCATGGGCCCCAGCTATGCCTGTCTCTTTGTAAGATATGTGGAACAGTCCATCTTCCGCAGCTACACTGGCACCACCCCCGACCTTTTCCTCTGCTACATCGATGACTGTATCGGCACTGCCTCGTGCTCCCATGAGGAGGTTGAACAGTTCATCCACTTTACTAACACCTTCCACCCCGACTTCAAATTTACCTGGACCGCCTCAGACTCCTCCCTCCCCTTCCTAGACCTCTCCATTTCTATCTCGGACAAACGAATCAACACGGACATTTACTATAAACCGACCGACTCCCACAGCTACCTAGACTACACTTCCTCCCATCCTGCCCGCTGTAAAAACACCATCCCATATTCCCAATTCCTTCGTCTCCGCTGCATTTGCTCCCAGGAGGACCAATTCCAATACCGAACAACCCAGATGGCCACCTTCTTCAAAGTCCGCAATTTCCCCCACTGCATCTCCTCCACATCCCGCTCCTCTGCCCTTGAGCCCCGCCCCTCCAATTGCCACCAGGACAGAACCCCTCTGGTCCTCACCTACCACCCCACCAACCTCCATATATATCAGATCATCCATCATCATTTCCGCCACCTCCAAACGGACCCCACCACCAGGGGTATATTTCCCTCCCCGCCCCTCTCAGCGATCCGAAAAGACCACTCCCTCTGCGACTCCCTCGTCAGGTCCACACCCCCACCAACCCAACCTCCACCCCTGGTACCTTCCCCTGCAACCGCAGGAAATGCAAAACTTGTGCCCACACCTCCCCCTTTACTTCCCTCCAAGGCCCCAAGGGATCCTTCCATATCTGCCGCAAATTCACCTGCACCTCCACACACAACATTTACTGCATCCGCTGCACCCAGTGTGGCCTCCTCTATATTGGGGAGACAGGCCGCCTACTTGCGGAACGTTTCAGAGAACACCTCTGGGATACCCGGACCAACCAACCCAACCACCCTGTGGCTGAACACTTCAACTCCCCCTCCCATTCCACCAAGGACATGCAGGTCCTTGGACTCCTCCATCACCAGACCATAGCAACATGACGGCTGGAGGAAGAGCACCTCATCTTCAGCCTAGGAACCCTCCAGCCACAAGGGATGAACGCAGATTTTCCAGTTACCTCATTTCCCCTCCCCCCACCTTGTCTCAGTCCCAACCCTTGAACTCAGCACCACCTTCCTAACCTGCAATCGTCTTCCAGACCTCTCCGCGCCCACCCCCTCTCCAGCCTATCACCCTCACCTTGATCTCCTTCCACCTATCGCATTTCCAATGCCCCTCCCCCAAGTCCCTCCTCCCTACCTTTTATCTTAGCCTGCTTGGCACACTCTCCTCGTCCCTGAAGAAGGGCACATGCCCGAAACGTCGATTCTCCTGCTCCTTGAATGCTATCTGACCTGCTGCGCTTTTCCAGCAACACATTTTCAGTTATCAACCTGGGTGTCAACTTTCAGGGATCTATTTACATGGACACTGAGATCTCTCTGCTCATCTACACTACCAAGAATCTTACCATTAACACAGTACTCTGCAGTCCTGTTACTCCTTCCAAAGTGAATCATCTTATACTTTTCTGCATTAAACTCTATTTGCCACCTCTTAGCCTAGCACTGCAGCTTATCTATGTCCCTCTGTAACCTACAACATTCTTCGGCACTATTCACAACTGTACTGACCTTAGCGTTGCCTGCAAATTTACAAACCCATCCTTCTACACCATTATCTAGGTCATTTATAAAAATGACAAACAGCAGTGGCCCCCCAAACAAATGCTTGTGGTACACCACAAATAACTGAATTCCAGGATAAGCATTTCCCATCAACCATCACCCTGTGTCTTCTTTCAGATAGCCAATTTCTGATCCAAACCACTAAATCACTCTCAATCCAATGCCTCTGTATTTTGTGCAATAGCTTGCCGTGGGGAACCTTATCAAACACCTTATTGAAATCCATATACACCACATCACTCACTTTACCCTCATCCACCTTTTGATCACCTTCTCAAGGAACTCAATGAGGTTTGTGAGACATGACCTACCCTTCATAAAACTGTATGGACTATCCCTAATCAACTTATTCATTTCTATTCATATCTCTTATAACCTTTTCCATCACTTTACCCACAATTGAAGTAAGGCTCACTGGTCTATACTTATCAGGATTGTCTCTGCTTCCCTTCTGTACAAGGGGACAACATTTGCTATCCTCCAGTCTGCTAACACTATTCCATTAATATTGCAATCTTACCACTCAGCTGTTGCTTCCCCCTGAAGCTGACTTTAAAGCCATGTTCTCTCTGACTTGTACAACTTCTTTCCTAAATTATTTTATCAACCTTGAGCAATTTTTGACCTTTTTGAAGTTCCTTTACTCTTAAAAAAGAAGTCCACTTTTTCCAGTGTTTCTACACAGTAAAAGACTTTTGCCCCTGTCACCCTAATAATTCCACTTCTGCACCTTATTTAAAAATTGACATCCTTTTCGAAATGAGGAAAATTCCTCACATTGTTTTCACTGTGATCACTTATTTATCTCGAATTAGCATCATGTCCTTTCTTTTGCACTCTGCCTTCCTATTGATCGAAACTATTTGTTATTTTAGTTTAAACAAATTTACTATAATGTTCTCTCCTTGATATTATTTTTACGTTTAGTCTCTTCACATTACATTTGTCAACTTGCATAAGTTCCCCCACCTGCCCTGGTACAGACGATTTTGTGTGAAAACATGGCATGCAAGTAACACTGACCAAAGTTATTCAGTGTGAGGAAAACCTAAATTTATCATACACTAAAAGAAAATGGGTAGTGTCAACTTTTGAGAGACAGAGACTTCAATATTTACTGGTTACCTGCTCCAAATAAGAGAGGATTTACAAACCCAAAGGATTGGCTTCCAACTGTTTCCATAACTCACTCTGCTCTAGAGACCAGTCCAATTGACAGCTCATCACACTGGAAACCCTGCAGCTGGATGAAGCTATGGAGAAACTTCTAATAGTTTTGTTTGATGGAAATTTTGTTTGATGAGTTCTGGAGGGGTGGTTGGTTTATGATCGAGAGGCAGTCAGAGGTTGCTGAGATTTGGGCACAGGTCAGGATCACGTGGTGATTGGGTGGGGGAGGGGGGAGCAGGTTAGTGATCACGGGATTCTGGAGATCAGGTGGATTATGGATTCAGGGCTGACAGATAGATGGTGATGGGCTCATAAATTAACTTGTTTGGATCTGTGGAAACATTCCTACTTCTTTAAAACATAAGCCTGAATGTAAAAACATGCACGTTTCGGATCCAGTCATCCCTGCTCCTTTCTCTGTCAGACTTCCCAAATCCTGGGAATCCTGGCTGAGATTAGCTGGAAATGAAAAGGTTGTTACATTTCCTTAAAATCTCTCGCTGAACAGTACATCACCTGGGACACGCAATGGGCAAACCCCCATCCTACCGCCATTCAAATCCTTAATAGGCCAAATAGGTTTTGGTCCTTACTTGCCCAAAATGCATTCATCCCTCGTGGGATCGAGAGAGATTGATTCAAAAAGGCCAACAGTAACAATCTTCAGCAATAATTACATTAGTGGTCAGTGGCAAAGTGCAAGAGAGAGATGCCAACAAGGAGAATGCTACTAGAAGTTTAATCATTGATATGGACGACATGAATGTCATTAGGAGAAGCCACTCCTTGAAGGAAGGCTGCAGAATCTTAAAGAGGAAGCACCCTTTTAATTGTGGAAGATGGAAACCATCAAGGTTATTGCAGCAGTACATAGGGGCTTACATCATGACCTATTGCAAGAATAGAGATACCAACAGAACAAATTACCTATAGGCAGGAAGTGTTTTCTCTTGCAATCTGATGGAAGAGGTAACAGTCAATAAGTAACTGGTTCTCTGACTCCAGTAGCAGAAATGGATGTTGTAGTGCAGGGAGCCGGAGAGGAATGATAAACCAACGGCAAAGGAGATCGTCCATTTCCCACTCTCTCACTTGCTGCACAAAGAGCTTGTTGAGGGTTGAGTGGTGGAGAATTGCTACAATATAAAAGAGTTAGGGCAGCTTCCAGGAAAATAGCAGCAGACCTGGCTGAAGTGCTGCTGCTGATCACTTGGGATGCACATTTGTGGAATGGAAGCACTTTGTGGTTTATGAATGCAGACTGGGGTCTGCTGAATGAACTCTCAGGGCAGCAGTGAGGTCCTACCCTTGGGGAATCTCACAGCCTTTGAGAATCCCTGAGATCTATCATGCTGGTTCCAGATATCCATAAGGAAAGTGGAATTAGTTATTTACTTAATGCAAACATGGACCACAGATTAGTTGATGTCAGCAGCAGCCTGAGAGGAGCTGAAATTCAGTGACCAATATAATGACCACTAAGAATCATGCACCTAGTAGCAGCATTTTGTTTGTGAATATGTAAATAAGTGTTCCCCTCCTCTCTCAATAAGTAAGAACAATCAGCAAACAGAATAATGCTGTTCATGTTGCACACAATTACTACTTAATGCAAAATAAAATCTTTCCTAAAGCTTCCGACAGTTTTAAATAAAAAGTGAGTATCCTTTAACTATCCATGGAAATGGTTCCATTAGATACTGCCCGTGGCTTATGGGTGGGGTCAAGAAATGGGTAAAATTGGAGAATTCCTACAGTGGAGAGCAGGCCATTTGGCCCACCTGGTCCACACCGACCTTCTGAAGAGCATCTCACCCAGACGCACTCTGCATTTTCCATATCTGACCCACCTGGCCTGCACACGATGGGCAATTTAGCCTGGCTAATCTACCTAGCCTGTGCATCTTCAGACAATGGGAGGAAACCCAAGAATCTGAAGGAAACCCATGCAGAAATGGGGAGAACCTGCAGACTCCACACAGACAATTGCCCGAGGCTGGCATTGAACCTGGGTCCCTGGTGTGAGGCAGCAGTGCTAACCACTGAGCCACTGTACCAATAAGGGGATGGTTGGTTAGAGGGTGAAGATGAAAATTATGCTTGGGGGTTGGAACCACTATTCTTGACCCTATTAATGAAGCTACTGGTTCTTTCCGGGAGGACTCTTAACGATTTGTGTCAGGGTCTGACTTTAATGGATAGGGTCCAATATACCTGTAGTGCATCAGTCCCACTTATGACCTTAATTGTTACCTGTGAAAGTGGGCTTGAAGAATATGAAACACTTTCCAAATAGATGAAGGACAGCCTCAAGGAGAACATAAACTAAACTTTTGTGACCCAGTTTCCTTCTCATTTCCATGTGCAATAAAAAAAGTAAAAGATGCAAGGTATTGGGATTTTTTTTTAAGCTGATTGAGGTAAGATATAATTAGAGCGTTCATGGCAAATCCCTTTTTTCTTTCCTCCAGAATGATACTCCTTTTAGTTTTGGCACTTCTCCACACATTAGGGCTGGTTAAGCACCCAGTAGTGTTCAGCTTGACATACATACATTAGAAGATGAAGTGAAATGATGTACCACAACACCAATACACGCGGGAAAGGATGTTGAGAATTGCGCACAGGAGCACTAAGGCAATTTGTGTTTCCTTTCTCACATTCTCTCGCAGTTTATGTTTTTCATTAGCTTCTCAATTTTGTTGCTTTCTTTTCCCATCTGCTTCATCCTGACAAGTCCATCCATCAATAATTTACAGGGAAATGGGAGGGCAGATGATCTGCTGGAAGTGGAGAATCCGCCAGGGAGTACAGTGAATCTCAGATGATTTGCAATGATTAAATGATAGTCTATGCCAGTTACTTTGAACGATGTGACAAAATGCAATCAGTGTAAGACCAATTGAATCAAACATTATCTTTGCCCAATTCTCTACAGGACCAAAAATCTTCCAGACTATACCAGATGACCAGAAAACTGAAAGCTTAATCTGAGAAACCCTTGAAAGTGTTTTGTCAACATCATCAGCCAACTGTTTCGTTATAAATGTTTTTGTCCATTTTTCCATTGTCCTTCTCTTCAGTGTGTTGACTCCTTCCTGGGGTATTATGTACCCATTGTGAATAGATTAGATTAGATTCCCTACATTGCAGAAACAGAC
The DNA here is from genome assembly GCF_020745735.1 of Hemiscyllium ocellatum. Taxonomy (NCBI): domain Eukaryota; kingdom Metazoa; phylum Chordata; class Chondrichthyes; order Orectolobiformes; family Hemiscylliidae; genus Hemiscyllium; species Hemiscyllium ocellatum. The sequence continues at coordinate 12,813,783 of NC_083415.1, read as the reverse complement.
CCTTTGGCCCAACAAGTCCATACCGACCCTCTGAAGAGTAACTCACCCAGACCAATTTCCCTCGACTAATGCATCAAATAGTATGGGCAATTTAGAATGGCCAATTCACCTGATCGGCACATCTTTAGACTGTGGGAGGAAACTGGAGCACCCGGAGAAAATCCACGCAGACACGGGGAGAATGTGCAAACTCTACACAGACAGTTACCCAAGGCTGGAATCGAACCTGGGTCCCTGGCCCTATGAGGCACTAGTGCTAGCCACTGTGCCACTGTGGTACCTGATCAAAGCAGGCATCATTCACATTAAATGTTGGTAGCTATTTTGGCCATGAGGATGGCAGTACAGCCTAATGTTATGGACCAGACCAAACCCCTCAAAATACATTAAGAAAGTAGCCTTGACCCGAACTTTTTCTTATTGCAATGGTAAATATGAGGTTCTGTGTTCCAGATGCAATTCGATTGGTCAAACTGCTCATTGTTAAGCAAAACACAATTTATTCAAATGCTACAATTAAAGTACAGCAAAAGAATGAGTAATTTGGAATTACTTAACTCTACTGGAAAACTTAACATGATAATAGATTATTTCAAGATTAAACAATAACTGTCCTAACATAGCAACATCGCATAAACATACCCCTGGCTAAAGACAAATTCAGAAAACAAATTGTCTCATAAACAACTCCTGTAGCAGGTTGAGGAAAGCAAGCTTTTGGCAGTAACTGAGAGAGGGACAAAAAATACCTTCCATCTCATTAAGACCTCAGCAGCAACAGCTGAAAGCTAACCTAAAGATTCCTGTTCTGTGAGAGTTTCACCATCCTCACTCACGCTGCTTCCATTGCTCCAACTTCAACAAAAAACACCAAGGCCTCACAAGCCATTTACTTTACTGGCTTTCCAACGGACAGTTCTGTACCTCTGGAGAAAGTGAGGATTGCAGATGCTGGAGATCAAAGTCTAAAGTGTGGCACTGGAAAAGCACAGCAGGTCAGGTATCTTTCACAAATCTTTCATAGAATCCCTACAGCGTAGAACCAGGCCCTTCAGCCCAACAATTCCACTCTGACTCTTTGAAGTATAACCCACTGAGACCCATTCCCCTACCCTATTATCCCTGACAAATGCACCTAACCTACTCATCCCTGAACACTATGGACAATTTTGCTTGGCCAATTCACCTGACCTGCATATCTTTGGATTGTGGGAGGAAACCAGAGCACCCAGAGGAAACCCACGCAGACATGGGGAGAATGTGCTAACTCCACACAGCCAGCCACCCGAGGCTGGAATCGAGCCCAGTTCCCTGGCACTGTCAGGCAGCAGTGCTAACCACTGAACCACTGTGCCACTCCCATTCCTGATGAAGAGCTTATGCTCGAAACATCGACTCTCCTGCTCCTCGGATGCTGCCTGACCTGCTGTGGTTTTCCAGTGCTACACTTTTGAGTTCTGTACCTCTACCTTAAAACCTCCCTTTGGAGAAGAAAGCAGGACAACGTAACCTCATGAAGCCACAGCATCATCACACTACCCTGATCCTGTTCTCACTTGATGTTCGTTCCCACATGTTCTTCAGAAAAGGTCTGTGTGCCAGAGTTTCAGAAGCAATTGGCTAAAGTTTGGAGGCTATAGTCTTCTTAAGGCACATGCATTACCTGACCAACCAATTAACACTGTCTTATGGCTATAATTAATGGGCACTTAATGGCCTCAACTCACACTGGCCTAATTTCTCATCTCCTGGCAAGTTGAGTACAGTAGCTGCTTTTCCCTTTGCTCCACTCCCACACCACAACTTAAGCAGGTCAAAATGGTGAAACCAACACTTTCAGCTGTTTTGGCAGGCTTTATCATTGACTTTCTGAAGAAAGGAGCCACTATTTCAGGGTCTACTGCATAGATAGTTCCACCACCCACCTTGCTTCCAAAAACATGCCTTTGCTCCAAACGTATGCTGCAAGTTTGCTTCCTATTGTCAGCCTGTCTCATGTCCTGATAGAAGGACAGATCTTCCTTTGTAAAAGATCTGACAAAGCACTATCAATTATGCCAGCAAATATCCATCAAACTCTTGCAGTGTGGAAGCAGGCCATTCAGCCCATTGAATCCACACTGACCACCAGAAGAGCATCTCACACAGATCCACCCCCAAGCCGATGCCTGTAATCCTGCGTTTCCCATAGCTAATCCACCCAGCCTGAACACCCCTGGACAACACGTACCATGGTCAATCCACCTAACCTGTGCATCTTTGGATGGTAGGAGGAAACTGGAGCACCCGGAGGAAACCCACACAGACAACAGGGAGAGCGTGCAAACTCCACACAGACAATCGCTGAAGGTGGAATTGAACACAGGCCCCTGGTGCTGTGAGGCAATAGTGCTAACCACTGAGGTACTATGCGACCATCCCATAACAGATTAATTCATCTCTCAAGGTTGCATAGCCACGGTTGTTAGCTAATTTGTTAATAAGTCTTACAAGCATGTCAGCATTCACCCAGTTTCTGATTTTTCTATTTTAACCTCGCTGCTTTTTTATTAATTTTTTCTTCTGGCTGAAGTAAGTGTCAAATGTTTTTAACACATTCTCAGATGATATTGTAATGTCTATTCCATGTCTCAAATGGTTGTTGTAAGACTCATGGCGTTTCTGAGCTGTTGACCACAATCCTGAAGCTGGTCTTTACCTCTCACACTAGCATTTGCAGAGTTCCCCTCTCTTTCTTTGCTATCGACTCTCAGCATCCCTGAACTGTGGTGATAGTGATAGTTAAGGTGATTGGATTGCTGTATGCTAGCCCAGGTAAGAAAGAACATGAAAACTGGGTTCTGTTGAAGTTCCTTCACAACACTAAGCATGTACGATGTTTTCGAATTATCTGTAGTCTGACCTTATTTATGTCACTGTTACATTATACACATACCTTACAGGGTGACTGATTGACTATTTAACAAGCAGTTAGCTTGCTGGGGAGGTTACAGCCTAGTACTATTATCACTGGTCTATTGCCCCCACCCCCCACACCCAATGTTCTGGGGACCCAGGTCTGAATCCCATCATGGCAAATGGTGGAATTTGAATTCAATAAAGAATCTGGAGTTGATTTTCCAATGATGACCTTAAAACTATTGTTGCATAAAAACCCATCTGATTCACTAATGTCCTTAAATGAAGGAAAACTGTCATCGCTATCTGTACTGGCCAGTATGTGACTCCAGATCCACAACAATGTGGCTGACCTCTGGGCAATTAGGGCTGCGCAATAAATGCTGACCCAGCCAATGGCATTCGCATCCTGTGAGTGAATGGAAAAGTAATCTGCTGAGAGTAAGATGGTGACCTGTTATTCTAGTGTCGCCTGTCTTGGTATCATCTAGCTGTCTGAAAGGCATAGTGCCTTTAGGAGATCTGAACAATGGGAACTAGAACCTGACATTGATCTGCTGCTGAAGTAATTTTTCCTTCAAGGTCTACCTGATCTTGCAGTCTTTGCCACTTCTGAGTTCTTCACTACTCCCAAGTTAGTTTCTGCTCCTGATGCTTTTGTTTAACTCTTCCCTGTTGTGAGAATCACTGCTACTTCTGAAGTGTTCACAGCTTGTTTCCTAGCTAAACCTCACTTGCTTTGAGGGTGGTGTCACATTTTCTTTTCCTTTTTTCCTACTTGGTGCCTGCAGCTTATTGCAATACTTAGCATGAGTTGTTTCCAGCAGCTGCCTCCGGTATTTCCACTATGGTCTAATATGACCATGCAATAAAGGTCTGGTTATTCTACCCTGAACCTAAAGGTTTGGTTTGTCTCTGTTCCTTTGGGTTGAACATATCCCGTTGCACTTTACCAGCGGTCAGGGCTAAGGCACAGTGAATATTTCCAACTCTTTGTTCACACTGCAAATGTTGTAAATATGACTGCAGTGTTGTAGGAGCATTGCTTTTCAGTCTTCAACTCATATTTCTCTCTGACGTCTGTTCATAATTTCACACAACACTGATTTTCATTAACCCCTTACACCACTTAGCCATGGGAGAATTCAGTGTTCACATGCCTCTGTATGAATGTGCTTATCACTTGGCAACATTGGTAGACCCTGAGCTCCAGCAGTTCACCCACTTATAAGTTTACTGTACAGGCTTACTAAGCCTATAGCTCACTGTGTCAAGGTGAGAACATTGCACAACACACTGATACAAAAGGTACAAGGCTGATGTTTTAAAAAATTTCAATACAAAGGAAAATTTGCCACGTCCCTCCACAGGTCCATGGTCAAGCAAGTGCTAACTCTGAACAAAAGGAGATAAATAACTGGGAAGATCTTTAAAATGGATGAGTGGATGTGTATGTTGTTTGCTGATGGCTAAATGGGAATAAAATTGGAAGCCGACTCTAATCCACTGCCTTTCCAGATGGTGGTGGACACTGTAATTTCTCTTAATGTGGTTGGAAGCCTGTGGTTTAACCTGGTTTGACTGTCGCTATTTGTAACCTCTGGTGAACTGGCAGCTTCAGTGACATGAAGAGAGAAGATACATGTGTCGGCCACACTCCTCCTTGCGGGCTAGGAGGTCCATAGTATATCCTCCAAATACTCAAAGCTCCCCATCAAATCAGGTTGCCCACCAACTGTTGCCCCCACATGCAAAGTTTCTCTGGACGATCAGATAATCCTCCACAAGCTCTGCTTTGGAAACAGTGCCCTATCCCCCTGACTTCAAGGTGGGTAACCCGTCAATGAGGAAATACCTATAACATCAGAGCAGGCAAGGAAACCCAGGCCCTTCTTCCACTCTCAATACATCATAATGCTAAACTTCCTTTCTAGGTCAAAGAAACCAAAGAAACAGGGTTTAAACAGCATTATAAAGGAGGAAAGAAAGAGATGGAAAGACTGGCAGACTGACAGAGGTCAGGGTCAGAAAGGCCAGTAGTGGTGCAGCAAAGGAAGTGGCAGACACAATGTAGATCAGAGTCAGACAAATACTGGGTTCTCCAAGGGTTGCATCTCACACCAAAGACATAAGTTGCCATAGGGTTTGCAGAATGGAGGGTTTGCCTGATAAGGAGAGGCTGGAAAGGCTGGGACATTCTTTTCTCTGGAGTGTAGGAGGCTGAGGGCTGACCTGACAGAGGTTTATAAAATCATGAGGGGGCATAAGTAAGGTGAATGACCAGGTGTCTTTTCCCTGTGATTGAGGATTTCAAGACTATATTTTCAAGGTGGGAGGAGAAAGATTTAGAAAAGATATGAAGGGCAATTTATTTTAATATAAAGAGTAGTTCATGTATGAAATGAACTTCCAGAGGAAGTGGTGGATGTGGGCACAGTTACAATGTTTAAAAGACATTTGGAGAAATACATGAATAAGAAATGTTTCGAGGGATATGGGCCAGGCAGGTGGGATGAGTTCAGTTTGGAATTATGGTTCGCGTGACTGGTTGGACTGATGGGTCAGTTTCAGTGCTGTATTACTCTCTAATTCTATGCAATGTTTTGTCACTGTTAGAGAAGAAGAATACAGCTATGACGCCTTCTGCTAAGCAAAAACAGAGTGGAATTTCCAACTCAAGCTCAAGCAGGGAGGAGAATCATGGAAGCAAAGCAAAAGTCTCACAGTTATCAAATTGTCTGAGTGTGTAGTCACAACGCTAACGTATGTAAACATGGTGGACAACTTGCACAGCAAGTCCACACAAACAGCAGTGAGGCAAATGACAAGATCTTCTATTTTTGGTGATTTTTAAAAAACTAATCAAATAGGTCAGAGATGGTATTACACACCTCCACAATAAGTGAGATGTGAACTAGGGCCACCTGACTCAGATTTAAGTGCAAGACAGATCATAGGCAAATCCCCTTCCTTTCTTTACCACATGAGAGGGTAAAAAAGAGATCACAGCTGCACATCTCCTCTGAAAGTTAGCACTTTGAATACTACAGCAAACCCTCAGTGCTGATTAAACTCTGTGATGAGGGGTATTTATGATAGCTTAAGTAAAACTGTAGAATTTGTTGTGAAAAGATACAATGCATCATGTGATGATCCAACTATACTGCCTTTTGCACCACTGCACTGACTTTGATGTTTATATACAATAATACACGTTGTCAGGGTAACGCAGCTTTTCAATTTCACAATCTGCAGTCTGAAAATTTCAACCTGCTTCCTTTTGTTTTTACGTTGCAGTTCTTAGAGAAAAAAATTAACAAAGTGCAGTTGACCAACAAACAACATGTATAATAGCGCTGACCTTTTGCACGAGGTAATCTGGGAGCAGGGGTGTGAGGGATCAGTCATGTGGGAAATCATAATTACATTTTCTAGTGTATCTGTCGACACTTTTTCTGAAAGATTTTAGGGTGGATATCCTTTACTGGCTTCTGCACAGTGCCAGACCTTTGCTGCCCATGGAGCCAGTTCTGATTACTTAACCTCCACTCCATCTGATTTTTCTTTGACTGATGATATGAGTCCTGAAACAATTTGTGTATGCCGTCCTTTTGAACCAGGTTCAATATCCATGGAAGTTTGAGAAATGATCGAGTCAAGGTGCTTAAAAATTTCAAAGAAGATTTAATGGGGTAGTTACGGAGAGAATATGTCTTTTTGATGAGGGAATCTTGCAAAACCATGGAAGCATACTTCAGGAACCTGCAGAATATCATGAAGGTAGTTGCTGCACCAGAGTACTCTCCCAGGGAGGGCCAATAAATTGGAGGTCCAAATGGTGATGAAACAGGCTACAGGTGGGAGGTGGAAGGTGCATTGAGAACAACCTAGCTCTTAACGCTGGCAAAACTAAGGGACTCATTACTGACTTTTGGCGGGATGTTACTCATGCCTCCTTACACATTAACAGCACAGAGGTGCTATGCATGGAGAGTGTCAAGCTCCTGGGAGTAGTCATCCACAACAAGATTTCTTGGACTCTTTGCTTGGATGCACTGGTTACAAAGGCCCAACTACGTCTCTTCTTCCTCAGGCAGCTGAGGACATTTGGCATGATGGTAAATACCCTTGCAAATTTTTATAGGTAGGCCATCAAGAGCGTTCTGACTGGATGTATCACTACCTGGTATGGCAACTGTACCATTCAAGGTCGGAGATGGTTATAGAGAGTGGTGAACTCAGCCCGGACAATCACACAGGCCAACCTCCCATCTATAGAATCCATCTACCAGGTCCACTGTCAAGGAAAGGCCACCAGCATTCTTAAAGATCCACCCCACCCTGGTAATGTTTTTCTACAATCTCTACCATTGGGGAGAAGGCACAGAAGCCTGAACACATGCATCAGCCGGTTTCGTAATAGTTTTTAGAATACCAAATGGACTCACAAATCCTTAACAGTCACCTGTACTAGTGTTTTTGTTTTTGCTGCTGTTTACCTATTATTTACTATCTATGTTACTTGACAAGTGATCTGCCTGCATTGCTCACAAGACAAAGCTTTTCACTGTGCCCCGGTACACAGGACAATAAATTCAATTCAATTCAATTCATTCAACTACACAATGTCTGTTACCTCTTTGATCCTGAACTCCGTTTTTCAAGAGTTTTCCACTTCCAAGGGTCAATATATTAGCTGGAAGACACCAGGTTAGCAAAATTCTGCTCTAACTAGCCAAAAGTCTGTTCCCTCACAGATATATAATCCTCTGAAGAAGAGCAGAATCCAAATTGAGGGTGGTCTAGAGGAAGTTATAAATGAGAATTTCACCTCTCTGGGCAAATAACTGAACATTGCTCCTGGCAAGACTCATCAAGCGAAACAGCTGAATGTGATAATGAAGAGGTTAAAGACCTGTTCTTCAATATAGGAAGGATGTTATTAAACTGGAAAGAGTGCAGAAGAAATTTACAAGAATGTTGCCAGGACTCAAGGAGCTGAATTATAGAGAGAGATTGGGCAAGCTAGGACTTCTTTCTTCAGAGTGTAGGAGACTGAGGGGAGATCTTATAGAAGTGCAGAAGATCATGAGAGGCATGATGGGGTGAATGCGCTCAGTCTTTTTTCCCAGAGATGGGGAATCTAGGACTAGAAGGCATCAGTTTAAGATGCGAGGGGAAAGAATAAAAGGGAACCTGAGGGGCAATGTTTTTACACTGAGGGTGGTATGCATATGAAATGAGCTGCCAGCAGAGGCAGGATTAACAACAACTAAAAGGCTTTGGGACAAATACATGAGTAGGAAAGGATTAGAAGGATATGGGCCAACTACAGGGAAGTGGAGTTAGCGTGGGTGGACATGAACCAGTTTGAGCCAAAGGGCCTGCCTCCGTGCTGTAGGGCTGTATGACTATGACTCTCTATTGGCAGTGTGAAAAATTCTTCAATCTTCCAGCTAAACACAGCGGGCAGAATCTTACAGAGACATGGGCTGTAGTGAGATATGTGGTAAAGAGATGTCGTGAGCATTTTGTGCCATCGGTTATGCTTTTAAATGACATGGCAAGATTCTCATTAGAAAATGGTGAGATGCTAATTCACAGGGATTGAAACTTGCTAAATGTCTTATTAAGGCCACATGTTTCCTCACTAGCATTCAGAATCCCCTTTCACCAAACTCACCAAACAAGCGTGTCATCAGGAAAATCTGACACAAAAAACAGAACAAACACCTGGCAGACTGAGGCTCACTGCTTTCTTCAAATGACTTCCATTTTGGAAACCAGCTCAGGGCACACTCCATGGGCACTGGACACACCCATCCCATTCCATAGATATTGGCATCTAATATGTACCAGCTTCTAAGAACCCTCATAACACATTCCTGATCCACCTGCAGGACGCTTCCACACATCAATGCTGCATCAAAACACAACAGCAGCTCTCAGTGTAATGCTGCAGCAAGGAGTCCGTGCAGTCAGGGACTGGACCGGGCTGTATCCCCAAGCTCTGTGCTGGCTGTCATTGCACTCACTCTGATCCTTCCTGGATAGCCAGTGCACTCCCTGCCTTGCATTTCCATGCCTCTCCTTTTCTGCTTTGCCTCCTCAAAATACCAGGCTGGTGTCTTCCCTTCCCGTTTAGCACAGAAACAAAGTCATGAAGCTTGGCATAATTGTCAGCAGGCCTTAGTCAAGCCATGGGTGATAGCCTTTGACTTAGGGTTCTTGGCACGGTAAGTCAAGGGCACCCTCTGTTACCAATCCAGGCCCTTCTCAGGGTGTTCTGAGTCAAGATACTCTCCATTTAAGGGTCAGGAGCAAAATGACTAGCAGCATACAGCTATTACTTTGACAGATTTTGGGAGGCATCTCTAGCGAGTGAGTAGGCAAGGCAGGGGCATGCAGTCTGAGTGGCGTTGTGGTGGGTGAGGGCGGGTAGCAAAGATGTTGTAGGCAATAGTAAGATCATTGGAGTCAGAGTCTTGGTGGGAGGTGAGTACAGAAGTAGAGATCGAGAGAGAGTGAGACAATGTGAGGTGTGTAGTGAGGGAAGATGGTAAAAACAATGACTGCAGATGCTGGAAACCAGATTCTGGATCAGTGGTGCTGGAAGAGCACAGCAGTTCAGGCAGCTTCCAACGAGCAGCGAAAGCCAAAGGGCTTTTGCCTGAAACGTCGATTTTGCTGCTCGTTGGACGCTGCCTGAACTGCTGTGCTCTTCCAGCACCACTGATCCAGAAGAGGGAAGATGGTGACATTTACATGGGCAGAGCTACACAAATCTGCCTCCAACAGTTTAGGCATTCCACCAGATGGCTGAGACAGCTCTAACCTGGACAGCAGCCTTGAACTAAGCTGGCATATTCAGATGTCATAGTCTGTACTGCTAGTCCTGGTGGTGTAGAAAGTCCCACATCAGCACTACCCCATCCACAGGATCTCTAGGCCTTACACACAAAGTGAAGAGTGTGGGGTAGGGGGACATATATATCAGTGACTGTCCATAGAAACTTTGGACCGTCTGCACAACAGGCTTTGAAAGATGGAATGGATGCCAGTGAATCCTGGAATTTCACTGCATGGTGAGCTTTTCCATTTTGTCTGAACTGTACCAGAGAATGCTGCACCCTGCCACCTGCTTCCCCCCCCACACACACACACACAAAACCTCCTCCCAGATTGTACTCCAGCTGTGTATTGGTCCAAGCAATGGAACCACATCTTCCATTGGAGAAGGTGAGGACTGTAGATGCTGGAGTTCAGAGTCACTGGAAAAGCACAGCCGGTCAGGCCACACCCGCGGATTAGAAGCATCAATTTTTCGAACATAAGTTCTTCATCTGGAAGGTGGGGAGGTCCCAAAGGGGCTGAAAGATAAGTGGGAGGGAGGTGGGGCTAGGGGAAAGGTAGCTAGGAATGTGACAGGTGGATAGAGGTGGAGATTGATGGTAGTAGGTTGGAGCAGATGATGGAGTGGATAGGTGGGAGGAAGGTGGACAGGTAGGACAGGTCAAGAGGGTGGTGCTGAGTTGGGCGGTTGGATCTGGGATAAGGTGGGAGAGGGGAGATGAGGAAACTGGTGAATAGGACATTGATTGCGCTTTGTTGGAGGGTGCCAAGGCCAAAGATGAGGCATTCTTCCTCCAGTCCTCAGGTGGTTAAGATTTGGCGGTGCTGGAGACCCGAACATGCATGGCCTTGGCGGACTGGGAGGGGGAGTTGAAGTAGTCAGCCACAGGGTGGTGGGGTTGGTTAGTGCGTCTGTCCCAGAGAAGTTCTCTAAAAACCCTATACTCTTCCTCATCATGCCCAAGTCGCAGCATGGGCAGCTTTGTATCTGCACTCTGCCTCAGTTTGATGGTCTGTGTAATGGTGTAATCAGCCGAGGTCACAGACAGTAGACTTGTCTGCCAATAAAACTGTCTGGGACCCTCAAACACACCTGGTATACTAGAATGTTCCAGGATGTTGGAGCCATGGCAACTGCCAGGAAAGGGAGGAAACACCTCCAGGAAATGGGAACTGTGATCAGAGGTCACCTGAGCATTAACCATATGCCTGCACTCCGATCACCACGCTTGGGCAGGGTAAACAAATTACTCTGTGAGCACCAGGTAAGATCGCAGCTCTGGTGTTGCAGATCATAGTTGACAAGTAAAAGCCACTCATCTCTGCCAGAGCAAGTCTAAAGCTTGGACTTGTAACCCTCAATGCACTAGATGAGATTGTTACCACACAGTAAACCATTGACCACAGAATGGATCTTATAGCAGTAGAGCAATGCATTACAGAGTTAGCATTGTCTTTCTGAAGAATATCATCTTGAAATAGATGAGAGTGGAAGATCATAGTAGCATCAGTCCAGGAAAATTCCAGCTGCTCTCAAGGTCAGACTGAAAAACAAAACAGAAGAGTTGAATAAAAAGACAAAAACACTAGAAAAGTATCAGCTCCTGCAGAATAGATTAACAGCATTGTATCAATGAAATAACTGAGTGGATACAAGGATCTATACTCACTACAGCATGCCAACCATCGAAGGAATTTTGCCATTCAATTTTGTGAAGTAAATGTTGAGGTTGTGCAGATCGTTGGTGGAGTAGTGTAGCCAGTCCTCGTCACCCTGTTATGGGAAGGTGAATGCTAGACTGGAGAGGGTTTCAGATGTTGCTGGAAATGGAAGGTTTGAGTTATAAGGAGAGGCTGGATAGACTGGTACGTTTTTCAATGGAGCGTAGGAGATGAAGAGGTGACCTTATGGAGGTTTATAAAATCATGAGGGGTGTAGATAAGGTGAATGGGAGGTGTCTTTTCCCTAGGCTAGAGGATTTCAATATTAGGGGGCATATTTTTAAGGTAAAAGGAGATAGATTTTAAAAAGACAAGAGGGACAATTTTTTTTACATAGAGAATGGTTTATGTGTGGAATGAACATCCAGAGGAAGTGGGTACATCTTTTAAAAGGTATTTAGATACATACATGGATAAGAAATGTTTGGAAGGATATGGGCCAGGTACAGGCAGGTGGGACTCGTTTACATCGGAATTATGGTCAGCGTGGATCAGTTGGACAGAGAGTCTGTTTCTGTGTTGTAAGACTTTGTGATTCTCTAACTTAGCAGAGGAAAAGCTTTCACTATTTGAAAGGTGAAGAATAGTTACTTGCAAGTGAAATGGGCTGAAAGCAGTAGTATTCTAACTATGCTCTGGATACCCTTTGAGAGACACAAATAGATACTAATGTGGTTTGCTATTTGCACAGCTCCAGTATTATATTAAGGCAGAGACAAGTTGGACCGAAGGGCTTGTTTTGGTTCCGTACATCTCAATAAAGTGATTTACCTGGAGTGGATGATCTGCTTGTTCATGAATACAGAAACACAATGAACAAAGCCAGAGCTAATTACGATCGAAAATCTGGTGACACTCCAAGACAGAGCTCACCAGATGAACCTGAAGCTGAACAGGAAAATATTACAAATACAGAACCTTCCCCCAAAGTCAAGTACATAGGCCACACACTGACAATAAAATGATCTTGTCCAGATCCGAAAAGCTGAGAGCTGTAGCGAGAATACAGTGACCAACAAATGGAAAAGAAATGCAACAATATTGCATGGATCAACTATTCAGCATGTTTCTTGCTCACACAACACAAGCAATAAACATCAGAAAGGGCTAAGTGATTCCACAACCAACAGAACAGATCTGAACTCTGCCGTGCTGCCACATAAATGATGCTGGCCAATTAAACGAGTCCCTCCAGGAGGAAGGCCCACACAAATTTCAATGTTCAGTGTAAACCTGCTAGGGCCACTCAGCTCATCACCTCCTTAGCAGCTTGACTGAAATATGGACAAAACAGCAGAATTCTAGAGATGGCATGAGAGTGACAGCAGTTGACATCAAGGCTGCATTCCACTGAGAGTGGCATCACAGAACCCCAGTACATTAGTTAATAGTAATCGGAGGGGATCTAATTGGAGTTATATCTGGCACATAGGAAGATTGCTGTGGTTGGAGGATGTCAGTCATCTCAGCTCCACACCACCATTGCAGGAGTTCCTTAGGGTAGATATTTTCGAATCAGCTTGTGTAGAGATGTTACAACACACCTCCAGAACAGTGAGATTTGAACCGAGGCTGCATGGCCTAAAGATAGGGACGCCACCACTATACCACAGGAACCCCATTTCCTCAGAGTAATGTCCAAGGTCTAACCATCTTAATTGATTTATCAGCAACTTTCCCTCCGTGATAATGTCAGAAATGGGTACATTAGCCTATGATTGCACAATATTAGCAACACCTCAAATACTAAGCAGCCCATGTTCAAATGCAACAAGATCTGGACAATATTCAAGATTGGGTTGACAAGTGGCAAGTAACATGTGCACCATTTGACTGCCAGGCACTGCTCACCTCCATCAGGACAGAATATAATCATCGCTCCTTGGTATTCAAATCAGCCGTATCACCATCAGTGAATCCCTAATTATCAATATCCTGGGGGTTGCTATTGACCAGAAACTGAACTGTACTAGCTGTGTAAATACTTGGTCTATAAGACCAGGGATCAGAGGCTAAGAATCTTTAAATGAGTAACTCACCTCCTAGAGGGTTCTGGTTTGTAATCTGTTATTTTCTGATGCTTAAATGTTTTGGATCACCCTCAGATCCCTAGTTTGAGATACTGTAATTACTTAGGGAATGTGAAATGACAAAGGCAGTAGACAGTGTTTCAGGGCAAAAGAATCTCTGCATTTATTTACAATACAAAAGATAAGAACAACACAAGGGACATTACCAAATGCAATAAATAAGGAAATTGACACAATCAACTATACAGAGGACAGTAATACTATTAAGTAAATTGTTAGCTAGATAAAACACTATTAAAACCTAAAGTCAACAGTTTTAATCACAGAAACTTTAATCAGGCTTCCTACAGTCACCAACTACTGTCCTCTTGGTTCTTTGGGGTCTCAGGAGTTTAAGCTCACCACTGAGGAAAATGTGGTTTTGAAATACACCTGGCTATTCCTGCTTACCGTACCTGGAGCCTGGATGAAGCCTATGGACTGCATAGGCCTTTCAGTTTGGGTTGGGTGGGTTGATGCGGCGAGGTGCGTAGTCGATCTATTGAGTAAGTTATTGGTTTTCTTTACTTTCTGAATTTGTGAGCCTGGTTACCTCCTCATGATGTGTGTGAGGCCGTGTGGTGTCGGTCAGGTTGGGTGGTTTTTGTAATTTGCCGGTTCTTGGATCTGCTGGTCATGGTTGGTTGCTACTGGTTCCCCAGACCAGTAGCTCTCTGAGTTGCTATTGGGAGTCCCCTTCTGGAGATAGCTCTTGGAAATCACTGATGATGTTACCTAGCCAGGTAATGAAATGTCTGGATATCAAACCTACAGCTCAGCGAGCAAACCTACACCCTAAACCTCAACCTGAGCTACAAACCTTCACAAGCCTTGCAAAGTCTAGGATCTTGTCCAGTATTTTAGATGATGGAAATTTTTGCTCAATCCTGATTGATTAAAGTTTCTCCACCGTCTATGAGACACAAGTCAGAAGCTGGATGGAATATGGTGCACTTTGGTGGGTACAGCTTCAACAACATTCAAGAAGCTTGACATACCATTGCCTTGTTTTGTACCTCATCCTCAAACATTTATTCCATACTCCACTGACACTCAGTAGGTGTGTACCATCTAAAAGATGCACTACAGGAATTCAGCAAGACACCCAGACAGTGCTTTCAACCAACCACTTAGACGGCCATTATCTAGAAGGACAATGGCAACAGAAACACGGGAACACCAGGTAGAGAGGAGAGTGAAAAAGGCATTTGGTATGCTTACCTTTATTGGTCAGTGCATTGAGTATAGGAGTTGGGAGGTCATGTTGTGGCTGTACAGGACATTGGTTAGACCACTATTGGAATACTGCATTCAATTCTGGTCTCCCTGGTATAGAAAGACTGTTATGAAACTTGAAAAAGTTTCAGAAAAGACTTATAAGGAGGTTGCCAGGATTGGAGGGTTTGAGCTATAGGGAGAAGCTGAATAGATTGTGGATATTTTCCCTGGAGCATGGGAGACTGAGAGATGACCTTAAAGTGGCTTATAAAATCATGAGGGGCATGGATAGGATAAATAGACAAATTCTTTTTCCTGGGGTGGGTGAGTCCAAAGCTAGAGGGCATTGGTTTAAGATGAGAGGGGAAAGATATAAAAGGGACTTAAGGGGTAACTTTTTCACACAAGGATTGGTACATGTATGGAATGAGCTGCCAGTCGAAGTGGTGGAGGTTGGCACAATTACAACATTTAAAAGATATCTGGATGCTAATATGAATAGGAAGAGTTTAGAAGGATATGGTTCAAATATGGCAAATGGGACTAGATTTATTTTGGACATCTGGCCGGCATGGACGAGTTGGACTGAAGGGTCTGTTTCTGTTCTGTGTATCTATGACTTTCTGACCACCACCTGCAGGTCCCCTCTGTAGGTACTGGAATGTTCCCTGTTAAATAATATAACAGTTCTTTTGGCACTAAAAGCACCATTGGCCAAATGAACAGTCTGCTGGTAAAACTGGCCAACAGAACAGCATGCTGGGAATTGGAACAGACCAGACAGTGAGATATACAAACCAGTTATCTTGATAGATTGTATTGAATAGATGTTAATGAGACAATGGAACTGAGATATTAAACCAGGAAGCTTGCAACATTCACTGTCAAATTTGATCAAGCCAGACAGAAATACAAGCCATTCACCTTGATTGACTATTGAATAGGTACTGATGAGATAATGTTGCAAGGTTTCAGGTGGAACAATGGATCGGAATTTCAGTAGAACTGTTTTTGAGACAGCCTAGCTCCAAGGGTCGACTTAATCAACAGGGAAATTGCAATATCCAATACTGTACTGTCTTTTGTAACACCCTTCCTGGGACAGAAGCTCAATTAGTATTGAATAACTGATTACATTAATTACATTGTCACATCAAATTGCTGTTATTAAGTGATAGTAAGCCATTGTACTTGGGAATGACCTGGATAGCTATTTAAAAGAGGCCAGTCAAGTCAGAGGGGTCTCACAGACTCCAGAGAGAACATCAGGACCAAGATGCAGAAACATTGGGAGCAGGAAGAAACAGCGTCAAGATCAGTTTGACCAGCTGTAACCAGGATAGTGTACTCTTCTTTTAGTCATCTCATGCTTCCAAAGTGGATTTGAAATCAATGTGAGAGTATCGGCATTTAGGAACGCTAAGGTTACTCAGGAAACAGACAGGATTTTAGAACTGGGAGAAAGTGAGGACTGCAGATGCTGGAGATTAGAATCGAGAGTGTGGTGCTGGAAAAGTACAGCAGGTCAGGCAGCATCTGAGGAGCAGAAGAATTGACGTTTCCAGCATAAGCTCTTCATCAGGATTTTAGAACTGCATATACATACATATGCACACTAATATATACATATCTTGTATTTCAACAATAATAAACCATTTCTCATAGTAAATCAGGTCTCATTATTAATGTAAAACGAGTTCTATTAAGTAAGCAAATAGATCAGAGACACATGAAAATGACATTTAAACCTCCAAGCCACACACCATCCTGACTTGGAAATATATCGCTGTGTTCCTTCAGTGTCATTGGGACAAAGTCCTGGAACTCACTCCCTCATGGTATTGTGGGTGCACCTACCCCAGATGAATTGTGACAGTTCACCATCACCTTCTTAAGGGCAATGGGAATTAGAATTAGGTTCTATTGTCATATGTACTCAAGTACAGGAATTCAGGAGGACAGTGAAAAGTTTTGCAATGTTCACATTGATGGTGCCGTCTTGGATATAAGATACCTAGGTACAAAATCTCAGGTAAAGAGTCAAAACATTATGAATTTAAAAACTAAGTTCAACATTACAGTTCTTGTCAGAATAAAGCAATGAATAAGCAATCAAGTTTCAAGTTCCAAATTACAGTCCTTCTTTAACCATAATCCTGCAGTCACTCCAATGTAAGCTTTCCCCAAAAGTGTTCGATCTCTCCCGCACACCTCCATGCTGGTGTCTCGCCTCCACCTCTCTCTAACTCTCTACCTGAGGGTGGATGATAACTGCTGGCCAACCAGCGAGGTCTTCGGTGAGTAAACAACCAAAACAAAACACCATGGATCATCCCCTCACTATCCCCAGTCAAGTAGAAAGGTTGAAGCAGAAGTGAAAATTGCCAAAGGAGTCATTAAAAAAAAATTGAGCAAATCCAGCACATAGGCAATTCACAACTACTGAAGGCATGAAGAGTATTCCAGTACAAGGCCCGATGCCAGACTGTACCTAAAATTAATGAAGATTTCTGGTGCATTTTTATTATTTGGGAATTTGGATTTGAAAGTACCGAAAATAAAGTCTGCATTTTTCAAATCTGTGAAGGTAACCTTTTTTTATACTCAGTTCAGAAAGTCATTCTGAACAGTGAACTAAAGATAGTTCTTCCAAGAAAGCAAGTGACTTCTGTTAAATGGGTCAACCAGCTACCTGGAGAGGTAATTACTGAATGTTTACAAAGCTGTAGTTTTATATTTCAGAAACAGTTGGTCAAGGGTCACTAGTGAGCTGTGCTGAGGAGAGGAAATAACTGGTAGAAGGACAGCTTCTTTTTCCATTTGTAGATGTCTCCAGGCTGTGAGAACTAGTAAGAATCTCCAAACCATCAGAATTGGAAAGAAATATCAAGGTCATCAGAGCTGGGAAGAAATCCTCCGGCTGTCAGAACTGAAAAGAGGTCTTAAACAACTTCAGCAATCCAATCTAAAGGGGTAGGAAGAGTCATTTGAGTTAAAAATTAAAGAGTGAAGATAAGAGTGCCAGTTCCCCGAATTTGACTGAATCTAAAAGATGTTGCTGGGGAATGGGTTAAATCTTTATTTTTGGTGTCGGTGCTAAGATATTTCCAAATGATCACATATAAAACTTCCTTTTCTTCTTTTGTGTAATAAACTTTGTTCTTTTGCAGCCTTTGTGAATATTTCCAATAATGACAACTATCTAACCAAACTTCAAAAGTAGAACTCAGGGTCTTTATTCAAATTCACTCTGAGTCCTAAATTGTCCCATATTCCCATCGTTGGGATCATAAGAAAATCAGGGCTCCTGTTTGGACAGAAATTGGTTGGTTTTGAGAGGAATCAGTGAATCTTTTAATGAAACAAGTATGTGGAGGTGCTGAATATGAAAATAGGAGTCATGGTGAAATTTTTGATACAGATTGGAATTTCACAATGGCTTTGACTTTCTAAGACTTATCTGGTGCTAGATGATACAATAATATGGGATGATTTGAAATCTTTGACTAAGATTACATTGCAAGAGTTAGTCAATAACTTAAATGCAGTAAGAAAAGTAAGATATCATAAGGATGAGATGCTCAAGGTAATTACTGAGCATTTAGAACTACAAGGAGGAAAATATGATTGTGACGATGCTTGGGATAAGGGATTTCGCTTGTCACTGGTAATGATTCTGATTGTCCTGAAAGGTGATTTTTTGATTTGATTTAATTTGATTTGTTATTGGCGCATGTACTTAACACAGTGAAACGTTTTGTGTTGTGTGCAGGACAGGCAGATCATAACATACAAAGATCATTGGGTGAATTGAGCAGTGCAAGGAATATAAAGTTACAGCTGCAAAGAAGGTACACAGAAAGCAAGATTTGAAATTTGAGAGGTCCCTTCAGAAATCTGGTAACAAAGAGGAAGAAGCTATTCTTGAAACTGTTGGTGTGTGTGTTTAAATTTTTGCATCTTTTGCCTGATGGAAGAGGTTGAAAGACATTAGAGCCGAGGTGAGAGGGGTCTTTGATGATGTTAGCTGCCTTTCTGAGACATCAAGAAGTGTCGATGGAAATGCACAATATTCTGTTTTCCTTAAAAATTGCTTTAAAAAAGTGAGGCGAGGGGACCCTGAGATTGATTAAAGTACAAATTACCGATAAAAGCCTAGAGATTACATTTTCAACTATTATTCAAGCTTCTTGACACAGTCCAGTTCTGGTCTCCATGTTATAGGAAAGATATTATTAAGCTGGAGAGGGTTCAGAAGAGATTTACCAGGATGTTGCCAGGAATGGAAGAGTTCAGTTATAAGGAGAGATTGGCTAGGCTGGGACTTTTCTCACAGGAGTGTGGGAGATTGTGAAATTACCTTATAAATGTTTATTAAATCATGAGGGGTATAGATAAAGTGAATGGCAAATATAATTTCCCTATGGTGGGGAAACTTCAAGACTGGGGAGCTTATTTTTAAGGTGAGAGGAGAAAGATTTTAAGAAGAACATGGGGCCAATTTTTTTCACACGGAGAATGATTGGTGTGCGGAATTAACTTCCAGAGGAACTGATGGCTGGAGGTACAGTTGCAATGTTTAAAAGACATTTAGAATAGGACATGAATAAGTAATGTTTGGAGGGATATGGGCCAAACACAGGCAGGTGGGGCTTGTTCAGTTTGGGATTACATTCAGCATGGACTGGTTAAACTGGAGTCTGTTTCCGTGCTGTATGACTCTATGACTGTATGACAAACCGTAGTGAATCAATTAGTCAAAAAGTATTCAAACGGTGCCCAACAGACAATGAAAACCCGAAAAGATTTTAGGCCAAAGCTTGGAATTTTGTTACTGGAGATTAGGCATTAATATTATTGTCAAACTCTGAGGAACCATTAAAAGCAAGATTCAATGAAATGTATCACTGCAAGAAGAAGCTCAATGACATGATTTATAGAGTGAGTACTCCTGACAGCATAAATAATCAACGAGTATGCCAGATTAATGTATTAACGACATACCATGACAGCAAAGATGGTCAAAACAGAAGTATGTTTACACTTGAGGAAATAAGTAGGAAATGAATAGAAAATATCAGTATGATTGGATGATAAAAACATTGAGTGGAATATTATGTTACCTCCTAGAAAACTATGGAAGTGACTTAAGAAAATTATTTATTTCAGAAAATTATTAAAGTCAATATGTGTAAATAGACCAGGAAAAAACTTTGTTGGCTGTACTCGATAGAACCAAAGAAAATAAGACCAGGAGTATGCACCACATTCACTATGACGATGGTTGATCATCCAATTCTGCACCATGTTTCTGCTGGTTCCCCATAACCTTTGACCCCGTTAGCTCTAAGAACTGTATCTAACTCCTTTGTGAAAACATTCAGATTTTTGGCCTCAACGGCTTTCTGTGATATAGAATTCCACAAACCCACAACTCATTGAGGGAAAAAGGCTCTCTTCATCTTAGTCCAAAATGGCCTACCCTTTATTCTTAAACTGTAATCCCTGGTGCTGGACCCCAAGCTTTTTGGAAAAATCCTTCTTGTGTTTATCCTGGCTATTCCTTGTTAGAATTTTATTATCTGTCATTCAGATTTTTGGCCTCAACGGCTTTCTGTGATATAGAATTCCACAAACCCACAACTCATTGAGGGAAAAAGGCTCTCTTCATCTTAGTCCAAAATGGCCTACCCTTTATTCTTAAACTGTAATCCCTGGTGCTGGACCCCAAGCTTTTTGGAAAAATCCTTCTTGTGTTTATCCTGGCTATTCCTTGTTAGAATTTTATAGGTTTGTTTGAGATCCCTCCTGATCTTAAAGTTGTGCATTTATTATAGAAAACAACATCCTTACAGATTCAGTCCAGAGAAATTAAATCAATTTAGGCAACTGACCTAGTATATGATTGGTGATGACCTTATTGAACCAAGTATTGTTGCTGGGCTCACATGTCATGATAGTATCAACCCAATGGATACAACAATGGCATTAATTATTGCAAAGTCAAAAGAGTAACACAGATTCATATTCCATTCAATGATTCAAAAATTGTACTGAGAAGATTGGGCAAGCATAATTTGCTATAAAAAATTACTTTTTAACAGGATATTGTCAAGTTCTGTAGACTTTATCAATGTAATGTTATGCTGTTTTGAAGGAAAATGCATTAGGAACTTTTTAAATGATCAATTAATAATATCACAGAGAATTACCCATTCCTGGTCAAGGGCTTACAACCGAAACGCCGATTCTCCTGCTCCTCAAATGCTGCCTAACCTGCTGTGCTTTTTCAGCACCATACTTTTGACTCTGAACTTCAGCATCTGCAGTCTTCACTTTCTCCTAGAATTACTCAAATATATGGAGCACATCAACAATTTGATTGTGTTGAGTCAAACCTGGAAAGATTCTGTCCAACATTTGAATGAACTGTTTGACCAGTTTACAAATAGCCAATTTGGTTATAAATCTAGCTAAAAGTGAATTCGTCAAGGCACGGGTGATTATTTTTGAGCCACACTGTGGGACATGGCCAAGCAACACTTAGGAAAGTAACAATAAGGTCTTTTCTGGACTTACCCCTCCAAAAACCAAAATATGAAATTCTATGATAAATTGGAATTAATGCATTTAATCAGAAGCTTTGTTCTGAATTCTAGCACATCAGTGGATCAATTGTCAAGCTTATTGAAGACAGGCAAAGAGTTTGTCTTGATAAAAGCGTGTCTGAGTACCTTTGACAACTTAAAAGTTAGACTGATTACTGCACCAGGTTTAGCAGCAGCAAGCTATGATAAGCCATTGAATGTTGCGTATTGATGTCAGTGATGATGATACTGATGCAATATTATTGTAGGATGATGAGATGGATAGTAAACAATCATTCCATTATTTTTTCAAGAAATTACATGAGTCAACAGGAATACACAACAGTGAGAACAAGACACTGATTGTAGTCTTGACTTGATAAAATGTTGAAATGTATACATCTAATAATCCTGCAGTGTGTTATAAGAATTGTAATCCTTTGTTTCTTTTGGAGATATTCTATATGTTCGTCATTGGAATTTGACGTTACAATCATACAATCTAAAAAGTATTTACATTACAAGAGAAGTCAACATCATCAGCGTGAACATCACTTTATTAAGAGGAGCTATAATAGAAAATAATGCTGTGATCTAAACAAATCTGTGTAAGAGGTGGCAATGACATTTCTTGTGAATTTATTGTAAATATATTATTACTCGTAAAATGGAATAAATTAATGACCAGAGGAAATTTCGATAGAAAATGACAATGCCTCCTAAAGAGATCTTTTTACTTTTTAGTTGTGAGCAGGAGGTGGGCTGGAGGTGAGAGGTGGGGGACGTAGTGATGGTTATGGAAGATGTGATGCAGGCTTGTAACACATTGCTGTTGCTTAGGAACTTGTATTCAAATTTTGGAAGAAAATTAGATTTTAGTTTTCAATTCTTTGACTTTTTTTTTCTAACCAAGGTCAGAAAGTCATTTGAGCAGAAAACATGTGACTTTAGTTAAACACCACAATCAGATTCCAAGAGAGTTAATTGCTGAATGTTTACAAAGTTGAGTTTTATGATGCAGAAGAAAATGGTCAAGGGCACCTACTGGGTTTCATTCAAGATAGGAGAAGTCATCCAAACAAAAAAGCAGTGTTTTTGTTTAGTTTATAATAGTCTGCTGCCTGTGAGATTTTCTTTTGGAGGCCTCTCCAGACTGAGAGAGTTTAATTTGTAGTCACAGCCACCTGGTTGTGAGGATTCATCAAAACTTTCAAGCTCGCAGAATTGGAAAGAAGTATCCAAGTCATGAGAGATTAAAAGAAGTCTGAAGCTGCTTCCACAGCTCCAGGAGAAGGACTGCAAAAAATAATTGGAGTAAGAAACGAATGAGCAAAGATAGAAGAGATACTTAAATGAATTGAGTAAACGATATTGCTGGGGCAAAGTTTTCATTTTGTCTTCTATACTAAGATTTGTTTCAACTGTCACAAAGAGAGCTTTGCTTTTTTCTTCTCTTGTGTAAGAAGCTTGTGTTCTTTTGTAAAAATAATATTGGCAGCTCATGTGAATATTTTCAATGACAGATCAGTATAGCAACCAACTGCTAGAATAATTTTGACTTGATTTATTATTGTCACATGTACAGTGAAAAGTTTTATTTTGCTTGCAGTATAGGTAGATCATGCCATACGAAATGCATTGGGGTAATAGAACAAAGTGAGGAATCCAACGTTACAGCTACGGAGAAGGTGCAAGAACAGCAACATCTACGCTAAATTTGAAATTTGAGAGGTCCATTCAGAAGTCTAATAACAGCAGAGAAAAAAGCTGTTCTTGAACATATTAGTACATGTGTTTGTGTTTTGGTATCTTCTGAAAATGTGTTGCTGGTTAAAGCACAGCAGGTTAGGCAGCATCCAAGGAACAGGAAATTCGACGTTTCGGGCATAAGCCGTTCATCTTGATTCCTATGGCAGCAACAAGTGTAGGTAGAGTCAATGGATGGAAGGTAGACTAGTGTGATGGACTGAGCTGTGTTCTCAACTCTCTGTAAGTTCTTACTGTCCTGGGAAGAGCCGAGATGCATCCACATAAAATAAGACTTATAATCTATCAAGCCAAGTCTAGCATAACTATCCACTGGCTTTATAACATGAACTAGCCTTTCAGTAGAAGCAAAGCTTATTAAAGCCAGATCTGTGGCTTGATTTGTGGGCGGCACGGTGGCACAGTGGTTAGCACTGCTGCCTCACAGCGCCAGAGATCCGGGTTCAATTCCCGCCTCAGGCGATTGACTGTGTGGAATTTGCACGTTCTCCCTGTGTCTGCGTGGGTTTCCTCCGGGTGCTCCGGTTTCCTCCCACATTCCAAAGATATGCGGGTCAGGTGAATTGGCCATGCTAAATTGTCCGTAGTGTTAGGTAGGGGGTAAATGTAGGGGTATGGGTGGGTTGCGCTTCGGCGGGTCGGTGTGGACTTGTTGGGCCGAAGGGCCTGTTTCCACACTGTAAGTAATCTAATCTAATCTAATAACAGGTACGATTTACAAAATTGTGAAAGTATGAAGTTAAATTTTAGTTTGACAGGTTACCAAGCCATTGCTGGAGTTGGGCATTGGAAAGCCAGTCAGGGTACAAACCGTCAAATTTCTCAATGATAGTCAGCCCAGGTGGCAATTTGGGGACTGAATGGAGCCCATAACCATTATGTAGTTGAGGTGAATGCCCAAATATAGCACACAACTGCAGGCACCTACATAAAACTGGAGAAGATATTCCTCAAGTGCAGCTAATCAAACAGAAAGATGCAAGTTCATTATCTGAACACTCCACAAATCAATCATCAGACCCAAAGATCCAAAGCAGCCATGATAATGTGAATAGAACACGTGCCATAGCAACAACAAATGCAGAAGGAACATCAACCAGAGGAAGAGCAAATGACAATGTGCACACGTGCCATTAAGAGACTAGTCTATGGGAGGAATCACTGGACAACAACATCTCCGGACACAATCCAGATTCAACAGCCATGTGCACCCCTCCTTCATGGACATTGGAATCCAGTGACTGCCTCCCTATCATGACCATCCTGGCACTTATGCAATGCACATGAAGTTCACTTGGGAAGCATAGACTTGAATTTTAGGGCAGCAGCATTGAAAGTCAGCAATGGGGACACAATGCAGATAGGGAGAGGTATCCAGCTCACAGTCTGGACCAGGCTGCACCTCAGCAATGGTCACTTGTTTGATTCGCACTCACTCACTTAACGCCTATCTGCATTCTCCCAGCATCCTTACCTTACCTTGCTCTGCCAGTTAGTAGTGTCACAGAATCAGGCAGCTTGCCTTGCCATTAAGCATTCCTCAGACCAAGAGGGTTACACACTGCAGGTTCTAGGCAAAAGCACAGTACAGTCAATATCAAATGACAATTGCAGGTATTGGAGCAAATTACTGAAGATGCTAGAAGCTACATTGGAAACAACAAATGTTGGAGATCACAGTGCGGCATCCATGGAGAGAGAGCAAGCTAATGTTTTGAGTCTAGCTGTGTCTTCATCAGAGCTGAAGTGAAGAGTGGATGGGGCAGCACTTATGCAATAGTTTTGAAGGGAGAGGGTTAGGTTTGTGTTTACAGAAGAGTGTGGCATGCTGGTGGAGAAAAGACATTGATAGTTCAGATTAAGTGATCGGAATGTGGGAATGGCAGAATAATGGTGTGCCTAATTATCAGACTGTAAACAGCAGACAGTTCAACCAGAGTCAGGGGACGGGAGAGAGGACATAGAGTCATAGAGATGTACAAGGTGGAAACAGACCCTTCGGTCCTACCTATCCATGCCGATCAGATATCCCAACCCAATATAGTCCCACCTGCCAGCACCACGCCATATCCCTCCAAACCCTTCCTATTTAAGTGCCTTTCAAATGTTGCAATTGTGCCAGTTTCCACCACTTCCTCTGGCAGCTCACTCCATACACATACCACTCTCTCTGTGAAAATGTTGCCCCTTAGGTCTCTTTTATATCTTTCCCCTCTCACCCTAAACCTATGTCCTCTAGTTCTGGATTCCACCACCCCAGAGAAAAGACATTGTCTATTTATCCTATCCATGCCCCTCATGATTGGGGCAGCACAGTGTCTCGATAGTTAGCACTGCTGCCTCACAGCACCAAGGACTTGGGTTCAATTCCCACCTCGGGCAACTGTGTGGAGTTTGCACATTCTCCCAGCATCTGTGTAGGTTTCCTTCGGGTGCTCCGGTTTCCTCCCACAGTCCAAAGATGTGCAGGTTAGGTGAATTGGCCATACTAAATTCCCCATAGTATTAGGTGGACTTGTCAGGGGTAAATGTAAGGGAATGGGTCTGGGTGGGTTGCTCTTCAGGGGGTTGGTGTGGACTTGTTGGGATGAAGGGCCTGTAGGGAATCTAATCTCATGACTTTGTAAACCTCTATATGGTCACCCGTCAGCCTACGATGATCCGGGGAAAACAGCCCCAGCCTACTCAGCCTCCCCGATAACTCAAATCCTCCAAACCTGGCAATATCCTTGTAAATCTTTTCTGAACCCTTTCGAGTTTCACAACATCTTTCCAATAGGAAGGAGACCAGAATTGCATGCAATATTCCAACAGTGGCCTAACCAATGTCCTGTACAGCCGCAACATGACCTCCCAACTCCTGTACTCAATACTCTGACCAATAAAGGAAAACATACCAAATGCCTTCCTCACTATTCTATCTACCTGTGACTCCACTTTCAAGGAGCTATGAACCTGTACTCCAAGGTCTCTTTGTTCAGCAACATTCCCTAGGACCTTACCATTAAGTGTATAAGTCCTGCTAAGATTTGCTTTCCCAAAATGCAGCACCTCTCATTTCTCTGAATTAAACTCCATCTGCCACTTCTCAGCCCATTGGCCCATCTGGTCAAGATCCTGTTGTAATCTGAGGTAACCTTCTTCGTTGTCCACAACAGCTCCAATTCTGGTGTCATCTGCAAACTTACGAACTATACTCTTATGCTCACATCCAAATCATTATATAAATGATGAAAAGTAGAGGACCCAGCACCAGGTGACAGAGAATGCAGCAAGTAAAGCTAAAAAAAATGGATGAGATGAGATTCGGAAATGGATCAAGCATAGTTTATAGAGAGGCGGAAATTGGCTTCTTCCTTGACCAGAGGCCTGAACATTCCCCATCCAGCCCCCCTCTCTTCCACCTGGCTGAACTCGTTTTCTCACTGAACAATTTCTGTTTAAATTTGCCTCATTTCTGCCAATTCAAAGAAGTGGCTATGGGCACCCATAGGGGTCCCAGTTATGCCTGCTTCTTTATGGGGTATGTGGAATGATTCTTGTTCCAGTCCTACACTGGAACAACTCTTTCTCGATACATGGACGACTGCTTCAGTGCTGCTTCATGCTCCTCCCAGGACCCTGGAAGGTTTGTTCATTTTGCCTCCAATGTCGACTCCTCTATAACTTTCACATCATCAATTCCTTGACCTCGCTGTCTCCGTTTCAGGAAATAAATCGTCCACTGCCATCCACTACAAAACCACTGACTCTCAAAGCTACCTTCACGACAGCCCCTCACACCCCACATCCTGCAAGGACTCCATCCCAGCTCTTTTGACTACATTGCATCTGTTCGGATAATGACACCTTCTTAAACAGTGCTGTTGACATGGCTTGCTTCTTCTAAGACCGTGCTTTCCCATTCAATGTGGTTGACAGGGCCCTCAACAACATCCGACCTATCACCTATGCTTCCACCCTTGCTCTGTCCCATCACACACAGCAGCTTAATCAGGTCCTCCTTGTTCTCAGCTTTCACCCCGCCAGCCTTCACATTCAAAAGGTCAAACTCCACCATTTCAGTCAACTCCAGCAGAACTCCATTACCATTTTCCCCTCACTCCCCTTGTCTGCATTTCACAGGGATCGTTCCATCTGGGACACTCTAATCCATTCCACAACCACCAACACCAGCTCCCCATTGTCTCCTACCCCTGAGCCCCAGCACCCCCCTCCCCACAACCACCCACCCACTGCACCTTCCCATACAACTGCAGAAGGGGCAACACCTGTCCCTTCACTTCCAACCTGCTCACCATCCAAAGGCCTAAACAATCTTTCCATGTGCAGCAGCATTTCACCGTACCTCCTCCAATCTTCTGTATTGCATTCAATGTAATGTAATGTAGTGGCCTACTCTACATTGAGAAGCCAAACGCGGACTGGGTGACCGCTCTGTGGAATACTTCTAGTCTGTGCACAAGCAGGACCCTTACCTTCCCGTAGCTGGTCATTTTAACACTGTTCTGCTCGCATGCCCATGTCGGTCCTGGGCACGCTACAGTGCCCTAGTGAATCACAGAACAAACTATAGGAACAATGTCTCACCTTCACACTAGACACTTTATAGCCTTCTGGACTTAATATTGAGTTCAATATCTTCAAATTGTGAACCAACTCCCATTTCTTCCCTTTCATTGCTCTTTACTTGTTACGTGCTCTGTCACTGTGTCTGCTCTGCCCTCCCCCATGTCAGTGGAACTGTCCATTCTTTACAGTCTGGCAGTTAGACACACCATTGTTCTGCTATTCCCATATTCCAATCGCTTAACCCGAACTATCAAATCTTTTCTCCACCAGCACTCTGTACCCAACCTGCCACAAGCATCCTAACCCCCAACCATGACCCCCCCCCATACCACTGCTGACCCCCTCCACCACACCCCCCCCCCCCACCAGCCAAAAATGCTATTGCATAAATGCTGCTCCCTGCACACTTCACTTCAGCTCTGATGAAGAGTCATCTAGAATCAAAATGTAAGCTGGCTCTCTCTCTCTCTCTGTATGCTGCCTGACCCTCTGATCTCCAGCATTTGTTGTTTTAATTGTAGATGTTGCTAATCAACCTCCTTCACTCTCATCTGGAAATTAAATACGCAAAACAGTTGTGCATACAGACAAACTTCATTTATTTTAATAATGGCAATCAGTCAAAACAATGCAAAAGAAAGCAATTGTGTTTCCTCCACTGTCACAGCTAACCTAAGCCTGCAACCTCACCCCTGTTGTATACAGGTTACTTACTACAAGCATCTATTAAGAGTACTTAAGGTTATTTCAATGCATCTATATTATATTAGTTGCTCAGCATAAATTGGTCAAGGCTGATATCTGTTCCAGCCAGTCTGATCTTGATAAAGATCAATTTAACGTGAGGCAGTATCCCTATGTTCATGTTTCATCTCTCCTCTGATTCCCAGACGACTATTTATCTAACAATCAGTTACACGTTTTATGATCCATTGTGTTTACCTTAGTCATGTTTAATTCAATTCTCCAAAATGCTCAAAGACTGCAACCTTGCTTGAAGTGATTGAATTGCAAGTGCTTCGCAAAATTATGGGGAATGGGCAAGAACTCTTCAAAATGCTGAGGAAGGGTCACTCAACCCAACTTGGACTTCTCTCCGCAGATGCTGCCAGATCTGATGAGCTTTTCCAGCAAGGGCCGACACAGACACAATGACAATCCTCATTGCTGGAAGATTCTATGATATTTTTTGACTACATAGGTCCCAGAAGTTTAATCCCTATTTTAGACAGGCCCCCAGCCAGCTAAATCTGCAATACAAATTCTTGCCTTTCTTTCTCTTAATCTGTATCTACTTCTGCTGTATAGGGAGGCCAGCAGGAGGACAGTCCATCACCTACAACCTAAAGATAAAAACCCGTGAGTTTTTTACAGCATCGACAATTCATTGCAGCCTTTCAAACACATTCTGCAGACTATAGATATCTGTGTATCCCATAAGTCTAACTTTCAAAGTATATGTAGGAAGTTGTTTTAACAATGTTATTGGCCCATGATTAGAGGTGCTTGAGACATTGGCATTTTGTGAGTACTTGCTGGAGTTTTTTTCCCCCCGTTTTCACCTTTGTGGTGAATGAAAATATTTACAAGCTTACACCAGAAATTGTTACCAAGTTGGTTTATGCAATGCCCAAATGGAATATACTGCCTAATACTTTGGACTAACACCCTTCAGAAAGTTACTGGAATAAAGCATTGATTATTCTGTCTTTGAAACCAGGTTATTGCAACAGTGTGCGTGGGAGGCAATTCAAGTTCTTACAAATAACAGACAAAACAACAGAACTATATGAGTTGATGCAGTCCAATGTTTTCCTTCTATACATACAAAATAAATGCATAAATCTAAATCAATCAAATTGCAGAACGTAAATCAAAGGTCAACTTTATCTAACTTCTAAAAAAATAGAAAAGAATTGAGGTAAATGTAACTGGGAGTAAATTAGTAGCATGAATCAATTCTAAATCGTTCAGGATATATGTCGGCAAAGCAAGCTTTCCACTGTGGCTTATAACAATGACCAACCTTTGATTGTTATTGCCTTTTACTGCACTCAGCTGCCATGTTGGTGGTGACACAGTGGCTCAATAATTAGC
Organism: Hemiscyllium ocellatum; assembly: GCF_020745735.1. NCBI lineage: Eukaryota > Metazoa > Chordata > Chondrichthyes > Orectolobiformes > Hemiscylliidae > Hemiscyllium > Hemiscyllium ocellatum. Next base: position 12,784,001 of record NC_083415.1, on the reverse strand, counting down.
ATTGCTGCCAGGGACCCTGGTTCGATTCCAATCTCGGATGACTGTGTGGAGTTTGCACATTCTCCAAGTGTCTGCGTGGGATACCTCCGTGTGCTCCAGTTTGCTCCCACAATCCAAAGGAAGTGCAGATGAGGTGAATTGGCCATCCTAAATTGCCTATAGTATTCAGGGATGTGTAGGTTAGGTGCATTCATCAGGGTAATGGAGAGTAATAGGGTTGGGGAATGCGTCTGGGTAGGATAATGTTCGGAGGGTCGATGAGGACCTGTTGGGCCAACTGACCTATTTCCACACTGTTGGGAATCTGTATATCTTCTTTCCTATATATCTAGCTCTTCATGCAGTTAAAGCTTTGTCATAGTGTCACAGAGTGTGGAAACAGAGCCTTTGGGCCAACCAGTCCATGCTGACCATGTTCCCAAACTAAACTGGATCCACGTGACTCCACTTGGCCCATATCACTTCAAACCTTTCCTATTCATGTACTTAGGAGAAAGTGAGGACTGCAGATGCTGGAGATCAGAGCTGAAAATGTGTTGCTGGAAAAGCGCAGTAGGTCAGGCAGTATCCAAGGAGCAGGAGAATCGACATTTCGGGCATGAGCCCTTCTTCAGGAATGAGGAAAGTATGCCGAGCAGGCTAAGATAAAAGGTAGGGAGGAGGGCCTTGGGGGAGGGGCGTTGGAAATGCGATCGGTGGAAGAAGGTTAAGGTGAGGGTGATAGGCCGGAGTGGGGGTGGGGGCGGAGAGGTCAGGAAGAAGATTGCAGGTTAGGAAGGTGGTGCTGAGTTCAAGGGTTGGGACTGAGATAACGTGGGGGGAGGGGAAATGAGGAAACTGGAGAAATCTGAGTTCATACCTTGTGGTTGGAGGGTTCCCAGGTGGAAGATGAGGCCCTCTTCCTCCAGCCGTCGTGTTGCTATGGTCTGGCGATGGAGGAGTCCAAGCACTTGTATGTCCTTGGTGGAGTGGGAGGGGGAGTTGAAGTGTTGAGCGACGGGGTGATTGGCTTGGTTGGTCCGAGTGTCCCAGAGGTTTCTTCCCCCACGAGGAGGCTGAAGAGTTCATCCACTTTACCAATACCTTCCACCCTGACCTCAAATTTACCTGGATCGTCTCAGACTCCTCCCTCCCCTTCCTAGACCTCTCCATTTCTATCTCGGGTGACTAATCAACACGGACATTTACTATAAACCGGCTGACTCCCACAGCTACCTAGACTACACCACCTCCCACCCTGCCCCCTGTAAAAACACCATCCCATATTCCCAATTCCTTCATCTCCACTGCATCTGCTCCCAGGAGGACCAGTTCCAATACCGAACAACCCAGATGGCCTCCTCCTTCAAAAACTGAAATGGACCCCCCGACGCAGTCGACGATGCTCTTCACCGCATCTCCTCCACTTCCCGCTCCTCCGCCCTTGAGCCCCGCCCCTCCAATCACCACCAGGACAAAACCCAACTGGTCCTCACCTACCACCCCACCAACCTCCATATACATCGTATCATCCGCCGTCATTTCCGCCACCTCCAAACGGACCCCACCACGAGGGATATATTTCCCTCCCCTCCCCTACCAGCATTCCAAAAAGACCACTCCCTCTGTGACTCCCTCGTCAGGTCCACACCCCCCACCAACCCAACCTCCACTCCCGGCATCTTCCCCTGCAACAGCAAGAAATACAAAACTTGCACCCACACCTCCCCCTTTACTTCCCTCCAAGGCCCCAAGGGATCCTTCCATATCCGCCACAAATTCACCTGCACCTCCACACACATCATTTACTGCATCCGCTGCACCTGATGTGGCCTCCTCTATACTGGGGAGACAGGCCACCTACTTGCGGAACATTTCAGAGAACACCTCTAGGACACCCGGACCAACCAACCCAACCATCCGGTGGCTCAACACTTCAACTCCCCCTCCCACTCCGCCACGGACATGCAGGTCCTTGGACTCCTCCATCGCCAGACCATAGCAACACGACGGCTGGAGGAAGAGGGCCTCATCTTCCGCCTAGGAAACCTCCAACCACAAGGGATGAACTCAGATTTCTCCAGTTTCCTCATTTCCCCTCCCCCCACCTTGTCTCAGTCCCAACCCTCAAACTCAGCACCACATTCCGAACCTGCAATCTTCTTCCTGACCTCTCCGCCCCCACCCCACTCCGGCCTATCACCCTCACCTTAATCTCCTTCCACCTATCACATTTCCAACGCCCCTCCCCCCAAGTCCCTCCTCCCTACCTTTTATCTTAGCCTGTTTGGCACACTTTCCTCATTCCTGAAAAAGGGCTCATGCCCGAAACATCGATTCTCCTGCTCCTTGGATGCTGCCTCACCTGCTGCGCTTTTCCAGCAACACATTTTCAGCTCTATTCATGTACTTATCCAAATGTCTTTTAAATGTTGCAACTGTACCTGCATCCATCACTTCCTCTGGCTGTTCATTCCACACATGAATGACCTTCTGTGAAAAAGTTGCACCTTACTTCCCTTTTGAATCTTTCTCCCCTCACCTTAAAAATATGTCCGCTCGATTTGAACTTCCCCACCTTTGGCAAAAGACCCTTGCTATTCATGGTATCTCTGCACCTCATGATTTTATAAACCTCAATAAGATCACGCCTCAAATCTTTATGTCTCAAATCCTCCATTCCTGGCAACATTCTGCTACTTACCACTCCAAAGAGCCTAACCTAAGAATCAACAGCACTAAGTAGCAAAAGATGCCACAAAATGAGTGGCTGACCGTTTTGAACAAATAAGGCCCATCCTGGGATAGGCTTCACTGGCATTGTTTCAATTTTGAGTGACAGCACGAAGCTTGGTGTTACCAGATTAGCTGACTGATATACCTTTCTCCCGATACTTTATTGCCATTGACATCCTAATCATTAATTGAATATCAGCCATTTTAAACGTGTCCCTCATGGAGATATGCATTATCTCTGAAGTATTGAAGGTGTCCAAGGAGGAAGTCATCTCAAACCTCGGTTACTATAATAGTTAGAAATTCCCACTCGTCCCTTGAATTTAGCCATGAAACATTAGAAGTTATCATTGGGGTTCGATGATCATCAACTTTATGCTTCGTAGTCTTGTCAAAGTTCAAGAATTGTGTACAGTATTCTGAAATTGAAATACAGTTAAGAAGCTCTTTGAATTTTGGATTTTTTTTTCTTTTAGATGCATAGAAAGAGAAATTGCTCAAAGTTGGTACAACCGATTTTTGAGTCCTTGATTACCCTCTGGCACTCCATTAAAATGGATGCAGAGATATTGGATAATTTTCACCAGCTCTTTTAGGTGTCAAAATGCTTTCAAGGTGGCTATGTTGGAGTCTTGAACAATAACACATTGTTTTAGCCAGTTATTGGTGAACAAAATCATCATGGTGTAAATATGTTCTGGAAACAAAAGTTCATAGAACTGGTAAAATATGATTATAGCTTTAGTTAGCTCCTAAACAGCATGAAAGAGTCTGCACAGTATCTTGCTGGATATTGCTTGCACAAATGCACTACCTGAAAGGCACCAGCCAAATTATCGATGAGGAATTTGAGCACTACTTGAAGGCATACTTAGCTTTTACTGTTGCTGCAGGTTTGAAGACGCTTTTAAGGCGCTGGCAAACTTCAATCATGAATAAATGCTGTGTGTTTCTATAGCTCTCTTGGTTCTGCCTGAATCAGACATCTGTGAGTTCAAATCTCACTCAGGGCTGATGTAAAAACATCAAAGCCAATACTCCAGTACAGATCTGCGAGGGCTGCACTGTTTCATGTGACACCTTCCAGATAAGAGATTAAACCAAGGTCCCATCCCACTTCCCAAGTAGATGTAGAAGTTCTCACGCCATTATTTAGTAAAGGAGCATGCAGTTCTGCCTTGGATCCCCTCAGCCAACAACACAATGTTCATCTGATCATGTTGCTGTTGCTGTTTTCTATGTCACAAAAGTGGCTACCCTTTGAAAATATGTCATTGCTGTAAAATACATTGTGGCATCCCACTGTAATGAAAAAAACTGCATAAATACACTTTTTCTTATCATTCTACATTATTAGACTGACTATAGGGTTCAGTTGGAAAAGAAGAGGAATTGGTCATTGACCTGTTGCTAGAAGTCTACTTGACCTTTAAACTAAATAATGGGGGAATGGATTCAGTTACTTGGAGAACTATGCAAAAATTTAAAGGGAGGGAGGGCTCAGCAGAGGTCATTGAAGTTTCCAGAACGTGTAATAATACAGAGAGTATGGAATGGGTTAGGAATCTAACCTCAGACACAGCAGATAAGAGAACAAAGATGAGAGGGTGGATAGTCAATGTAGGACTGGGGGTGTTGTACTTAAATGCACGCAGTGTTTGAAAGAAACTAAATGAACCTGTGGCGCAGATTGAAAGTGGCAGATACACAGAGATATGGCTGCAAAGGAATCAGGACTGGGAACTGAATATCCAAAGATACCCACCCAAACAAAGACAAGCAGATGGGCAGAGGGAGAAGGTTGCCTTGTTAGTAAGACATGAAATTAAATTGATAGTAAGAAGTTATATCAAGTCAGAAAACACAGAATTTGTCTGAGCAGCGTTGAGGAACAACAAAGGGAAAAATACCTTAATGGGAATTATTGACAGGTCTCCTAGCACTAGTCAGGATGTGGGGAAGAATATAAATCAGGAGATACAAAAGACATGCCAGAAAGGCATTATTACAGTAATCGTGGGGGACTTCAATGTGCAGGTAGACTGGGAAAATCAGGTTTCTAGAAAAGGAATTCATGGAATGTCTACAAGATGGTTGGCTGGAGCAACTTGTGGTAGAGTCCACTGGAGAACAGGAAATCCTGGATTCGGAGATGAGTGGTGAGGCAGACTTGGTTACGCAGCTGATGGTGAATGAGCATCGCAGAACTTCAAGAGAGTCAGGAGGCAGAGATGAATATCGAGGTCATCACTAAGGAGAAGTTGCTGGGGTAACTGAAAGGTCTGAAAGTGGATAAATCATCGAGATCAGATAGACTACACCCCAGACTTGTGAAGGAGATAGCTGAAGAGACTTTAGAGGCATTGCAGATGTTTCAGGAATTATTGGAGTCAGGGAGGTTTCCAGAAGACTGGAAAATGGCTAATTTAACCCCCTGTTTAAGAAGGCAAGGAGGCAGAATACAAGAAAGTATAGTCCAGCTAGATTGACATCTGTCGTTTGTAAGATTTTAGACCACATTATTAAGGATGAGATTTGAGGAGTATTAGGAAAGCATTGGCAAAATAGCACTGCGTCAGCATGGCTTCATCATGGAGAGATTATGTTTGACAAATCTGTTAGAACTCTTTAAGTTAGTAACAAGCTTCAGATTTCTAACATCTTTCCTTATTTCAAAAATAGTCTACACCTGTATTCTTCCTACCCAAGTGCATATTTTCCCACATTTGTATTCCATCTGCCATTTCTTTGACCTCTGTCTTACCCTGTCCATGTCCAACTGCAGCCTTCCACTTCCTCAACACTATTTGTTCCTATCTCTGTGTCTCTGGAAGCAACGCCTTCAGTTCCTTCATCAGACTTTTAATGTATGACATGAACAATTGTGGTCCCAACACTGACCCCCTGTTGAACTCCACTGGCTGCCATCCTGAAATAGACTCCTCTATCAATCGAACATTTCCTGAAGAAGGGCTTATGCCCGAAACGTTGATTCTCCTGCTCCTTGGATGCTGCCTAACCTGCTGCGTCTTTCCAGCAACACATTTTCAGCTCTGATCTCCACCATCTGCAGTCCTCACTATCTCCTCCTCTATCAATCAGCCAATTCTCAATCCATACTAATACCTTGCCCCTAACCCCATGAGCTATTATCTAATTTGCCATCTCCTGGTTGGCATCTTGTCAAAGGCCTTCTGGAAATCCAATTAGATCATGTCTACTGGCTCTCCTTTGTTTAACGTTTTTTAGATTAGATTAGATTACATTACATTAGTATGGAAATAGTCCCTTCAGCCCAACAAGTTCACACCTACCCTCCGAAGAGTAACCCACCCAGACCCATTCCCCTACCCTATATTTACTACTGACTAATGAGTCTAACACTGGGGGCAATTTAGCGTGGCCAATTCATGTAACCTGCACGTCTTTGGATTATGGGAAAAAACAGGAGCACCCGGAGGAAACCCACGGAGATGCGGGGGGAATGTATCCACACACATTCTCCACACACAGTCACCCAAGTCTGGAATTGAACCCAGGCCGCTGGTGCTGAGGGTCAGCAGTGTTTGCTTGGAAGGCACTTTGAAGTCTTAGTGCAGGGTTCTTTTAAGGTTAAAATGCAGGTTCAGTTGGCAGTTAAGAAGGAAAATGCAAAGACAGCATTCATTTCATGAGATCTTAAATCCAACAGCAGAGATGTACTGCTGAGGCTCTGTAAGTCTCTGGTGAGACTGCATTTGGAATATCGTGAGAAATTTTGAGCCCCATATCAATTTTGAGCTGTGTTGGAGTAGGTCCAGAGGAGGTTTACAAAAATGATCCCAGAAATGAAAGACATGTCACGTGAGGAGTGGTTGAGGACTCTGGGTCTGTTCTTGATGGATAATGAGGGGAATCTGATTGAAACTTACAGAATACTGTGAGGCCTGGACAACGTGCATGTGGAGAAGATGTTTCTATGAGGAAGAGAGACTAGGACCTGAGGGCACAGCTTCAAAGTGAAAGGATGACTCTTTAGAACTGAGATGAGGAGGAATTTTTTCAGTCAGAGAGTGTGAATCTGTGGAACTCAATGCTACAGAGGGCTGTGGAGGCTATGTCATTGAGTGTATTTAAGACAGAGAGAGATTAGGTTACTGATCAGTAAGACGATCAATGTGAACAGAGAGAAGGCAGGGGAGTGGGGGTTGAGAAAAAAAATCAACACAGTTGAATGGTAGATCAGACTTGATGGGCCAAATGGCCTAATTCTGTTCCTTTGTCTTATGGTCTTAAGGACATGCAGAATGACATGTAACCAGACAGATCAGCAGCAGTTGCTGTAATACACAAAGTTGAAAAGGTGAGATGGGCTTCTTCCTGAATGGACAGGACATTCCTCCTCCAACATGGTCTGTGGTGCAGTATCCAATGTAAACATCCCCTACCTCAATGCCTGAGCTATCCTTAAACCTGCTGTTGTGAGTCAGCACTTCAGAAGTGGATGCATAGAGCCCATGTATACTGTGCCATGAAAATTGAGTCTAATCAGGAGGTATGTGGTGCCTACAGGCAGTTCAAAACACAGTAATCAGTAAATACATCTTGGGTTTGATGCTAACACCAGTTTCCAAATTGCAGGAGTCTTGTTCACAGTGGGGAGGCCATGTCTAGTGGTGTTATCGCTGGACTGGTTAATCTAGAGACCCAGACAATGTTCTGGGGACCGGAGTTCAAATCCCACCATGGCAGATAGTGGAATTTGAATTGAATAAAAGCAAATAATGATGGCCAAGAATCCATTTCCGATTGCTATAAAAGCCCATCAGGTTCGTTAACGTCCTCTTGGGAAGGAAGCTGCCATTTTACCTGGACTGGCTTACATGTGACTCCAGACTCACAGCAATGTGGTTGACTCTTAACTGCCCTCTGGGCAATTAGGGATAGGGGTAATAAATGCAGCCAGTGATACCCACATCCCGTTGAATGAATAAAGAAAAGGAAAAGCTAACCTTTTCATTCTTTCACCAGAGTAACCTCCATAAAGTGTTGACAGTGTTTTTGAGCTCAAAGACAAACCAGTTACATCCACATCTGGTGGCTAAATGTCCACAGGCGTCACTCAAAGAGAGGGAGAGTGGGAAATTGTGATGCAGATCTGTTGAGTTTGTGATGGAGAAATATTGCATTTTCTTTTTGATTCAACAGGCCAGGAAATGTTCTGTCATCACCCAACCACCTTCACACTAGTTCCTACTCGGAAGGCTGTGGTGTTCCGACAAATCCACCACAGCTAGGAGAAAGTGAGGACTTTTATATATATGTGGTTGGAGAGAGAGCAGGTCATGAGATTAGGGTGTTCCTGCAAGATGCTGTGGTGGATTTGTAGGAACACTACAGCCGTCCAAGCAGGAACCAGAGAGAGAGAGAGAGCAGGCCCCATTCCAGATCACAGCAGTCATGAGATTAGGGTGTTCCTGTAAGATGCTGTGGTGGATTTATAAGTATTTATATACATTTATATACACACACAAACATATACACAGATATATATGGGGCATTTGCATAGGATCTCACAGTCTCGGGCCTTTAATCTTCACAGGCTAAATGCAGTACTTATAAATGTAAAAGGTAAAGCCTCCACAGTCCTCCTCTCTCAATGCAGAGGGATGACTGACAATGAATTTAACCTGAGGGCTACTTTGCCTCAAGTGAGGGCCGAGGTTGAGAAGGCAGATGACCTCAGCCTATGCTGGAACTGAACCTGCTCGGTTTAGGTCACATTGCATCAAAAGATCAGTCAAATGAACAGACTGATACCATACCTTTAAATGTACTCACTCCTTATAATAGTTAAAACAAACAGGAGCCAAATGGTGTGCTGGAAAATCCTAGAAACATCAGTGAAATAATGACTTGACAACATACTTTTGTATTGCTGGTCATTGACCAGGATAGTCGGCAAGTTCCCTGCTCTTCTCAAACAAACTGCCATGCCAAAATGTCCTCTCAAGACGGAGGACAGATTAATATCTGAGCTGAAAGACAGGGCCGCTGACAGTGTCTCAATCTCTCAAGATTAAACTGAGGTACCAGCTTAGTTTTCTTTTAATCATAACTGCCTGTTTCTTGTGAGTGCAAGGTTGGGAGCACATATTTCTGTTTGATAACCTTCCCTGCTCTACAGAGATGTGAAAAGTACAGCTTTTAGCTACTGGCTACTTGGAGAAGAATTCAGGTGAAAGAAAACAACACAGGATCCTGTTAGATTGATTGGGTCTAGATTAGATTAGATTTTTGATTAGACTTACAGTGTGGAAACAGGCCCTCCGGCCCAACAAGTCCACACCGACCCGCCGAAGCGCAACCCACCCATACCCCTACATTTACCCCTTACCTAACACTACGGGCAATTTAGCATGGCCAATTCACCTGAGCCGCACATCTTTGGACTGTGGGAGGAAACCGGAGCACCCGGAGGAAACCCACGCAGACACGGGGAGAACGTGCAAACTCCACACAGTCAGTCGCCTGAGTCGGGAATTGAACCCGGGTCTACAGGCGCTGTGAGGCAGCAGTGCTAACCACTGTGCCACCGTGCCGCCCACCAATAGATGAAAGGTTGCTTTGATTTAGAAAATGCTTGGCTACAGCAGAAGTAAAGGATACCTCAAATCCTGCCTTGACCATTACAGTGGGTGACACACTTCAGCTGTCAAATGAACTGCATGCACTTTCTCCCATTTCAGATGGCTATGGTCTCATTTTGCATCTGAGAAACTGGTACAGCTCTGTCAACTCACCAGGTTATTTTTATATTGCCTTTTATAACACAAATTCGACTATTGAAAGATTTCATTTCAGGGAACGTTGTTCCTTCCTCACAGAGCTGGAGTGAATGAGACGGAAAGCAGATTGGGCTGACAAAATAAGGAAGGAGGCTGAATGATTCTGTTAGTTTAAGAGTAAAGTGAAATATCAAATGCATAAATGTTTTACTAAATGCAATTAAAACTGATCACGTGGACTGTTAAAAGAAAATAGCTGCAACAAGGCTAATCCCAAATGAAGCAAAGCCAGATGGTTGCTAATGATGCCTGAGAAATTGCTTTGACACATTCCCACAAGTACTTCCACTGACTATGAGGGAGAGGTTGTGAGCAAAAGAGGCATTTCTATTCAACTCCCACTATTAACAGGGAAGAGGGAATTAAGCCAAAGTATCTTTTCTCTGACAGTCAGTGAAGAGTTTGGATATGAAGTAAAGTGTGAGATCATCATGCAAATTAACATAATTATGAAAATAAAACAAAGATAAAAGAGGAACTGACTACATTTTCAATAATAAACAGACATTGTATTGTAATTTGATTTTCATACTTATTCTTGAGATGTGGATGGCACTAGTCACTCAAATTTATTGGGCATCCTCGACTTTCTGGTGGATTATAAATTCTAGAAATTGGATCATACTGTACCTGTTTTACAAGCAGAAAATTATATCTAAGTGCCCAACATAACAGCTCGTGTGTGCACATATTTTGCAAAGAGTTACACCACATGCTACATTAGTGCAGTTTAACCAAAGGCATCAAGAGTAAGCATCTCTAACAAGTATTAGACTCTTTGAATATGCAATCAACGGTCCCTAATGCCAGTTTCAGTCTCCCTTTTGCATAATTGGATTGTGTTTGTGCAGAGAATTAGTCATGCATGCCGCAGGCAATTGCCTCAGAAACTTAGCAGCCAAAACAATGGCCCTTAAAGAAATCATCAGAGACTACAAAGCATTGGTTAGCCCACACCTGAAGAACTGTGAGCAGTTCTGGGCACTACACTTGGGAAAGATATATTGGAGAGAGTGCAGCATAATTTGTTGAAATAAAGCATGGGAGGAATGTAAAGAGTGATTAGACAAATCTGTACTATGTGCCTTGGAATGTAGATGATTAAGGGCAGATTTTATTGAAATTTCAGATATTAAAGGGAAGAGATTGTTGTGTTTGTGCTAAATTGCTGCCCTTTTTATTTATCTTGGAGCAATGCAGAGATGAGCCGAGCTTGAAATTCATGCATGTGCAATTTCCAGAGTCAGCTGGTCAATTAACCAATCAGCTCCCTGGGAAAAGTGGGAATTGGGAGTCCCTGGAGGGCAGAACCCAGAGTGTGGAGAATAGCCTGAGCTGGCCTGATTTCAGTACTTCTCTATTGATAGCTAAGGCACCCTTTGGAAGATTTAAGGTAAGGTCCTTTTAATGCCCTAGATAAAGTGATAATGAGCTGCTTTCTTGAACTGCTGCATTCCTTAGAATGTAGGTACACCCAGACGGCTGTTAGGAAGAATATTCTGAGATTTTGACCCAGTGACGCTGAAGGAGTAGCTACATTGTTCCAAGTCAGGATGGTTCATGATTTGGAGGGGAACTTGCAGGTGGTGGTATTCCCACGTACCTGTTGCTTTTGTCCTTCTTGGTACCAATTGCATCAGTTTGGAAGGTACTGATGCAGTAGCTTTACAGTTACTGCAATGTATCTTGTAGATGTTACATCATGCTTCCATTATGCTGCAGTGGTGAAGGGAGTGAATGTCGAAGGTGGTCAATCAAATAGGTTGCTTTATCCTTATGGGAGAAAGTGAAGACTGCAGATGCTGGAGATCAGAGTCAAAAAATGTGGTGCTGGAAAAGCACAGCCAGTCTGGCAACATCTGAGGAGCAGGAGGAGGTCATAGCCTAGTGGAACTATTGCTGGACTGTTAATCCAGGGACCCAGGTAATGTTCTGGGGCCCCAGGTTCGACTCCCACCATGGCAGATAGTGGAATTTGAGCTCAACAAAAATCTGGAATGAAGAATCTAATGAGCATGAATCATTGTAGATTGTTGGGGAAAAAAACACATCTGGTTCACTAATGTCCTTTAGGGAAGGAAACTGCTACCTTACCTGGTCTGGCCTATATGTGACTCTAGACCCACAGTAACGTAGTTGACTCTTAATTGCCCTCTGGGCAACTAGGGATGGGCACAGCCAGCAATATCTTCATCCCATGAATGAATAAAATAAAAATAGAGGGTCAACAATTCAAGCATCAGCTCTTCATTCCTGATGAGCTCTTCGGATGCTGCCTGACCAGCTGTGCTTTTCCAATACTACACTTTTCAACTCTGCTTTATCCTAATGTTGAACTTCTTGAGTGTTATTGGAGCTGGGCGCATCCAGGCAAATGGGGATATTACATCAAATATGGGGAATAATCCATTTCTGATTGAAGCTTTTGGGGAAGATATCCAGGCCGATAAAAAAGAGCCATTCCCTTGACACTATGCTGGAGGAAAATAGCCAGAAGCCACAATGACAGGCCAACATCAATTAAGTGCTTCAATTGGTGACAGGGTCAGCAAAATGTATCAAACCAGCAAGAACCGGCATACATGCAATTTGTTTCTCCCCAGATATTGTCCTGTGTTTTTTCAAATCTGCAAAAGAATGTGGTACTGATGGGCATCAGGCATGCATTTGTGCAAAATCTGTTTTCAAGGGCCTGGATTAAGACCAAAGTGACCTTACAAGATCGTAGCGCACCACAACATGACCAGCACTAACGTCATACAAACATATCAGTGAATTACACAGCCAACAAAGTGAAAAGCAAACTTTAGGAAATGACAAAGATTTTCATATTATCAACTTCACATACCACCTCAATGATATAACAAGATCAGAAGTTTTAACATCAATTTCATATGTCCTCAAAGACCAGTTGACTCATTTTGAAAGCCAACATTAATACAAGAGTGAATGCCAGCATACTACCACTACAGATTTTAAAAGCCATGTATCCCAACAATTGGAAATCCATTGTACAGATGACAAAAGACTGTCTCACATTCCATAATGGATTATCAATTCCATGCAGTGGCACAAGCACACTATGGTGCCAATGCACAAAGGGGTAAAAACAATGACTGCAGATGCTGGAAACCAGATTCTGGATTAGTGGTGCTGGAAGAGCACAGCAGTTCAGGCAGCATCCAAGGAGCAGCGAAATCAACGTTTCGAGCAAAAGCCCTTCATCAGGAATGAAGGGCTTTTGCCCGAAACGTCGATTTCGCTGCTCCTTGGATGCTGCCTGAACTGCTGTGCTCTTCCTGCCAATGCACAAACTCAGCTTGGATTGCCTACAATTTTCCCTTTGTAAATACCAGTGGTCCAGCAATGGCAATGGAAATCTCAGCACTATGAACATTCGAGATTGAGGTTACACCCATGGTGGTGAGAATGAAATAGCCACAAGACATTTCCCTTCGAAGACAATGGCGAATGCAACTGGTAGGGAACTATCAAGCTATGCATCAAACTGAGAGTGTGAGTCAGAAATCTGGTCTATGATATGTATTCAGCCCACCTTGTGTGAAGTCATTACTGATCATGGTGCTCCAATTCGAGGGAGCAGAGCCAGCTCAGATCAATGTACAATACACCAATCGTGCTCACAGAGCGTGAGTTAGAAAAACCTGGTAATAATTGTGTGATTTTTAATTAGTAGAGTCCCTACAGTGTGGAAACAGGCCATTTGGCCCAACAAGTCCACACCAATCCTCTTAAGAATATCCTACCCAGACCCATTCCCCCATATTTCCCCTGACTAATGCACCTAACCAATACATCCCTGAACACTATGAGCACTTTGGCATGGCCAATTCATCTAACCTGCACATCGTTGGACTGTGGGCAGAAATCCACACAGCCTCACAGCGCCAGGGAACCGTGTTCAATTCCAGCCTTGGGCGACTGTCTGTGTGGAGTTTGCACATTTTCCCCGTGTCAGCGTGGGTTTCCAGGTGCTCCGGTTTCCTCCCACAGTCCAAAGATGTGCAGGTCAGGTGAATTGGTCATGCTAAATTGTCCCTGGTATAAGGTGTATCATTCAGAGGGTCGGTGTGGACTTGTTGGGCTGAGGGTCCTGTTTCCACACTTTGGGAATCTGATCTAATACTGCTGCTGAACAGTCATCCTCTAAACAATATATTTGTTTGCAAGGTGAAATAGCCACAGGGGATTAGTTTTGCCAACTCCTTTTGCTTTTCCTGGTGGTCACCCAGCTACTCTCTGCCTGCACCTTAGGTACAATCTTCTTTTTTATTTTAAAAATATACTTTATTCATAAAATTATTTTGATATCTATAGAATTGGCGATGCCATACATGCGTATACATTCCATTTCTTTACATACAAAGATCGAAGTTAATCATTCATATATACAAGTCTCTACACTGACCATCCAGATATTTTGCTGAGGCTTCAGCGCATCCCTCAACACGTAGTGCTGGACCTTGGAATGTGCCAGTCCGCAACACTCAGTCGGGCTCAGCTCCTTCAGCTGGAAGATCAGCAGGTTTCTGACAGACTAAAGAGCGTCTTTGACCGAGTTGATGATCCTCCAGACACAGTTGATGTTCGTCTCGATGTGCGTCCCGGGGAACAGACCGTACAGCACAGAGTCCCGTGTCATGGCGCTGCTCGGGACGAACCTCGACAGACACCACTGCATTCGTCTCCAGACTTCCTTTGCTTAGGCGCATTCCAGAAGGAGGTCTGTCACAGTCTCATCCCCTCCAAAGCCGCTTTGAGGGCAGCATGCGGTGTGGCAGACAGTCCAGGCATGCATAAAGAATGTCATAGGCAGAGCTCTTCTCACCAGCAGCCAAGCCATGTCTTGGTGTTTGTTGGAAAGTTCTGGCAACGAGGCATTCTGCCAAATGGCTTTGACAATCTGCCCAGGGAACCGCTCGATAGGATCCACCCTCTCCTTTTCCCAAAGGATCTTGAGGACACTGCATACTGACCACTTCCTGATGGACTTGTGGTCAAAGGTGTATTTCTTCATAAATTTCTCCACGAAGGACAGGTGATACGGAACGGTCCAACTACTAGGAGCGTTCCACGGCAGCGAGGCCAGGCCCATCCTTCACAACACCGGGGACAGGTAGAACCTCAGTACGTAGTGACACTTGGTGTTTGCGTACCGGGGATCCATGCACAGCTTGATGCAGCCACACACAAAGGTGGCCATCAGGGTGAGGGTGGCATTGGGGGTGTTTTTTCTCCAATTGCCCAGATTTTTATACATCAAGTCCCTTTAGACCCTGGCCATCTTTGATCTCCATATAAAATGGAAGATGGCCCGGGTGACTGCGACGGCACTGGTTCTGGGAATAGGCCAGACCTGTGCCACATATAACAACACTGACAGTGCCTCACACCTGATGACCAGGTTTTTACCTGCGATGGAGAGTGACCGTGGCTTCCATCTGCCCAGTTTCTGCCTCAATTTCCTGATACGTTCCTCGCAAGATTTGGCATACGCCCCAGCCGCCCCCCCCCCCGAACCAAATACCCAGCACATTCAGATGGTCAGTCCTGATGGTGAATAGGATGGAGGATTGGTCAGCCCAGTTCCCGAAGAGCATGGCCTCGCTCTTGCCTCGGTTTACCTTGGCCCCCGAGGCCCGTTCGAACTGGTCACATATGCACATGAGTCTGTGCGTGGACAGCGGCTCCGAGCAGAAACGGTGACATCATCCATGTACAGGGAAGCCTTAACCTGCAGGCCCCCGCTGCCAGGAATAGTCACCCCTCTCAGGCTCACATCCTTCCTGATGGATTCGGCAAATGGCTCTATGCAGCATACAAACAAGGCAGGTGAGAGGGGGCAGCCCTGCCTGACTTCAGGTCTGACTGGGAAGTTTTCTGAATCCCATCCTTTGATTGAGACTGCACTGTCTATGTTGGTGTAGAACAGGTTGATCCAATTGCAGATTCCCTCCCCACAGCCCATTTTGGAGAGAACATATACGTATGTGATATCCTGTCAAAGGCTTTCTCCTGGTCCAGGCTGATGAGGCAGATGTCCAGTCCCCTGTCCTGCATGTACGCGATCGTATCCCTGAGGAGTGCGAGACGCTCAGCAATTTTCCTGCCCCGCTACAGCACAGATTTGGTCAGGGTGGATCACTGCTCCCAGAGCCGACCTGACCCGGTTGGCGATGACCTTTGACAACATTTTGTAATCCACAATCAACAGTGAGATCGGTCTCCAATTTCTGATTTCCTCCCTCTTCCCCTTCCGCTTGTAGATGAGAGTGATGATGCCTTTCCTGATGCATTCACTCATGGTACCTGCCCGAAGCATACAGACATACACCTCCAGCAGGTCCTGGCCTATCAAGTCTCACAGAGCAGAATAGAGCTCGACTGGTAAGCCGTCACTTCCGGGAGTTTTATTCTTTTCAAAGGACTCGAGGACCTTGGTCAGCTCATCCAGAGATAGTGGCTGGTCCAGCCTCTCCCGTGTTCTGTTGTCTAAGACCTCTGTGATAGAGGATAGGAACGACTGGGAGGCCACACTGTTGGTTGGCTTCGAGTCGTACAGACTGGCATAGAAGGATTTGCTGATCCTCATGATGTCAGACTGAGATGACGTTACCGAGCCATCTTCTTCCTTCAGGTTGCTGAGCACGGAGCTCACTTTGTGCACCTTCTGGAAGAAGAAATGTGAGCACGTCTCGTCCTGCTCCACCGAGCGGACCGTGGACCGGAAGATTATCTTGGCGGCCTCTGAGGCAAAAAGAGAGGCTTGCTGGCCCTTCACCTTCCGGGGGTCCTCCGTGACATCGACCCCCATAGTCTGCAGCAGGAGCAGGTTCTGCATACTTTCCTGGAGCTGGGACAATTTTGACCACCTCTCTCTCACCTCCTGATCACCTTTGAGGCTGAAGAACCTCTTGATGTTCCCTTTTACTGTTTCCCACCAGTCCACTGGGGACTCAAAGAGGGGCTTCACGGTTCTCCAACCTGCGTAATCCCTCTTGAGCTCCCTGAAACTTTAATCTTTGACACACCCAGTATTACAGGTCATACTGCACTCCTTGATACCAGGCCTATGACAATCCATCTTCAGTGTGGCTGACTGCTTCCAGGCTCTCAAAGTGTCTGTCTTAGTCGCCCTCTCCTAGATGAAGAGTTGGCGCAAGGGGCAGTGATTCAGATTTTTTGATCATTACGATCTTTTCTGAAGCAGGGGTAACCTGTTCAAGAGCAGCTGGTTTCATGTGAATGGAAAGGGATCAATATCTTGATAGCCAGGTTTGTTAGTGCTGCAAGGGATGGGTTTAAACTAGATTGGCAGTGGGGTAGG
The DNA here is from genome assembly GCF_020745735.1 of Hemiscyllium ocellatum. Classification (NCBI taxonomy): domain Eukaryota; kingdom Metazoa; phylum Chordata; class Chondrichthyes; order Orectolobiformes; family Hemiscylliidae; genus Hemiscyllium; species Hemiscyllium ocellatum. The sequence continues at coordinate 12,767,111 of NC_083415.1, read as the reverse complement.
ATCCTCAACAGCAGAGAGGCAAGTGTGAGGCTGGAAGGAGATACAGTAATCAGACATAGAAAAGAGAAGAGACATGTCATCCTGGAACACGACAGGGAGCAAGGAATGCCTGTTGGATTAAATTGCATTTATTTCAATGCAAGAGGGCTGACAGGTAAGGCCAATGAATTCAGGGAGTGGATAAGTACGTGGGACTGGGATACTATAGCTTTTACAGAAACATGACTAAGGGAGGGCAGAACTGACAACGTAATGTGCTTTAGGCACAAAAGAGGTGGTGGAAAGAGGAGAGGGGAGTTGCTTTTTTTGATGAAGGCGAGTATCACAGCATAAATCAGTAAAGAAATAACTGAAGGATCTTCCAGTGAGGTTTTGTGGATGGGACTAAGAAATAAGAAGGAGATGGTGACGTTATTGAGGTTGTACTACAGGGCCCCAAATAGTCAATGGGAATTAGAGGGACAACTAAGCAGGGAGACTGGGGAGACTTGCAGGAGCAATAGGGTTGTCATAATAGAGGATTTAATTTTCCTAACGCAGACTGCGACTGTCATAGCATTGAGAATTTAGATAGGGTGAAATTTGTTAAGTGTGTTCAGGCAAGTTTCCTCAAGCATCATATAAAAGGTCCTACTCGGGAAGGGGCAAAACTCGACCTCGGAAAAGTCTTCGGAAATAGGGCCGGACAGGTGACTGAGGTGATGGGGTTAGGGTGGAGCACTTGGAGACCAGTGACCATGGTTCTATTAATTTTAAAATAGTTATGGAGAGGGACAAAACTGGTCCACATGTTCAAGTTCTAAATTGGGGCAATACAAATTTTGATGAGATGAGATAGGAGCTTGCAGGGGTTGATTGGAATATTTTGTTTGCAGGCAAAGGGACCTCTGGCAAGTGAAAGGTCTTTAAAAAATGAGATAACTAGAGTCAAGGTCTATATGTTCCTGTGAGGGTGAAGGGCAAGGTCAGCAGGAATAGGGAACCCTGGATGACAGGAGGTATTGAGGGTTTGGCCAGAAAAACAAAGGAGGTATGGCTCAGATGCAGGCAGCTGGGATCAAGAAATTCCCAAGATGGATATATGGGATACAAGTGTTTACTGAAGAAGGAAGTCAGAAAGGGGAAAGGGGGGCACATGTTAGCCTTGGCTGAAAAGATTAGGGTGAACCCAAAGAGTTTCTTTAAGTATATGAAAGGAAAAAGAATAGCAAGACAGAAAATATGATCCTTCAAGGACCAAAGTGGTCATGTATGTGTGGAACTTCAGGAGATGGGCAAGTCCACAATTAATATTTCTCCTCTGTGTCTATCATAGAGAAAGACATTAAGATCTGTGAACTTTGGGAAGTTAATGGTGATATTTTGGGGATAGTTTATATCACAGTAGAGGTGGTGTTGGACGTATTAGTATGTATGAAGGTGATAAATCTCCTGGTCCTGACCAGATATATCCAAGAACACTATAAGAGGCTAGAGAAGAAATTGCGGGGGCCGTGGCTGATAGTTTTGCATCATCATTAGACACAAGTGAGGTCCTGGAAGACTGGAGGGTAGCGAATGTTGTGCCATTATTCAAGAAGGGCTGCAAAGAAAAGTCTGGGAAATATAAACCAATAAGCCTAATATCTGGGGTAGGTAAATTCTTGAGAAGATTCTGAGGCATTGCAATCAGAGGGAGCAGAGGGTACCTGACATACGCAGGGCAGATGAAAGTGTGCCGAACCTGTGGGAGGTCAGGCCACATGACGGCAGTATGTAAGGTCACCATTTGTCAGAACTCCAAGAAGGAGGGTCACCTGACCAAGGAATGCAAAGTGGCCAAGAACTGCAATCTGTATGGAGAGGCGGGCCAGGTGTACAAGGCCTGCCTGAGACGAGGGGCCACCACCTACGCACAGATGGCCGGAAGCGGCAATACGAACTGTGAACCTCAAAAGGCCAGCAAGGTACCACAAACCAGCAGGGGAACAGTGCCTGGGGACACCCAGAAGGATGGAGCAGAGCAGACATCAGCCAGCGGGGAAGTGCATTAGACAATCCAAGCTCCCACAGGACAGACAGAGGAAATGGAGGAGGAGCAAACCAAGGAGGCAGAGGAGTGGATTCCTGTAAAAAGCAGGAAGAGGAAACCTGGCCAGGTCCCCAAAGCCACCCAGCAAAGGGGGAAACAACACCTGCATGAGGAGGATACAGCCAGCTCTTCAGATGGTGAGGATGGGCGTAAGGAGGGTCATCACCAGAGGTGGGAGACAGAGTGCCGCAGGGACAAAGGAGGGCAGCACCCCCCCAAACAGGGAATGACGAACCCTGAGGGGGCTGGTAAAGACCACCACCCACCTGGTGAGAACCAGGAAGTATCCACCGTCTCATAGCTCCAGGTAACTGGGAGCAGTGATCCTCGGACAGCCCCACTGTCAGACAGAGAATGGGACTGTGCGAACCCTGGTCCTGACCTGAAGACACCAGAGCAGGGAAATGCTTGCAACGTGGAGCCGGACAGCTATCTCAGCCCTGCGAGTGTCCAGCAGTTCGCGTTCACCACAGGAATGCAGATAGCTACCCCAGAGAGGCAGGACCAGCAGCAAATGGACACTGGTAACCTGATAAGCTGTTAAAATGGGGTTAAAAATTGTCAGCATTAATGTGCATAGCATTAAATCTGCTACGCAATGTGTCTCTACGTTGGTCTTCCTCGCCAACGTTAAAGCCGATGTCCTGTTTCTACAGGCGTGTGGGATACCACACCTCAGCAGCTACAGGAGGTGGGCTGTCAGTTCGATCAGGGGACAGCGATGGACACCTGCCTCATCAGCCTGGACCAGGAGAAAGCCTTGGTATCACATATGCATGTGAGAGATATTCTCTCCAAAATGGGCTTTGGGGAGGGAATCCGCAATTGGATCAGACTGCTCTACACCAACTTTGTCAGAGCAGTCTCGAACAATGGGTGGTAATCAGTTAGCTTCCCAGTCAGATCTGGAGTCAGGCAGGATTGCCCTCTCTCTCCTGCCTTGTTTGTGTGCTGCATAGAGCCATTTGCCGAGCCCATCTAAAGGATGCGAGCCTGAGAGGGGTGACTATTCCTGGCAGTGGAAGTCTGCAGGTTAAGGCCTCCCTGTAAATGGATGACGTTGCCGTTTTCTGCTTGGATCCGCTGTCCGTGCACAGACTCATGTGCATATGTGACCAGTTCGAACGGGCTTCGGGGGCCAAGGTAAATCGAGGCAAGAGCGAAGCCATGTTCTTCGAGAACTGGGCCGACCAATCCTCGATCCCTTTCACCGTCAGGACTGACCACCTGAAGGTGCTGGGTATTTGGTTTGGAGGGGCTGGGGCATGCGCCAAGTCTTGGGAGGAGCGTATCAGCAAAGTGAGGCAAAACTGGACAAATGGAAGCTATGGTCACTCTCCATTATGGGAAAAAACCTGGTCATCAGTTGTGAGGCACTGTCAGTGTTGTTATATGTGGCACAGGTCTGGCCAATTCCCAGAACCAGTGCCGCCGCAGTCACCCGGGCCCTTCCATTTTATATGGAGATCAAAGATGGCCAGGGTCTAAAGGGACTCGATGTATAAAAATCTGGGCAATTGGCGAAAAAACACACCCAATGACACCCTCACCCTGATGGCCACCTTTGTGTATGGCTGCATCAAGCTGCGCATGGATCCCCGGTACGCAAACACCTAGTGTCACTACGTACTGAGGTTCTACCTGTCCCCGGTGTTGCGGGGGATGGGCCTGGCCTCGCTGCCGTGGAACGCTCCAAGTAGTTGGACCGTTCCGTATCACATGTCCTTCGTGGAGAAATTTATGAAGAAATACACCTTTAACCACAAGTCCATCAGGAAGTGGTCAGCATGTAGTGTCCTTGAGACCCTTCAGGAAAAGGAGAGGGTGGATCCTGTCAAGCGTTCCGGGGGCAGACTGTCAAAGTCATTTGGCAGAATGCCTCATTACCAGAATGTTGCAACAAGCACCAAGACATGGCTTGGCTGGTGGTGAGAAGGGTTCTGCTTGTGAGATCCTTTATGATCTCTGCCCAGAATCTCTGCTGCACCGCACATTGCCCGCGAAGCGGGTGTGGAGGGAACGAGACTGTCACACACCTCCTTCTGGAATATGCCTACAGAAAGGAAGTCTGGAGACGAATGCAGTGGTGTTTGTCGAGGTTCGTCCCGAGCATCTCCGTGCTCTACGGTCTGTTTCCTAGGACGCACACCGAGACGAACATCAATTGTGCCTGGAGGATCATCAACTCAGTCAAAGACGCTCTCTGGTCTGTCCGAAACCTGTTGACCTTCCAGCTGAAGGAGCTGACCCCGACTGAGTGTTGCAGACTGGCACATTCCAAGGTTCAGGACTAGGTGTTGAGGGATGCGCTGAAGCTTGGGGCAGCTGCCGCCAAGGTGCGGTAGGGAAGTACCACCGTGTAACGTCTGCCTGCCAAAGAGGAACAGGGGCTCATGCAGAAAGTGGGCTCCACTGATGCCTCAGCTAAATATCTGGATGGTAAATGTACAGGCCTGTATATATGAATGATTAATTCCGATTTCTTTATGTTAAAGGAATGCAAAGTGCGCCTATGAATGGCACCACGAATTGTACAGATCATCAAAGTATTTTATGAATAATGTATATTTTTCAAATTAAAAAAAAGTTGATGTCTCTCCTGTAATGGCATGAGCAGAACTGTACACAATATTCCAAGTGTGGACGCACTAGCATTTTGGACAGTTGCAGCATGACATTGTGGCTCTGGAACTCAATCCCTCTACCAATGAAACCTAACACACCGTGTGCCTTCTTAACAGCGCTATCTACCTGGGTGGCAACTTTCAGGGATCTATGTACATGGACTCCAAGATCCCTCTGCACATCCACACTACCAAGAATCCTTCCATTGACCCAGTACTCTGCCTTCCTGTTATTCTTCCCAAAGTGAATCACCTCACATTTAGCTGCATTCAACTCCATTTGCTACCTCTCAGCCCAATTCTGCAGTTTATCCAAGACCGCCTGCAACCTGTAACATTCTTCCACACTGTCCATTACTCCACTGACTTTAGTGTCATCTGCAAATTTATTAACCCATCCACCTATGTCTGCGTCTAAGTCGTTTATAAAAATAACAAACAGCAGTGGCCCGAAAACAGATCCTTGTGGCACACCACTAGTAACCGGACTGCAGGCTGAATATTTTCCGTCAACCACCACTCGCTGCCTTCTTTCAGAAAGCCAGTTTCTAATCCAAACTGCTAAATCACACTCAATCCCATGCCTCTGCATTTTCGCCAATAGCCAACCATGTGGAACCTTATCAAAGGCTTTACTGGAGTCCATGTACACCACGTCAACTGCCCTACCCTCATTTACATGCTTGGTCACCTTCTCAAAAAAACTCAATGAGGTTTGTGAGACACGACCTGTTCTTGATGAAACCATATTGACTATCTGAAATCAAATTGTTGCTTGCTAGATGATTATAAATCCTATCTCTTATAATTCTTTCCAAACCTTTCCTACACCAGAAGTCAGGCTCACTGGTCTATAATAGCCTGGGTCATCTCTACTACCCTTCTTGAACAAGGACACAACATTTGCAATCCTCCAGTCCTCTGGTACTGAACATGTAGACAATGATGAGTCAAATATCAAAGCCAAAGGCTTTGCTATCTCTTCCATAGCTTCCCAGAGAATCTTTGGATCAATCCCATCTGGCCCAGGGGAGTTGACTACTTTCATTCCTTCTGGAATTGATAATATCTTTTCTTAACTAACCTCAATCCTTTCTAATCTAATATCTTGTACCTCATTCTTCTCCTCTACAATATTCTCCTTTTCCTGAATGAATACTGATGAGAAATGTTCATTTAGCACGTCTCCGATCTCCACAGGGTACACACTCAACATCCCACTTCTGCCTTTGACTAGCCCTATTCCTATCCTAGTCATCCTTGTCTTCCTCACATACCTATAGAAAGCTTTAGGGTTTTCCTTTATTCTATCTGCTAAAGACTGCTCGTGTCCTCTCTTTGCTCTTCTTAACTCTCTCTTTAAATCCTTCCCAGCTAATCTGTAACTCTCTTTCACCATCTGAACCATCTTGTCTCATCAACACAAAAGCCTCCTTCTTCAACTTAATCAGAGATGCAATTTCAGTGGTAAATCACGGTTCCCTTACCTTATCACTTCCTCCCTGCCTGACAGGGACATTACTATCAAAGACACACAATATCTGTTCCCCTATCAAGGATGTGCAGTATCTGTCGGTATGGACCAGTTTGGGCCAAAGGGTCTGTCTCTGTGCTGTATGACTCTATGACATAGTTCTTTGTTTTATTAAATGAGCACCATCTCTTCTGATAGAAATACCATGTTGAAAGTAGAACTCCCATTCTGGCAGATCGCTAAGGCAGATCACTGGATGATCTGGATCAACATCAGTGGCCTTTGAAAAATAAGTGACTCCCCAATCCAGGATCAGAACCCATCATGGTGGCAGCAGGTCACAAATATCGTATCACCTTGGAATAGAAGGTTTCAAAACTGAAGGATTCTGAAGAAGGACCAAAACATTAACTCTGCTGTCTCTCCAAAGATGCTGCGCAGTTTTCCCAGACATTTCTGTTTTTGCCAATGAGTTTTTACTTTGCATATATCCATTTAAAAGATCTTGCCAATATCAGCCAAAGTTGACTCTTCGGTAGACAGGCAGGAGGCTGGAAGAACACAGCAAACCAGGCACCGTCAGGAGGTGGAGAAGTCACCATTTCAGGTGTAACCCTTCCTCAGGACCAGGGTGGGTGTAGAGCATGCTGCAGATAAAGGGGGTGGTAGGGCCAGGGTGGTGAAATGGGGATAGGTGTGACCTGGTTGGTCAATGGGAGTAATGAATCCGGTTGGCAGCAAGAAGCAGTGGAAGGGAGGGGCAGGTGCTGGGCAGGGAGTCAGGGAATGGGAAGGGAGGTTATTTGAAATTGAAGAACTCAATGTTGAGTCCTCCAGGTTGCAAGTTGCCCAAGCAGAAGCTGAGGTGTTGTTCCTCCAACGTTCGGTTTGATTCACTGTGGCAATGGAGGAGGCGAAGGACGTTCATGTCAGAAAGGGAGTGGGAAGGGGTATTAGTGTGGGTGGTGACAGGGAGGCCTGGTTGGCCCTTGCGGGCCTGGTTGAGATGCTCGGCAATCCGTTCCCTAAGTTTATGTTCAGTCTCCCCGATGTAGAGAAGACCATGTCGGGAGCACCTGATGCAGTAAACTAAATTGGAGGAGATGCAGGTGAACATCTGTCTCACCTGGAAGGATGTTTAGAGCTCTGGATGGAGGTGAGGGGAGTGGTGTACTGGCAGATTTTGCATCTTTTCTGCTTGCAGAAAAAGGTACCTGGGAGTTTGGGAGCGTCGATGGGGAGAATGGTGCAAACCAAAGACTGTCGAAGGGAACAGCCCTTGCAGAAGGCAGAGAGGGATGGGAGGGGAAGATGTTCTTGGTGGTGGGGTTTAGTTGGAGTTGGTGGAAATGTTTAAGTATGATGCGTTTGATGCAGAGACTTTTGCATCTTTTCTGGTTGCAGGGGAAGGCTGAATCTTCAAGCCAGTTTAATTATTTACAAGCACCTTGTTAAAGTATGGTTACCATTGCGATGAGCTGTTAGGTCAAATCTCTAATAGCAAGCATAGACAATTAACAGGGAACATCTGTTTTATTTTCTTTTATAATGTGTTGCTTACTTTGCTTTTTGGTTTTGCCATCCACTTCATCAATTGGGCAAATTATAAAAATACCAAAACACCCTCTCCAAATGGTGGCTTTAGTTGGATGAATTTGTTCAACAAAACAGAAATTATAAGCCACCATGGGAGTAAAGTGTCAACATTAAAAAAAACACCAGGACAACAAATGGTATAATTTTTCATTTCAAACAGTTCTTGTGGATGAACACCTGTTTTCAGCGCTGCCGTTTAACGTGGTTTAATGGATCAGAGTGAGAGGAGAGAATGAGTGCAATTTATAGCCTGGGAGGTTTATTAACCCATCATTGTTCTGCTGCCTGATTACAAAAGCAGGCTAAAACTAATTTCACTAACTTTTTCCCTCTTTCGCCCTCATGCACACTGTCTCTTTTTTCTCTGCAGAAGTCAGCATTTTCTTTTTAAGAGTCAGATTTAATTGTCATGTGTATTTAAGTGTAGGAATACATAGTTTAGTGAAAAGTGCCCATTTCTTAGGAAGGGTGTACTGGCCCTGGAATAGGTCTGGAGGAGGTTCGCAAGAATAATCCCAAGAATGAACAGCTTGACATATGAGCTGTTTGAGGACTCTGGGTCTACACTTGATGGAGTTTAGAAGGATGATCGGGGATCTAATTGAAACTTACAGAATCCTGAAAGGCCTGGACAGACTGGGTTTTGGGAAGATGTTTCCATTGGTAGGAGAGACTGGGACCTGAGGGCACACTATTAGAGTAAAGGGAAGACCCTTTAGAATGGAAATGAATGTTGGCCAGAACAGCAGGCAATTCATTTGTTTTGATTCAAAAGATCTCCATGAGTTCTTTTAAATGGGTGCTTCAGTTCAAAAGTTTGTTTGAAAGAGCAACCTCCTACAGTGTAGCACTGTTGGAGTGTTAGTCTAGATTTGCATGCCAAATTTCTGGAGTGAGACTTCAACCTGTAGAGTAAAAAATGAGGTCTGCAGATGCTGGAGATCACAGCTGCAAATGTGTTGCTGGTCAAAGCACAGCAGGCCAGGCAGCATCTCAGGAATAGAGAATTCGACGTTTCGAGCATAAGCCCTTCATCGAGACTTCAACCTACTGCCTTCTGACTCAGAAGGAACTGTGCTACCCGAGTCACAGCAAACATCAAGACATTTTATTGCCCTGATGAAGGGCTTTTGCTCGAAACATCGATTTTACTGCTCCTCGGATGCTGCCTGAACTGCTGTGCTTTTCCAGCACCACTGATCCAGAATCTGGTTTCCAGCATCTGCAGTCATTGTTTTTACCTATTTCATTGACCTGTCCCTTTGTTTTCAATGACAGTTTTAGAGTTAATGATCTCTCATCACTGATACCCTCACCACAAGAAATAATTATTTGTTACAATATAGTGGCCAATACCCAAACACCATCAAAGAAAGGATTCTCTCAGAAGGTACTCAGCACCTTCACACAGATCTCAAGGTCCAGTCATACAATCGGGAGTAAGGAATAGCCATTAGTTTTATAGAAGAAGAAGAAAATGCAAAATTCATCAACATTAAAAAAATCCTCTCTTTAATTGGGCTGATGATAAACATCAATGACAAAGCACACCTATGTTTCAATCTTAAGATGCATAAAACTCACAAACAGACATTGTGCAACAAAATGTCATTATCCCTTAGGGAGCAAAAATAATTTAAGTATAGAATTGTAGAATTCTACAACCCTTCAGTCTAACTCGTCCGTGCTGAGCTGATATCCTAAATTAATTTAGTCCCCTTTGCCAGCATTTGGCCCATATCCCTCCAAACCCTTCCTATTCATATACCCATCCAGATGCCTTTTAAACCTTGTAATTGCACCAGCCCGCACTACTTCCTCTGGCACCTTATTGCATGCATGCACCACCCACTGTGTGAAAATGTTACCCCTCAGGTCCCTTTTATATCTTTCTCCTCTCACCTTAAACCCATGCCTTCTCGTTTTGGACTCGCCTACCCTGGGAAAAAGACCTTGGCTATTCACCCTATCCATGACCCTCATGATTTTATAAACCTCTATAAGGTCACCCCTCAGCTTCCAACACTCCAGGAAAAAGAGCCCCAGTCTATTCAGCCTCTCCCAAGAGTTAACCATTTTCAATATAATGGGAGGAATTTTGGTTGATTATACTAAATGCAGAATTAAAGGCCCTAATGTTTTTAAACACTGGTATGATGCGCATTGCCTTTGGAATCTTGCCAGATCTTATAAATATTTTCACAAGACATTTGCTGTCAGGGTGGACAACATCATGGTATATGGTGTGGATAAACAGGAGTACAATTAAAAACGAGAAGCCATCTGAAATCCTGCCAGTAAAAATATATCAAGCTGAGTAGGATATAATTAAATTCTAGGAGCGAGCAGTGAAATATGTGGGTCATCAAATCTCTGCAGATCAGCTAAAATAAGATGCTTTTCAGGTTGTAGCAGTGGGGCCCAAATTGGATAGACCCGGAAAACAAGCGTGAGGATCTGGATGTACAATTAACCCATGCCCATTGATTGAAACATTGGCAGCATGCCAACTTTTCGCTGCCAGCTTATTATGGAGCCAAGCCAACTTGGTATTATTGTAACTCAGTCATAGTCCAGACACATTGTCCTTGACAAGGTGTTGTTGAACCATCTTAACCACTGAGGATGGATTTTTACAGGCTATTGCTGGCAGGTCTGTGGGTGAGAAGCTGGACAATTGCCTGAGTGGTCTCCATACTGGACTTCTCCCCTCCATATCCTCTTTTCTAGATTAGAGTGGTGCTGGAAAAGGCAGCATCCGAGGAGCAGGAAATCGATGTTTTGGGCAAAAGCCCTTCATCAGGCGTCGAGGCAGAGTGCCTGCAGGGTGGAGAGATAAATGAGAGGAGAGTGGGGTTTGGGAGAAAATAGCATAGAGCACAATAGGTGAGTGGGGGTGAGGATGAAGGTGATAGGTCTGAGAGGAGGGTGGAGTGGATAGGTGGAAAGGAAGATACGCAGTAGACAAGTCATGGGGACAGTGCTGAGCTGGAAATTTGGAACTGGGGTGAGGTTGGGGAAGGGGAAATGAGGAAACTGGTGAAGTCCACATTGATGCCCTAGGGTTGACGTGTTCCGAGGCAGGAGATGAGGCGTTCTTCCTCCAGGCATTGGGTGGTGACGGAGCAGCGGTGAAGGAGGCCGAGTGGGAGGGGGAGTTGAAATGTTGGGCCACAGGGTGGTGTGGTTGATTGGTGCGGGTATCCCTGAGGTGTACCCTAAAGCGCTCTGCTAGGAGGTGTCCAGTCTTTCCAATGTAGAGGAGACCACATCAGGAGCAACGGATACAATAAATGATATTGGTGGATGTGCAGGTAAAACTTTGATGGATGTGGAAGGTTCCTTTGGGGCCTTGGATGGAGGCCAGGGAGGAAGTATGGGCGCAGGTTTTGTAATTCCTGCTGTGGCAGGGGAAGGTGCCAGGACAGGAGGGTGGGTTGTTGGGGATGGGGCACCTGACCAGTTAGTCACGGAGGGAATGGTCTTTGCGGAAGGTGGAAATGGGTGGGGAGGGAAATATATCCCTGGTGGAGGAGTCCATTTGAAGGCGGTGGAAATGTCGGTGGATGATTTGCTTCATGTGAAGGTTGGTAGGGTGGAAGGTAAGCACCAGGGAGTTCTGTCCTTGTTACAATTGGAGGGGTGGGGCCTGATGGCAGAGGTGCAGGATGTGGACAAGATGCGTTGGAGGGCATCTTTAACCACGTGGGCAGGGAACTTGTGGTCTCTAAAGAAGGAGGCCATCTGGTGTGTTCTGTGGTGGAACTGGTCCTCCTGGGAGCAGATACGGCAGAAGCGGAGGAATTGGGAATAGGGGATGGCATTTTTGCAGGAGGTAAGGTGGGAAGAGGTGTAATCCAGGCAGCTGTGGGAGTCGGTGAGTTTGTAAAAAATCTCGGTGTCAAGCCAGTCCGCATTAATGGAGATGGAGAGGTCCAGGAAAGGGAGGGAGGTGTCAGAGATGGTCCGGGTAAATTTAAGGTCAGGGTGGAATGTGTTGGTGAAGTTGATGAATTGCTCAACCTCCTTGCGGGAGCACAAAGTGGCACCAATGCAGTCATCACTGTAGCGGAGGAAGAGGCGGAGAGTGGTGCCGATGTAACTATGGGAGATGGACTGTTCTACGTAGCCAACAAAAAGGCAAGCATAGCTGGGGCCCATTCAGGTATCCATGGCTACCCTTTTGGTCTGGAGTAAGTGGGAGGATTCGAAGGAGAAATTGTTTAGGGTGAGGACGAGTTCAGCCAAACGAATGAGAGCGTCGGTGGAAGGGTACTGTTGGGGACATCGGGAGAGAAAGAAACTGAGGGCCTTCAGCCCCTGGTCATGGCGGATGGAGGTGTAGAGGAATTGGATATCCTTGGTGAAGATGAGGCATTGGGGGCTGGAGAAACGGAAGTCTTGGAGGAGGTGGAGGGCATGGGTGGTGTCTCGAACATATGTGGGGAGTTCCTGGACTAGGAGGGATAGGACAGTGTCGAGGTAGGTAGAGATGAGTTCGGTGGGGCAGGAGCATGCTGAGACAATGGGTCAGCCAGGGTGGTCAGGCTTGTGGATTTTGGGAAGGAAATAGAACCGGGCGGTATGAGGTTCCCGGACTATGAGGTTGGAAGCTGTGGTTGGGGCATCTCCTGAAGTGATGAGGTTCTGTATGGTCTGGGAGGTGATGGGGGGGTGGGGTCATGGTCGAGGAGGCGGTAGGAGGAGATGTCTTTGAGTTGGCGTCTGGCTTCAGCGGTGTTGAGGTCCGTGAGCCAGACTATCATTGCACCCCCTTTATCTGCTGGCTTGATGGTGAGGTCCATATCCTCTGTCCTGTCTGCAATTATACAGGGGCAGGTGACACCTAGCTGTTCCCATTTACCCTTGTCTCCAATTGATACTGCTAAGTAACCAATCAAGTGGCAATTAGTTGGGCGGCTTGGTGGCTCAATGGTTAGCGCTGCTCTTTCACAGCACCAGGGATCCGAGTTTGACTCCACCCTCAGGCGACTGTCTGTGTGGAGTTTGCACGTTCTCCCCGTATCTGCGCAGGTTCCCTCCAGATGCTCTGGTTTCCTCCCACAGTCCCAAGATTGTACGTTAGGTGCATCAGCAATGGGAAATGCAGGGTTAGAGGGAGAGGATAGGGGAGTGGGTTTGGGTTGCATGCTCTTCTGGAAGTGCAAACTTGATGGGCCAAATGGCCTCCTTCCAGACTGTAGAGATTAAATTCCATTCTAACTAAGTGGCCATTTAGAAGTTATTTTTAATTCCAGCTCCAGGTCTGAGGGTAGCGGAGGTCCAGGAAAGGAGAGGAAGTCTAGAGGATTAGCTTGCTCAGACAGGGGTTGGTTGGAGTCGGGGTGTCTCCATTACTGTGCTCCTTCCAAGATCAGGCACCTTTAAAGGACTCTGGTTTTCCCCTAATTATATTGTTCCTCCATTGCCCTCACCTCCACTGCCTGGATCCTTTCCCCATCTCCTCATGACAAATCTCCACATTTTCCTGAATTATTGGGTTCTAGCAAATTGACAAAGGCAACTGTCTGTAGACAAAATGGTGGCCAGGTGATAACATTGGAACTACAGAGTGTGAGACAAGATTTCGGCTCAAATGGAGGTCAGAAGTTTCACCTCCAGCCTATCAATGCACGTGAGCACATGGGAGGCATCCCTGAGTTCCTGCTAACATCTCCAGAGTCATGGAGGGAAATGTTACCATCAGAAACATTCTGCTTTTAGTGGCCTGCTGGACTACTTCAGCCTGTAGTTAAAGGTCAACCGCATTACTGAGATTCTCAAAACAAATATAGATCAGGCCGTGCCAAAGAAAGATACTAGGTTTCCTTACCCAAATGGCATTTACAGAATCAGAATTGTTATTGCTACAATCCAGGAGTGACCAAGCCATCATTACTGACCTAGCTTCTCATTCTAGATTTAGTCAATGAAACAAATTAACTCATTCATCTGTATCATTAGTCAAGGTCTTTGAGTTGCTCATTCAATAACAGAGTCATAAAGCTAATGTTTTCTTCAGCTCCGCTCATTACTGCACATTATCAGCAGTGGAGCCCAAGTTAGTAATTTTGTAATGTCTATATCCGGACTTATTTTATTTGTTAATCTCCTCTGTAGAATATAATTTGCAAAATGCTAAATGCAGTCTTGTGAATGAGACAAGTCATATTTTCCACATTATTTGAATGCTTCTTTGACCAAATGGGTTGTTGAAATAGCTGATACAGAGTCAAGCACCCATTGATGCATTAACCTGCTATTATTACTTCAAACTTGCATGCTTCCTTGAGAAATGTTGTATTCTTTGCATTTGTCTAGCAGTTATTTTCAGAAAGATTTAGTGGGTACAGATGGAATCACCAGTTCCATAAGCTTTTTAGCTAAGTTCATTTTGGTGAAATCACACTTCATGCTTTTACTTTAGTACTTTATGTACCATTTGATCATGTGTTTCCTAACTCGTGCTAATACAAAGTAAAATCAACCCTGGAAATTGTGGAAGGATTTGAACTTATATTAAAAAAACTGGCACATTTTATCAGGATGTTTGAAGTCATCATGAGAAATATTGGCAGACTTTGTTCTTCATAACACTTTGCTTCTCAAAGCAATGAGAGTTTGACTGCCTGCCTTTCTTTATCTTTATTTGTTAATCAATGAAGTTGAAAAAAATCTTTATTTAAATAATTGAAATGCTGTCAGAATGACACTGGAGTGCCAATCCATCTCAGATAGTTGCTTTTCATCTTTACTGGTCATATTAAAAATGCTAATGTACCCAGATCTGAATTGCAATGTAACCCTTTTCTTTTTATTGCCTTTTCTGTTCTTACTTCTTTTATATCATTGCTGCATTAAATGCAGTTATTTAAAAAAAAGAACAGTACCTCTCTGTGGCATTTGCACATAAGAGACTTTTACAGAGATGTGCACTTGTTAAAATTGTTTTTGTTCCGCTTCTGAAAAACAAAATGTCTGGTCACAGATACTCAAAGAACAAAGAACAAAGAACAAAGAAGATAGGGTACTGTCTTTTTCTGAATGGCAGTAGAGACTTGTGGTCTACTGCAGGGTTCAGTGCTTGGACCCCAGCTATTTGTAAGGTATGATTTAGATGAGGAAACTATATGCCATATCTCCATATTTGCAGAAGATACAAAGCTGGGTGGGAGGTTATGTCGTGAGAAGGATGGAGAGAACCCTCATTGCATTTTGGGCAAGTTGAATAAGTGGAAAAGTACATGGAAGATGAAGCATAAAATGGATAAATATGAGGCCATTCACTTTGGTAGCAAAAATGAGCAAGCAGGTTATTATCTGAATGATGATAAATTGGGCAAGGGATAGTGCATTGAGATCTGAGTTTCCTCATACTCCAATTCCTGAAAGGAAACGTTGTGATGCAGCAGGCAGTGAAAAAGACAAATGGTGCATTGGTCTTCATAGCAAGAGGAGTTGTGTATCGGAGCAGGGATGGCTTGTTGCAGCTGTACAGGACATTGATAAGACCATGTAGGAGCAAATTACAGTCAGTCCTTCTATAACGCAATGGGTGTATTCTTGTGCAACCCCGTGTTTTAGAAAAATGGCGCTTTAGAAAGTATTGGCACTGTAATCGCATCACAGCCAACATGTGCTTTGAAAGTTCACACTGTAGAATTTGCGTTGATGAAGCATGCGTTATAACAGAATAACCTGTACTGCAGATACTGGAATCAGTACTGAAAGCAAAAAATGCTGGAGATCACAGCATATCAGGCAGCAACCATGGAGGGAAAGCAAGCTAATGTTTCAATTCTAGATGACTCTTCATCATGTTAGCTCTGATGAAGAAGCATCTAGATTTGAAATGTTAGCTTGCTTTCTCTGCATTGATAACACCCCACCTGGCATATTATACAAAGTTTAGTTTCCTTATCTGAGAAAGGATATTCTGGCAACAGAAGGAGATCAGTGAAGGTTTACCAGAGTGATTCCTGGATGGCAGAGTGCTGTGCAAAGAGACATTGCATTGGATCAGACTATAATCACTGGAGTTTTGAAGAATGAGGGGGATATCTCACAGCCTTTTAGCTAAGTTAGGACTGGATGAAGTAAATGCAGGAAGGATGCTTTATGATCTAGGAGTCCAAAATCTGGGTCATTGGCTAAGAATAATGGTTAGGCCTTTTAGGATAGAGATGGGAAGAATTTTTTTCACTCAGAGTGGTGAACCTGTGGAATCCTCTGCCATAGGTAACTCTTGCACCTAAAGTACTGAATGTTTTAAAGAAAGATGTAGATAGAGTTCTCAGGGCTGAAAGGATCACAGGATATGGGGAGAAAGTAGGATCAGGATACTAGTTGGATGATCAGTCACGATCATACTGAATGGTGGAGCAGGCTCAAAGGGCTGAATGGCCTACTCTTGCTCCTATATTCTATCTTTCAATGTCTTTAATGTTGGGATTTGCAAAAATGTTAAGGAAATTAATTATGGTATGCTTGTGAAAATTGTTTTCAGTCATTTTTCATAGATCCTCTAAGCTTTTTAAGATTTGTCCCAGCTCAATACTGTTGAATATTCCATTACACTCCTGACTTATGTCTTGCGCATGATGGAGCTACCTTGAGAGTTGAATACGTGAGCATCCTGATGTAAAGTATCCAGCTTCTACACTGCACTGGTAGACTTTGAAATGGGGTGAGTCTTGTTAAAGCTTCAGAATCAATGGTTATCCCAAGCTGTTGAATGTGAGATATTCCATCATGGTACTATAGCATTGTTGTAGCTTCATAGAGTTGTACAGCATGAAAACAGACCTTTCAATCCAATTCATCTATGCCAACCAGATATCCTAATTTAATCCAATCCCATTTGTCAACATCTGCCCCAAATCCCTCTAAACCTTTCCTATTCATGTACCCATCCAGATGTAGTAATTAAATATGGTAATTGTATCAGCCTCTACTACTTTCTCTGGCACCTTGTTCCATGAATGCTCCATCATCTGTGTGAAAAAGTTGCCCCTTAGGCCCTTTTTAAATCTTTCCCCCTCACCTTAAACCTATGCCCTCTAGCTTGGATTCCCTTAGCCTGGGAAAAAGACCTTGGTTATTCACCCTACCTATGACCCCCCTCGAGAAATAATTTGTTGTTACAGTTAGTCTAGATAAAGCAACCTGCTCACTTTGTTCATACTAAAATCAGTTGCCTGCAGGTGCTTGAAATCAGAAATTACAAAGTAGTCTGGAAATATTGAAATGGTCAGGCAGCATGTGAGGAGAGAAACAGAATTCAAATTTTAGTTTAGCGATGTTTCTTCATCAGAAGTGAAAAACAACAGAACTGTAGGGGTTTCTAGTCTGAAGAAGGTGGGAGAGATAGGAAAAAAACAAAATGGGTGATCTGTGATAAGTTGGAGGGATGGGAATGAGAGACTGAAATGAGTAAGAAGCCCATGTACTCAAAAAAATGAAGTAAAACAAATGCTCTGCAGCAGCAGAAGAAGGGTCAACAAAGGGAAACTATCACGGATGTTTCCAAACTTCCATCTCTGGCACATAAACCAATACAGAATCTGCAACGTCATAGCTTACAGACTCCAGTGGGACAGTGCATGTGGTCATGTTGAAATGCCACATGTACATTGTTAGAAATACAAAGCCTTTACCTCAATAAAATGATATAATTAGAAAAGAATGGAAAACGTATTTCATATACCAAAATTAAATCAGATAAAAGTGAGAATATCACCCCTTTATGCATCTGACATGTGATGTACGCAATGACTCGTCAAATTGAGGCACAGTCCACACTTTACAAGCTAATTGCTTTCCATGAGTCTCTGCCCTATATGCATTGTCATTGTCCATCTTAAATGCTAATGTCACCTCAGATTTGATACCTGGAACTTGTTACCTTGTTGAGCCTGTTGGACCAGCTATTATTGGTTGACCAGCAAGAGTTTATCAAAACATTAATATAATCCACAAGGTTACAAACCTATCAGTTCCAAAGCCATCAATTCCAGTCCACAACATTTATTCTATTCATGCCACTTCCGGGCATCACACAGACAAATGTGACTCTATTTGCAACTTTAAAGACAATGTAAGATGATGTTCCTGCCAATATCGATCCTTCTCAAATATGTCGCATTCACATTCAAGAAAATCTCAAACTGGAACTGGATTCCATGGTACCAGACAGCTTCAACCACAGGGTCAAACATCACACTGATTGGCACAACCCCATTACTTGTGTTCTAAAGAAAAGTGGCATGACTCGTGTTATCAGATCCAAGGTGACTGATCAATGCATTAAGGAGATGACCAAATCAGATCCTTACCCTGGAAGAACTTAATCTCATTTACTGAGTATCTTATAAGCTTGATGCCAAGATAAATATGGGGTTATACTTCTTTCCAAAGGAATTGATCAGTTTTGTTCCATCTTTTTTTGGAGATATCACTTCCCCAGATTACTATTTCAATTATCTATAAACTAGGACATAATCAACAATACATGGATTGTATCATTGAAAATCCACTAGGTTATAGAATTGGTACAGGGTGGAAAGAGACCATTCAGCCTATCAAGCCTGCACCAACACTCTGCAGAGTTTTTCACCCTAACCCCATAACCCCACATTTGCCTTGGCTAATCCACCTACCCTGCACATCACTGGACACTACAGATAATTTAGCATGGCCAATCCTCCTAACCAGCACATTTCTGAACTGTGGGAGGAAACCAGAGGACCCACCCGAAATCAATGCAGACAGTAAATCAAAGTTGGAATCAAACCCAGGTTACTGGTGCTTTGAGGAAGCAATGCTAATGATTGAGCCACTGTGCTGCCCTAACTGTTCCTCCATCATGGATGACATTGTAATATTTAGAATAAACTGTGCATGAGCACGACAAAAACTTCTTTTCAGCTCATGGCCACACAACGAAACATGGTCCTGTTTTCAACAGTAAAAACATATCAAATTAACATGAACCTAATTAATTTCTTCGGATCAAGCTATTATCATTAGACATGATCTGACTTATTAGTGGTGCTTGATGCAAGAAACTATATCATGTAGTGCTGTTCTTTCATCGTTACATGGTCAAAATTCTAACACCAGTGTGAGCATACCATCAGTAATGATCCAAGATTAACATCAAAATCAACTCCTCAATGAAATGAAGGAGGGGCATCACAAGAGATGTTTTGAGGAGATTTTCTACACAAGTAGCATGCCTGAGTTTGCTGGCTGTGATGGAATATAATGGCTTCTTGTCATGCTGCCTAATGCAAGTTGTAATATACATGTTTAAAAGCATCAGGGCGGAGGGAATTTAATATTACATTGCTGCTTCAAATGAAAGACCTCATACAATCCCAGCAGATGAGGTTTAGTACAGTGAGCGCCAGGAAATCTGCTTCCATCCAACTGATGAAAATTAGAAATAGCTATGACCTTGATAAGAATCCCACAACCATCCAACATTTCACACACATATAATACAACTCTCAGTAAAAAGTACCTAATGTTTCCTCATGTACAGTCAATTTCCTATCCTTGTAGTTCAAATAGACTCTTCCATTGTGCAGAGGTAAATTAAATAGCTAACTTCATGTAGTCAATGACTCTCTTACCACCTTAACTGGTCAATAAAGCAGCAGACACCCTGTCCCTTTGATAAGTTTGGAATGAAATACAATTGTTGAAATAGTTATTGATGAACTGTGAACTGGTCATTGCTACAATTGGACATGGGTCAAAATCCTGAAACTCCCTTTTTAAAGGTGTTGTGGGTCTTCCTACAGTGAATAGACTGCAGTGGTCCATGAAAGCAATGGGTCTGGCAATAAATGGTAGCTCAGCCAGGGACACCCCATCTCATTAACAAATACAGAAAAGAACATGCTATGAAGTCTGTGCTAACTTTGACTGCCAAAGTTAACTTTCTGATGGTTCAAGCAGTACCAACAGATTTGTTTAATTCAGCAGATGGCAAAAATGGCATCCAGTTTAACTTCAGCTTCCATCATTCCTGAGTAGTTCTGTGCGAAGCACAAGAATGTAACCATCTGCCTTTGGTAGTCCCTCACCACACAGCCACGAAGATAACTTACTGAATCTAATTCCTGTGGCGCTGTCAACATCACTAGCAGTTCATTTGTTTTGCTGATCTATACAAAACAAAACAATCTGCAGTCACTGGGTGTTATAACATAGGGAGACCAAGCCAAACCAATCAGCCTTCCCTGTCGCTGGATTTACAAAACAGTGAAAATAAAATATTTAATGACACGGAAAATTGCTCACTTGTTTCAAACCAGATTTTATGAATTCCAGATTTTGCTCACCAGCTCGATAACTTAAACAAAAATGAACAGTTCATTGTTGACAATGTAACTTTAGCAGAACACATATAAACAACAAGGCAATCTTATCCATAGCTATGGTCTAAGCCCAGCCTCATTCAATCCGGAACCCCACTCACACAGCGGCAGATGGAAACAGTTAAGGGACCTTTTTTTTAAGTTCCTAGAATTTGCCATTCGTTATTTGTTACAATGATGAATAGTAAGCCTTCATGCAATTGTTGGATGTTGGGTTGTATTACAGGAATGAGGAACTTTATATCTTGCAGGCATTCCAAAGTCATCAGTCAATGTAAACAACTTCCGCTGGCGATTTTATTTATTTCTGACAGACAGGGATTCTTGTCCCAGAAATTTCAACAAGTTGATAATTGGAGAATGACGAGACAGAGCAAAGAAAATCAAAAAGAGTCCCACAAAATTTTGACCTGCCCAAAACCCAGATATTCACTTTTCTCTTAGTTTTTTTTCAATATTAGAACAGAAAACAGATAACAGTACAGCACAGTATAGGCTTTTCAGCCTTTGATGTTGTGCCAACCTTTTATCTGACTCTAAGATCAGACTAACCTGCATACCCTACGTTTTTTATCAACAATATGCCTATCCAAGAGTTGCTTAAATGTCCCGAATGTATTTGACTCTACTAGCATTCCACGCACCCACCACTCCCTGTATAAAAAACCAACTCCTGACACCTCCCCTAAATCTTCCTCCAATCATCTTAAAATTATGCCCCCTGCAATAGCCATTTCTGCCCTGGGGAAAAGTCTCCGACTATTCAGTCTATCTATGCCTTTCATCATCTTGTACGCCTCTATCTAGTCGCCTCTCACACTTCTTCACTCCAGTGAGAAAAGCATTAGCTCACTCAACCTTTCTTCATAAGACATGCCCTCTCTTCCAGGGAGCATCCTGGTAAATCTCCTCTGCACCTGCTCTAACGCTTCAACATTCTTTCTATAATGAGGCGACCAGAACTCCACACAATATTCCAAGTGAGATCTAATCAGGACTCTATAGACCTGCAGCATAACATTGTGGTTCTTCAACTCAATCCCTCTGCTAATGAAAGCCAACACTCCATACACCTTCCTAACAACTCTATTAGCTTGAGTGGCAACTTTGGGGGATTTATGGGCATGGACTCCAAGATCCCTCTATTCCTCCACACTGCCAAGAATCCTGCCTTTAACCCTGTATTCTGCATTCAAAATCGATCTTCCAAAATAAATTAGTTTACACTTTTCCAGGTTGAACTCCATCTGCTAGGAGAAAGTGAGGACTGCAAATGCTGGACAGCAGAGTCAAGAATGTGGTGTTGGAAAAGTATAGCAGGTCAGGCAGCATCCAAGGAGTAGGAGAATTGGCATTTCAGGCATAAGCCTTCCTAATAAAGGGCTTATGCCCAAAACATCGATTCTCCTGCTCCTTGGATGTTGCCTGACTTGCTGTGCTTTTCCAGCACCACCCTCTGAGCTCCATCTGCTCTTTAGCAGCCCAACTCTGCATCCTGTCAATGTCCTGTTGCAACCTACAACAACCCTCCATATTACCCACCCACTCCACCATCCTTCGTGTCATCCGCAAATGTATTAACTCACCCTTTCACTTCCTCATCCAATTCATTTGTAAAAATCATGAAGAGCAGAGGTCCCAGAACCGATCTCTACAGAACACCACTGGTGTCTGAGCTCCAGGCTGAATACTTTCCATCTACTACCAGCCTTTATCTTCTAAGAGCCAGCCACTTCTGTATTCAGACAGACAAATTTCCCTGTATCCCATGCCTCCTTACTTTCTGAATGAGCCTACCATGGAGAATCTTATCAAACACCTTGCTAAAATCCATATACATCACATCCAGTGCTCTGCCTTCATCAATGTGTTTTGTCATATCCTCACAGAATTCAATAAGGCTTATGAGGCATGATCTGTCCCTCACAAAGCCGTGTTGACTATCTCCAGTCAAACTATGTTTTCTTCAAGTAATCATAAATCCTGCCTTTCAGAATCTGTGTAGTTAATCCTCCTTTGATTAACTAATTCAACATTCAACATCTGTCAGTCCTTTAGCATTGTAACGCTGATGATAAAATCTCTACGTTGTAGCAATAACCTGCAGTATCTTTTCAGGCCAGTGCCCCATCTGAAATTTGTTGTAGAATCCCTTCAATTCGAAAGCAGGCCAGTTGGTCCATCCAGTTCACACCCACCATCCAAAGAACATCCTGTCCAAACCTACCCCATCCCTGTAACCCTGCATTTCCTATGGCTAATCCAACTTGCCTGATATCTGTGGACACTATGGAGCAATTTAGCATGGCCAATCCACCTAGCCTGCATATCTTTAGACTGTGGGTGGAAACCAGAACCACCAGAGAAAGCCCACACAGACGCAGGGAACAATGTGCAAACTCCATACAGCCATACACTTGATGGTGGAATTGAACCCAGGTCCCTGGCAATGCTAACCATTGAGTCACCATGCCATGGTAGCTATATTCTTACAAAAGGGCACTGATTATTTAAGTATCAGAAGCCCTTATAAAGAGAGACAAATGGGACGTGGGATAGAGGAGGAAGCAGAGAAATGTTATGTTCCTTTCTGTAAAGAAAACTATTACCATGACATTATTGTCATTGACATCACTGCTTGGTTTGGGATTGAGTTAACATCAATAACGATCCACAAGCACAAAGTGAGGAAGGGGGATGAGTTAACTCAACTTAGTGCAAATTAAGAAATGAGCATCACAACCTTGGATTAGATCAAGGAAAGCTGGGCTGTTGGGCAGGGAGTATTAAAATGGTTTGATTTGAAGATACCAAAGGCACATTAAAGGTTTTAGAAAATGAACTGAGGAAGGAAGGAGATTCAAGATATGCCAGACGTAGTGGATGGGGTGGATATGGATTAAGAAGCCTAGCTTTGGGGCCAATAGACTACCAGAGTTACAAAAAAGGTTGTTTCATCCTTAGACTGTGTTCAGGTAAGGAAATGGAGTCAGAGCACCGTGAAGAATGTTTGGTGCTGGGACTGAATGTTTGAACCAAGCGTTGGAGCAATCGAGGAGCCAAGACCACAACAATGCATTACACCAGTAAGTACTTACAGGATATACTGACAATCTTATTCATTGTACTGCTTATTTAAGGACACACTTGTTTGTATAACAATCCATTCAAATTTAGATGTGAATTCAAACAGACAAGAGTCGAAATGTAATGCTTGGTCTGCAGTCTAATAAAGGAGCACTGAGAATCATCCCACATTCACTATTTAGGGCAATGCAGGAGGAAAGGCTTAAGTCCTCACAAAAATGGCCAGAGGTCAGAAACTTTAAGGGTGAGGGAGGGAGAGGAAAAGGGAGCAGTCTGGTTGATAAATGAAAGGCACACTCGCTCAACAAGTCAAAAAAACGACACAAGGTCAAAACCTGAATTAAAAACAAAATGCTGCAAATACTCAAATAAAACAAACAGCTGTGGATGTTGGAGATCTGAAAAAAACTTGCTGGCAAAACTCTGCAGATCTGGCAGTGACCATGGGAAGAAAGCAGAGCCAACGTCTAGAGGTTAGTGACCATATAGCACGGAAACAGACTCTTCAGTCCAACTCGCACATCCTGACCATATATCCTAAATTAATCTTGGCCCAATTTCAAGCTTTTGGCCAATATCCCTCTAAACCCTTCTTATTCATATACCCATCCAGCTGCCTATCAAATACTGCAATTGCACTAGCCTCCACCCTTCCTCTGGCAGCTCATTCCATACATACACCACCCTCTATGTGAAAAAGTTGCCCCTTAGGTCCCAAAAGCTCGAAATTGGGCCGAGATTAATTTAGGGTATGTGGTCAGGATGTACAAGTTGGACTGAAGGGTCTGTTTCTGTGCTGTATGGTCACTAATCTCTAGACATTGGTTCTGCTTTCTTCCCACGGTCACTGCCAGATCTACAGAGTTTTGCCAGCAAGATTTTTTTCAGATCTCCAACATCCTGAGGTCCCTTTTAAAACTTTCCCCTCTCACTTTAAACCTATGTCCTCTAGTCTTAGACTCCCCTAACCTGGGAAAAAGCCATTGGTTATTCACCTTATCTGTGGTCCTCATGATTTTATAAGCCTGCAAAAGGCATTCCTCAGCCTCTGACGCTCCAGAGAAAAAAACTGTCCCAGCCCATTCAGTCTTTCCTTATAGCTCAAACCCTCCACTCCCAGAAATATCCTTATAAATCTTTTCTGAACACTTTCAGATTTCACAACATCTTTCCCATAGCAGAACTGAACACAATTTTCTAAAAGTAACCTAACCACTGTCCTGTACAACCACAGCACAACGTCCAACTCCTATACTCAATGCACTGACCAATAAAAGCAAGTGTGCCAAATGTCTTCTTCACTACCCTGACTACCCACAATTCCACTTTCAAGCACTTTCAATATGTATATGTCCTGCCCTGGTTTGCCTTTCCAAAATACAGTACCTCACATTTACCTAAATTAAACTCCATCTGCCACTCCCTGGCCTATTGGTCCATGTGATTGAGGTCTCATTGCGCTCTAAGATAACTATCTTCATGGTCCACTACACCTCCAATTTTGGGAACAAAAACAGAGATTGCTGGAAAATATCTCCGCAGGTCTGACAGTATCTGTGGACAGAAATCAGAGTTAACGTTTTGAGCCCAGTAACCCTTCTTCAAAATGGAAGAACAATTTTTCTTCACCCCTGTTGATGTCATCTGCAAATTTGCTAACCGTGCCTCCTATATTCACAAACAAATCCTTTATATAAATGATGAAAAGCAGTGGACCCAGCACCGATTCTTGTGGCACACCGCTGGTCACAGGCCTCCAGTCTGGAAAACAACCCTCCACCACCACCCTCTGTCTCCTACCTTCAAGCCAATTGGTTAGCTCTCCCTAGATCCCATGAGATCTAACCTTGTTAACCAGTCTACCACGTGGATCCTGTTGAATACTTTGCTGAAGTACATATAGACAACGTGTACTAGTCTGCCTTCATCAATCTTATTTGTCAGCTCTTCAAAAAAACTCAAACAGGTAAGTGGGACAGGATTTCCCACATATAAAGCCATGCTTACAATCCCTAATCCGTCCTTGCCTTTCCAAATGCATGTGAATCCTGTCCCTCAGAATCTCCTCCAACAACCTGCTCACCATTGACGTCAGGCTCACTGGTCTATAGTTCCCTAGCATTTCCTTACCACCTTTCTTAAGTAATGGTACCATTCAACCACCCTTCAGGCTTCTGGCACATCACTGGGCTGTTGATAATACAAATAATCTCAATAAGAGGTGCAGCAATCTCTTCCTTAGCTTCTCACAGCTTCTGTGACATGTCTGATCAAAGGATTTATCTACCTTTGCACATTTTAAGACATCTATCACCTCCTCTTCCCATATATGGGCACTTTTCAAGACATCACTACTCTCTTCCTCAAGTTCCCTAGCTTCTATGATCTTCTCCTCTCTGCGTGTCGAAAACAGACAATGTTCAATTCTCAGTTACAATTCGTAGCTCCGAATGAAAAAATAATAAAAGGAAAATAGCGACGGTTTCAACATTGGGCTAAACCCTCACTTCCAAAAGTGGGATTGTTGTCTGAGATTAGAATTCTAAAAATCTGAAACGGGAATTGAACCCAGTGTGACCTTGCCCACTTTTAATTGAAAGGAGGTGGGATGAGGAATGGATAAGCACCATGTTTGCAGAAGAGAGGCTGATCATTTTAGAGAAGCTGTATGCCTTGTTTTAGCTGTCCTCCTAGTTAATTATAGAGCGTCCTGCCTGGGGAAATCAACAGCTACAGGAAGCAATAGGAGGTGAATTCAATACTTTACAAACCTGTTGCTATGATCAGAAATCCTCCCAACCTGAAATTAGACCATTTCCTAATATGGCAATGTAAAAGCACAGCAGGTCAGGCAGTATCCGAGGTGCAGGAGAATCAGCATTTCAGGCAAGAGCCTCATTCCTGATGAAGGGCTTATACCCGAAAACTCAATTCCCCTGCTCCTCGGTTGCTGCCTGACCTGCTGTGCTTTTACAGCGCCATACTTTTCGACTCTGATCTCCAGCATCTACAGTCCTCATTTTCTCACATTTACTACCATGATCAGAGAAACTCATTATGATCAGCTTGCACCACGGCAGCCCACCCCACCCCACCCCTACCATTGGGATCCTTATCTGACACACATTGATTCTCCCACCTGACCCCCTGAGTCCCAACCCAGCTTAACCGTAGCCATTGACTACTCAATTCACTGTTCGACAGGCCTCCAATGGGGGGACACCGACAGAAATATTTTAAAGATGTCCTGCTGTTAACTCAATCTGAGTTTCCTGACTTGAAAACTGCAATCACTCTAAACAGCTCTTTCTGTTTCACACTTCACTGGGTCTGCCAGACCTGTTCATTATTTCCAGCACTTTCCCTTTTTGTTTCTAAGCTTTCTTCAGTCCTGCCAATAGTAGGATTGTGAGCGTGAGCACCAAATGGAGGTGGTACTATTCCATGCCAGAGGCCAGCACCACCTTGGGCACTGCTACTAGAAATTGTGTACAGTGCCTTTCCTGCTGCTGTTTCAGGAATACCCCTTTGTAGACACCCACATTCAGGTCTGCAAAGCTCAGAATTCCTACACCGAAAGACATGAATTGGAACAGGCAACTTTACAGGATTTATTCGTCATTTTTCAGGGAACTTCAGGCTTATTGATTCTTGGAAAGGCACCAATAGATCAGAGAAGATATACACAGAGCATGCTGGAAAAAGTCAACACGTCTGGCAGTATCTGTAGAGAGAGAAACCACGCTAATGTTTTGGGTCCAGTGCAACTCTCTTTCAGCATACTGGAGTCATGTTCCAGTTCTGAAGAAGAGCCAGCCCCAACTCAAAACACTCTTATTCAAGGATCAGCACAAAGGGAAACAGGTCTTTAAAAAGTTACAACCATAGTCTCACAAGCTTAAGGGGATTTTGAGGAAGTCACTTGGATGGTGATTGCTTGTCTGCCAGGACTTCCAGGAAGCCTTTGATAAAGTATGTTGGACTAAATGAACATGGAAGGTGGAATCTTATGCTATTTGTTGAAAGTTGAAATGCTGGTTTAGGAATTAGACAAATCTTTCAGTCAAAAATATTATAGTTAGGTTATGAAGGTGTAGGTGTGTACTGTACTTTTAAGAGAGAGAGGAAGTTATCAAGGACTGACCGAAAACACAGAGAGTGCTGAACAAGGTAAAAATCTAACATTTGATTGAAACAAACAGCTGAAGTTGCATTGCCATGGAACAAAAACAAATTCAAATTTGGCCAATCAGTTTAAATTATGCCCCGATACCAAAATCCAATCAAATTTGAATTTAGTGTTTTGATGACATCAAACCGATGAAATGGTCTGATGTTTTGGGGTGAAAAACCGAACATTTTGAACAGTTAAGGGGAGAACTGTCAAGCACCAACAAGTATAGACTGCGAGCCAAATAGCTCTCTGAAAGGTACCTGCCCATTAGAAAAGTTATGCAGCAGAAGACCGAATAAGAGATAATCCAAGGAAACACAGAGGAATATCTACAGAGCAAAATCGACAAAGCTGAGTGATTTTGAAATGTGATTTTTTTTTGTAATTTTTAATTGGCGTTTTTTATTGGACCAGTATTCTAAATAGGAGGTAAAAGATAGGTTTAAGAGAGAGGAGTTGTAAATAATGGTTTTAATATTCTCTGTTGGACTTAAAGAATAAAATTATTAATTTTTAATGTAAATTGTGAAATCTGGGATAGTTCATTGCCTCTTGAAATGTAACCGATTATGGTGCAAGGTGAGCTTCTATGTGGGTTGGATTTAAACTAGCAGAGGACTTTACCCTGTGTTTTTTTATTTCAAAAATATACTTTATTCATAAGATTATTTTGATATCTACACAATTGGTCACGCCATTCTTATGCACACATTGCATTCCTTTACGTACAGAGATCGGAATTAATCATTCGTATGTATAGGTCTGTACATTGACCATCTATATATTTATCTGAGATGTCAGCGGAGACCACTTACTGAGTGGGCCTCCTGTTTATCTTAGGCAGGCAGACCTTACACGATGGTCTTTCCCCACCGCACCTTGGCGGCAGCTGCCCCAAGCTTCAACACATCCCTCAGCACGTAGTCCTGGACCTTGGAATGTGCCAGTCCTCAACACTCAGTCGGGGTCACCTCTTTCAGCTGGAAGATCAACAGGTTACGGACCACCCAAAGAGCGTCTTTGACCAAGTTGATGATCCTCCAGGCACAGTTGATGTTTGTCTCGATGTGCGTCCCGGGGAACAGATCGTAGAGCACGGAGTCCCGTGTCACAGAGCTGCTCGGGACGAACCTCGACAAACACCACTGCATTCGTCTCCAGACCTCCTTTACGTAGGCACATTCCAGAAGCAGTCTCGTCCCCACCGCAGCCTCTTCGTGGGCAGCGTGCGATGCGGCAGAGAATCCGTGCCTGCATAAAGGATTTCACAAGCAGAGCCCTTCTCACCACCAGCCAAGCCATGTCTTGGTGCTTGTTGGAAAGTTCTGGCAATGAGGCATTCTGCCAAATGACTTTGACAGTCTGCCAGGAAACCGCTCGACAGGATCTGCCCTCTCCTTTTCCCAAAGGGTATAACGGACACTACGTGCTGACCACTTCCTGATGGACTCGTGGTCAAAAGTGTTTTTCTCCATAAATTTCTCCACGAAGGACAGGTGATATGGAACGGTCCAACTACTTGGAGCGTTCTGCGGCAGCAAGGCCAGGCCCATCCTTCGCAACACCGGGGACAGGTAGAACCTCAGTACGTAGTGACACTTGGTGTTTGCGTATCGGGGATCCACGAACAGCTTGATGTGGCCACACACAAAGGTGGCCATCAGGGTGAGGGTGGCATTTGGTGTGTTTTTTCCCCCATTGCCCAGAGCTTTGTACATCGAGTCCCTTCGGACCCTGGCCATCTTTGATCTCCATATAAAATGGAAGGGCCCGGGTGACTGTGAAGGCACTAGTTCTGGGAATAGGCCAGACCTGTGCCACATATAACAACACTGACAGTGCCTCACACCTGATGACCAGATTTTTTCCCATGATGGAGAGCGACTGTTGCTTCCATCTGCCCAGAATCTGCCTCACTTTCCTGATACGATCCTCCCAAGACTTGGCGCATGCCCCAGCCCCTCCAAACCAAATGCCCAGCACCTTCAGGTGGTCAGTCCTGATGGGGAAGGAGATCGAGGATTGGTCAGCCCAGTTCCCAAGAGCATGGCCTCGCTCTTGCTTCGGTTTACCTTAGCCACCGAGGCCCGTTCGAACTAGTCACATATGCACATGAGTCTGTGAACGGACAGCCGATCCGAGCAGAAAACGGTGACATCATCCATGTACAGGGAAGCCTAAACCTGTAGGCCCCTGCTGCCAGGAGTAGTCAGCCCTCTCAGGCTCACATACTTCCTGATGGACTCGGCAAATGGCTCTATGCAGCACATAAAAAAGGCAGGAGAGAGAAGGCAGTCCTGCCTGACTCCAGATCTAACTGGGAAGCTATCTGATTCCCACCCATTGATTGAGACTGCACTGTCTATGTTGGTGTAGAGCAGCCTGATCCAACTGCAGATTCCTTCCCAAAAGCCCATTTTGGAGAGAACATTTCTTATATATATATGTGATATCCTGTCAAAGGTTTTCTCCTGGTCCAAGCTGATGACGCAGGTGTTCAACTCTCTGTCCTGCACATAGTTGATCGTATCCCTGAGGAGTATGAGACTCTCAGCGACCTTCCTGCCCGGTACAGCACAGGTTTGGTCAGGGTGGATCACTGATACCAGAGCAGACTTGACTCATTTGGCGATGACTTTTGACAAGATTTTGTAATCCGCATTCAACAGTGAGATTGGTCTCCAATTTCTGATTTCCTACCTCTCCCCCTTCCACTTATAGATGAGGGTGATGATGCCTTTCCTCATGGATTCACTCATGGTACCTGCCCGAAGCATACTGACATACACCTCCAGCAGATCCTGGCCAATCAAGCCCCACAGAGCAGAATAGAGCTCGACTGGTAAGCCATCGCTTCCGGGAGTTTTATTCTTTTCGAAGGACTCGAGGACCTTGGTCAGCTCATCCAGAGATAGCGGCTGGTCCAGCCTCTCCCGCGTTCTGTTAAGACCTCCGTGATAGAGGACAGGGACAACTGGGAGGCTGCGCTGTTGGTTGGCTTCGAGTCGTACAGACTGGCATAGAAGGATTTGCTGATCCTCATGATGTCTGCCTGAGATGATGTTACTGAGCCATCTTCTTCCTTCAGGCTGCTGAGCACGGAGCTCTCTTTCTGAACCTTCTGGAAGAAGAAACGTGAGCACGTCTCATCCTGCTCCACCGAGCGGACCCTGGACTGGAAGATTATCTTGGAAGCCTCTGAGGCAAAGAGCGAGGCTTGCTGGCCCTTCACCTCCTTGAGGTCCTCCGTGACATCGACCCCCATCGTCTGCAGCAGGAACAGGTTCTGCATTCTTTCCTGGAGTTGGGACAGTTTTCCCTGCCTCTGTCTCACCTCCTTAACACCTTTGAGAATGAAGAACCTCTTGATGTTCCCTTGTACTGTTTCCCACCAGTCCGCTGGAGATTCAAACAGGAGCTTCACAGTTCTCCAACCTGCATAATACCTCTTGAGCTCCTCAATGATTCAACAGACAATAGGAGCAGCAGTAGGCCATTCTGCCCTTCGAGTCTGCACCACCATTCAATATGATCATGGCTGATCATCCTTAATCAGTATCCTGTTCCTGCCTTATCTCCATAACCCTTGATTCCACAATCCTTGAGAGCTCTATCCAACTCTTTCTTAAATGAATCCAGAGACTCGGCCTTCACTGCCCTCTGGGGCAGAGCATTCCACACAACCACCACTCTCTGGGTGAAGAAGTTTCTCCTCATCTCTGTCCTAAATGGTCTACCCCGTGTTGTAACAGTTAATAGATATGGTCATGTTGAAGCTTTGTTACAATTGGTATCTCTTATGAATTAATCCTCAGCTTACTACATTTCACGGTCATCTAGACAGTGATGTTGAGAGTACGGTAAATAAATTTGCAGGTGATGCTTCGATCTGTGCAAGGGTTAAGACAGTGATGACAGTTAAATTTAGAAAGCTTTAGATGTGCAGGAGGAATTGGCCACACATTGGAAAATGACATCTCATTTAAATGCAAATGGCGTCATGCAAACCAAATACAACTATACTTTCAAATCTCTGAGAGACTGAGAGAGGAGAAGAAATGGGATTATTGTGCACAAGTGACTGAAACTTCATGACCATTGTAAAGAAATTGTTGCAAAAGCTGCCAAGATGTTGGTTTGTATTAGCAGAACCATTCAGTGCAATTCAAAGAACACCAGTTTGACATGAAATGGATCATTACTCAGACTGCAACGAGAACATGAAGTTCAGTAATAGCCCATCTACATTGTGGATTATAGTGTGACATTGGAAAAGGTATAGGAAACTTACAAGTGTGATTGCCAGCTAAACAAGCTCAGCAATTCAAACAGGCTCAAGTACTTTGTTCATTTATTTCAAGCCATGTGCATTTGGCTGTGTCTTGACAGGAGTCTATAAACCAGCCAGCTAGCATTCCCCTTGCTAGATTATTCTAGTTTAATAAAGTGAGTAAGAGCAGGGGGCACGAGTTTAAAGTAAACTAAGAGTAAGGACAAACTGGATGATAGGATAGTCTTCTTTTCACTGACCAGCTGGTATGTTTCTCCATGTCTTTAAGAGGGGAAATAGACTAAGGAATTCAGAGTGCAATTTTGTGGAGAATGTTTTCACTCAATTGTATACTTTCGTGTGAAGTGGTGTCATTGGTAAAGTCAACATTTATTACCCATTCGTACGTGTCCTTGAACTGAGTGAGAGGACAGTTGAGAGTCAATAACTTTGTTGTGTGCCTGAAGCCAAACAAGGTGAATATGGTGGATTTACACCGTGTCATAAAAGTTAACAGATGTGGGTCATGTTGGAGCGATGTTGCAATTGGTTACTTGCATTAGTGACATGGATAAACCAGATGGGCATTGAATGACAATGCTTTAAAAAAGTGGAATCTTATATGGGTCTGAACGATGATGGCTATAATGCGAAATCTGGGGGAATGACATGAGAAGTTGAGGGATTTTCTAACTA
This sequence comes from Hemiscyllium ocellatum, assembly GCF_020745735.1. Lineage (NCBI taxonomy): Eukaryota > Metazoa > Chordata > Chondrichthyes > Orectolobiformes > Hemiscylliidae > Hemiscyllium > Hemiscyllium ocellatum. The sequence continues at coordinate 12,734,733 of NC_083415.1, read as the reverse complement.
AGTTCCTTGATTCAGTACATAGAACATGCCCTGGAGTGACTACGTGTTTTCAAGGACTATACAAAAGGGCCCCACTGCTAGCACTTGAAAAGCATCTTATTTAGCCAATCTGGAGATGTACTATTTTAACACAACAGATTCAGGTGCTTGTTAACCAGTGGTAGCACTGCAGTCCTTTAGCTATTTTGCCGTATCCAAGATGCCTTCCTCTATCTATTTCAAAATGCCTTGGCCATCATGATCAGATTCCTCTAAATAACAGACCTCAGACAGATTTAACACAAGCAAACATAAAGACTGTAAATGTGAACCTTGAAGAATCATTGCTCCACTGATCAAAGTCCATGAAGCTGGAATTCCATGTGAGGTCCTTTTATGTCCAGCTCAACAGTACAAAACCTTGAAACTTCAAGCTTCTTAGGGTTCACTGGACACTTAGGGAACTGTGAAACTATTTAATTACCCTTTGTGATTGTTTCTTTGAGGGAGATGCTGGTATGGTGGTCATGTCACTGATCAAGAACATTCATGCACAGGTTAATGTTTTGAGGATATGGGTTTGAATCTCTCCATGAAGAATGGTGAAATTTGTAGTCTGGAGCTAAAAACTAATGGAGTAGTGTCCATATAACCATTGCTGATTTTTGCAAATTCCCACCTCGTCGACTAATGCCCTTTGGGGAAGGAAATCTGCCATCCATACCTAGTCTGGTTTATGTCTGACTTCAGACCGGCAGTACTCTGATTGAGATTAAACTTGTCAAGCAAACCACTCGGTTAAAGTACAGTTAGGTATGGACAATACATATTCACCCAGCCAGCAATGCCCACATCCCATAAGAGAATATAGTTTGGTTGTCCACTTTTGGCTGCCTTTGAATCAGCCAGAGTAACAAACAGGAGGCTGGAAGAACACAGCAAGCCAGGCAGCATCAGGAAGTGGGGAAGTCAGCATTTCAGGTTTAACCCTTTTTCAGGACTGCACCTCCTGATGCTGCCTGGCTTGCTGTGTTCTCCCAGCCTCCTGCTTTTCTACCTTGGATTCCAACTTCTGCAGATTTTTTGAGTTTGAACCAACCAGAGGCATCACTTGGCTTTGTGGATTCCTTGTGCACATTTAAAGACATTAGATTCTGTACAAGATATATAATGTAATTACATATTTATGATATTATCTTCTTACTTTGTCAACTGTGTTGGTGTCCGGTCACAAACAAAAGTGTTTGATTGTATGATTGACACATTGTCTAGTTTCCTTTGACTTTGGTGAAAATAATTTCAATAAAGTTAGTTTTGAGTTTGAGCTGAAGAAACCTGTCTCAGTAAATTCTTCACAGCCTGTAACCATAATACTGCGACACTTGCAGAATTGACCTTCCTCTCTAAATAAAATGAAGGCATGTTCTGGTCAAATGAGAAATGAGAGAATGAGGAAATCTTTTCACTCCACTGGATCTGGTCGGAATACGAGTCTTTCCTTTCTGAACTTTGTGACATTGTTGGGACATTGAGCCAATTTGAATACCTTCAGCGTGAGGGCACATCAGATGTTTTCAGCCCTCAGCTTCCCAGTCTTCACCTGCATTCTTGCAACCAGAGGGAACACTGCTGTGTTTTATTTCATTCGTTCATGAAATGAAGGTGTCGCTGACTGGAGTAGTATTTATCACCCATTCCTAATTGCCCACATCACATTAAGCGTCAATCACATTACTACAGTCTGGTGTTACACATGGGCCAGACCAGGTGATGATGTTAGCTTCCTTCCCTAAGGGGCATTAGTGAACCAGATGGTTTTGGCCAACAACTGACAGTGGCTTTGTAGACATCATTAGATTCTTAATTCCAGATTTTTAAAAAGTTGAATTGAAATTCCACCACCTGCCATGGCAGGATTCAAACCTAGTTTCCCAGAACATTATCCAGTCCAGTGATAATGCCACAAAGCTATTGTTTCCCCATATTACTCCCAGAGGAAAACATTGATACTTGGAAGTGAAGGCACGAGTTGTACTGAAGCACCATTCTGAGGCACAGAAAAGAAGTCAGGCCAGTATGAGTCATTTGCAAATTTTACTGCTTTTCTCTGCTTCTGGGTCAAAGGTAAACTGGTGAGATTATCTGAATTTGCTCATAAAACTCCAGTTGATGTATTAAACCATGAACCTGCCAGGCTAAAAGCTGGTTAGAGAGCAAGTCAAAATCAAACATGCTGAGACCCAAGGACTTGCCAGTAGGAAATAAACAGTGAACAGTGAAATCTCCCCTATTTGGGTGTTTGCATGACATTGCCATGACAGGATTAGAGGTTTTGGGATCAAGATGAAGAACAGTTGTGAGGAAGAACATTTTAACTTATCAAGTGTTGATGATCTAGAATCCGCGAAGGTGGAGGAAGCAGAAATTATCATTAATTACAACAGGAATTTGGATTGGACCTTTGCAACAGGATGTCCTGCCTCATAAAGATGCCAGCCAGTCTAAGACCAGAGATCTCCAATCCTGGCAGTGTTACCGGGAGATGGTGGCCACTGCTGGTACTGCAGTAGGGACATTAGGAAGGTGTATGCCCTGTTGGAGAGGGACTGGAAGTGAATATGTTGTACTGTAGTGGGACTGGAGAAACGTGTATGCAATATTATAGTAGAAACCGTAGGTTGGTTTGATGATCTCCGTAGCACCAAGCTTGCCAGGGACCCATTATTAGATTGATTAGAGTACTTACAGTGTGGAAACAGGCCCTTCAGCCCAACAAGTCCACACCGACCCTCCGAAGTGCAACCCACCCAGATCCATTCCCCTAATTTACCCCTTCACCTAACACTATGGGCAATTTAGCATGGCCAATTCACCTAACCTGCGAGGAAGCCCACGCAGACAAGGGGAGAACATGCAAAATCCACACAGGCAGGAATTGAACCCGGGTCTCTGGCGCTGTGAGGCAACAGTGCTAACCACTGAGCCAGTGTGCCACCCTAATTATGGAGGTCCTTGTCCAGCACCAGCCTCCACACTGAGAGCTGCCATTGCCAATTAAAGGCCTGAGTTAGCCCACGGTGGGCAGCTTGCCAGGCTAGCATCCCATCACTGGTAAAGTACAAATGGGGCAGATGAGTAGGCAGTGTCTTCAGAACCCATGGAATGTTACGCCCGAGAGGGTCACCTCATACCGTTGGGTGGCTGTACAATCACACAACTCTACGGCTGTGATTCTATAACACACTTATTCAAGAAAAGTGAAGAGACAATCTGAGCAATTGCAGCTCTGTTACCCAAATTGTAAAGGTAGGTATGAACATAGAATTAGCCACTTGAGCTTGTTTCATATTCAGTAGGATCAGGACTGGACAATTGTTTTATCTACAATCAAAGACATTCAAAGAATCCCTACAGTGTGGAAACAAGCCATTCAGCCCAACAAGTCCACACTGACCCTCTGAAGAGTATCCAATCCAGACCCATTCCTCTACCCTGTTACTCTACACTTAGCCCTGACTAATGCACCTAACCCACACATTCCTAAATGTTATATAGTTGGATTTATCAAGGCAGAAAGCTGCAAATCTTGACAGATGGTCATTTATCAAAATATGGTAAATAGTGATATTCCATAAAGGTCAGTGCTCAAATCATTCCTACTTTTCTTCACAAAATCTGCAAAACGGACTTCCCCAGCAGACCCATCACACCAGCCTGTTTTTGCCACATTGAACTTACCTCTTTCTATCTTGGCTTTATTTTTTTGCCTTTTGTTCGATCTTTTCCCACTTCAATTCCTGATTTTTCCCCATTATATTAGTTCCTCAGTTTTCAGTTTGCTGGTCCCAGCCACTTCCTTTACAGCATCGATGTCCAATCCTGCGACCCATCCATCCCTGACCAGGATGATCTGAAGGCTCTCTGCTTCTTCCTTGAAGAAAGGCTCAAATATCAGCCTCATTTCCCTCTGGCTGAGTACGTTCTCACTTTGAACAAACTTGCCTCTAACCTACCTCACTTTCTCCAAGTCAAAAGTGTGCCTATCAGGATAGTGTGTGTCCCAGTTATTCCTGTCTCTTTATCAAATATGTTCCTTGTTTCAGCTTTATTCCCGCAACTCTTTCTCTGATAAATCAGTGATATCTCCTGCTCTTTTACAGAATTGGAAGACCAATTTTGATCAGTCTCACACCTGTACTCGGTCCAACTCTGATTCTTCCCTTCCCTTCTTTGGCTTCACTAAGTTTCATTTCTGCAGATTGGCTGTCCACAAATATCCATTGCAAACTCACCAACTTCGACAGTTACTCAATGACATCTCCTCACACCTTATTTCCTTTAAGAAGTCTACTCCATTCTCCCAGTTTCTCCATCTTCGTCATCTCTGTTACAGAGCTGTTGACTCATACAGTATGGAAACAGGCCCTTCAGTCCAACTCATACATGGTAACCAGGTTTCCAAAACTAAACTAGTCCCATTTGGCTCCTATCCCTCTGAAACGTCCTTATTCATGTTCTTGTCCAAATGTCTTTTAAATGCTGTAACTGTACCTGCATCTACCACTTCCTCTGGCAGGTCATTCCACACATGAACCATCCTCAGGGTGAAATGTACGCAGGGGGTACTGTGGAGCTTCTGAACCTGGGGCTTATCCACTTTTCTTTTTGTTTCTTTTTCTTTTCCCTCTCTTCTCTCCTTTTTTAATTCTGTTTTAGGCGGTGACTGGGTTTAATAGCGCAGCGTTGGAGGTGGTTTTGAGTTCCTGATGGCGTCTGCTTCTAGTGCCAATTTGTGGAGGTGGCGGTCGAGGTTGGTCAGGGCCAGTTCAGTACCAGCAGCATCGTGGCATTTGCATTGATGAGGTCCATCAAGGACTCCTAGAAGTGAAGGCGTTGGCGACCACTTCCATTCTAGTTACACGGCGAAGAGGTAAAGCACTTCACAAGAAGGACTGTAAAGTTGGACTCTTTCGTTATCTCTTCATTTTTCTGCCTTTATAGTCTATGGTTTGGTTCATTTTTCTCTGTTTTAAGATGGTGCCGGAGAGTGGTGACACTATACAACAGTTTTCTCTGTATTTTATAATAAGATGTACTTGACAATAAATAAATCAATTCAAAAAGTTTACACCTCAGGTCCTTTTAAATCTTCCCATCTCACATATGCCCTCTAAGTTTTGAATTCCACTACCATCAGGAAAAGATCTTTGCTATTCACCTTCTCCATACCCCACATGATTTTATAGAGCTCTGCAAGGTCACCCCTTAAACTTCTATGCTGCAGGAAATCAAGTCCCAATCTATTCAGCTTCACCTAGTAACTCAAACTCTCTGATTCTGATAACATCCTTGTCATTCTTTTCTGCATCCTTTCCAATTTAATAATATCCTGTAAGCCCTGCCCTGGTTTGCCTTAGCGAATGCAACACCTCACATTTCTTTAAATTAAACTCCATTTGCCTCTCCTCGGCCCCTTGGCCCAGCTGAACAAGATCCCATTAGGTGTCTCCACCACAATCTTCTTTTCCCTAACTGAGGATTCCACCCTATCTTGGATGACAGTGCCATCAATCATGTCTGACCGACATTTCTACTTTTACCCTTTGCCTCCCTCAGTTTTGAACCCACCATTCTCTTCATGCAAATGATCGTCCTCTGCCATCTCTGCTGCCTTCAGGAGGATGCCACGACCAAATATATCTTCCCTCCCCTCCACTGTCAGCATCCTGCAGGGACCATTCCCTCTCTGACACCCTACTCCCCACCTCCATTAATCCAAACTCTTCGTTAGTCCCCGCCATGGTACCTTCCCAAGCAATCAGAGAGTCTAATGATTTATCTCATCCCTCCTGAGGCCTCAAACACACCTTCTAGATGACACAGCAATTTTACTTCTTTCAACCCAATCACTGTATTTGCTGCTCACAAGGTCATCTCATCATTTGTTGAGACCAAATGGAGACTGGATATCAGTTTTGAAGAACACTTCCACTCTATCCATAGGAATGACCCTGACCTTCCAACCAAGGGGATTGAGATTGTTCAATACTTGTTGGAAGTGGCTAACAGTAACAGAATAAAGTTGAGGTTCTGTCTGTATATTATAGAGGAACATTTACTTGAAGAAGAGACTTTATTGCTTTTGCTTAAAGCCTTAAATCATCCACTTCTGTAAAGCACCAGTAATAGGAAATGTCTCACCTCCCGCTGATGAAATGATCTCTTTTTCCTACCTGACTCCAGGACTCCTGTTGTCCCCTCTGAATTACAATTGTAACTAACTGCACAAAGATGGAAATTATGCTGGAAATAAAACATTCACAGGAGGCTAAAAAAAATCTCAACACATTTTCAAGTGATGTGTATTCACAGGCACAGACATTTCAATAACTGGTGATTGCTGCTCTCTCTCTTCCTGACCAACAGAGTTCGAAAATAATGGAACCAGATCTTCCTGTTTTTTTTTGCTTGCATTCTCCATACAGGTATTTATTAGTATCTTCAAAGGAAGTGTAATGACCCTTTTCATGACGAACAATAGGAAATCAAATTGAAGCATGTGCTGAACAGATGCCGCAAGTTGAAGAGCCCCCAGCAGATGATATCCAATGAAATTTAACCCTGTTGCTGATTCAGGAAGTGAAACATATCCTCAAACTGAGGAACAACAAATTAATGTCACTGCCTTATACAACCTTAACCCTGTTATAAAATCTTTCTTATTAATATCACAATCCATGTACTTGACTGGGCAAGATGTAGGGCAGGCACTTCCTAATACAATGTGAATTGTAGTACATGCTTGTGCACTGAAAATGATTGCAATAATTGTGACTAATATCTCATCACGTGTAGGAGAGCTGAAAGTGGAAACTTAAACTGATTGACACTGGAAGAGAAGGACATAATCCAAGCTGGATATGAGGTAAAGGCCAACGAATGATGAAGGAATATTCTCTGGGTCAATTACAATGAGGCTCTTTCCCCAGCCAATGCAGATTCATAATGAAAGAAATTAACAGATTGCTGCGATTGACAAGTGCCTGTACCTTCCTATCAAATTTGTCTTGTTTTTTCTTGTATTACATTCTCAACCAATTGTAAGCTTCTTTTTAACCGCCATGCAAGCTAATCCTAATGCCATCTAGGATTGTTCTTCTCATCCTTCAGGATGGCAGTGATGATGTGGAGGTGTTGGGATTGGACTGGAGTGGACAAAGTCAGAAATCACATGACACCAATCAGTTGATTTGAAATCACAAGTTTTCGGAGTTTAGCCTCTGCGTCAGGTGAAGAAAGAAAAAAACCATGCAGAACACAAAATTGATGAGCAGAAAGATCAAGGGCAGAGAGATCAAAAGATCATACAATTGGTGCGAGTAGAATGTCAAATCACAGAGAAATTATTCGAAAATCTGTTTAACTGAAGGAGATCTCAAGGTCCCTACATAAACAATACATCAAAGATAAGATTCCAGCAGTGATCCTGTCTTTTGTTTACAATGATTAAACAGGCACTGTCTCCAGATTCTGGATCAGTGGTGCTGGAAGAGCACAGCAGTTCAGGCAGCATCCAACTGTCTTCAAATGACTGACCTTCCGCACCTCTCCCCACACTTTCCCTGGAGTTCTACATAAGGGTGTATCCTAACCACCCCCAACCCCCTCCCAGGAATAATCTCGACAACATTGTCCTGTGCAAGGCAAACATGGAACGTGTTAAAAATTTGTCAGTAAAAAGTTGTGTGTGTGTGTGTGCGCGCGCTCTATTAGGAGACTTACCCCACAAAGGCAGCAGCAGCAGCAGTCTTGTTGTTGGTGTACACTCCTGATGGCTCAGAAAGAGGCCAGATGGGCGGTGAGGTTGAAGCTTGCACGCTGTGTGCTGGAGTGAGGGGTTAGACCGCATGGGGAGCGGGGTTGGAAGGGGTTTAGGGACGGGGTGGGGATGGAAAGGGTTTGGGGTGGGGGTGGGGTTGGAAGGGGTATAGGGGCAGGGCGGGGTTGGAAGAGGTTTAGGGCAGAGACGAGGTAGGAAGGGTTTAGGGTGGGGGCGGGGTTGGAAGGGGTTTGGGGTGGGGGCAGGGTTGGAAGAGGTTTTGGGTGGAGGCAGGGTTGGAAGGGTTTGGGGTGGGGGTGGGTTTGGAAGGAGTTCGGGGTGGGGGTGGGGGAGGGTTTGGAAAGAGTTGGGGTGGGATGTGGTGGGGTGGGGTTGAAAGGGTTTAGGGTGGGGGTGGTTGGAAGGGGTTTGGGGTGGGGGTGGGGTTGGAAGTGGTTTGGGGTGGGAGTGGGGTTGGAAGGGGTGTAGGAGAGGGACAGGGTTTGAAAGGGTTTGGAGTGGGGGCAGGGTTGGATGGAGTTTGGGGTGGAGCAGGGGGCAGGATTGGAGGGGATTAAGGTGGGGGCAGGGTTGGAAGGGATTTGGGGTTGGTGGTTGGAAGGGGTTTAGTGTGGGGGCAGGGTTGGAAGGGCTTGGAGTGGAGCAGGGCTTGGGGTGGAGGCGGGGTTGGAAGGGTTTGGGGTAGAGTGGGGCTGGAAGGGGTATAGAGTGGGGGCGGGGTTGGAATGGGTTTTGGATGGGGGTGGGATTGGAAGGGATTTAGGGGTGGGGCAGGGTTTGAAGGGGTTTGGAGTGGGCGCAGGTTTGGAAGGGGTTTGGGGTGGGGGCGGGGTTGGACAGGTTTGGGGTGGGAGTGGGGTTGGAAGGGGTTTGGGATGGGGGCAGGGTTGGATGGGGTTTGGGGTTGGGGTGGAGTTGGAAGTGGTTTGGGATAGGGGCGGGGTAAGAATGGGTTTCAGGTGGGCTTGGGGTAGGAAGGGGTTTGGGGTGGGCCAGTGTTGGAAGGAGTTTAGAGTGGGGGCGTAGTTGGATGGAGTTTGTGGTGGGGGCAGGGTAGGAAGGGGTTTGGAATTGGGGTGGGGTAGGCAAGTGTTTGGGGTGGGGGCGGTGTTGAATAGGGTTTGGGGTGGGGGCGGGGTCGGAAGGGGTTTGGTGTGGGGGCAGGGGAGGAAGGTGTTTGGGATGAGGGCGGGGTAGGAATGGGTTTGGGATGGGGTGGTGTTGGAAGGGGTTTGGGGTGGGGGCGAGGTAGGAAGAGGTTTTGGGTGGGGCGAGGTAGGAAGTGGTTTTGTGTTGGGGCGGGGTTGGATGGGTTTTGGGGTGGGGGCAGACCTGGAATGGGTTTGGGGTGGGGGTGGGGTTGGAAGGGTTGGGGTGGGGGTGGGGTTGGAAGGGTTTGGGGCGGAGTGGGGCTGGAAGGGGTTTAGAGTGGGGGCGGGATTGGAATGGGTTTTGGGTGGGGACAGGGTTGGAAGGGTTTTAGGGGTGGGGCAGGGTTTGAGGGGGTTTGGAGTGGGGGCAGGGTTGGAAAGGGTTTGGGGAGGGGGTGGGGTTGGACAGGTTTGGGGTGGGAGTGGGGCTGGAAGGGGTTTATGGTGGGGGCAGGGTTGGAATGGGTTTGGGGTGGGGGTGGGGTTGGCAGGAGTTTAGGGGAGGGGCAGGGTTTGAAGGAGTTTGGAGTGGGGGCGGGGTTGGAAGGGGTTTAGGGTGGAGGTGGGGTTGTACAGGTTTGGGGTGGGAGTGGGGCTGGAAGGGGTTTAGGGTGGGGGCAGGGTTGGATGGGTTTTGGGGTGTGGGAGGGGTTGGAAAGTGTTTGGGGTGGGGTCAGGGTTGGATGGGGTTTGGGTGGGGGCGGGGTTGGATGGGGATTGTGGTGGGGGCGGGGTTTGGAAGGGGTTTGGGGTGGGGGCAGGGTTGGATGGGGTTTAGGGTGCTGGTGGAGTTGGAAGGTGTTTGGAGAGGGGTGGGGTTGGATGGAGTTTTGGGTGGGGGTGGGGTTGGATGGGGCTTGGGGAGGGGCGGGGTTGGAATGGGTTTGGGGTGGAAGCGGGGTTGGATGGGGTTTGGGATGGGGGCAGGGTTGAATGGGGTTTGGGTGGGTGCGGAGTTGGATGTGGTTTGGGGTGGGTCGGGGTTGGATCGGGCTTGGGTGGGGGTGGGGTTGGATGGGGTGAGGGCAGAGTTGGGTGGCATTTAGGGTGGAGGCGGGGATGGATGGGGTTTGAGGTGGCTGCAGAGTTGGATGGGGTTTAGGGTGGAGGTGGTGTTGGAATGGATGTTGGGTGGGGGCGGGATTGGAAGGTGTTTGTGGTGAGGGCGGGGTTGGATGGGGTTTGGGGTGGGGGTGAGGTTGAAAGGGGTTTGGGATGGGGGCGGGGTAAGAAGGGGGTTTGGGGTGGGGGCGAGGTTGGAAGTGGTTTGGGATGGGGTGGGGTAAGAATGGGTTTGGGGTGGGGGTGGGGTAGGAAGGGGTTTGGGATAGGGGCAGTGTTAGAAGGGGTTTAGGGTGGGGGCATAGTTGGATGGGGTTTGGGGTGAGGCAGGGTAGGAAGGGGTTTGGGTTGGGGCAGGGTAGGAAGGATTTTGGGATGGAGGCGGAGTAGGAATGTGTTTGGTGTAGAGTCGGGGTAGGAATGGGATTGGGAAGGGGACGGTGTTGGAAGAGTTTGGGGTGGGGACAGGGTAGGAAGAGGTTTTGGGTGGGGCAAGGTAGGAAGAGGTTTGGGGTGGGGGCGGGGTAGGAATGGGTTTGGGGTAGGAGCAGGATTGGAAGGGGTTTGGGGTGGGGGCGATGTTGGAAGGGGTTTGGGCTGGGGGATGGTGTAGGGGGTGTTACTGTTTTGGGGTCAGGGTTGGATGGAGTTTAGGGAGCCAAGGGGTGAGATTGAACCCGGTTGTGGGGTGGTGTTGGAAGGTGTTTGGGGAGCGGAGAGGTGGGGTTGGACTGGGTTGTGAGGTGGTGATGGCCCAGGGTGGGGGTTGGGTTGTGGAGGTGAAGGAGGGGCGGGGTTTCACGCGATGTTTGCTGCTGCAGTCTCCTGAACTAAGAACAGACTTTTAAAACTCCAAGCCCCAGAGGAAAGGCATTTCATCAATTTTCTTAACGAAATAGTGCCCGCCCATCACGTGCGGATAATCGAGTTTCCACTATAAGTCTCTGCAGGTGACCCAGAGTGTAAGGAGGTATGAGTAAAGTGTCAACAGTTGAATAACAGCCAAAGGGATGGCGTGCAATCTGACCAAATGAGACAGAGAGATAATTACAAAAAATTAAAAGTAAGATGTTGTGGGCCGAGAGATCAAGGGAAGAGAGAGCAAAAGATTATACAATTGGTGTGAGTGGAATGTTGAATAATAAGTCTCTGCAGGTGACCAAGAACGTTAGACGGTGTGAGTAAACTGTCAACTACTGAACAACAAGGATGACTGAGAATCTGATTAAATAAAGCAGAGAGATCATTACAAAAACTTTAAGGTGGTGTTGCAGACAAAACAAATGACTGGAATAACATGGAACACAAACATTAGCTGCTGGAAAAGTTCAGCAGGTCTGGCAGCATCTGTGAAGGAAAAACAGAGGAAGGTTCATTCGAACTCTGATCTTTCACAGATATCGCCAGACCAACTGATCACCAGTCCCCACCACCACTTCCACCCCCCACCGCCCCCACTAATCCCTGCCCCTGCCCTGATTTACAGCAGTCACAGCTTTTCTGGTTTTCATTTGACTGGAATAATGTAATAAATATAAGAGCTGCATACCAAAGGTCTACACAAAGTAATAAATAATCCAAAACTGTACAAGCTAATTAAGGTAGAGATATCATAACAATTTATCATGATGATGGTTTCAGAACAGGACAATGAGGAAGATACAGATACAGAACAGTGCAGTGAGGTCATATGTAATGCAACATGAACCCAAGATTATGGTTGAGGTTGTCTTCATTGATACAGAACTTGGTTTTCAGTTTCTGGTTGGCGATTTGGCTTTTTTGTGTATCTCGAAGTGCCTCAGAGGACACTTACCCGAAGATCGCAGACTGAATGTCCCTGACTGCTGAAGTGTTCCCTGACTGGAAGGGGTCATTCCAGTCTGGCAATTGTTGTGCGGTGTCCATTCATCCATTGTCATAGCATCTACACAGTTTTGTCAATATACTATGCCTCAGGGCATCCGTGCCTGCAACGTATGAGATAGACAATATTGGCCAAGTTACATGAGTATCTGTGGTGTACCTGGTGGCTGGCGTCCCCATGTGTGATGGTAGTGTCTATGTTTATGATTTGACATGCCTTGCAGAGATTGCCAAGCAGGGTTGTCTGGTGTGGTCGATTTTGTCCTGAAGGCTGGATAGTTTGCTGTTGTTTGAAGATGAGAAGTGAAGGTGTAATTATGATCTTGGCGAGACGCTCATCATCATCAATGACATGTTGAAGGTTGTGAATGACGTGGCATAGTCACTCCTCTGAGAAGGAGTACTGGATGATGAAGAGTACTCTATCAGTTGTATCCCGTGTCTGTCTTCTGAGGAGGTCATCATGATTTTTCACTGTGGTACACCAGAACTGGCAATCAATGAGTTGAGCATCGTATCCCATTCTTATGAGGGCATCCTTCAGCACCTTCGGGTGTCCGTTACGTATTTCCTCATCAGAGCAGATCCTTTTGTCTGCATACGGCTTGTCCATAGGATTTAGCTTCTTTAATATGTTTAGGGTGGAAGCTAGAGAGGCACAGTATCATGAGGTTATCCATGGGCTTGTGGTAGAGTGAGATACTGAGGTGTCCATCCTTGATGGAGATGTGCGAGTCCAAGAACGAGACTGATTCTGAAGAGTAGTTCGCTGTTGGTCTGATGGTGGGGTGAGACTTGTTGATATCACTATGTAGTTGTTTCGCTGATTCCTTGCCATGAGTCCAAAGAAAGTAAATGTTGTCAATGTATCTGGTGTATAGCATTGGGCAGAGGTCCTGCGTGGCAAAGAAGTCTTGCTCGAACTTGTGCATGAAAATGTTGGCAACTTGGGTTCCAAATCTGGTCACCATGACTCTCTGTATGTCAGGATGAAGAAATGGTTGTTACCAAGGTGAAGATGCCATGGTCGAGGATGAGTCAGCTGAGTTGTAGGATGACGTTTGGAAATTAGCCATTGTTGGTACTGAGTACTGAGGCTTTTGTAGTGATGTTGTCATCATGGGGGATGCTGATGGAGAATGCCGAAATGTCCATTGTGACGAGGAAAGTTTCTGGTTTGACTGGTCCATGGTGCTGAGTTTCTGTAAGAAATCTGTAGTGTCATAACAGATGCTGGGGTTTCCCTGTACAATGAGTTTCAAGATGTTCTAGCCATAGCTAGAGACGTTCTCACACAGGGTCCCATTGCCTGATACGATGGGATGGCCAAAGGGGGATCAAGGACATTCAGCCTCTGATCTTCAGGTAAGCGTCCCCCAAGGTTGTCTTCAAGATACACAACAATGTAGAATTGCAGAGCAGAAACTGATAGCCAAGTTCCATAGCCATGAAGACAGCCTCAACTGTGATCTTGGGGTCATGTCGAGCTCCAGGTGAGTCCACGGCACTGTTCTGAGTCTATAAAACCTTTCTTATTTATGTCCTGTTTTGATACAATCACCCTGAAAAATTGTTATGATCTCTCTACCTTAATTAATTTGTGTAGTTTTGGATTGCTTATTTGGGTAGACCCTCGGCATGCAACTCTTATACTTATCAAATTATCCCAGTCAAATGAAAACCAAAAGAACTGTGGTTGCTGTAAATCAGGAACAGGGGCAGGGGTTGCTTGTGAGTCTGGTGGTATCTGAGAAAAATCAGAATTAACATTTTGAGTCCGGTGATCCTTCTGCCTTCTTTTTCACAGATACTGTTGTACCTGCTGAGCTTTTCCAGCAGCTAATCTTTGTGTTCCATGTTATTCCAGTCATTTTGGCTTGTCTGCAGCACCACCTTATTTTTAAGTTTTTTTTGTAATGATCTCTCTGCCTTATTTAATTGGATTCTAGGTCATCTTTGTTGTTCAGAGGTTGACACTTTACTCACACTGTCTAACATTCTTGGTCACCTGCAGAGACTTATTATTCAACATTCCACTCACACCAATTGTACAATCTTTTGCTCTCTCTTCCCTTGATCTCTCTGCCCACAAACACTGTGTCTGTGTGCTTTAGTCTTACATCACTCTGAATGCTTGTGATTTCAAATAAACCTGTTGGACTGTAACCTGGTGTTGTGTGAATACTGACTTCAGGAAGTTAAGGTGAAGTGAAGATCTTTTTTGTGCTTACAGTAGACATTCATGGCAGTGGATGCAGTAATGAATAGCTGGTTAGCTCAGAGTGTGCTCCAATCTACCCTATGCAACCTGTCCAGTCAGACACTGATCTCTGCATCATCACCAGATGCTCCCTAGTGGAAACCAACTGAGTTTCCCATCTCAATTCTCAGAAGTGAAGCTAGGTTGGAACAAAAATGTTGAGTTTACTGTTGACACAAATTAAATGAGAAGAAAAAGAGCTTTTTTTTTGAGGACTTACTTTGATAGCTTGGTACCTTCCAACAGGTAAGTGGCATGGTAGTTCAGTGGTTGACACTGCTGTCTCAGAGCTCCAGAGACCCAGGGTCACTTCCACACTTGGGCAACGGTCTGCGTGGAGTTAAAACATTCTCCTGGTGTCTGTGGGAGTTTCCTCATGTTACTCCGATTTCCTCCACAGTACAAAGGTGTGCAGGTTACCTGGATTAGCCATGCTAAATCGTCTACAGTGTGCAGGCTTGGTGGATTAGCCATGGGAAATATCAGGTTACAGGGATAGGGTAGGATCTGAGTGGGGTGCTTGTTGGAGGGCTGTTGCAGACTAGATGAGCCAAGTAGTCTCTTTGATCACTGTAGGGATTCTATCTCCCATACAACACTTAACCTCACTCATTGAATAGTGCAGGGAAATATCATATTTCTTTAGTAATGTGCTACGTGACTACAAGTATAAACCAAATAAAATAAAACTAAAAAGAACCACTGACAAACGCAAAGACTTTTCTAAAGCAGAGCCTTCAAAACTTTAAAGGTTTTTAACAAATCAATCGATTCTCTGCCCTTATCTAATTCCTTATTCCTCCCCTGGACAATCTGGTAGAGTGCAACTGGTTCCTTTCATATCAGGTTGGTTGGATTCTCCTCTGCACTTTAATAAGCTTGTCTTCCCTTTGAACAATAAACTTTGCTTTACTGAAGATGGTTTTCTTTTTTCAAATAGTCTTCTTTTCCCTTTTCATTTGATTTGTGTTTGATCCATGCTTTCTGCTTCGGTCTGTTTGCTGTTCAGTGAGAGACTGTTTATGTTCCTCCTGCAGCTCTTTATTGCCATTTAAGTGGCACTTTGCTGTTTCCTTTCCTTTTGCTTTCCTCATTGTTCTTTACATCAGTTTCTGAGAGTCTACTTTCATTTCTGAGTTCCTGCAATCGTAGCCTCTTGGAAATCAGACACAATCTTAACCCCTGAACCATGCCTTCTGAGATCCAACTCTCTCTCCTCCTTAAACATCTCTGTTTTTTTTCCACTTTAAAATCAGTCTGAAAACCTAACTCTTTGTTTAGGCTTTTGGTTATTTGCACTTGCATCAAACTTGAAAGGGTGCCGAAAAGATTTACGAGGATGTTACAAGGGTTGGAGGGTTTGAACTATCAGAGAGGCTGAATAGGCTGGTGCTGTTTTCCCTGGAGCATCAGAGGCTGAGGAGTGACCTTATCGAGGTTCATAAAATCAGGAGGGGCATGGACAAGGTAAATAGCCGAGGCTTTTTTTCCAGAGTGGGGGAGTCCAAAACAAGAGAGCATACATTTGGGGTGAGAGGGGAAAGATTTATAAAGGACGTAAGGGGCAACTTTTTTCACACAGAGGGTGATGCCTGTAGAAAACGAGGTGCCAGAGGAAGTGGTGGAGGCTGGTACAATTACAGCAATTAAAAGGCATCTTGATGGGTACAATGGCAAATGGAACTAGATTAATTTAGGATATCTAATTGGATGGATTGGACCCAAGAGTCTGTTTCTGTGTAGGACATCTCGATGACTCTATGACACCTTACATGGCTTGACATCAAATTAGGTTTGATTTCACTCTTGTGAAGCATCATGGTCCTTTTTACTTTGTTGTAGGTGTTGTACAAATACAATAGTCATTGGTTCTTCATTCCTAAAACTATTTCAGTTCGTGATTTGGTTCCAAACAGCTTCCATTTTAGGGGTGGAGTTTTGTCTGAACAGACCCACTCACAGAGTGAGGTGCAAACAGCATTGGGTTGGGAACTAATTTGTTTAAATGCTGAGCTTCCCCATGACTCTTTAACACCAGAGCAGCGTTGCCATCCTACTTCTGGGTTTCCTGAGAAATTACAGGATGTGGGCGTACTGATGGCTTTAGATCTCTATTTTTAAAGGATTCTCACCAGGGGTTAAGATAGCTGTGCTGAAAATGTGTTGCTGGAAAAGCGCAGCAGGTCAGGCAGCATCCAAGGAGCAGGAGATTCAACATTTCGGGCATAAGCCCTTCTTCAGGAATGATTCCTGAAGAAGGGCTTATGCCCGAAACGTCGAATCTCCTTTTCTTTGGATGCTGCCTGACCTGCTGCGCTTTTCCAGCAACACATTTTCAGCTCTGATCTCCAGCATCTGCAGACCTCACTTTCTCCTTTAAGATAGCTGTGCCCTGCAATGATTGCAAAAGTTGCAGGGGGGGAATACGATGGCATAAATGTAGAGGAAGGTTTTCACACTCATTTTCAGGCTCATCACTGCACATGATGCTGAAAATAATGAGGGCCAAGAGTAAGATTTGTTTTCTTTAGATAAGACAAAGATCCCAGACACCCAATAGGCACTTTTAGAGGCCTTGGACGTAATGGGCAGTAGGACTAAAACCTGGATTCAGAATCACGAGAGGGCTAAGGGCCTCATGAGAGAAGGAAAGACCAGTGATGTGTTAGCAAGGTGACAACTCCCCACATTCTGACTTCCCCAGCATTCTCCTGCATGTGCATCACTCCTCAGGAGAGCACACTTTGTAAGTCCATTTATCCCCTCCTCACTCACATTGCCAACTAAACAGTCAACACATACGCACAATCACTGTCATCTCATTGGTATCCAGCCCCCAGTGCTCAGAGCCATGGCCCACCCTATCCAAATGAACACATGTTCTGCTGACATTGCTGAACTTGCAGAAGAAGAGAAAGGACAGTTCCAGGAAGACACAGAGAATCCAGACTGGAGTGACTCGCCAAAGCTTTAATTGAACAAGCAGTTTACAGTCGCGCCTCGACATACGAACGACCCCGTTCAAGTACAAATCGGTTTATGAACAGGATTGTGCATAAAATGTTGCTCCAACCTACGTACGAAATTCAAGGTACGAATGAAGGTACAAACACTAAAGCCCATGTGCGACCACGTGGTTTCATTGTTCTGCTTTGCTACGCGCTTGTTGAACACAAAGGTTCTCGGGCCCCACGTGATCTCATTCAGTTGGTCTTTGGCGTGTGCGCTGTCAACAGCAGTCTAAGCATTCCTACACTATCCGAACAATGGGAAAAATTGATTCAGTTCACAAACTTTTCGGTTCGCGAACCGAGTCCCGGAATGGATTAAGTTCGCTACTGTAAATTGGCAGAGGGGACAGTCTATGGAATGAGAGATTGGATCTACTATTTATCTGCTAATGTTTGGTAACATATCACTATTGGATGCACAACAGTTTCTCACTCTGAATTGATGATAACACTAACAGTCATGATATTTCAAAGTTAAAAATCACACAACACCAGGTTATAGTCCAACAGGTTTAATTGGAAGCACACTAGCTTTCGGAGCATCACTCCTTCATCAGGTGATAGTGGAGGGCTCAATCCTAACACAGAATTTATAGCAAAAATTTACAGTGTGATGTAACTGAAATTATACATTGAAAAATTGATTGTCTGTTAAGCCTTTCATCTGTTAGAATACTGTGATAGTTTCACTTCTTTCATGTGTAAATAACAAAACTTTTTTTAAAAGTTGCATTCTCGGGTTAGCTGTTAACAATGGTGATAGTTAGACAATATGTTGAAGATGTTGGCCTCCTATGTTCTCTGTCTATGCCATGATGTTTAGATTGATTCTAATCAAAAAGTGAGATAACGGAGTTTTACATAAATTCATGCAAATTTTGAGCTCAGAGTTCTACATGAATACATGAAGTTTTTGAGCAAAGTGCAATGTAACTCTGCAAGTACAAATTCACCCCACAGAATATATGTGTGCGTGTAGGTCTGTGTGTGTGTCTGTCTGTCTGTCTGTCTGGGGTGGGGGTTGAGTGTGAGAAAGTGTGTGTGTGTGTGTGTGTGTGTGTGTGTGTAGTGAGTGCAGAGTGTCTTAAGTCTGTGAGGGGGTGCATGTGTGAGTGTGGGAGTGTGTGTGTCTGTAAGGGTGTGTGTGGGTGTCTGTGTGCGCGTCTGTGTTTATCCAACTCCATTTACGAAGTTGCTATCAACTTTGCTTCCATCTTTTAAGCAATGAATTCCAGATGAAAACTACTTGCTCCAATTTTATTTCAGTCATTGCCCTGGTTATTTTGCCTGCTACCTTAAGACTATGTCAGCTAGCTACAGACCTCTCTGCCACTGGGAAGATGCTCTCCTTAGTTATGCACCAAGGTTGGCCAAACCTTTTAAATAACTAATTCCCAGTTCCAGGCTCATTGCCAGAAAACCAGCTGCTCAAGACTTGGGAAAAATTGGCATTTCACTGTATGTCTTAGCAACCAGCTTTAAGCTCAGGAATTCATAGAATCCTGACAGTGCAGACAATGGCTATTTGGCCCATCAAGTCTAAACTGACCCTCCAAGGAGCATCTCCCCCTATCTCCATAAACCTGCATTTTCAGGCTAATCTACCTAGCATGCACACTTTTGGACTGCAGGAGGAAACCAGAGCACCTGAAGGAAACCCATGCAGACGCAGGGAGAATGTGCAAACTCCATACAGTCACTCAAGGCTGGAATCAAACCCAGGTCCCTGATGCTGTGAGGTAACAGTGCTAACCACTGAGCCACCATACCACGCCCAGTGTAGCCCCTTGTTAAATCTTACCCCTTCTTTTTTTCACTTTTCCAATACCCCTTAAAACTGCTCAGTTTGGCTAATGTTTTTGGTCACTAACTCTAATAGCTTTTTATGCAGTTCTAAGTCAAATTTTACTAAACTATATGCTTATTAGAAGCACCTTGAGTTGATATTAAATAAATGCAATTGTTTGTTTTGAAGTGTTTTCTTTTGTAGATTTGTAATAGTACAGCCAGACTGGAGAACCATAAGTCAATTACCAGCTAATGGCCTGAAGGACTGGGGCTGTAGTTTTGGAAAGGACAATTGTGAAAAAGTTAAGAGCGCCCGTCAAGAACAGTTCTATAAGGTAATGGTTCTGAAATAAGACACATTTTATCAAAGTATTTTGTAAAAAAAAATTTAAAGTATCCTTTTGCAATAACACTGACATACTATACGGCTAATACACAATTTGGTTCTCTGTGAATTAATGTTGGAGATTGCATTAAGCTCAATTCATTGTGATGATGGTTATAACAGTTTGGACTGAGTTAAGAATGAAAATCCAGGATCTCATGAAGTCAAGACTTGAATTGACCGGGCTCCTCCCTTCTGAGCAATGGTTACTTGACCTGAAACGTTAACTTTGATTTTTCTCCACAGATGCAATTTCTGTTGTTTCTGATTTACTGCATCTGCAGGTTTTTCTGGTCTCCTCAAAAGTTTAGTAAGAATGTCTAACTAACTGATGAAACTTCAACTTAATTGCCACCGTGTAATAAATTACACTCCACAAAAACAAGAACCTCTTTTTGTTAAGACTTATGAGTTAGTGTTCATGTACTTTTATAAACCAATTAGGCCCTTAGATGTGAACAAAGAGGGAGGAATATTATCAGCATCCTTCTGCCCACAAATGCTACATGATGATTGGCAGTGGGCATTGTTGCTTAATACCATGAGGTACAAAGATGAAAAAAATTGAATGGGTCCAAGTGATAAATTGACAGAAATCTAAGCGAGCTTACAATTTGATAACCTTTATCCCTTTAAAACTACTCTTAGAGCCAGACAGCAGCTCGAAGCATTTGAGTGAGCAATTAGTGTGAGCTTGTATAAAAAACAACAATTAAAGAAAACCTGATGCCTTTACTTCAGGTAGGGTAAGAAGTGCAGAAGGTGCAGAACAGACTAGAAAGAATCTTTAAAGAAAACTAGTCAAACTGGTACTTTTAGATTGTGCTGAATGCTCATAATAGACTATTTAGGCAGAATCTTCTATGTTTCTGAGCAACTTAATTATGGTAGAATGTCCGTTAAGACCTGTAGGATTGTACAAAAATCCCCATCATCTAAATTCCTGGAAGAAATCCGAGACTTCTCTAAAATCTAAAATCCTGGCCAAAACCCTGAGCTCAGTCTGCAACAAATACACACAGAGCCAGAATAATTTCTGTCTGGGTTACACCTCCGCTGTAAGAGAACAATCAACCAAATCTAACATTCTGGACTGGAACTAAACTTTATACCTCAGGCCCCTCAACACAGCACAGTATGGAGCCTCAGAGATACTGGACATTCAACTTCAATCAAAATACATTTACACATACTCTTCACTACCAGGAAGACAATTGACCTCAAAGAGGACACCTGAAATGTGAGGGGAGACAATCTGTGTAACCGTTAACCCCGATCTCACCTCGGGGAGAGCCTTTGCAGCAACAGGCTTCTGCAGAAACAGCTTCCCCACAGACTTCCGTCCCTAACAAGCAGCTTCAGAACCTAGAACCACGGAGGCTGAGCTGAGAACCTAGAACCACGGAGGCTGAGCTGAGAACCAAGAACACGGAAGTCAAAAACCAAGAGCATCTTCAGAACAAATGACATCGGAGAGTGGGGAAGTGCTATCTGAACAAGAGCTTCCAGAAACAGGCCTGTTCCAAGTCAAGAGAACCAACAGTAAGAACATCAGCAACTTGATGCACTTAAACACATACTTTCCTCAGTAATGAGCTGAAACTCCTGAGACCCCAAAGTTTTTCAATGTTCCTAGCAGGGAGGGAAGGTGGGTAGTGACAGTATAGGGAATCCCAAGGGCAGGAAGTCTGTTTCAAGTTTGTGACTAAAATTGCTGTTTAGCTTCAAATTGTGTTTAATCTGTGTCTAATCTAATAATGTATTCAATTACTCTCCTCTCTTTAGTTGAATGTGTTAATTTCACTGTGTATTACATTTGCCTTTATTTCTTGTATTATACTTACCTTTTGCATTTAATAAATGCAGAAATTCTTTTGCCCTAAAACACCTCACTACTGCCTGGCCTGCTGTGCTTTTTCAGCACCACTCTAATCTAGATGCTGATTTCCAGCATTTGCAGTCATCACTTTTGACTAGTTGATTTTAACCTTACTGCAAATCCTCTTACAAGGATGCCTACCTTGAAGAAGTTCTCCTCCTTTTTCTACAAGAATCTCAGTGAGTCTCTCTGTCACTGCAACCTCCAGGTTATCTCCTCTGCCCTGAAGCCCTTCAAGCATGTCCTGAAACAGACTCGCTACCACAACCACATCTGCTTACCTATCTTCTCCACCTTCCTCTCTGACCTTATCACCTTCATCCCCACCTCCATCCACCTATTGTATTCTTGGTTACCTTCTACCCAGCCCAACCCCCCTTCCATTTATTTCTCCACCCTGGAGGCTCCCTGTCATCATTCCCGATGAAGAGTTTTTGCCAGAAACGTCGATTTTCCTGCTCTTTGGATACTGCCTGACCTGCTGTGCTTTTCCAGCACCACTCTAAATATTCAGAGTTTTTTCCCCTTGGCTGGGGGATTCCAGAAGTAGAGGGTATAGGTTTAGGATGAGGGAGGAGAATTTTAAAAGGACCTAAGGGGCAACATTTTCATGCGGAAAGTGGTGCGTATATGGAATGAGCTGCCAGAAGAAGTGGTGGAGGCTGGTACAATTACAGCATTTAAAAGGCATCTGGATGGTTAAATGAATAGGAAGGATTTGGAAGGATATGGGCCAAATGCTGGAAAATGGGACTAGATTAGGTTAAGATATCTGGTTGACATGGATGAGTTAGACCAAAGGGTCTGTTTCCTTGCTGCACATCTCTATGATTCTATGACACAATGTCTCAAAGAATGTTAACTCTGGTGGAAATCTTGGACCAAGCCAATGTCATGGCCTCTGCTGCTGGTCCTGGAGGAGGAGACTGTGAAAAGGTGAGATCCAGATTCTCAGCATTAAAAAAGAATTGATTCATGTTTATTAGCTAGTGGGAGGCAATGGCTTAGTGGTATTATTGCTGGATTATTAATTGAGAAAACCTAGTAATGTTCTGGGGACCTAGGTTCAAATCCAGCCAAGGCAAATGGTGGAATTTGAGATCAATAAAAACTCTGGAATTAAGAATCTAATGATGACTATGAATCCATTGTTGATTTGTCAGGAAAAACACATCTGTTTCTCTAATGCCCTTCAGTGAATTACCTGGTCCACATTTGACTCCAGACCTACAGCAGTGTGGTGTACTCTGGGCTATTGGGATGGTCAGTGAATGCTGGCCTGGCCAGTGCTACCTGCATCCCAGGAATGAATGAATTTTTGAAAATTAAAACCATAAACACAGCAATTTATTTGTGAAAGCTATGGAACATGGAGTACATTGTGAATATCGTATTACACCAACATAGCATATGGCAATATTGCAATATAGTAATACACAAATGCTTCAAGAGTTCCTTCATTTTGGGCTTGATCGGTTTAGAAATTGTCCGGCAAAGTAAGTCAATACAAATCGCTCGCTCACCTACAGGCCGTAAAAGGTGTGAAATCGTCTGTTTTGTTCCCAGTACAGCAGGACAGCTCCTGTTTGCCTGTAGAAGGTGGGGAATGCCAATTTTGATCACAAAAATGCGAGAAAGCATGCAGCCAAGAGTAGGGTTGGACAGCATGGATATATAGCAGAATTTAAAGCTTGTAAGGAAGAAAAACGATAAAACATTTCTATACTGCACAACCTAAATACCTTATAAACCAGAATTGCTGTTTATGATGCTCGAAACGAGCAGGCTTCTGAAGAAGGGTCACTGGTCTCAAAACATTAGCTCAGCTGTCTTTACACAGATGCTGCCAGACTTGCTGAGTTTCTCCAGCCATTCCTGTTTTTCTGGTTGTTAGGTTCCACTTTGCTGCCTTCACTGTTCTGTTTTACTTTAACAATTACTGAGATATTGGGTCTGTGACTTTAACAGGTATGAAAGTTTGGATTTCCCCTCCAGGAATACCCGTTGCTTTCTATTCTGTCCAATTGAGCAAATTTACTTCCAAGCTGTCTAGCCAGATGTGATATTGGTTAATAACATTGATTCCAATCTTCAGAGGTTTGTTATTAAGCACTGGGGAGCTCTGAGCTCTATTTATTGAAGTGGAAAGGGTTAATGAGTGGGTGCAACAATGCTCAAAATCATGAGATGGTTTAAGTGGATATGTAAAGGAACATGATTCTCATTAATTATTCAATTGGTAATAAAGAAGCATAAACTCAAGAACTAAAAGTTTTGTCCTTGTATTTTTGGTTCATAAAAGTAGTGGTTTATAATCATTTCATATCCTGTCACACTGAGGCAAGAAAATCTTTAGGAACAAGGTGAAAGAGAACAACAAAAATTTCTTTTGTTTTCTAGCTAATGAATGTGGCGCGGGATGAAGGAGTGAAGAATACCCTGATGCTGTGTAGCCACTCTCTGTAGCCCATCTGGCACATTTAACACAGCTATGTATGCCAAATATAAAGTTACAAAGGAAAATTCTTGTTCATTACAATAAGTTATTGAAAGTAACTTCAATATAGCAATACACGAATGCTTCAAAAGTTCCTTCAATTTGGGCTTGTTCAGTTTACTGTACTTGGTTTAGTAAATCAATACAAATCAATTCTTGGTCTCATTTTCAATTATATTTTTTCAACCACTGATTGCAGGCTTTAAATTATAATTCGCAACAACTATACGGAAAACTCCAGGCAAAGGCTTGGATAAATTGACAGTGCGAGATCAATAATAAAGTTGCTGAAGCCCATTTTGAAATTTGGACCTAAAATCCAACAAACACAATGATGCATTGATTTTCTTATCAAGAAGAAAGACTACTACTGCACTTGATTTTGAAATGACAGATTAATTTGAACAGCTTCACTCAATGCACATCTTATAAGAACAAATTTTACATTGTATTGAGTTAAGATTTCAGTTGCTATTACTTCATATGTCATTCAATTTATCATTTGTCCATTTGTTTTTGCTTCAAGTTTGGTCTTGGAACCAACTCTCCTGTCATCTGCATCATTAATCATTGGTTAAAAGGGAACATATTCTGGCTGGTAATTATGGACTCACATGAGTCACAAGAAAATTCCTAACAACCAGAATAAGACATAACGTTAATGAACATTTTGAAAGATATTGTTAATCAGGGTCGGTCAACACAGATTTGTAAAGGAAGCGCTGCTTGCCTAATTTAATCAAATTCTTCAAGGTACTTACAGGTTTAAATGTCAAGGAGAATGGAGAAATGCAATATACACTGACTTCTAAAAGTATTTGATGAGGTGCCATATCAGGTGGACAGAAGGCTAGATGGGCTTGCCTAGTTTCACACCAACAGAAATGCAGCTCTCTGCGGTAAGGCTCGGTGTGGGGGGACCTGTGTGTCTACATCAACCCAAAATGGTGGAAGGGCTCTGTGATCCACTTACTGCTCATCATTGGTGGAGTTTGTGACTGTTACATGCAGAGCTTTTTGTTTGCCAAGGGAATTCACTACCGTTCTTATAGTCGGGGTCTATATTCCTCCCAGTACTAATGCTAAGGAGACACTTTGTGAACTCTATGGGACTATTAGCAGACTGCAGAATGCACACCCCAGATGGATTGTTTATTGTTGCTGGAGATTTTAGCCATGCGAATCTCAAATCTGTGATCCTTAAATTCCATTGTGACGAGAGAGGGGAACACACTGGATCTTGTTTACATAAACATTTCCAAAGCAGACAGGGAAAAGCCCTGCCCCCACCTCAGGTACTCAGACCATGCCCCTGCTATGCTGATCCTAGCATTCAGATGACTTGTCAGATGTGTCAAATTGGTTCTGAAACAGTTGAAAACCTGGCTGGGAGCAGCCATTTCTGCTCTTCAAGACTGATTTGAGCGCACTGACTAATGAGTGTTTAAGGAGGCAGCAACCGATGGTGATCCCATCATCCTAGAGGAGTACACAGTGTCAGTGACTTGCTACATTAGCAAATGTATTGACGATGTCACTGTGTCCAAGACCATCACTCCTCACCCCTAACCAGAAGCCGTGGATGACCGTAACGTTGTGTGTGCTGCTGAGAACCTGTGATTCCGCCTTCAGAGCAGACGACAAGGCAGCCCTAACAACAGCGAGGGCCAACCTGACCCAGACCATCAAAGAGGCAAAGTTTGCTCACGCACAGAGAATACACAGTCACTTTCAGGACAGCGGAGATGCATGGAGCATGTGGAAGGCATCCAGACCATCAGCACCCAAGAACAGCATCGCCTGCTTGTGCTGGTGATGCCTCCCTCCCGGATGAGTTGAACAACTCCTATGCACAGGTTTGAGGCACAACATGACGTGACAGTGAGGAAGTCCACCCACCCCCCCCCCACCAATGACCGGGTACTGTGTCTTACCACAGCTGCCGTGAGGAAATCCCTATGCAGAGTCAACCTACGTAAGGCTGCTGGACCAGACAACATCCCTGGTAGAGTGCTCAGAGGATGCTCTGACATACTGGCGAATGTTCTCATGGACATCTTCAACATCTCCCTGAGTGGCACCATAGTTCCGTGTTTCAATGCTGCTACCATCGTCCCTGTGCTGAAGAACTCTTCAGTATCCTGTCTCAGAGACTACCATCCCATTGTGCTAGCATCCATCATCATGAAGTGTTTAAGAGGCATGTGATAAGGCATGTTAAGACCCTGCTGCCCCCCCACCTCACTGGACACCCTGCAGTTCGCGTATTGTCCCAACCGCTCAACTCATGATGCTACTTCCACCACCTTCCATCTGACCCTTCCCCACCAGGAGAAGAAGGACACTTATGTCAGATTACTGTTGATAGACTTCAGTTCTGCATATAAAGCTATCATTCCTCAGCATGTGATTGGAAAGCAGAGTCTGCTGGGCCTAAATACCTCCTTGTGTAACTAGATCCTGGACTTCCTGATTTGGAGACCTCAGTCAGTTTGGATTGGGAACAGCATCTCCAACACCATCACCCCCAGGGCTGTGTGCTCAGTCCGTTGTTGTTCACCCCACTGACACAAGACTGTGCAGCAACAGACAGCTCGAATCACATCATCAGGTTCACTGATGACATGACTGTAATGGGTCTCATCAGCAGGAACAACGAGTCATCGTACAGAGAGGAGATACAATGGCTAATGGACTGGTGCAGAGTCAACAACCCATCTCTGAATACAGACAAGATGAAAGAGATGGTTGTTGACTTCAGGAAGGCATAGAGTGAGTTTTGAGAAGATTTGTAGCTCAGGTTGAGGTTTTGGATGTAGGTTTGTTCACTGAACTGAAAGGTTCATTTCCAGATGTTTCATTACCTTACGAGGTAACAACTTCAGTGGACCTCATGCAAAGCAATGTTGAAAATTCCTGCGTTCTATTTATATGCTTGGGTTTCTTTGGGTTGGTGATGTCCTTTCCTGTGGTGATGTCATTTCCTGTGGTGATGTTATTTCCGGTGGTGAAGTCACTTCCTGTTCCTTTTCTCAGGGGGTGGTAGATGGGGTCTAAGTCGATGTGCTTACTGATAGAGTTCCAGTTGGAATGCCATGCTTCTAGGAATTCTCATGCATGTCTGTGTTTGGCTTGTCCTAGGATGAATGTATTGTCCCAGTTGAAGTGGTATCCTTCCTCATTTGTATGTAAGGATACTCGTGAGAGAAGGTCATGTCTTTTTGTAACTAGTTCACCTATACTGTGTATTCAAAAAGAATGAGTGCCCAATGAACACAGTCTACCGATTTCTCAGCAACAAACCCAAAAAAGCAGACAAAACATTGCCAGAAACCTTAACCACGCTCCCCACATCAAAGACATCTCAGAAATGACTGTCAGACTGCTCATACCCCTTGGTATCATGGTAGCCCACAAACACACCAACACACTAAAACAGCAGCTAATGAACTTGAAAGACACAATACAGCCAATAAACAAAACTAATGTCATTTACAAAATACCATGCAAGGACTGTAACAAAAACTACATTGGACAAACAGGCAGAAAACTAGTCACCAGGATACATGAACACCAACTAGCTACAAAAAGACATGACCCTCTCTCACTTGTATCCTCACATACGGATGAGGAAGGACACTACTTTGACTGGGACAATACATTCATCCTAGGACAAGCCAAACAAAGACACACACGAGAATTCCTAGAAGCATGGCATTCCAACCGAAATCTAATAACAAACACATCAAATTAGATCCCATCTACCACCCCCTGAGAAAAAGAACAGAAAGTGACCACCACAGGAAATAACATCACCACAGGAAATGACATCACCAACCCAAAGAAACCCAAGCATATAAATAGAAAGCATGAATTTTCAGCATTGCTTCACATGAGGTCCACTGAAGATGTTACCATTATTGATACCTAAATTAATGAAATGTCTGGAAATGACCCTTTCAGCTCAGTGAGCAAACCTACATCCAAAAAGCCACAGATCGATCACTCCCCACTGGACATGGATGGCTCCCCCATAGAGATCGTGAAGAGCACCAAATTTCTTTGCATCCACCTGGTGAAGAATCTCAATACCAGCTCCTTCATCAAAAAAGCCCAGCAGCATCTCTACTTTCTGTGTAGGTTGAGGAAAGCCCACCTCTCATTCCCATCCTCACCACATTCTACAGCTGCTGCATCACTGCCTGGTTCGGGAATTGCACTGTCTTGGATCGTAAGACCCTATAACGGATAGTGAGGACAGCTGAGAGGATCATCAGGGTCTCTCTCCCCTCCATTACAGACATTTACACCACATTCTGCATCCGAAAGGCTAACAGCATTGCAGACAAGCCCACACACCCCTCACTCAAACTCTTCTCCCTCCTGCTATTTTGGCAGAAGATACCTGAGCATTCAGTCTCTCTCAGCTGAACTGTGCAACAGTTTCTTCCCCTCAGCCATCAGGCTCCTTAACGCCTTTTGATCATGCTCTATTTCATTTGAAATTTTTGGATGACTTTTTGAATTGCCGCTGAAACAATGTTTTGTTAATGATCATTCATTATTACATTGTAATTTGTCCAGCACTGTGCCTATTGTCTTGTCTTGTCAGGAATTACTGGGCTGCCTTGCATGTTTTGCACTTTCTGTGCACTTTATGCTGTCCTGTGTATGACTGTACTCTCATGTAGTCTGGCTGTTCATATAGCACCTTGGTCCTGGAGGAATGCTGTCTTGTTTTTATTGTACCAGCTGTATATGGTAAAAACAACAAATAAAGTTACTCTACTCTCTAATCTACTCGATATGTAGAAGGTTGTCTTAAGGATAGAAAATAGACAGTAGAAGTAAAGAATATAATGGTTTCCTTAAGGTCATTATGGTGGTACCAATTTTCTTTATCATGGACAGAGCCCTGCACAAAATAAAACAAAATTCATAGACATGCATAATGAAATGTCAGGTGAAGTTAAAAATCACAATGCCTGTTTATATTCTAATAGGTTTATTTGAAAGTATTAGCTTTTGGAGCGCTGCTCCTTCATCAGGTATCTGTGGAGCAGGGTTATAAGCCAAAGAATTTATAACAAAAGATTAGTGTCATGCAGCTGAAACAATGTACTGGGCAAATCTGGATCACTGTTAAGTCTTTCAACCTTTAAAATGGGTTTCAGGTTATAGTTCATTAATATGTAAATCCCAAAGCTTCTTTTAAGTCACATTCTCGAAAATTCTTAAAGTTTTATAACAAAAGGTGACATCTCAGCTCAAACATGTTTTAACGATGTGAGGTTAGAGTATGTCTGTATCCCAGTCTTGGGTCAGACTGGATCTATTTGCAAAGTATGAATTTATAAAATGTTAGATTGATTGACTGCCTGTATTGAAGGTCTATAGATTGTGTGTGTTTTTGAGTAAAATGGAATGTATCTACAAATAATATTCTGCAAATGCAAATTCACCCCATAGATTTATATGTGTCTGTGCGTGCATGTGAGGGAGAGAGAGATAGAGAGAGAGAGAGTGGATGTGTGCATGTGAGAGTGTGCACGTGAGTGTGCGGTTGAGTGTGTGCATGCTTTGCAAAGTGTGTGTGTGTGTGTGTGTGTGTGTGTGTGTGATCTATAAGCTTGTGAGAGGGTGTATGCATGGGTATGAGTGTGGGAATGTATGAGTGTGTGTGTGTATCTGAGAGAGCATGTGCATGAGAAAGGGTCTGCTTGTGTGTATGTGTGTGTGAAAGAGAGAGAGAGAGAGAGACAGTGTATATCATGCAGTGGGGTCACCGGGTAGTGGGGTGTGAACCCAAGTCCCCGGTTGAGGCCACCCTTATGGGTACTGAACTTGGCTATCAGCCTCTGCTCGGCCACTTTACATTGTGGTGTATCCTGCAGTCCATCTTGGAGGATGGTCACCCAAGATCTGAGGCCGAAAGTCCCAGACCGATGAAATGTTCCCTGACTGAGGGGGAACACTCCTGCCTGGTGATTGTTGTGCTGTGTCCATTCATCCATTGTCATAACGTCTGCCTGATCACACCAATGTGTCATGCCTCAAGGCATCCTTGCCTACAGCGTATGAGATAGACAACATTGACTGAGTCATATGAATATCTGCCACATACATGGTGGGTGATGTCCCCACGTGTAATGGTGGTATCCATGTCGTCACTCTGACATGTTTTGCAGTGGTTGCCATGACAGCATTGTATAGTGTTGTGGTCAATGTCCTAAAGGCTGGGCAGATTGCTGCGAACAATGGTCTGTTTAAGGTTTGTTGGTTTTTTAAAGGTCATGAGGATGGCTTCAACTGGGACCTTGGGTTCATGTCACACTACAGGTAATCCCACTACATTATACATTTATGCACACACACACACTTACATACTCACACACTAATGCAGACCCTCTCTCATATACATGCTCTCTCAGAGGCACACACACATACACCCTTGTACTCATACCCACACACACCGTCTCACAGGCTTATACTCTGTCACACTCACTCCCATACCCTACCAAGCATGCATGCATGCAAACACCAACTCTCTTGCATGCACTCACACTCACATGCACAGATTCACATACACACACTCACATTCTCTATCTCTCTCACATGCACACACACATAATTTAAACCTATCGGGTGAATTTGCATTTGCAGAATTGTATTTGCAGATACATTCTATTTTGCTCAAAATGTACACAGTCTGCAGGCAGACAATGCAGGTAGTCAATCCATGTAACATTTTATAAATTCCTACTTTGGAAATAGAACCAGTCTGACTCGAGACTGGGATACGGACAGACTTTAACCCCACACCTTTAAGGTATTATCTGAGCGGAAATGTCACTTTTTTAAATAAAACCTGAAGTTATCTCGAGAATGTGATTTGAAAGAAGTTCTGAGAATTACATATTAATGAACAGAAAGCTGCAACCAATTCTAAAAGATTAAAGACTTTACAGCAGTCTAGGTTTGGTCAATATATCATTGGAGTTGCATGTCACTGCAATCTTTTGCTATAAATTCTGTGTCTTATGACCTTGCTCCACAGCTACCTTATGAAGGGGCAGTGCTCTGAAAGCTAGTACTTCCAAATAAACCTGTTGGACTATAGCCTGGTGTTGTTCATCCCAGTCCAACTCTGGCACCTCCACATCATCCCAGATGAAGAAATCGGGAGTTTACTGGGTGATCAAAATATTTTAGTAGAACAAATAGTTATGTGACAATTTTAGTTCAATGTCACGAAATATGTAGCAAGTTAATTTTGAAAGGAATCATGGAATGGAAATTATTAAAATCTTATTGCATTGGAAGATATTATAGATATAAAGAATTGTAAAAACAAATTTTGGGTGCAAACTCCATAGAAATTACAAGTAGGATGTTGGTTTCTATGTACAGATTTAGTGAACATAAAGGCAAGGAAGTCTTTATAAAAATGGGCACTGAGTACAGTTTAAAATATTCATAGAAAGTTATTGAAAAAGGTGAGACATTGATTTATCGGGGTGATGTAATGCATTGCTTGCTGAATGGGTTAGTGATGAATTGTAACAATGTGCAAAATTATAAAATGGTTTAAATGGGCAAATAATGGAAATTGTTCCAATATATCAGTCAGTCAGTAATAAATAAACATAAAGTTAAGTTAGAAGTGAACATTGTTAGAAACATGAGGTATTGCTGTTATGTTTTGGGAATATGTGTTTAATTTTGGAGAAAAGGAAGGGACTGATGTGACCTGTTCTGAAATCTGCTTATTAACTGGTCTGACTGACATGGTTAATAAAGATTAAAGGGAGTTTTTTCATTGGAAGGTAAGTATAAGATATTTACATTTGGAGGAAATATAGCAGCAGCACTTGTGATTATATGCACAGATTTCCAAATTCTCAGCAGGATATTGAAATGTTAGGTAATAGACAGGTATGCTTTAATTTATTTCCAAGATGGAATGGATGTTTGTGTCTGAAAGACAGCTAAGCATCATTTCTAGCTGAAAACAAGGCCCAGATTATTCATGTGGTCGTGGAAATGGATGTTGAGAAAGGATGGGTTTCACTGACATTCCTGAGAACTCCCAATATCAGCAGTCAATCAGGATCTGGGAGATAGGGAGGATGAAAAGGTCAAAAGTCTGTATGGTTCACAATAGTGGAATGTAAGTGGGATCTTTTGTTCTGAGTAAAAATAACACATTTGTGAAGGTTTGAAATGAGGTTGAAGGTCACCTAGCTTGCATCTGAGGAAGAATCTCCAGTGTAAAAAATGCTGTGAAAGATAGTTCCATAGTTAGAAAATTACCAGGCAGAGAAAGAAAAAGAATTGATGCAAACTGTTAAAAACTAAGAATCAATTTGCAATGGCTATGGGAGAATTGAATCCTTACCAAAGGGGCATTTTGGTAGTGGGATTGTGAAGTGGGATTTTTAGTTACGTAAAACTAAAAGACCAAATTTCCGTTTGGTAGTTTAAAGAAAACTTGGCAATGCAAATAATATTTAGTCAGTGTTGTTCCTGGTTTATTTGTTACAGCAAAGATCTTAAAGCATAACATTGTGATCTGCTGTCTTTAGCTATTAACTGAGAGCTTGAATTTCTTTTTGAAAGTTACTAATCTCTAACAGGACCCTAACAACACTGTGCACCAAAGGGATATTTGAGTAGGTAATGCAATGTTAAATGTACAACTGAAACTGCATTGTGTTCAACACGTAAGTCAGAATTACCTGTGGGAAGCGAGGGAAAAATGGGGATGGAGTCAACACAAAAGTTATGAGGGCCTTTTCAAGAAAAAGTTAAGATGTATCGGGTGATTAAAAACTTGCCGGACTCCACAAAACCTGTGACAACGAGGAGATATCTATCTTGGTTACAGAACTGGTTAGGTTAGAAGTGCAGGTTGCAGGATTGCAACACTCTCTGGCCCTTGTTGAAAACTGGGGGTACCAAGAATAGGGAAAAGAATCCTGGAATTGTGTGTCAGCTGGCATTTTTAAAGGTAAATGGAACCTTCCCGCTTCCCAAGGATATTCAGCTCAAAGACACTCCATGGTTATTGTGCAACTCTAGGTACCAATCCATTGTGAATGTTGGGTGAGTGGCTCTGGAAGATACATATGGGTTCAGGAGGTGGAGGAAACACATGAGCCATGCGATTTTTTCATTCATGGGATGAGGGCATCTCTTGCAAAACCATAATCTTTTGCAGATCCCAAATTGCACAGTCAGCAGTTAAGAATCAACCATATTGCTGTAGGTCAAGAGTCACATGTTGGCTCTAGTGACCTACAAGTTTCTTTCCCAAGGGACAATAATTAATAATTAGCATGGTCATCAGCAGGCTCTTAATTCCAGATGTTTATTGAATTCAAATTCCACCATTTGGCATTGCAGGATTTGAATCCAGGTCCACAGAACATTATTGGGATCAGCTGAATTAACAGTCCAATGTTCAGACCACTAGACCATCACTTCCACTCATGAGCAAAGTCGCTGTGTAGAAATTAAGAAACCTCCTAGACTATGATCCTGCAATATAGGACTTGAAAATGAAGTTCCAAAGGCAGTGGTTGTTTTGATTTCTATCTTTCACCCGTGAAAAGGCATGAGGTGTTGAGGGCCTGACATTGTCAATTACAACTGTGCTGGTGTGATATTAGAGGGAGGTAAGCCTTCTCACTTGTCAGCTTCTCCATGACCCACATTTATTGTCAGCTTGGGTCAACCTTGACTCCATCCACCATCCCTTTCCTAATCAAATGTAACTGCTGGGAGCCTTGTGACCAGAGAATCACAAGATTTCCCAACTCCATGTCCATTACCAAGATTTAGTTCATCAGAGATACCTTGACATCTCTCCGTTAGTTAATATGTCCTGAATAAAAGACTTTTGAAGGTTTCTTCATACTTTCTACTGGCTTTTCCTAAGATAATTAATTGTAAGGGAGACCATTCGGCCCATCTTTCTAAAGCTTTCAGAAGGCCTCACTCCCTTTTCTAGTTGCCTCTAATTGATTGTTAAACTAATCCAGAGATGGCATCTTTTCAATGCTATATTTTTATCTGAAAAAAATCTTCTGATATGAACATTATACTTGTTTTTTATTAGTATGAATCAGTGTTTCATTGGTCCAGTATGTAAAATCCTACAGGCCATTTTATGATCATTCTTAAGCAGACATATTCCACCACCCTTTGAACTTTACAGAGTCACAGAGGTTTACAATACAGAAAAAGGTTATTTGACTTGATGACTCTGTGCCAGTGAAAAACGACCACTAACTTTTCTAATCCCATTTTCCAGCACTTCGCCCATAGCCATGTGTGCCTTGGCATTGCAACTGCTGCCGCGACATTGACCACCTCAACCTGTCCACCCCTCTCACCCACTCCAATCTCTCACCCTCGCAAAGTGCAGCCCTCCACTCCCTCCGTTCCAACCCCAACCTCACTATCAAACTGGCAGACAAGAGAGGCACGGTAGTAGTTTGGCGCACCGATCTTTACATTGCTGAGGCTAAACGCCAGCTCGTGGACACCTCCTCCTACTGCCCCCTTGACCATGACCCCACCTCCCACCACCAAACCATTCGTAATGTCATCACCTCAAAGGATCTCCCATCCACCACCTCCAACCTTACAGTCCCACAACCCCGCACCACCCATTTCTACCTCCTGCCTAAAATCCACAAACCTGACTGCCCCAGCCGACCCATTGTCTCAGCCTGCTCCTGCCCCACCGAATTCATCTCCCAATACCTCGACACGGTCCTGTCCCCTTTAGTGCAAGAACTCCCCACCTACGTTCGGGACACCACCCACGCCCTCCACCTCCTCCGTGATTTTCGCTTCCCCGGCCCCCAACGCCTTATCTTCACCATGGACATCCAGTCCCTATACACCTCCATCCCCCATCACGAAGGCCTCAAAGCACTCCGCTTCTTCCTTTCCCACAGAACCAACCAGTACCCTTCCACTGACAACCTCCTTCGACTGACTGAACTGGTCCTCACTCTGAACAACTTCTCTTTCCAATCCTCCCACTTCCTCCAAACCAGAGGAGTAGCCATGGGCACGCGCATGGGCCCCACCGATACCTGCCTCTTCATGGGATATGTGGAACAGTCCATCTTCCGCAGCTACACTGGCACCTCACCCCACCTTTTCCTCCGTTACATTAATGACTGTATTGGCGCTACCTTGTACTCCCACGAGGAGGTTGAACAGTTTATCCACTTTACTAACACCTTCCACCCTGACCTCAAATTTACCTGGACCATCTCAGAATCCTCCCTCCCCTTCCTAGACCTCTCCATTTCTATCTCGGACGTTTACTCCCACAGCTACCTAGATTACACCTCCTTCCATCCTGCCCCCTGTAAAAACACCATCTCATATTCCCAATTCCTTCGCCTCCGCCGCATCTGCTCCCAGGAGGACCAATTCCAATACCGAACAACCCAGACGGCCTCCTTCTTCAAAGACTGCAATTTCCCCTCAGACGTGGTTGACGATCCTCCTCCCTTGAACCCCAACCTTCCAATCGCCACCAGGGCAGAACCCCACTGGTCCTCACTGACCACCCCACCAGCTTCCAGATACATCGTATCATCCTTTGTCATTTCCGCCACCTCCAAACAGACCCCACCACCAAGGATATATTTCCCTCCCCTCTCCTATCAGCGTTCTGGAAAGACCACTCCCTCCGCGACTCCCTCGTCAGGTCCACACCCCCCACCAACCCAACCTCCACTCCCGGCACCTTCCTCTGCAACCGCAAGAAATGCAAAACTTGTGCCCACACCTC
The DNA here is from genome assembly GCF_020745735.1 of Hemiscyllium ocellatum. Taxonomy (NCBI): domain Eukaryota; kingdom Metazoa; phylum Chordata; class Chondrichthyes; order Orectolobiformes; family Hemiscylliidae; genus Hemiscyllium; species Hemiscyllium ocellatum. The sequence continues at coordinate 12,699,197 of NC_083415.1, read as the reverse complement.
CCCCCTCACTTCCCTCCAAGGCCCCAAGGGATCCTTCCACATCCGTCACAAATTCACCTGCACCTCCACACACATCATTTACTGCATCCGCTGCACCCGATGTGGCCTCCTCTACATTGGGGAGACAGGCCACCTACTTGCGGAACGTTTCAGAGAACACCTCTGGGACACCCGCACAAACCAACCCAACCACCTCATGCTGAACATTTTAACTCCCCCTTCCATTCCACCAAGGACATGCAGGTCCTTGGCCTCCTCCATCGCCATACCACGCCTGGAGGAAGAGTGCCTCATCTTCCGCCTTGGAACCTTCCAACCACAAGGGATGAATGCAGATTTCTCCAGCATCCTCATTTCCCCTTCCCCCACCTTTTCTCAGTCCCAATCCTCGGACTCAGCATCGCCTTCTTGACCTGCAATCTTCTTCCCGACCTCTCCGCTCCCACCCCCTCTCTGGCCAATCACCCTCACCGTAACCTCCTTCCACCAACGAGGGAGGGGCATTCCCAACGCCTCTCCCTCAAATCCCTCCTCCATACCTTTTATCTAAGCCTGCTTGGCACACCCTCCTCATTCCTGAAGAAGGGCTCATGCCCGAAACGTCGATTCTCGTGCTCCTTTGATGCTGCCTGACCTGCTGCACTTTTCCAGCAACACATTTTTCAGCATTGCATGTGTATATCTAAATAGATTCTGACACTGGGGAATAACAATATGATTGTAATCCAGATTATCAACCTACTTCTGTATCAGCTTTGCATCCCAGTGACCTAAATAAATGGGAATAATTCATGACAATAAATACTTTGACAAAGGGTCAGTTAGACTCGAAATGTCAGCTTTTTTCTCTCCTTACAGATGTTGCCAGACCTGCTGAGATTGTCCAGCATTTTCTCTTTTGGTATAAAATTTATGAGGCTCCTGGATATTTTTAAACATAATGCTTAGCTTGTGTGTGTCTCTCACTCCTGGTGTAGCACCAAAACTAGCCTCTGTCAGTGAAGGAGATGCAAGGTTTATTCACACAGGAAAAGGCACTGCTGTCTCTTGAGTCATCTGCCATCTGGCTTTGTAACCCTTACTGTCCATAATGAATGAAAACCTATCTTTAACAATTTTTGAACTTTTGGTTGACTGAACTCAACAGCCTATTAATGGAGAATTTTAGACCTGTGTTCATAATTTTTACAGCTCCATTTTTACAGAAGGAATATTATGAGAGATATTTATTCTCAGTACTTCTTCTCATTATCTCGTCAGCTGTACCTGAAATCTCACTCCCTAGGACAGTACTGAGGACAGTGGCACCCAAACGTAGTGAAATGTTCTGTTAGACTTTCTAGCTTAGTCTTCACTTCCATTGGGACTGGGTGCGAGTGAGGAACAGGGGCATCTGAATTGAATTGAATTGAATTGAATTTATTGTCACATGTACCCAGGCAGAACGAAAAGCTTTGTCTTGCGAGCAAAACAGGCAGATCACAAAGCTAAGTAGCATAGACAAGTAAATAATAGGTAAACAGCGGCAAAAACAAAAACACAGGTACAAGCGAATGTCAAGAGTTTGTGAGTCCATTCAGTATTCTAACAACAGTAGGGTAGAAACTGTTTTGAAACTGGCTGGTACATGTGTTCAAGGCTTCTGTCCCTTTTCACCAATGATAGAGGTTGTGGAAAATTATTGTCAGGGTGGGATGGATCTTTGAGAATGCTGGTGGCCTGACATTGACTGCGGGTCGGATAGATGGATTCTATAGATGGGAGGTTGGCCTTTCTGATTTTCCGGGCCAATTTCACCATTCTCCGTAACCATCTCTGATCTTGAATGGTACAGTTGCCATACCAGCTAGTCATATATCCAGACAGAATGTTCTCAATGGGGGACCTATAAAAATTGGCAAGGGTATTCACCGTCATGCCAAATTTCTTCAGCTACCTGAGGAAGAAGAGACGTTGTTGGACCTTTGTAACCAGTGCACCCACATGAAGAGTCCAAGAAAGCTTGTTGTGGATGACCACTCCCAAGAGCTTGACACTCTCGACTTGTTCCACCTCTGTACTGTTAATATGTGTGTGCGTGTGTGTCTGTGTCTGTGTGTGTTGTGGCCTGGGGGGGGGGGGTGGAAGGGAGAGGGGGGTCATGAGTAACATCTCACTGAAAGTCAACAATGGGTTCCTTGCCTTCATTGAGAGTTAGGATGTTCTCAGTGCACCATTTTTCCAGGTCTTCCACCTCCTGTCTGTTTCATCACCATCTGAGATTCAACTGACTATGGTGGCATCATCAGCAAACTTGTAAATGGCATTAGGCTGGTGTTTGGTGACGCAGTCATGGATATACAGTGAGTACAGTAGGGGGCTGAGTATACACACCTCTGGGGGCTCCAGTGTTGAGTGCTAATGTGGATGAAATATTGTCCCCAGTCTTCACTGATTGTTGCCTGTGGGTCAGGAAACTGAGGATCCAGTTGCAGAGAATGGAGCTTAGTCCAAGATCGCTAAGTTCAGTAATCAGTATCGAGGGGATATTAGTGCTGAAGAACTGTAATCAATGAGTAGGATTCTTACATAGTTATTCTTAGTGTCAAGATGTTCTAGGGAGGGGTGAAGGGCAAGTGATATGGCATCTGATATGGATCTGTTTGTCCGATAGGCAAATTGGAGTGGGTCAAGAGTATGGGGAGGCTGGAGTTACTTAGTGCCATGACCAGCCTTTCAAAACACTTCCTGACCATTGAAGTTAGGGCCACTGGGCAGTAGTCATTGAGACATGCTGCATGGGCCTTCTTAGGCACAGGGATCATTTTGGCCTGCTTGAAACAGGGAGAGGTTAAAGATGTCCGAGAAGCCCTTTGCCAGTTGATCTGCACATGCTGAGTGCACAGCCTGGTACACTGTCTGCTCCTATCACTTTCCTTGGATTCACACTAAGGAAACCTAATCTTACCTCTGATGCAGTGACTGTTGGGATAGGTCCATTAGGACTTCTCAGAATAGGTATTACCTTTCCGCCGAAATTCTGCTCAAAGCGAGCATAGAAAGCGTTGAGATGATCTTGGACGGGTGTGTCATCGTCTGCTATCTTGCACTGTCTCTTTTTCAAACCAGTGATGTCATTCATTCCTTGCCATAATCGTTGGGTGTCTGTCTGGGTCTCTAGGGTGGATCGGTATTGGTCCTCTGCTGTCTTAATGGCTTTGAGAAGGTCATACTTGGATTACTTATATTTGATTGGGTCTCCAGATCTGAAGGCCCTAGGCCTGGTTTTTAGCAGGTTCTGGATGTCCTGATTCATCCAGGGTTTCCGGTTGGGGAACACCCGGCATATGAGGGTGAGGAATTCAAGGTTTGGGGAGCAATGGCTGCCCAGGGTTGCATTGTCCGTGAACCACAAGTTGTTGATTAAAAAGCAAATCCCTCCACCCTTTGTCTTACCCGATGGATAGAAAAACCATCAGCCTGAAGTGTGCAGTTGGGAATGGATGGGTTGAGCCAGGTTTCTGTGAAGCAGAGTGCTCACCAGTCCCACAGTTCATGCTGGAAGCTGAGCAATGATCGGGGTTCGTCCATCTTGTTCTCCAGAGATTGTACATTTGCTAGGAATAAGCTAGGAAGAGGGGGTCTTGAAACTGCATATTCTACCCATCAACACTCCATCCAAACCCTTCACTCCAATACTCTATTCTTAACCCTCCATCCCACCCTTTGCCCCAGCTCTCAACTCCAACCATCCACTCCCTAAGTCCATTCAACTCTCCACCTCAACATTCCATCAAAACCCTTCACTCCATTACTCTACACCAACACTGCACCCCAAACTCCAACCTCTACTCCAGTCTACCCCAATCCTCAACCCCAACTCTATACCCAACCCTCCAACTTAACGCCCTCCACCTCAATCCCCTCACCCCAACATTCAACTCTAATCCCTCCTTTCCAAATTCTACCAAAGGCAAACTCACCAATGTTAGCGTCAAAGAAGGTGGTGCTGGAGAAGCACGGCTGGTTAGGTAGCATCTGAGGAGCAGGAGAGTCAACATTTCAGGCATAAGCCCTTCACCAATGTTAGCTTCTATATTGTGGATACACTTTGAAAATTTTTTCCTGGGAATTTGTTTGAGCCTTGACATTACTATTGAAAGACCTTCGCAGCAAAACAAGGAGCTGCTTTGGGCACCTATCTTATGTCTTGCTGTTCAGTGCAACAAGATGGCTCACTGACTCATAGTCAGGTCCCTCAGCTACATGTCTACACGTCTGTGCAATGCTGCACACTGATATGGCAGTACAAATGGCTTTAAACTCCAACTGAATCATTAATACACCAACTGACATGGCACAGCATGGCAAGGCAAGGCAAGGCATGGATACCATGAGCATGGTAGTAGGCTTTAAGTGAGCTAGGGCATGGAGAGCAAGTGTGCTGCCCTGAGATGCATTCTCATCCAATCTGTGAGCTGAGGCCCTGTCACTACAGGCAAAGAGTCCTTGCAACCACCTTTCAATGCTCGTCATTGGTGCACCCTCAACACAAGACCTAAGCATCCCGCAAGTGATATCATGAGAATACTTACGAGTTGGAAGTGATCAGATGCCAGAGTCTATGGACGAGAGGTGCATGTTATCATGCCCATGGATCGTGCCTTGAGATGTAGCATGGTGAGGAACATGGAGACTCCTCACGGACTGAGCTGAAGTTGCCAGGTACCCAATTTGATTTCCACGTCAAGAATACCAACTATCTGATTTGTTTGCATGGGATGGTAGAATTACATGATGCATATTAACCAAGTGAGGGGTGCACTTAATAAGGTTGTTCACAAGCAATAGTCATTTTGTCTCTGCCTAGTAAGAATCTCCTTTGTGAGAACCTTATTGATACCTTTGGGAGGAGGAACCATGCCCTTTTGGGGAGATACTGCCTCCATTGAAATCATTAAGGTTGGCATGAATGTGCATAAGAAATGCAGCAGATCAAAGAGAGGTCAGATAGAATCATATAGGGGCCTAATAAAACGTGGCCTATGATAAGAGAAGTGGCAGAATCATTGTGAGAAGCCCAACAGAGCCTATCTGGTCATTGAGAAAAACACTTTTAACCAAGTCGTGGACCCAAGCCCCTGACCAATGTGGAGCATAGATACAATGGTATCCATTTGTCACTTTGGGCCGTGGGGAAAGCAGATGATGGAGCTGCTGAAGATGTGCTCCTCGGACCGCTGGGGGAGGATGACCTCTCCAGTCGGGTCCAGACAGAGTGTGCCACATCATCCTGATCAGCAGTGCTCTACACAATTGGAGCAGCCAGCCTGGCGAATTGTTGAATGCTGCGATTATAATTCTCTGCTTGTTGCCTTGCAAAGGGCAACTTGGTGTCAAGGAGATTTGCACTGCTGCCAATAGGATTGTAGGTGCAAGTCTTCAAAGGGACCTGCAGGTGGTCACAGGAGTTCATTGTTCTAGTCATGACCTTGTTCTCAGGTTTTAGATCAAAAGCATACTGTGATGGGATATAATTTACGAATGGAATGATGGAGAATTGTGGAGTAGTGTTGATTTTTTCAGGGGATGAGAGTCTAATGAGGCTGTCACAGCCAGTCCATTCTGTGTGATGGTGTCCAGATAATGCCTCCCTCCTGATATATCCAACAAAAACAATGGAGCAATGTCTGCACTCTTGTGGGACTCAAAGGTGTAACATATAGCAAGCTCCCACAACATTAGAGACATGCTCCACTGAGTATTGTAGAGGACCTATCTGAGTGTTCCCAGCAATAGATTGATTGTTTCAAATGTAAATGGCTTTCTCAACAATGTTCCTGTTGGAAGTGTGCCCTTCACTGAATTCATATTGCTCATGTATGGCCAAGTTCTGTGTTGGGGGGAATACTTCCTGGGATGGAGAAACTATGTCATGTGGTTTGCAGCCTGCAACACATTAAGGATGAGGATGAGTATCTCACCAAAACCTCCCCTATGCCTCCACTTCTCACCTTTAAACAGCTACTGAACCTTTAACAGACCATTGTTCACAGCCTTCAGGACAATGTTGACCACAACACCATACAACCCTGTCATGGCAACCACTGCAAGATGTGTCAGTGTCGCTATGGATACCACCATAACACATGGGGACACCATGCACCATGTACATGACAAGTACTCCTGTGACTCGGGCAACATTGTCTATCTCATATGCTGCAGGCAAGGCTGCCCTGAGGCATAGTACATTGGTGAGACCAAATAGACACTATGACAATGGATGAATGGACACTGCGTAATAATCCAGTCAGGAAACTCTTCAGCAGTCAGGCATATTTGGCCTTGGAATTTCAGGTGACTATCCTCCAAGGTGGACTTTGGGATGCACAACAACGTAGTGTGGCCAAGCAGAGGCTGATAGCCAAGTTCAGTACCCATGAGGATGGTCTCAAATGGAACCTTTGGATTCATGTCACACTACAGGTGGCACCACTGCACCACACACATACACACACACATATATATACACACATATATACATATATACTCATACTCACGCAAATCCTCTCTCATGTACACACTTTCTCTAATACACATACACCTGTACCCGCCACATTCACACCCATGCAAAAATCATCTCACAGGATTATACTCTGTCACACTCACACACACTCTCTACCAAGCTCGCACCCACGCAAACATGTACTCTCACACACACACACTCTCTCTCACACACACACACACAGACTTTCTCTCTCCCTCACATGCACACACACACACACACATATAAGTCTATGGAGTGAATTTGCATTTGCAGAATTGTAATTGCAATTACATTCTATTTTGTTCAAAAAGCACACAATGTGGAAGCAGTCAATGCAAGCAATCAGTCAATCTAAGGAACATTTTACAAATTCCTACTTTGGAAATATAATGAGCCTGGCTCAAGGTTAGGAGACAGACAGACTCTAAACTCACACCTTTAGTGCATTGTCTGAGCTGAGATGTAGAGTCAAGAAGTATGGTTCGGCAAAACCACAGCCGGTCAGGAATGATGAGCAAAGTGTTGACTCTCCTGCTCCTCAGATGCTGCCTGACCGGCTGTGCTTTTCAGCACCAGACTTTTGACTCTGATCTCCAGCATCTGGTTTCCTCACTTTTGCCTAGTTGATTATAACCTTACTGTGATGCCTCGTCCAAGGATGCCCATCTTGAAGAAGTTCTCCTCCTCCCTCTACGAAGGTCATAGCGAGTCTCTCTCTCACTGCACCCTCCCAGGTCTACTCCTGCCCTGAAGCTCTTCAGCCACATCCTGAAGCAGACCCACTCCCACAGCCACATATCATTCCTCAGTGTACATTCCTGATGAAGACCTTATGCTCAAATGTCAATTCTCGGCTCCTCAGATCTGCCTGACCGGCTGAGCTTTTCCAGCACCACACGTTTTGAGTGTGATCTCTGGCACTTTCTCTTGAGCTGAGATATCACTTTTTTAAAAGATAAAACCTTAAGTTATCTCTAGACTGTGATTTGAAAGAGGTTCAAGGATTTATATATTAATGAAGTGAAACCTGCAACCCATTCTAAAAGATGAAAGATTTAATAGCAATCTAGGTTGGGTCAATATATCATTTCAGTTGCATGACACTGAGATCTTATGCGATAAATTATGACATATAATTTATAATTATGATCCTGCTCCACAGTTACTGATGAAGGAGCAGTGCTCTGAAAGCTAGTACTCCCAAATAAACCTGTTGGACTAGAACTTGGTGATGTGTGATTTTTAACTTTTACTCCAGTTCAACACCAGCACCTCCACGTCAGACATAACCAAGACCTTAATTCTGCTAGCTCTAGAAAGGAACAGAGTGATAAGTTACATTTGCAGAGAGAATTTCTGAGAAAAACGTCATATTTATGGGAAGGAAAGAACAAGTTGCATTTTAAGCTGGGCAAGACATCATCAGCAAACATAATTACCAATTTATCAATTTGAAGTGTCACGGGTTTAAAATAAACACTAAGTAAATAATTCCATAAGAAATTAGTAGTTAAACATTACAAAGTTTCTCTGAAACTTCTGGCTACAATGATGAGCTCTATGATTCTTTTAACTAGGTGAGGAGAAAGTGAGGACTGCAGATGCTGGCGATCAGAGTCGTGAACTCTCTTAATGAAGAGCTTATGCCCGAAACGTCGATTCTCCTGTTCCTTGGATGCTGCCTGACCTGCTGTGCTTTTCCAGCACCACACTCACGACTTTTTGGTAGGTGAGATCGGTAACTATAATAATGACTGTTTCGTCACAGATAGAGAAAACCTATGTTTGCAAACAGTGATTCCTGTGCTACCAACTGATTCTTTAAGCATTGTTTTTCTCTCAACTCAAGGCAGTTGCCTAATGGGTGGGTGTAGATAAGGAGTAGATTAAATTACTTACAGTGTGGAAACACCAACCCATCGAAGCACACCCACCCAGACCTATTCCCCTACATTTATCCCTGCACCTAACACTACGGGTAATTTTAGCATGGCCAATTCACCAGACCTGCACATTTTTGGATTGAAGTGTTGTCTGAAGTTAGTCACAGTTTTGATCTGAATTGCAGATTGACATGATTTGAATTTGCCTGAGGTGTTAAACCAGAAACACACATCTTTAGCACTCAAATGCTGATTGGGTACAATTGTCATCGAGCAATACATTGAAGGTGTGGGGTGCATAATATTCAAAGATTCATTGATTCTGTTTGATTACTCGAGCCTTTTTACTATCCATGTTCACTGTCCTTGACTGGTTCACCTGAGTGTGCTGTCAGAGAAAAGTCAACAAAGCTGCTCAGAGAACTGAAAATTAAGAGCAAAGGTATGGAGAAAACAGGTTAAAGCACTTTGAAGAAAACCCATTAAAAACATAGAAATGCAAGTCACTACTGTATACTTCTGAGACATAAAATATAAAAGAAGTGTGAATTTGGGATTGATGTATTACAATCTCCTCGATTGTAATAAATAAAGGAAGGTCAAGGTACACATAGAGGAGACAAAGTAATTTGTTTCTTCAGGGATTTATTTTTCTTGAATTTTTCACAAGATCTTCTCCTTGTTTTTTGGGAACTACATTTTGGTTTTCATCGACTTCATTTTTATTTGCTTAAACTCATTTATTATGTGATGTGGTTAACTATGATTAGATTCCCTACAGTATGGAAACAGGCCCTTCGGCCCAACAAGTCCACACCGATACTCCGAGGAGTAACCTACTCAGATTCATTCCCCTACCCTTTATTTACCCCTGACTAATGCACCTGGTCTACGTATCCTTGAACACTATGGGCAATTTAGCATGGCCAATTCACCTAGCCTGCACATCTTTGGATTGTGGGAGGAAACTGGAGCATTTGGAGGAAACCCACACAGACACAGGGAGAAATTGCAAGCTCCACACAGACAATCACTCAAGGTGGGAATGAACCCAGGTTCCTGTTGCTGTGAGGCAGGATTGCTAACCACTGAGCCACCATGCACCCTCTTATGATTAGATTCCCTACAGTACGGTTGAAGTTTACCAGATATTGGCAAGTTTTGTGGAGGGTTTGTCTCCACAAAATCTAATGTGTTTTCTTGAACTATGTTCCCAAATTCACATCATTACTGATGCTCCACGTCCCTTTCAACATACACTCCCACTTGCTGCACGTGGAAGTATTGCCGGGCCAAAACCTCCCAGAATCCTAGTGTGGGAGTTATCGCTAAAGCTCAGCGATGAAACCCAGGTCAAATGTTAGAAATTTCATAGAATCATCAGAGCATCGCAGAAACCCTACAGTATGGAAACAGGCTCTTTGGCCCAACAAGTCCACACCAAACTGGAGCTGTCCTATACAGCTGTCTCTCAGTTCATGCCTCAGATAGATCAGGCAGAGAGAATTTGGTACCCTGCTTTGTTGTCAGGGGCACAGAGGTCCTGGCAGATGTTATGCCTGTGGAATGCATCCTGAGATGGTGATACAGTGGCTCCAAAGTGAAGGGTGGGAGCAGTAAATCACGAGTTTAAATCTCCATGTTACTGTAATAGCGAGAATTATTCCCATGTTTTCTCAATCCAGCAAGTAGGAGAATGGAAAGTTGCATATTGATAGCATAAAAAAAAAGGATGTTAATATGTGTGAATGCATGCAAATTAACCTTTCATTGCTCATGAATGAGAATCTCATTTCACAGCTCAACACTTGTTTCAAAATGGCATGTTTACTCAGAGTGTCAGTAATCTCCTTGCTGCTGATCTCACAAGATTCTCTTACTTTTCTTGTCATTGGCCAAGGTCTTCACTGGGAGGGAAAATTCAACCTTTTGTATTTGTGTTGATGTGTGGGATATCATTACTCATACAGAAGCAAACTCAGAAGAATTTATCTATATCAACCCTCCATAAACCCTTCAAAACTAGGGAACACTTTTTTTTTAAGGTGAGGTGAGAAAGATTTAAAAAGACATGAGGCAAGTGTTTTGCACAGAGGGTGGTTCGCATGTGGAATGAACCTCCTGAGAAAGTGGTGAATGCAGGTACAATTGTAACATTTAAAGGGCATTTGGTTCGAGCCATGAATAGGAAAGATATGGAGGGATAGGGTTTAGGAGCAGACAGGTAGGACTGGATTAACTTGAGATTATGTTCAGCATGGACTGAAGGGTCTGTTTCCATCCTGTATGACTCTGTGACTATGATTCTATAGCATGATCAAACACATGAAGCCATTGCCAAAAACATACTTTTCACAGACTGGTGAGGCCACGGCTAATGACTTTTCATTACACATGCACTATGTGGGAAGGCGTTAATCTGGGAGTCACTATTTTTTATAAATTTAAAGATTCATGTATTTTTAAAAACAATCACAACCACTGCATTTTTCTCCATAGTACTTGCTGAATGTAGGGAGCCTTAACCCAGAAATTAACCAGCAAGGAATTCATTTCTTCAGTGATTTTAAGGTTTTGGTTCAGAAAAAGAAGGAAGCATTTACCAGGTATAGAGAAGTGAATCCTTATAAGACTATAAGAGTGTGGAATAGAAGTGTAGGATAGATAGGCTTCAGATCGGTTCCACATGTCAGGACAACATCGAGGGCTGAAGGGTCTATACTGCGCCGTAATGTTCTATGTTCTACATTCTATAACGGCAGTAGGAGTATACATAAGAGGGAAAGCAAGAGGGCAAAAAGAGGACATGAGTTAGCTTTGGCAAGTAGGGTTAGGAGAATCCAACAGGATTTTACAAATATATTAAAGACAACAGGGTAACTAGGGATAGAATGGGGCCCATCGCATCATCCTCCGTAATTTCTGCCACCAACAAATGGACCACACCAACAGAGGTATATTTCCCTCCCTACCACTATCCGCTTTCCGTAAAGACCGTTCCCTCTGCGACTATCTCATCAGGTCCACCACCCCAACAACCCACCCTCCCCTCCCGGCAACTTCCCCTTCCACCACAGGAATTGCAAAACCTGCACCCACACCTCCACCCTCACGTTTGTCCAAGGCCCTAAAGGAGCCTTCCACATCCATCAAAGTTTTACCTGCACTTCCACACATGTCATCTATTGTATCCATTGCTCCTGATGTGGTCTCCTCTACATTAGGGAGACTGGACGCCTACTCACAGAGCTGTTCAGAGAACATCTCCGGGACACCTGCACCAATCAACCCCACCACCCCGTGGCCAAACACTTCAACGCCGCCTCTCACTCCATCAAGGACATGCAGACCCTGGCCTCCTCCATCGCCACACCTTTACCACCCACACCTGGAGGAAGAATGTCTCATCTTCCGCCTTGGGATCCTCCAACTCCATGGCATCAATGTGGATTTCACCAGTTTCCTCATTTCCCCTCCCCATCCCCAACCTTACCCCAGTTCCAACCTACCAGCTCAGCACCGCTCGCATGACCTGTCCCACCTGTCCATCTTCCTTCCCAACTCTCCGCTCCACCCTCCCCTCCGACCTATCACCTCTACCCCCCACCTCCATCCACCTATTGCACTACAAACCTTCACAAACATTGCAAAAACCTATTGCGCTCTCAGCTCCCAGTGCCCAGCCCCACCCATCTCTCATTTATCTCTCCACTCCCAAGGCTCCCAACCTCATTTCTGCTAAAGGGCTTTTGCCCGAAACGTCGATTTTCCTGCTCTTCGGATGCTGCCTGACCAGCTGTGCTTTTCCAGCACCACACTCTCAACTCTAATCTCCAGCATCTGCAGTCCTCACTTTTGCCTAGTTGATTTTAACCTCACTGCAAATCCTCTTCCAAGGATACTTACCTTGAAGAAGTTCTCCTCCTCTCTCTACAAGAATTTCAGTGGGTCTCTCTCTCACTGCATCCCCCCCAAGGTCATCGCCTCTGCCCTGAAGCTCTTCAGCCAGCTCCTAAAACAGACTCGCTACCACAGTCACATCTCCTTCCTCAGTGCCTGCCTATGGAACCAACTGATCCCACATGGACTCCAAACCACGTTCAGAACAACATAATTTGGATCTGAACAGGACAGCCAGTACAAACAACAAACTCAAAGCCCCCAGCAACGGTTCTCCTTCTGGATCCTCCGCTCCACGCTCACAGCCATGTGATGTCCCTAATCTCTCTGCAGTCAGCCATGCCTCAATTGAGGGCCACACTCTCTCAGAACTGCAAAGGACCCCTACTGTATTGTATCCTCAAAAGAATTCACACATTTAACAAATGCATTTTCTACACCATAACAGACATCAAAAACTGTAAGTACAACAAACTTTCATGTACCCAGCTCAATAGTTGGCATTCCTCAAACATTCCAGAAGTTTCCCCCGGGCTCCGGAACTGCTCAGCCGCCATCAGCCATGAGGCGTGCCAGCCACCATCACCGCGACGATCAATGACATCATCTCTGTCCCCATCGCCCGACAGCCTGCAGCCATGGTTGCTCATGCCACCTCCGCAACCACCAGTCAGACAACAGCCACTGCGATCACCATCAGATCCACCACCGCCAAGACCAACGTAAGGCAAAACACTTCAGCCGCCTCTGTTGCCGCTGCCGCAGCCACTTCTGTCCCCAACACCACGCGCCTCACCACTTCCACTCCTGCAGCTGCTGTCATCGCAACCACTTCCACCCCACTGATGCCACTCAGCTGAACACTGCCGACATGCCCCCTGTAGATCCCATGTTCACCACTCCCACCCCCTCCCCCCCAACCAACATCCCCCCACCCCGACACCCAAGATGATCATCACTTCCATAAATGACTTCACCCCAGGTCCCTCCACTACCACGCTCACTCCAGTTACAGTCTCTGCCCCCACTCCCAGCTCCAGCCCTATACCAGGTCCTGCTGCAAGTCCTGCCGGGTTTACATTATCCTCCCAGACCTCCCCCTCACTGAGGATGAATGATCAGTCCTCAGCAAAGGGACTCACCTTCATCCCACGCCATTCAAACATCAATGAATTCAATACACATTGTGACGTCGAACACCTCTTCTGCCATCTCCGCCTCCGAGCTTACTTTTTCAATCAAGACTCCCGCCCACCCTCCGAGGATCCCTTCGCCCGCCTCCAATACGCTCCATCCACCTGGACACCCTGTGCAGGTCTGTTACCCGCCTTCCACCTCGTTATTTTCAACTGCGTCTGAGACATTAATCACATCAACCTGTCTACCCCCCACCACCACTCCAACCTCTCACCCTCACAATGTGCAGCCCTCCACTCCCTCTGCTCCAACCCCAACCTCACCATCAAACCAGCAGATAAAGGGGGTGCAGTGGTAGTTTGGGGCATCGACCTCTACACTGCTGAAGCCAGGCAGCAATTTCCCACCCACAGCTTCCAACATCAAAATTCAGAAACCCCTCACCAGCTGATTCTACTTCCCACCCAAGACCCACAAGCCTGACTACCCCAGCTGACCTATCGTCTTAGCCTGCCCCTGCCCCACTGAATTTATCTCTACATGCCTCGATACTGTCCTATCCCCCACTGCCCCCCAGCCCAGGAACTCTTCACATACGTTCAGGACACCATCGACGCCCTCCACCTTCTCCAAGACTTCAGTTTCCCCAGCCCCCAATGCCTCATCTTCACCATGGACATCCAATCCCTCTACACCTCCATCCAACATGACCAGGGACTCCAAGCCCTCTGTTTCTTCCTCTCCCGATATCCCCACCAGTACCCTTCCACTGACACTCTTATTTGTTTGGCTGAATTGGTCCTCATCCTCAACAATTTCTCCTTCGATTCCTCCCACTTCCTCCAGATGAAAGGGGTAACCAAGAGCACCCGCATGGGCCCCAGGTATGCCTGTCTCTTTGTCGGCTACATGGAACAGTTTATCTTCCGTAGTTACACTGGCACCACTCCTCTGCATCGGTGCCACCTCATGCTCCCACGAGAAGGTTGAACAGTTCATCAACTTCACCAACACACTCCACCCCGACCTTAAATTCACCTGGACCATCCCTGACACCTCCCTCCCCTTTCTGGACCTCTCCATCTCCATCAACTGTAACCGACTCAACACTGATATTTTCTGCAAACACACCGACTCCCAATGCTACCTCCGCTTGTGCCGTATCTGCTCCCAGGAAGACCAGTTCCATGACAGAACACGCCAGATGGCCTCCTTATTTAAAGACCATGATTTCCCCTCCCACATGGTTGATGATGCCCTCCAATGCATCTCATCCATGTCCCATACCTCTGCCCTCGAGCCCAACCCCTCCAACCTCAACAAGGACAGAACCTCCCCTCCCCCGGGTCCTCACCTTCAAACCCTACCAACCTCCGCATAAATCGCATCATCCTCTGCCATTTCCGCCACTTACAAATAGACCCCACCACCAGAGATATATTTCCGTCCCCACCCCAATCCGCTTTCCGACCGCGAATGCTACCTGCCAGGTCCACGCCCCCCAACAACCCACCCTCTCCTCCCGGCACTTTCCCCATCTACCGCAGGAATTGTTAAACCTGTACCCACACCTCCCCCTTCACCTCCATCCAAGGCCCCAAAGAAACCTTCCATATCCATCAAAGTTTCACCTGCACTTCCACACATGTCATTTATTGTATCCATTGCTCCTGATGCAGTCTCCTCTACATTGGGGAGACTGGACACCTACTCGCAGAGCACTTCAGAGAACATGACTGGGACACCCGCACCAACCAGCCCTGCTGCCCAGTGGCCGAACACCTCAACTCTTCCTCCCACTCCACCACGGACATGCAGGTCCTGGGCCTCCTCCAACACCACTCCCTTACCACCTGATGCCTGGGGGAAGAATGCCTCATCTTCCACCTTGGCACCCTCCAACCCCATGGCATCAATATGGATTTCACCAGTTTCCAAAGTTCCCCTCCCCCCACCTTACCCCAGTGCCAACCTTCCAGCTCAGCACTGGCCTCATGACCTGTCCCACCTGTCAATCCTCCTTCCCACCTATCTGCACCACTCCCCCCTCAAACCTATCACCTTTATCCCCACCTCTATCCACCTGTTCCACTCTGAGCTACCCTCTCCCTAGCCCCACCCCATTTCCATTTACCTCTCCACCCCAGAGGCTCCCAGCCTGTGCTTTTCCAGCATCACATTCTTGATTCTAATCTCCAGCATCTTCAGTCCTCACTTTCGCATAGAATAGGGCCCCTCAAAGATCAGCAAGGCAGCTTTTGTGTGGAGCCCCAGGAGATGTGGGTGATACTAAACGGATGTTATTGTTTACTGTGGAAAAGGACATGGAATATATAGAATGTTTGGAAATAGATGGTAACATATTGAAAAATATCCATATTGCAGAGGAGGAAATGCTGGATGTCTTGAAACACATAAAAGTGGATAAATCCCTAGGCCCTGATCAGGTGTACCCTAGAACTCTGTGGGAAGCGAGGGTAGTGTTTGCTGGGCCTCTTGCTGAGATATTTGTATCATCGATAGTCACAGATGAGGTGCTGGAAGACTGGAGGTTGGCTAATATGGTGCCACTATTTAAGAAAGGTGGTAAGGACAAGCCAGGGAACTATAGACCAGTGAGCCTGACGTCGGTGGTGGGCAAGTTGTTTCAGGGAATCCTGAGGGACAGAATGTATCTGTATTTGGAAAGGCAAGGACTGATTAGGGGTAGTCAGCATGGTTTTGCGCATGGGAAATCATGTCTCATGAAATTGATTGAGTTTTTGGAAGAAGTAACAAAGAGGATTGATGAGGGTAGGGTGGTGGACGTGATCTATATGGACTTCAGTTAAGGTGTACCCCATGGTAGACTGGTTAGCATGGTTAGATCACATGGAATACAGGGATAATTAGCCATTTGGATACATCACTGGCTCAAACGTAGAAGACAGAGGGTGGTGGTGGAGAGTTACTTTTCGACTGGAGGGCTTTGACCACTGGTGTCCCACAAGAATCGGTGCTGGGTACACTGCTTTTCATCATTTATATAAATGATTTGGATGTGAGCTTAAGAGGTAGAGTTAGTAACTTTGCAGATGACACCAAAATTGGAGGTGTAGTGGACAACTAACAAGGTTACCTCAGAATATAACGGGATCTTGATCAGATGGACCAATAGGCTGAGAAATGGCAGATGGAGTTTAATATAGATAAATGTGAGGTGCTGCATTTTGGGAAAGCAAATCTTAGCAGGACTTATACACTTCATGGTAAGGTCCTAGGGAGTGTTGCTGAACGAAGAGACCTTGGAGTGCAAGTTCATAGCTCCTTGAAAGTGGAGCCACAGGTAGATAGGATAGTGAAGAAGGCATTTGGTATGCTTTCCTTTATTGGTTAGAGCATTGAGTATCGGAGTTGGAAGGTCAAGTTGCAGCTGTACAGGACATTGGTTAGGCCACTGTTGGAATATTGTGTGCAATTCTGGTCTCCTTCCTATCGAAAAGACGTTGTGAAACTTGAAAGGGTTCAGAAAAGATTTACAAGTATGTTGCCAGGGTTGGAGTATTTGAGCTGAACAGGCTGGGGCTGTTTTCCCTGGGGCATCAGAGGTTGAGACTTGACCTTATTGTGGTTTATAAAATCATGAGGGGCATGGATAGGGTAAATAGACAAGGTCTTTTCCCTGGGGTGGGGGAGTCCAGAACTAGAGGACATAGGTTTAAGATGAGAGGGGTAAGATTTAAAAGGGACCTAAAGGGCAATATTTTCAAGCAGAGGATGGTGCAGGTGTGGAATGAGCTGCCAGAGGAAGTGGTGGAGGCTGTTACAAATGCAAATTTAAAAGGCATTTGGATGGGTATATGAATAGGAAGGGTTTGGAGGAATATGGGCCGGGTGCTGGCAAATGAGACTATATCAGGTTAGGATAGCTGGTCTGCATGGACGAGTTGGACCAAAGGGAGTCTCGATTCAAGTGGTGCTGGAAAAGCACAGCAGGTCAGGCAGCATCTGAGTCCCTGAATGCTACCTGATCTGCCATGCTTTTCCAGCACCACTCTAATCTAGACTCTGGTTTCCAGCATCTGCAGTCCTTGTTTTTACCGAGTTGGACCAAAGGGTCTATTTCCGTGCTGTACATCTCTATGACTCTGTGACTCAGTCTTTCTAGCTCCCAGTTGGCTAAGTATTCTTTAATTAACAGGTTTAAAACTGCTCTTTCTCCCTTGTAGCCTTTCTCTTACCCTCTTGAAGGCTCTTTCTAACCCCCTACCCTCTTCCGGGTTTGTTCATCCTTCCAACTCCTTTTACAGCTCCATTTACCATGATCCTGTCTTGGAGCTTTGCAGTCTCCCCTTCATCCCAGTTTAGTCTTCTTTCCTGAACAAACCCTGTGGAACCTCTCTCTTCACACCAACCCTCTCGAAGCCTCCTTCTTTCCTGAGACCCACTGGAGTTCCAATTCCTTTTATTTCCTCCTTGGAGCCTCCTCTTTCACCGAGAAGATGGCCCCTACTGAACCCAGCAAACGTAACTCCTAGCAGAAAGCACCACACTGCCCCAGATACAGCAAGATTTCTCAAGAAAGGTCACTGTCCTCACATAGTAAAATCTGCTTTCTCTCCACAGATGCTGCCAGACCTGCTGAGCTTCTCTAACAACTGCGTGTTTTTTTGATTAAAGCGTGTCTTGCGTCATTGTAAGGCTATCCTGGCAGAAGACCCCACCCCCCCCAGACGTGGTATAAAGCTCCCCCGGCTCCAGAATAGGATGGGCAACTGCTTGGGCCTCAGCTATGCCTGCCTCTTCATCGGATATGTGGAACAGTCCATCTTCTGCAGCTACACTGGCACCACCCCCCACCTTTTCCTCCGATGACTGTATCGGCGCTACCTCATGCTCCCACGAGGAGGTTGAACAGTTCATCCACCCCGACCTCAAGTTTACCTGGACCGTCTCAGACTCCTCCGTCCCCTTCCTAGACCTCTCCATTTCTATCTGGGACGACTGACACAACACGGACGTTTACTATAAACCGACTGACTCCCACAGTGACCTAGATTACACCTCCTCCCACCCTGCCCTCTGTAAAAACGCCATCCCATATTCCCAATTCCTTCGCCTTCGCTACATCTGGTCCAAGGAGGATCAATTCCAATACCGTATACCAAATGGCCTCCTTCTTCAAAGACCACAACTTCCCCTCAGACGTAGTTGACGATGCTCTCCACTGCATCTCCTCCACTTCCCGCTCCTCCGCCCTTGAACCCCGCCCCTCCAATCGCCACCAGGACAGAAGCCCATTGGTCATCACCAACCACCCCACCAACCTCCAGATACATCATATCATACTTCGTCATTTCCACCACCTCCAAACACACCCCACCACCAGGGATATATTTCCCTCCCCTCCCCCATCAGCATTCCGGAAAGACCACTCCATCCATGATCCCTCGTCAGGTCCACACCTCCCACCAACCCAACCTCCACTCCCGGCACCTTCCCCTGCAACCGCAAGAAATGCAAAATTTGCGCCCACACCTCCCCCCTCACTTCCCTCCAAGGCCCCATGGGATCCTTCCGTATCCATCACAAATTCACCTGCATCTCCACACACATCATTTACTGCATCCGCTGCACCCGATGTGGCCTCCTCTACGTTGCGGAGACAGGCCGCCTACTTGCGGAATGTTTCAGAGAAAACCTCTGGGACACCCGGACCAACCAACCCAACCACCCCGTGGTGGAACACTTTAACTCCCCCTCCAAGGACATGCAGGTCCTTGGCCTCCTCCATCCCCAGACCATGGCAACACCACGCCTGGAGGAAGAGCGCCTCATCTTCCGCCTAGGAACCCTCCAATCACAAGGGATGAATGTAGATTTCTCCAGCTTCCTCATTTCCCCTCCCCCCACATGATCTCATTCCCAACCCTCGGACTCAGCACCGCCTTCTTGACCTACAATCTTCTTCCCGACCTCTCTGCTCCCACCCCCTCTCCGGCCTATCACCCTCACCTTAACCTCCTTCCACCTATCACATTCCCAATGCCCTTCCCCCAAGTCCTTCCTCCCTACCTTTTATCTTAGCCTGCTTGGCACACCTTCCTCAGTCCTGAAGAAGGGCTTATGCCTGAAACATTGATTCTCCTGCTCCTTGGAAGCTGCCTAACCTGCTGTGCTTTTTCAACAACACATTTTTCAGCTCTGACCTCCAGCATCTGCAGTCCTCACTTTCTCCAGAATAGGATGCCCACCACACTCCAGTCCCAACAAAAAAACTCATCTGGTTCTGTTAAAATGACCCCCCCGACCTCTCGTCCCAGATCCAGAAACAGGTCTCCCAACCCTGGCAACAAGCTGCCCTGGCTACATCTCTCACACCACCACCCCCCCCCCACCCCACCCACTGCTTCGCTATTGGCAAAAAGGTTTTCCTGCCAAAAGGAACTGCTTTCAATTTGCCACAAAGCCATTTAGCAATTCACCCACACTACTCCACCAATCACAGACTGTTCTTTTCCCATTTCTGATGCAAATGCAAGAAGGAAGCAGCCATTGATTGGATGAACTACTTCTCACTGATTCTCCCAAGTCTACTTATGGTCCAACCTTTTACCAATTGGTTGATATTTCCAGGAACACAGAGAACATTCAGCATTGAATTTACCTTCTGACCCTACATATTTTGAATTCCGGGGTACAGTTCCTGACATTTCTCAATTTCATGTGCATTCCAATGGAGCCAAGATTGAATCCAACTCTATTGAGAAGGTAGACTTCTATAAGGCTTCTGTCCTTGGCTAAGTAGAACGTGATCCTGTCTTGTGTGTCTTTTTTATCATGTACTGAACTGCAATCATTCAATAAAAAATCAGAATAATTGCCCTTCGACAGTGACTGTCACAAGAGTAAGAGAAAGTTGTGAAAAGTAACTATGGTGATGTTTGTCACTCAGCATTGGTACTTCCATGCTAACATCAAAGAGAAGATACATCAAGCTACTTGGAATAAAGATCCTACACAACAAACCAATGAACACAACAGAAGTGGCACACAACAGCACGTCACAGGTTGGCTAAGGAACTGAGAGATAGCAAAATACAGATTCTTAAAAATGGCATTAAAGGTCAAAAGAAGGATGTCTTATAACTATTGTGGCTGAAGGAGTTTACCTCGGCCTCATATCTGTCCTGTGTCTGTCTCTATCCTGAAGTGGCTTTGCCTGGTTTCATGTCCTCCTCCCCTTTTGCAACAGTATACACATGGATTCCAAAAAGGTACCAAGCATTCCCATCCTTGTAACGACTCCCATCAGATGGAATCACCAAGTACTCACTCCATTTCAAGAAATTTTTTTAGAATTTGTGAAATCAATGTTGAAAGAGTAATGGTGAGATTATATTAGATACCCTACAGTGTGGAAACAGGCCTTCTGCCCAAACCATCCACACCAACCCTCCGAAGAGCAACCCACCCAGACCCATTTCCCCTCTGACTAATGCACCTAACACTATGGGCAATTTAGAATGACCAATTCACCTGAATTGCACATCTTTGGACAATGGGAGGAAACCAGAGCAAACCTGGGGAGAATGTGCAAACTCCACACAGACAGTCACCCAAGGCTGGAATTGAACCTTGGACCCTGGTGCTGTGAGGCAGCTGTGCTAACCACTGAGCCACCGTGAGCTTGACAAAGTTTTTCTAGAAAGTATCCCAAATTTGGTTCGAAGGTCCTCTTCAGAGCTTCAGCATCAAATGGGCATTAAATTGTGATATGTGATCTGCAATAATGTCTTATTGACTTTTTAAACATGTGGTTGTTGTTCATTCATGTCACCAGAATGTCATGTAGCTCCCTTAACCAGTGCCAGCAGGTAATTTAAGGGACAGTTGGAACCCCAACAGATCTCCATTTTCTAAAGATAAGCAAAAATCGATCTTGGAAGTCTGAAAAAATGTAGAGAATGCTGGAAACATACAACAGGCCAGCATCATCTGTGGATTGAGAAACAGAGCTAACATATCAAGTCCAGTGACCCTTCTTCAGAATTCCATACTCAGAATAAGAAATGTGTGTTTATTAAATAATGTACAGAAAATTAGCAGACAATCAGAAACTTTATTAGGTCTGGACTTAGGAGCCGGGCTGACTAGCTTTGAAAAACTTAATTGACGAAGATAGAAAAATTCAACGAGCAATGTTTCTGCACCAATGTGAAGTATTTATCTCAGCACTGGTCTAATGAACTCATTAAATGTTAAAGTATTTGGGCCAGTGATTTTTTAAGTTTTGGTCTGTTGCCGACCTATGAGGGATGCATCATTTTTAACTTCCTTGATGGCAGGAATTTATAATAAATTCTCACTCAGGCCCAGAGCTTCAGAGGTCATTTGGATGAGAGGAAACAGTGATGGATATCTCAGTCATTTGCTGTATTCATAGAATCCCTACAGTGTGGTAGCAAGTCAATTGGCCCATTCAGTACACACCGATCCTCAGAAAAGCATTCCACCCAGACCCACCCACATCCCTACATTTCCCATGGCTAACCCACACATCTCTGGACACTGTGGGCATTTTAACATGGCCAATCCACATAACCTGCACATCTTTGGACTGTGGGAGGAAACCAGAGCACCCGGAGGAAACCCACACAGACACAGGCAGAATGTGCAAACTCCACAGACAGTCGCCTGAGGCTGGAATCAAACCCATTTCCCTTTGAGGCAGCAGGGCTAACCACTGAGCCACCGCGCCACCCCTATTAAACTTACACTGCCTTTGTGTCATAAAATAACAGAAGAAAAGAGCAAAGAAGAACCCATCAATTCAATGCCAGTACCTTCAAGGAATAATTCATTTATCTTCCCATTTTTTTCTCTTCATTTTCCATTAAGTATTTATCCAATTTACTTTCAAAAGTAATGTCCTAACAACATGTGGCTTAAAGAGTGTACTCCTCATATGTCCTCTGGTTCAATTACTGAACAGCTTAAATCTGTGATGTCTGGATATCAACATCTGTAGACATTATAGAAATGCCTGGTTACTTAATCCTCTAAACCTTTCAGGATTTTAAACCCCTCTTGCTTTTAGTCTTAGATAATAGACAATAGACAATAGACAATAGGTGCAGGAGGAGACCATTCAGCCCTTCGAGCCTGCACCACCATTCAATATGATCATGGCTGATCATTCCTAATCAGTATCCGCTTCCTGCCTTATCCCCATAACCCTTGATTCCACTATCTTTGAAAGGTCTATCCAACTCTTTCTTAAATGAATCCAGAGACTGGGCCTCCACTGCCCTCTGGGGCAGAGCATTCCACACAGCCATCACTCTCTGGGTGAAGAAGTTTATCCTCATCTCTGTCCTTAATGGTCTACCCCGTATTTTTAAGCTGTGTCCTTTGGTTCGGCACTCACCCATCAGCGGAAACATGTTTCCTGCTGCCAGAGTGTCCAATCCTTTCATAGTCTTCTGTCCTCTCAGGAGACAATCCCAGCCTCTCTGGACTATCCATATCACTTTAATCTCAATCATCTCTGGTACCATTTCAATGCTATTGATCTTTTCTGTACCTTCACCACAACCTTCAGATCTTTTCAAAGTACGATGTCCAGAATTGGACAAAACTCTAAAGTTGGGGCTGAATAAGGGTTTTTTTCCTGGAGTTTTGACATTTCTTGGTTTTTATCTTCTACTCAAAACCTTGTGCGTGTATTCTCATAGATCTTTCTTCTCTTGCATTCCCTTTAAAATTGCATTATTTAGTTTATACTGTGTCGCTTCATTCCTAACACCAATGCATATCATCTTAGGGACGGGCACCCAGCTCAAGGGTGCCTCTCATGTTTGTTTTCTTAATGCTCCCTCACCTCCATCCGACCTGCAAACTCACAACACTCATGCCTTCCCTTTCCTTACCTTGCCACATTGTACTATAACCGTTGACACATTGGCACATCTGAAGGTAATCAGTACATCTGTATTAGCGTGCTCTATTTTGCAGACAGGCAAGCAGCCTGAGATCTGTCCTGGGGTAGAGTGGGGCGCTATCTTGTCGCATGGCACACTGAGATGTTGTCCGAGATCTGTTACATGTCCCAGGTGCATACATGGCAAATGCTCTCAATATTTATTCAACCAAATGGCCATGTTGGAAAGTGGCAGGGGGCTAGTCCTCAGTACCATCAATGGGACAGCCCTGTTGGTCAGGGGGTTCCACTGATGACAGTGGGGGTAGTGGTGCAGTCCACACATAGTCAAAGGGTTTGGCCATAGACAGTAGTCCACTGGGCTGCTCATGATTAGGAGATGTGTGACTACAGTCCAGAGATTAATCTGGATTGGTCAGTCTCATCGTCCAGCAGCAGCAAGCAGAGATTGGCATATTGTGGTGCATTCACAGAGGTCAGGAGTCTGGTCAGTCATGTGTAGGGGCTACTTGTTGAAGTTAGTCAGCGGTCTGGAGTGAGCATGGTCCTGGCAGTCAGTCCTTTGACTATTCAGCATGATGCAGTGGGGAACCTGAGGGGGAGATCACTGTCAAACAAAGGAGAAGGAGTCAAGACTCGATAACTGAGGGAAAGGAGAGACATTTGCAGAGATGGAAGCAAGGATGGTGAGGAGGACCAGGGTGGATGTGGATTTCTGGCTGTATGGGGGAATGCATGCAGAAAGGAATCAGAGAGCATGCTGAACTATGGGAGCAGAAGTTATTGACAGTGGCTGTGGCTTACGCAGGGGAATCATAGAGCTGCAGGGTGGACATCAGAATAAAAATCCTTCAAAACAGAAATACTGAAGAAGGTTCAATGAACTCAAAATGTTAATTTTGCTTTCTCTCCACAGATGCTGCCAGACCTGCTGCGTTTTTCCAGCAATTTCTGTTGTTGTTTTAATTTCCCGCATCCAGAATTCTCTAGATTTTTTTGATTCTGTAGAAGTTTGGCGTTGTATTGAGAGCTAATTGCAATTGAATGAGTTGATCACTGACAATCCAGCAGAAATCTTAGAGATTTGGAGGGTTTTCAATAAGTCCAGTGGTAGAGAAATGGCAAGCGGGGAAGTGCAAGAGAAATTATGTATGCCAAATGTAAGGAAGATGAGACCAAACAGTACTCAGAATGATGGTGCAAGGGTAATGGAAAAATAAATTAAGAGAAGATGGTAGTTTGGTTGATAAGGAAGACAAATATTCACCTTTATTTTGAAGGAAATGGGGGAGAAAAATGGTAAGTTCTTGCTAAAATAGTCTAAGGCGCTGGTATGACTACACCTGGATTACAATTATGGTTCTCATATGTAAAAACAGATAGGCTGACATTGGAAACAGTCCAGATAAAGTTCATCAGTGTGATTTTTGGTGAGATTTTCTTATGAGGAGAGATTGAATATGTTGGATCTGTACTCATTGAAGTTGAGGAGAATGAGAGTAGGCCTTACTGGAGCAATAAAGATTTTTGATAGGGTGGATGTGGAAAGGTTGTTTTCTCTTATGGTAGAATCCAGGACCATGGGGCTTGACCTCACAATAAGAATTTGCCAATTAATAACAGATGAGGAGAAAAGTCTTCACACAGAGAATAGCGAAACTGTGGAACTCTTTACCGCAAAAGAGCTGGGTCATTAAATCATTAAATTTTCAAGAGTAATGGGGATTAAGACAAGACAGTGGAGTTGAGGGCGATCAGATCATCCATGATCTTATTGAATGGAGGAGCAGGTTCAATGGGCTGAACTCCCCACCCTATTCCTACTTTAATCTTCTTATAATCTAAGATGAACTTTGAGATGGAAGGCAAAATCTCCGAGGGATGAAATCCGAAACATGAACTCTGTTTCTCTCTCCATGGCTGCATTGTGATCTGCTGAGAATTTTTCTGTTTATATTCCAGCTAAAGCATCTCCAGTTCTCAATTGATTCGGAATAATTCATAAATCCTCATAATTGAATCATGGAACTTTTTACTGCTGTGGATTTATACTGCAGGCAGCGGATGCAAATTACATGAAAGAATCCCCAGGTGTAGACTTTGTGATTATCAGGAAGAAAATTAACATTTTCAGAGTTTGCAACCCACTACAGGAATCAACAATCTTAACTTACATGAGGGAGTGAATGCTTGTTGAGTGTTCTTTTAAATTGAAGATCATTGCCCCCAGGATTAATGGAGTTAAGGGAGAAAAAGTGAACAAAATATCCAATTGAAATTAAAGATGTGAGTTGTGAATTCACCTCAACTGATATGCAAAAGTTAAGACTTCTGTAACAAAAGCTGCTGCATAGTCCTACGGTGCTCCATCATAACCTCTGAATTCTTAAGTAAGTAACAATTAAAAGGCTGCCAAATCTCTGTGTGTTTTTTTAATCAACTTGTTCAGAGATGTTATTATACACCCCTGGAGCTGATGGGAGTTGAACCCAGGTCTCATGGCTCAGAGGCATCAGGAGCTAAATTTCTTTGTTGGAGGTAATTGCTTGTAATTTTCATTTATTTTGTTTTTAAAAGTTGGTCTCAAACTCTTTAGAGCTGCTAGCATGTGAAGGAAGGTCTTCCTGAAGAAGGGTCACTGGACTCGAAATGTGAACTCTGCTTACTCTTCACAGATGCTGCTGACTGTCCCCAGAAGTTTCTGCTTGTGTTTCAGATCTTCATTATTCTTTGTTTTACTTCAACTGCTCTTCGGCATACACAGCACACCCATTTCATCAGCTCAGTCAGCAGACAGTCAAGCAACCCT
This sequence comes from Hemiscyllium ocellatum, assembly GCF_020745735.1. Classification (NCBI taxonomy): domain Eukaryota; kingdom Metazoa; phylum Chordata; class Chondrichthyes; order Orectolobiformes; family Hemiscylliidae; genus Hemiscyllium; species Hemiscyllium ocellatum. Next base: position 12,673,020 of record NC_083415.1, on the reverse strand, counting down.
CTGCTCCCTGCACTGAAGCACTTCAGTTGGACATGTGGCTAGCTAGAGACAGCCGTCTGAAACAGCATTCCTCATCATTGTTCTATGTCTTCAGACCCACAGGATGGCAAGTGGAATTTGTGAGGAAAGGCTTAGAAATGGAGGGGAGCCTGGAACTTTAGGAGGTGGGTGATAAAGGTCTCGAACTGGGAGGGTTTGGGTCCTCGAGCAAAGGGGATCAGATGTTCAAGGAAGTGAGAGTGACAGAGAGATAAGAAATTTAAACAAAATGATGCCTTAAGGGGTGCAGGGGCAGGAAGACATGCAGGTGGGTTTCAAAGTTTTTTCTGAACATGATAGGCTAAGTAGAGAAGGTTGCTACAAAGAAGGTTATTAGAAAGCTTGATTTTTTTAGTTAATGTATAAAGTACAAAAACACAGAAACTATGTTAAACCTTTATAAACATTATTTAGGTTTCACTGTGGCCATCCCTGAGCATGATTCTTTTAAAAAGAATGTAAGACCTTAGAGAGAGTGGAAAGGAGATTTACTAATATAAGAACTAGAAGCTGAGTATGTTTCTACCAATATACATGGCACTTCCTTTCTGAGTTATCTGTCAGACTTGACCATCCAATGTTGTCCCAGTCACAGATTCATTCTTGTTATGGTGCAGCAGGAGGCATCAAGTCTATACCACCTTTCTAGACAATTTGACTTTGTCCCAATTTTGTGCCTCTCCCCTGTATCCCTCCACTTCGCTTCTATTTAAATAATCATCTAATACCACCTTGAAGTTCTCAATCTCCTCTGCTTCCATTACTGTTCCAGGCCATGCATTCCAAAGTCTAATTACTCATTATGTGAAAGATTTATCTCACTTCACATTCATTGGCTGCCCTTTGGTTCTTGTTTCTTTTATAAGCAGAACCAATTTAATCTCATTTACTCTCTTCAGACCTCTCATGATTTTGAAAAATTTAAAAACGTTTGAAAACCTTCACAGCCTTCTTCTCTCCAAGGAAAATAGTCCCACCTTTTCCAATCTAACTTCCTAACTGAAGGGTCTCCTCCCTTCGAACCATTCCTGTGAAGATTTTCTGTACTGTCTCAATGTGTTCACATCTTTCTTAAAGTGTGAAGGCTAGAAAAGTTCACAATATGGTCTACAATGACGGCTAGCTGATGTCCAATACAGTTTCAGCATGACCTCCCTGCTGCTGTACTCTATGCCCTTATTAATAAAGCAGAGAATTGTGTTCTTAACGGCTCTCTTAATCAGTCCTGCCTCATTTATTGACTTAAGCACAAATAATCCATGGTCTCTCTGTTCTTAGCCTTTAGAGTAGCAACCTTTATTTTGTGCATGCTCTGATTGTTCTTTGTTCCAAAATATATCATTTCACACCTCTCTGTGTTGAATTTCATCTATCTGCCCATTTCACCAACTTGTCAAGGTCATTTTGAAGTTCTGCATTGTCCTCCTCATGGTTCAGAATTCTCCCTAGTCTGTATCATCCACATATTTTGAAACTGTCCCCTGCACGACAAGCTGTCTATTATTTATATATCAGAAAATGAAAGCATTCCAGTACTGATCCATGGGCAACTCCACCACAAACCTCCTCCTGCCTGAAAAATATCCATTAACTGTTATTTTCTGTTTCCTATCCATCAGTCAATTGCGTATGCATGTTGTAACTGTTCTTTTTATTCCATGACCGCTAGCTTTTTTCACAAGTGAAATGTACCATATTGCATCAAATGTCTTTTTGAAGGCCATGTACACCACATCAACAGCATTTTCCTACCCAAGCATCTCTGCTACAAACTACAGGAAGTTGGTTAGACATAGCTTTCCATTAACTATTCCAGATGGGATTAACAGTGAAGTAGAAATTCGGATTTGTTTTCTACAAGTTTTCTCACAACCAAAGTTAAAGTGACTTATTTGTGATTGCTGAGCTTATCTTTACAACCTCTTTTTGTACAAGGGCTTAATGTTTGCAATTCTCTAGTTCTGCAGGACCAACACTGAGTCCAGGAATGATTGAAAGATTATTGTCAGTGCCTGTACGATTTTTAATCTCACTTCCTTCAATATCCTTAGATATATCTCATCCTGTCCAAGTGTTTTATCAACTCTAAATATTGACCATCCAATTTTTCCTCATCAATTTTAAAATCCTCTAGTTGAGTAAATTTCCCCTCTGCTACTATTGGTGAAGACAGATGCAAAGAATTCATTTAATACCTCAGTCATTTCCCTTGCTTCCATGTGTAAATTGTCCTCTGCACACCAACATTTAGATCATAATCAGGAAATGGGAGAGTCCCAATACTGATCCTTGGGGAACTCCAATACAAATCCCAAATTATTAGGGCTGTAGGGGTCAAAATGTATCTGGAGAGTTGTATTTGAGACAGATTCTTCTAGACTGTCCAGTTTACCCAGTTCTCAACAGCTTGCTTGTCTCTATTCTGTGCTGTGACTGAGGGACCTTCCCACCTTCCACCTTCAATGAGCTTCAGTTCATTTGAGACTTCTGCTACATACCTCCTAAATGGCAGGTCCCATTCATCTACTACGTCTGTGATCACTGGCCTACATCAACATACAGCCCAACAACATGTTCATCTTAATGCTTTCATTTCCATGTTGAAATTCATCCAACCTTGCCTCTTTCTATCTGAATGGAGCAGTGTGAGCAAGGCATATTAACTGAACTTGCTACTATGAGGGCTGTAAATGCTCATAGGAGTCTCCATCATTGGATGTAGATAACATGCTGTCTGCAAGAAAACCAAATGAGAAGCATTTCCTGCTCTTCAGTGAGTTGTTTCTGTTGTTAATAAATGGTTGGAGGAATATTTCTTGTTTGTTTGGGATGCTAACTGAACAGGTCACTTTGAAATTGTGGTAAGTGGGAAGAAACCAATCTGATGTTAGTAACTCAAAGACACAGAGAGGATAATCAAAAACATACAATATCACAAAGGTCAGTATAACCCTTGTTCAACGAAGGGTGCCGACACTGAAGGAAGAATGGTTAATACATTCACAGCTAAACATTGACCACAAACATGGAAATGACATGTGAAAGCTTGCCAGCCCAGGCTTTTGTTAGTTTGTTGAAAAATGGACATAGAATGGAAAATATTGCTTGACTGATAGATTAGATTAGATTAGATTAGATTAGATTAGTTTAGATTAGATTAGATTAGATTAGATTGATAGGATTATAAAATTCTTTTTTTTTGAGATCTATTTTGTCCCTAGCTTGATGTTTATTTGTACAAGAGATTAGATTCCCTACAGTATGGAAACAGGTCATTTGGCCCAACTAGTCCACACCAACTCTCTGAAGAGTAACGCACCCAGACCTACATTTACACATGACTAATGCACTTAACACTATGGGCAATTTAGCATTGCCAATTCACCTAACCTGCCCATCTTTGGATTGTAGGAGGAAACCAGAGTAAACCCATGCAGAAACGGGAAGAGTGTGCAGACTACACAGAGACAGTCATCCAAGGCCAGAATCAAACCCAGGTCCCTGGTGCTGTGAGGTAGAAGTGCTAACCACTGACCCACCATGCCACCCTTCAGAAACAAAGGCCAGGTTCGATATCAAGTGCTTATGATTTTTGTTATTGATACATTAAAGTTACAATCTATTAGCACTTTTTAAAATTGGAGTAACAGCAGACTGTTTTGAGAACTAAATTATGGATGGCTTTTTTTAAAGAAAAGCATTTTCCATCACACCACTGTTACTATAATTAATTTTGTACAGATTATACACTGGGTGGCTGTTGTATGTCAGTATTTTTTCCCAGGGAAGGGAAACAGGATAGGACTCCAGGATTTGTGTTTACTCTCTCTCTCTTTTCCCCTGTCACCCAGTAATTAACAGCTCTGTCTAATTCAAAATCCATTCTACCAAATCAGAGCTGCAAGGGTTAACTGGGGTGTTAGTTGCTGTCAGACAAGTCTCATTTCACTTGATGCATAGCATTGTTTTTTCAAAATATTCATTTTCTTGTCAAGCATTATGTTTATTCTCAATTTTGCTTTTTTAAATAAAATCAGAGTTTCCTTTTGCCTCTAAAGCATCTGCCTTGTGCGGTTTTCACCAGACCATACCTCACTACATAAAACCAGGGAGCTGTTGTTCAATAAACCGACCAGCATTCCCTACAAAGGAAATAAATACCAGACTGGCAATGATCAAATTGAATTGCAGAACAGGCTTGTGGTTATAAATTGTCTCCTCCCATTCCAATATCCCCATATTCAAAAATAAATGGAATGCAAAAGTAGGTAGATAGAGAACCCAACTAACGTATACTTGATGTGACATTAAACATTCAGGTGAGTAATGTAAGTATGTCAAACTGTTAATCTCAGTGATTTAGCCAAATGCAATTTGTTCATCCAATTTTCAGCACTGCATCCTGGATGTACTCTGTATACAAACAAAGGTGAAGGAATTGTAGTCAATTCCACTTTCCGGTGGAAATCAAATGGTTTCAATGATCTGCGAACGTCATGTCAGCAATTCCAGTTTTTAGCTGTAACATTTGCAAATTGTAGCTTTCTAATCTGACTATAAAGACTTGGAGGTAAATACATGAAATGTTTCAAGCAAACTATATTTTTCACACTTTTGAGCTGATAAGGTACCAGTGATAGACTCCTTTCTCACTTGTTATGAGGACATTCACCTTCTTCCTTATACCTTGCCATGTTTCCTCCTAATACTTATCCTCGCCAATGTTCTCTATCTATTGAATGAGCACATTCTCTTACACTGACTGAATGGTCTGTTCTTCCACTGCTTGTGAAGCACAGACATTACAGAGAGGGTAGAACCAGAGTTAACCCTCTCGCCATTTCATGATAAACTGCTGCAGATAGGGACAGTCTGCACAGTCTAAGTTTCCCAGAAAAGGAGAGATAGGATTTTGCATGTTCTCTGGGGTTAGAATGAAATGTCAGACAGCCATCATCAAACAGTTTTCAGCCTTGGTGATATTCACATATATGATCCTGTTTCTAACTTGACAATACTTTTATCTTCCACACCAGCCTTCAACTTGTGCTGCATGAGTAGCTTCAATAGCAAAGCTTAATTGGGTCAATGAGAGATAGTTAGGTTTTCACCTGATAATTCAGGCTATCTAATACAATGTAGCTATTTATGGTCAATTGTGACAGAATCAGTACTAACCTGTACAAACATGGGTTCATTTAGCAAAACCAGCATGGATTATACAAGGCAAAAATCACATTTATCTAACTACTGGAGTTCTTAGGAAAGGTACAGAGATGATTGTTGAGGGTAATGAGGGTTGATGTGGTGTGTCTGGACTTGCAAAAGGTGTTTGATTAGATTACTTTCAGTGTGGAAACAGGCCTTTGGCCCAACAAGTCCACACCAACCCTCTAAAGAGTAACCCATCCCCAACTTATCCACCTAACACTATGGACAATTTAGCATGGCCAGTTCACCTACCTGCACATCATTGGACTGTGTGACAAAACCAGAGCAAACCCACACAGACACAGGGAGAACGTGCAAACTCCACAGAGACAGTCACCCAAAGCTTGAATTGAACTTGCGATCCTGGCACTATGAGGCAGCAGTGCTAACCACTGACCTACCATGCCACCATTTGATGGAGATTTGTGAGAAAATAAAAGGGACAGTAGCAATATGGAAACAAAATTCACTGAGGAATAGAAGCAGGAAATAATGGTTAATAGAGAGCTTTTAGACAATAGTGGAATTCACTGGGGTCAATGTTCTGAACCTTGTTTTTCCTGATACATATTGATGATCTAAATATTGGCATGCAGGGGACAACTTCAAAGCTGCAGATGACACAAAAATTTAAAGCATCATCAACTATGAGCAGGTGAGTGTAGAACTTCAAAATGATGTTGACAACTTGTTGACAAATGACATTCTATGTACAGAAAGGTGAGGATTTTGATAGAAGGAACATGGAGACACTACATGCCTTATAGAATACTACTCTAAAGGATTAGATTAGATTACTTACAGTGTGGAAACAGGCCCTTTGGCCCAACAAGTCCACACTGACCCACCACCCACCCATACCCCTACATTTACCCCTTACCTAACACTACGAGCAATTTAGCATGGCCAATTCACCCACATCTTTGGTCTGTGGGAGGAAACCGGAGCACCCGGAGGAAACCCACGCAGACACGGGGAGAACGTGCAAACTCCACACAGTCAGTCGCCTGAGTCGGGAAATGAACCCGGGTCTCAGGCGCTGTGAGACAGCAGTGCTAACCACTGTGCCTCCGTGCCACCCACAAATGTGCAGGAATAGATAGACCTGTGTGTATAAACTGTGAAATGTGATAAGACAGGTGGACAGAGTGGTTAATAAAACAAATATTCTAGGCTTAATTAATAAGATTATAGATTACAAGTGCAGAGAGATTACAATGAACCTATATAAGACACTAATTTAATCTCTGCTGGAATGTTGTGTACAGTTCTGGGTGTCCTACTTTCGGAAGGATGTGAATGCCATGGAAAGATTGCAGAAGAGGTTTACAAGAATGGTTCCAGGGAAGAGATACTTCAGTTATTCAGATAGATAGAGAAGTTGGGATTGTTTGTCCAGGAGGAAAGTAGACTAAAACAGGATTTGAATCAAAATTATGAAAGCTTTAGACACAGCAGACAGAGAGAAACTGTTTCTGCTCATAAAAAAAGGATAAAAAAATGAGGGAACACAGAGATAAAGTGATTTCCAAAAGAAGTAGGTGCAACATGAGGAAAATCTTTTTCACACAGGAAATTGTTAGGCTCTGGAATACACTGCCTGGCAGTGCGGTGGAGGCAGGTCCAACAGAGACTTTCAATCAGACATTTGATGATTATGGTGAATAGATTTTAATGAAAGGACAGAAGAATAGTAGCAATGCAAAAATCCTCATTCTACACCGTAATAATTCTGTAAGCCATTGATGTGGAAAAAAATGTAACGTTAACATTATTTTTCAACAGACAGATAATTAAACAAATTCAATCGGATTACAATTGGTGCTCAGCAAGTTTGCTCATTGTGAAATAAAGCATCTTAATGATTCATATCTGGCTTCACCTTCAAAAATATCTTATTTTGGCCAACCTTTACTCCAAGTGGAGTTAAATTTTGTACAATTGCAGCATAAGCTCTATGTCCAATGCTATTGACTTATAAGTCAGCATTCCATTAATATCCTCAATCATTTTCTGCAACTCTTTGTGAAATGTTAAGGATCTAGCATTTAAATCCTCAAGTCTCCTTGACTATCAACTGTATTTAACGTTATACCATCTAAAAAGTACATTAATCTATGCTTTTTCAGTTCAAAATGTCAATGGTTCATGTTTTACTCCTGAGATTTGAGCAGAAGACTATTTAGGAGTACAGGTCACTGCAGTACTGAAGAAATGTCGGAAGTGGTGGGCAGCATGAAAAACATTTTACCCCGGTGATCGTGAGATCCAGGGGGCTAGTGGTGTTGAGGGACACTTTTTCTTCTTGCTTTCAACCTCTTCTTCCCTTGTAAGTCACGCCCTTCAAGCCCCCTCCTGCCAGCAACCAACAACATCCTGGGACATAGCAACAAATGTCAGCCTCCATTGTGTGGCATAACATCAGGTGTCACTGCCCCACCCAGTGGCCTCTGATCGCTCTGCAGCTCTCAGCAAATGGGAGGTCTGTCCCCAGAGTTCCTTGATCCCATCACAATCCAGCTAATTGTCTGAGTTGCACTGGAGTTGGTGAACCTTTGCTGGAAGAGGTGACACAGGCTCTTGCAGGGCCTCTACCAAATCAGGGCTGGCTCTGTCACCTCCTTTAAATCCAGCCTAATGTCTTTTAGCTGGGATGATGGACTTAAAAATCTCCAGGCACTATTGAGAAAAGCTAAGGGTTTGTACCCAGTGTCCTGACTAATATTTACCCCTCAATACATGTCACTAAAACCAACTCAATATTGTTGACGCTGGAAGTCTGAAATGAAAATGGGAAGTGGTGGAAGTACTCTGGCAGCTTTTGTAGAGCAAGCAACAGAGCTAATGTTTCTAGAACTCAGTTCTGCCAAATATTTCCCTTGTTTCCTGTTCTTATTTCATTAAAAATGATTATTTAATCATGTTTGTTGGAGGAGATCTTGTGCAAATTGGCTGTCCCATTTCAACATTATCACCAAGACCGCATTTCAAAACGTTTCAATTTGCAGTGACATTCTAATGTTGTGAAAGGCCCTATATAAATACAAGACTTTCTTTGCTCACTTCTTTCTCTATCTATCTATTCAGGTACTCAAGCAGTCAAAACTGATTCATGGTCTGCCTTTGATTTCAGAGATATATCTTTATGTCTTCTTCTCAGATACTGAAGCAGTCCATCTTCAAATGCAACAAGATCTCGCCAATATTTAGGCTTGGGCTGACAAGTGACATTCATACACCCAAATACTATGGTCATCACCAATAAGAGACAATCTAACCACCACCCCTTGACATTCAATGGAGTTGCCATCACTGAGTCCCTCACAATCAAGATCCTGGGGTTAACATTGACCATAAAACTCAACTTGACTTTCCAAATAAACACAGTGGCTATTAGAGCAGGTCAGAGCCAAGAGTAACTTACACAGCGAGTAACTCACATCCTGACTCCTCAAAGCTTGTCCACCATCTACAAGTCACAAGTCAGGAGTGTGAAGGTATTCTCCCACTTGCCTGGATAGGTGCAGCTCCAACAGCACTAAAGAAGCTTGATACCATCCAAGACAAAGCAGCCCATTTGATAGGCACTACACCCACAAACATGTACTCCCTCCACCACCGATGTTCAATAGCAGCAGGGTGCACTATCTCAAAGATGCACTGCAGAAGTTCACCAAAGATCCTCGGACTGCATCTTCTAAACACAAGACCACTTCCACCGAGAAGGACAAGGGCAGCAGACACATAGAAACACAACCATCTGCAAGTTCTCCTCCAAGCTACTCACCATCCTGATTTGGAAATATATTGCCGTTCCTTCACTGTCACTGGATCAAAATCCTGGAATTCCCTCCCTGAGGACATTGTAAGTTTACCCACAGCAGGTGGACTGCAGCGGTTCAAACAGGCAGCACAGTGCTACCTGCTGAAGGGCAGCGAGGGACAGGCAATAAATGCTGGCCAGGCAGTGACGCCCACACTCTGGAAGTGAATGAAAAAAGCTAACCACTTATTGACTGAGGTGGGAAACCAACTTCCATAACTAAAGGACTCAATTAGGGATCTCAGTTGGGAGCCACTAGCACTTTTCCAACAGGCAGGAAAGGTAGGCTCTTCAGCTATTCAGTCCCTCTCAAGAGGTAGCTCCCCTCTGATGACAGAGTTCTTCTTTGCTGGAAATGACAATCCTGCTTTTAGATTATACCGAACTGTCCGACAGACCTGCCCTGCAGTGCCTTCTCTCGATCTGTGAATTGCCTCAGGAATGCTGTCTCTCCCAATGGTTCCACTGAGATTTCAGAGCTGCTAGCCCTCTGATTTTTCATTTAAACAAAGCACAGCCTTTACCCATCTTGAATCCATCAGTGAACTTCCAGCTCGTCATGGCAACCTCCTCTGAATTAGTTCTTTAGAAATATTGGAGTTGAGAATTGAGCCATGCGGATCCACATCACGCCCGCTACCAAAGAATGGACGGTGAGTCCAGGAATAAATAAAATGACCTAGTTAAACAATCACTAGCAGAAACACACCAAATCTCCATCTTAAGTTTCTTGTTCTGCCCCTGCTGTTTCCAACACATTTCCAATTAAACACTGTTTCTCTGAGCTCAAATCTTGAAAACAAATCAATTCCAGATACTTTCCAACAGGATGAAAAAGATTCAGGGGTTAGCCACTTCAAGCTGGCAATTCAAGTTAAATTTTATTTTCAGTTTACATAGTAGGTTTTACTTAACCCTCTGCATACTGCGTGAACAGAAGATGAACCAATTTTTGGTTCAAGCTCCACAACTGTTTTGTTTGGGATGGATTTATAAAGGGGGTAATTTTTCAATTCTGCCTCTTCAAGTCCAGCTTGGATTCCTGAAGTCTAATAGATGCCAACACGTGAGGATCTGCCTGGAGGAGGACATGATGCAGTCTTAAAAGGTTTAAAGAAATTCCTCATATCTTGCTGATCAACATAGTGTTCAAACTGCCTGGCTTGTTTAACCCACAATGCATCTTTGATCTAAAGCAGCTTTCATTGCAGGTTCCTTTTGATCATCCAGGATGATTTCAGAGCAGCAGGAATATCAGCCAGGCTTCCTAAGTTGCTACTTCCACCTCAGTTCCTCAATTTGATCATCATTTTCATTGCAGCTCTGGTTAGCTTTCCAAGTTCTCAGGACACCACCAGCAGTTACCAGACAGTTGACTTTGAAGGTTTACCATGCCGCATCAACAACATCACATGCATTTTCTTTGGAGGATGGCTGTTCCTCGAGTTTCTGCCACCACTCTGCAGAAGCCAATTTCTGTATTTCAGCTTCTCTTGGACATTTAGCATCATGCTGCTCCTCTTGATGCTGAGACTTGCCTGTTAATATAAGGGCTGTTTCACTGAACAAAAGAGCTATACCTTCCCCACCATCTTCTAGGGACCATTAATGGCGTGCATGAACATTACTTCTGTTGTCGAGTGGTGGTTAATCAGTGTTTCTTTGTATTTGCTCTGCACAATGAATGAAAATTCATTAGTAAAGAGAACTGCGAGTTACTATTGAACATTGATGTAAGTATTCAGGCAATATGAAATTGCTGTCAACGTGGCTATTCCAGTCCTTGGATGGATCCCGAGTATACTTGCTTAGAATTTTGAATGGGTTATTTTTATCTTGTAATTCTTGTTTATAAAAACATACATAGATTGAATTTAAAAGCCTCAAGTTCTCAAAATTCCAAGTAAGACTGATGCATTTAGGAAGATTAGAAAAGGACAGAAAAGTAACTGGAGTTTGGACATTAAATATTTATAGAGAGAATCTTAACATTGAGCTTATTATCTTGCCATGGATCAGGCCAGATCTTCCTCCCAAAATATTTCAAGAAGGTATCCTAGACTCTAACTTTTTCTTATTTTAAAGGTATATATAGAGGCTGAATGTACCCCAAGTCCACAGGTGTCTCACTGCATCATCATGGAACATGGGTGGCACGGTGGTTAGCACTGCCACCTCACAGCGCCAGAGACCTGGGTTCAATGCCCACCTTGGGCAACTGTCTGTGTGGAGTTTGCACATTCTCCCTGTGTCTGTGTGGATTTCCTCCCACAATCACAAAGATGTGCAGGTGAGGTGAATTGACCATGCTAAATTTCCTGTCGCGTTAGGTGAAAGGGTAAATGTAGAGGTCTGGGTGGTTTGTTCTTCAGAGGGTTGGTGTGGACTTGTCGGGCTGAAGGGCCTGTTTCTACACTGTAGGTGAGCTAATCTTTGATTCACTTGCAGTACAGTTCTGCATGTTAGACTGCATCTGTGTTTTTCAGTACACTTTCCCCAAAGGGGCAGATACCCAGTTCATAGACTGAACTAGGCTTCATCTCAGGGCTGTTCATTTGTTTTCTTAGTCCTCACTCATTGAGCACCTGCCAAGATACTCATTACATCCCTGCCTTGACGTTTTGTGTTTTTTCCCCTCGGCCAGGCTCTCAGCATTTATGCTTTGCTTGCAGTCAACACAAGCACAATAGCAGGCAGCTTATCATACCTGTCAGCAGTGATCATTCAAGAGGGTAGATGTCTTGTCGTCCAACACTATGCAATGTTAATCAAATATGGACACTGTGCACCAACATTTTCAACTGTACACATGCTACATATGCAGCAACCAAATGACCCAGGCCTCAAAGTTGAAGAGAGCTAGTTCTCAGGACAATCACAGGGGGCTGCTGTCATCCATTGCAGACTAAGTACTTGGACACAATCAAGGGAGGCTTGGGTTAGGGACTCCATCTTACTTCTGTTCAGGGTTAGTCTGGCAAGACCAGGTGATATAGGAAATACATGGATCATCAGTCAGGGATCTACGGTATATAGAGAGCATTCACATGTCCAGTCAGTCATCAGTTGTCTGTCCATTCCAGTCACTAAGGGAGGGTTGGGCCACTGTCAGTACTTGGAAGTCTGCTCAATGAACATCTGGGGTGATGACGATATATGAATAGATATTGTTATTTTAGGGACATGGGGAGAATCACTGTTGGGATTGGGGACAGCAATCCGGAATGCTGAGGGGTCAGGGATGATGAAGAGAGGAAACTTGACATATAAAGTGGGAGCCAGTAGTGCATGGAAAGTCACAGGATACTGCAGAGGAGGGAGTTATAGGTGATTAGCACCACTATATCCTCAACAGCAGGAGTGAACATCATAATTAGAATAGATTAGATTTCCTTCTTATGGAAACAAGCCATTCAGTGCAACAAGTCCACAGCAACCCTCCGAAGAGTAGCCCACCCAGACCCATTCCCCTGAATGATGCACCTAACATGATGGGCAATTTAGCATGGCCAATTCACCTGACCTGCACACCTTTTGGATTGTTGGAGGAAACTGGAGAACCTGGAGGAAACCCACACAGACTCAGGGAGCATGTGCAAACTCCACACAGACAGTCGCCTGAGGCAGGGATTGAACCCAAGTCCCTGGTGTTGTGAGGCGGCAGTGGTAGGACAAGGCTTAGAGTTAAGGAGGAGAGTTGCCAGTCATGGGAAAATGTGGGGGATCAGGAAAATGGGCTTTCCAGGGAGCACCAGGACATTGAGGCTTGGAGTGGGTTGCAATCCAGATGAGTCTGTGTGAGGCTGAGTTTTGGACAAACAGTTCCAACCACAATCTACATAGCCTTCCACAATCGCTTTGCAAAAGGAGTATTTTGCATATTCTATATGATGTTTAAATGAGTCAGTGCGGCCTTTGAACAGACAGCATTCATAAACAACATGCAGAACAAGTCTAACAAAGCTCTTTTTCACTGGCTGGCTATGGTACATAGTGAGGGCATATTGAAAAATCACTGAACTGTGCATGTACTGCTTCCATCCACAATGAGTTGAAAATTAATCTCTCTTACACACAAGGATGCGTTGCTTTGTGGTAAGTGTTTGTCATGCCAGTTTCTTCCTCCCTCTAACTGGTAGACTACTTCCGAATTTTGAACAGTTTGATGCAGGGAATGTTATACAGGGGAAAATGAGCTAAATGGGCACCACTTGTCAACTAGAAAATGAGAATAGTAATCTCCAATGTTGTCATATCCAGTTGAATTTGTCCTGACAGAAGAGTGGAGATTATTTTTAAAATACCCAGAAGGAAAATGCAGTAAAACTTACAAATGACATATGCTGGTTGTACACGTTCACTTCAGAATGGAACTGCCTACAACCAACATGTCCATTTCCAAGTATGACTAATTTTTAAAAATTGCTTTTCCTCTGGGTAGCTTTCAGCCAAGATTATTTTGGATGGTGGAATATTGTGATGGCTGATGTTCTCTGGCCAGTAAAATGGAGGAGAGCTAAATTAATAGCTGGATGTCAGTCAATTGTTTATTTGATGTGGGATTTATTGGGAGAGAGCAAAATTCAGTCACTGTCTTAATTCATGGTCATCACCATAAGATGTAAGTTAAGAAATGAAACTTCTCTGGTAAAGTTCTCATGGGTGTTCCGTTGATTTGTTCGTATATCTGATTGTTGAATGTAAAGTGTGTGGTGAGGCACAGGTCTAGTAGTTTAAGTATGCCGTCCACACACTTTACATTCAACAATCAGATATACGAACAAATCAACGGAACACCCATGGGATCACCAATCTCGGGACTCATAGCAGAGGCAGTTATGCAAAGGTTAGAACATACAGCCCTACCACAAATCCAACCCAAACTCTGGATCAGATACGTCGATGACACCTTTGTAATCATCAAAAACACAGAAATAGAAAAAACACACCGAATCATCAACGCCACACTCACAGGAATACGATTCACGAGAGAAGAGGAAAAGGATAGCCAACTCCCATTCCTAGACGTGATAGTACAGAGAACACCCAACGGAGAATTCACCACAAGGGTACACGGGAAACCAACACACACAGACCAAGTCCTAAACTATGAAAGTAACCACCCCAACACACACAAACGAAGCTGCATCAGGACACTATTCAAAAGAGCCACAACACACTGCAGTACACCAGAACTGCGAAAAGAGGAAGAGGAACACCTATACAAGGTATTCGCCAAAAATGGATACCCACGCAACTTTATCACCAGATGCCTAAGAGATAGACCACGGAACGAGGACATGCCACAACCAAAAGGACTAGCCACATTACCATACGTCAGGAGCGTCTCAGAACTGACAGCCAGACTACTGCGACCCTTAGGACTCACAACAGCACACAAGCCAACTTCCACACTCAGACAACAACTCACTAGAACAAAGGACCCAATAGCCAGCACCAGCCAAACTAACGTAGTTTACAAAATACCATGCAAGGACTGCACAAAACACTATATAGGACAAACAGGAAGACAGCTAACAATCCGCATCCATGAACATCAGCTAGCCACAAAACGACACGACCAGCTATCCCTAGTAGCCATACACTCAGACAACCAGGAACATGAATTTGACTGGGAAAACACTACCATCATAGAACAAGCCAGACAGAGAACAGCCAGGGAATTCCTAGAGGCATGGCATTCATCCACAAACTCCATTAACAGACACATGGACCTGGACCCCATATACAAACTACTACAGCTGAAACTGACACCCGGAAGCGGCAAGAACATCCATCAACAGACACATCGACCTGGACCCCACATACAAACTACTACAGCTGAAACTGACACCCGGAAGCGGCAAGAACAAACCACTATAAATACCGGAAGAAACATCAAAGCAGCGCTTCACAGGAGGCTCCAATAGCACTGATGATGTTCCCTAGCCAGGGAACGAAACGTTTGCAGCAAAAACTTCCAGCTCGGCGAACAGAACCACAACAACGTACACCCGAGCTACAAATCTTCAACCAGACTTTAAATTGATTCTCCTGCTCCTCAGATGCTGCCTGACCTGCTGTACTTTTCCAACACCACACTCTCAACATCTGCAGTCCTCACTTTCTCTTAGGCAGAGAGTAAGATACAGGGATGGAGAAAGTAAAGCAATTGAGATGGACCTGGGTCACCTCAAACTTGGACTTGAGGTGGAAAAATAAGGACAAAGCCTGAATATATTTGGGGTACACTGCTGAAATAGGTTGCATCAGTAACATTTTCAAATTAAACTAGTGCTGCACCTGAGTCAGCTAGTGGAGAGAAAAGGCCTGATTTCTCATGGACTTGTTTGATAACGGAGTGCAAAAGATTTGGAATGGGAAGTTTGAATTTTTAATTTCATGGTCAGCTGCAGATCTAAAACCCCAATTTTAAGAAGCGAGGTAGTGAGGAGTGAAGACTGATGGCAGAGAGAAAGTTGAGGCCAATCCACAAGCAAGGATTAAATTGTGGGTCAGATGCCAATAGTACTATTATAACAGGGCATTGAGCTGAAGGTGAGGAGAAAAGAGAATCAATGAGATGACGAAGAGAAAATTAAATTTTAAAAAAGGATTGACAAAAAGTGGAATTTTGCTACACAGAGGGGAAAATGTGAAAACTCTAAATGGAAGCTAGACTAGGATAAGCACACCACAGTGTCACAGTGGAATTACAGTGATTCAAGTTGACATGGAAACCTTCTGTGGTCAAAACCTACAAAGATCAGTTCAGTCTGATGAATTCGTAGAAATGCATCACCAAATTCATAGTAACAGAAGCTTGAACAAGAAACGTGTGAAGGCAAAAGGCTTCAATGTCATGTTGATATTTTATGCTTTCTAAAATAAACTAATAGACTCCCAGAGTTTCTCTTTGTGAGTAATATAATAGAAAGGTTAACTGATGGGTATTTCATATGAATGGCTGTTTTGTGTGTAGCCTATGCTGGCGACAAAATGAAAAATAAGCCATACTGCAACGTTTCAGAATATTACAGTGAGGAGTTATAGCATTACCATGAGGATACCATGAGGTAAATCTGGGTATTAAAATGATGGAGTCGATCGGCACCCTATATAGAGTAGAGAAAATTATGAAGTGGAATAGATCATTCACTTCCTTGAGGTTGTTTCATCAATTGAAGGCTTAAGGACTGATCTGCATATTCACTAACCTTGGTTTCACATCCCATAAAACCTCTACCCAAGATTTAATAAATCAAGGTTTTTGCATTCCATTTATTTCAGTAGAATGAAAATTCAATAACCCTGTGAAAGGCAAACTGCCAGATTACTGACCAGGCAAATTGAAAATCTGACTCTTAGAGCAGCATATTGCCTTTGCTTCCAGACTTCAATGTCCAAGTCACAGTTGTTCAGTGGGTGGTATTCCATCCAGGCAAAATGCCTCTCCCTTTGGGGGAGGCCCACCTGTGGTGTAAGCCTGGTCCCCTGAGAACTTTGGGCAAAACAGAGGCTAGCAGCTGCCCATTACAGGCAGTGCCATCAGGAGCATGTGGTACATCAATGCACACTTTCTTGACATATTTGCATTAAAATTATCTTGGCCGTCAACCAATTTAATCCACAAAACTCTACCAAAATAGTTAATGAAGGATAAGATTTTCTGCAATATTATCTGACAGTATGATTTTACCTGAAATGCTTATTCTTAACAACTTAAGTATACATATGTGTTTGATCCATGTATGTTTAAAATAGCGTGATATTATACTGTGTTCTTAAACAATTGCAAAGTTTGTTATATATTGCATGACAAATAATTTACAACTCAGAATTATTGTATTTACTCACACTTAGTTCATATTTTTGTGAAACAAATAACCAGTTTAAGAGGAGAGCGTAACTAACGTACAAGTTAATGAATAACTTTGTTGTTCCCCTCTGGGGAATTTGGGGCCACAGATAATGACCTACATTTGATAAATCTCATAAAAGATTCCTCTTGCCAGGATGTCTGACTTTTCTAAAAGCGCAGGATTTATTGCGTCTTTGAGACATCTCGTTTGCCATCGATCTAAATTCTGACTGTATCCTTCATGCGTCCCCGAATACATGTGTTAAACTGATTGTCTAGTGGAATTTTGTATACAGAAAAACACTTATAGTCAAATGTTTAACAAAACCCTTGAGGTGTATGACTGCCTTGAAGCAAATATAATTTTTTGTTATTTTAATTAATGGAAAAACCGAGAATTCATTCAGCCTGGTTTATTCCATTTACAACGTTGTTTTATGCTTGACAAGTGATGGGTGTCGTAGTGGACAGATATAGAGAGAAAGCTGGCATGATTAAACTGTGCTATATGATTGTGACTATCTTTGATTTGTTTCATTTCATGTTATTTCAAAGTGGTATAAATCTTTAAATCATGCTTTTAACATTACGAAACCTTGCAACCTGCTTTTCACAAGTGTTATCAGGTAAAAATAAAATATGTTGGGCAAAGGAAGTTGACACTAAAGCATTAGAGTGCCTTTAAACGGGACGAAGAGATGGAGTGGTTTAAAAGGCACATGGACCAATGTGAAGGAAGTGGGGATGGCCCAAAATTTACATGGAGTTGTGGAGCTGAAAGAGCTTTAAGAGATAAATAGGGATTTGAACATGAGGATGAGAACTTTCACAATTGAGACAATGCTGGAGAGAAGCCAATCATAAAATATAAAATCACAACTTGTATACTTTTGGGTTTACCAGTGTTTTGATCTACAGAGAAATTATGATGGAAGGGTCACATTTAAAACTATCATTCACTCCACAAAGTGACATCTTGCATGTTTGAACATATACATTTCTGCTTTGGAGTAATTGATAATAATTCTCATTTCAGTAGTATTGTGGGTTTAATACCAGTTGTAGTAACTTTCCGTTCCACCCCTATTTAAATCATCGAAGAGGAATGTTGAGTGTTTTCTTTTAAGGGCACCCAAACTTCAGTGTTAGTGTAATACTCTAGTGGTAGCTGAAAATTACATTTGTTGAATTTGTACCTAATATTGCGTCAATGAAGTATTTTGCACGTTACTTTTATGACAAGTTACAGAGAACATTCAAAACACTGTGTACTGTGTATTTGTTTTAGATTACATTCCCTACAGTATGGAAACAGGCCCTTTGGCCCAACAAGGTAAAAACAATGACTGCAGATGCTGGAAACCAGATTCTGGATCAGTGGTGCTGGAAGAGCATAGCAGTTCAGGCAGCATCCAACGAGCAGCGAAATCAACGTTTCGGGCAAAAGCCCTTCATCAGGAATAAAGGCAGTGAGCTGGAAGCATGGAGAGATAAGCTAGAGGAGGGTGGGGTGGGGAGAGAGTAGCATAGATTACAATGGGTGAGTGGGGGAGGGGATGAAGGTGATAGGTCAGGGAGGAGAGGGTGGAGTGGATAGGTGGAAAAGAAGATAGGCAGGTCGGACAAGTCCGGACAAGTCATGGGGACAGTGCTGAGCTGGAAGTTTGAAACTAGGATGAGGTGGGGGAAGGGGAAATAAGGAAGCTGTTGAAGTCCACATTGATGCCCCGGGGTTGAAGTGTTCCGAGGCAGAAGATGAGGCGTTCTTCCTCCAGGCGTCTGGTGGTGAGGGAGCGGCAGTGAAGGAGGCCCAGGACCTCCATGTCCTCGGCAGAGTGGGAGGGGGAGTTGAAATGTTGGGCCACAGGGCGGTGTGGTTGATTGGTGCGGGTGTCTCGGAGATGTTCCCTAAAGCGCTCTGCTAGGAGGGGCCCAGTCTCCCCAATGTAGAGGAGACCACATCAGGAGCAACGGATACAATAAATGATATTAGTGGATGTGCAGGTAAAACCTTGATGGATGTGGAAGGCTCCTTTAGGGCCTTGGATAGAGGTGAGGGAGGAGGTATGGGCACTGATTTTACAGTTCCTGCGGTGGCAGGGGAAAGTGCCAGGATGGAAGGGTGGGTCGTAGGGGGGCGTGGACCTGACCAGGTAGTCACAGAGGGAACGGTCTTTGCGGAAGGTGGAAAGGGGTGGGGAGGGAAATATATCCCTGGTGGTGAGGTCTTTTTGGAGATGGCAGAAATGTCGGCAGACGATTTGGTTTATGCGAAGGTTGGAACGGTGGAAGGTGAGCACCAGGGGCGTTCTGTCCTTGTTACGGTTGGACGGGTGTGGTCTGAGGGCGGAGGTGCGGGATGTGGACCAGATGCGTTGGACGGCATCTTTAACCACGTGGGAAGGGAAATTGCGGTCTCTAAAGAAGGACGCCATCTGGTGTGTTCTACGGTGGAACTGGTCCTCCTGGGAGCAGATACGGCAGAGGCGGAGGAATTGGGAATAGGGGATGGCATTTTTGTAAGAGATAGGGTGGGAAGAGGTGTAATCCAGGTAGCTGAGTGAGTCAGTGGGTTTGTAAAAAAATGTCAGTGTCAAGTCGGTCATCATTAATGGAGATGGAGAGGTCCAGGAAGGGGAGGGAGGTGTCAGAGATGGTCCAGGTAAATTTAAGGTCAGCGTGGAATGTGTTGGTGAAGTTGATGAATTGCTCAACCTCCTCGTGGGAGCACGAGGTGGCGCCAATGCAGTCATCAATGTAGCGGAGGAAGAGGTGGGGAGTAGTGCCGGTGAAATTACGGAAGATCGACTGTTCTACATCACCAACAAAGAGACAGGCATAGTTGGGGCCCAGGACATGACTGAGGTTTCTGGATTAATAGCCTAGCAATAATGGGTTCTTAAGGTGTGCACCTGCACCAACTAGAATGTTCCCCTTGACAGCTGGAATTGCCATGGCAGCCAGAACGCAGACAATGAAAGGAGGAAACCTCCTGGCAACAACGCAGGGAGAGCATTGCCGAATAATATTAAGCCATACCTACCCGACTATCAGCACAGAAAGCTGTCCTCCGCAGCGACCTCCAACACATTGTAGCCTAGCGACAATGTCACCATTTTTATTTTCAGAACTTTGAAAAGTGATGAGAAAGTGGGTCCATCTTGAAGCATCCTCTCTCTCTCTCTCTCTTAGTCCTTTCCCTGCATCAGAAGGCTGGCATTCCCCTCCGAGCTGGAGGGTCTCCTTCATTGCTGATTGCAAATCCTGACCATGTCTTTTGAAAAACATATTGAGTGCCTGTTACTAACATGGTGTCTGCACTTAATACTGGTCCCAAAACAGATATCATGCGCAACGAATAATACAAATAGGCCAGGGTTGTGATCATTCTTTATTCACCATTGTAAAGGCAATATACTGTGAAGAATCTTTAAAAGGAATTTCTATTAGCATTCATGAGAAAAGTCTTGCTAGTTTCAGTAATGGGAATAAAGACTGGCAGAGCAGTATCTTTGTTTTATAATGACTGTTGGGAAATTGATGATGTGTTTCAGTTCCACGTCTGTCAGACATTGTAGGAATGCAGAGTTTTGGAGTTGGAAGGTCATGTTGCGGCTGTACAGGGCACTTTTGGAATATTGTGTGCAATTCTGGTCCCCCTCCTGTCAGAAGGATATTGTGAAACTTGAAAGGGTCGGAAAAAATTTACAAGGATGTTGCCAGGGTTGGAAGGTTTTTATGGGGAGAGGCTGAATAAGCTGGGGCTATTTCCTCTGAAGTGTCGAAGGCTATGGGGTGACATTAAGAGATCTATAAAGTCATGAGGGGCATGGATAGGGGAAATAGACAAGGTCTTTTCTCTGAGGTGGGAGAATCCAGAACATAGGTTTAGGATGAGGGGGGAAAACATTTAAAAGGAAACTAAAGGGCAACTTTTTCATGCAAAGGGTGGTTTGTGTATGGAATGAGCTGCCAGAGGAAATAGTGGAGGCTGGTACAATTACAACATTTAAAAGACATCTGGATGAGTATATGAATTAGAAGGGTTTAGAGGGATATGGGCCAAGTGCTGGCAAATGGGACTAGATTAATTTAGGATATCTGGTTGGCGTGGATGGTTTGGACCGAAGGGGCTGTTTCTAAGTTGTATATCTCTACAATTCAATGACTCTAGACATCTTCCAGAAATTCAGAAACAATTTCAACAGTATAAAGAAATATATCCAGGCATCTTGTGCAACAGAGAAGAATGGAACTGATGAAAGCAACCATTTTCCTCAATGTTATTGGAGAAGAAAGATTAGTACTTAGGAGAATTTCTGCTTTAAGGAGAGGCATAATCTGATCCTGGGTATAATGATGAATACATTTGAGAGAGAATGTAATCCTAAATCAAATATAACTCATGAAAAGCACGTTTATAACATTATATGAGCTAAGAAAATGGTAAAAGCACTGATCAGCATTAAGACCTCAACAAGCCAGAGAATTTGACAAACTGACAAAATCACCACAAAGGGACAGAATAATTTATGAAATATGAAATTCTTTGAAAAAAGACCTGCTGAGAAAACTCATCGTGATCTTAGACAGATAGGATGACAAAAGCAACACCAAGGCAGCTAAAAGAGTCATACTGTGAGAAAAATAGAACTACTTTGGCAGATATTCAGAAAGAAAATTAAGAACAAATCAGCAAAAAGACTGAAATAAGGCCATTAGGAAGAGGGGTAGACTTTTTCAGCCCCTCAAGCCTGATTTGCTATTCATGTAAATGTGGCTGATCTGCATGTTAACTCGATGTACCATACTTTGCTCCAGAACATTTTGTGCCCGAACAACAATCATCAATCTCTGTCCTGAAAACTCCAATTGTTTCCTAGGATTCCTAGAATCTTATCAGGGTTTGAGTGAAGTAGACTACGGTGAGATGTGTGGCACAACCAAATGACAAGTGCAGTGAGGCCAGTCTCAACTTTGAGAACAACCCGTACCGTTTTTATAAGTTTGGTAAGTGGCGTGGTGCCAAATGACAGGGATTGATGCATGTTAATTGCCAGAACTTGCCCCATTAATATACAGCCACCCATCTTAAAACATGACAGAGGAAAGCTCTCGCCGTGAAAGCTCAACCTGAAAAATGGAACTTGAACCCAGAGGACTCAGCTCACTGTCACAACTGTGGCCAAACAGCAGCCCAGGGCACCATCCACAGGTACGTTCAACATACACCCTTCATCCATGGACTTGGCACTTGCCAGTGTCTCATGACCATCATGTCACTTCTTTCACAAGACTTGCATTGAAAAATTTGCAGTGGATCACTTTGTTCACACGGATAAGCATCCGGCTTGCAGATTCCGCTAGGCTGCATCTCAGGTCTGCTCACTACCTCTCTTAACACTCAATCATTTTACACCTTCCATCATGCTCACTGCATCCTTACCTTGTCATGCCAATTAGCACTGTCACAACACCATGTAATTTGCCTTGCTGCTCAGTAGTCCTCAGCCTAGGGATCAGGCACATTATGGAATGTCAGTCTGCAACATCAGTCCCACCCTGCTCCATGTGCTAACCCCTTCCTCAACAAGGGGAGATGCTGGAATCCAAGATAGACAGGGAGAATGCTGGAAGAACACTGCAAGGCAGGCAGCATCAGGAGGTGAAGAAGTTAACATTTCAGATGTAACCCTTCTTCAGGACTGGGGGTGGGTGGGATTAACGGTAGCTGCAGATAAGGGGGAGGGGAAAGGGAGGGTTTTTGGTCACTGCATTTCCAGCAAATAGGCAGTCATATGTCTACCTCTGAGTTAGAATCACAGACTTGGGAAGGTTCTAACTGATGTGGTTATCCTAGGAGGAAGGTTGGACAAGCGAGGCTTATGTGCACTGCAGTCCACAAAAGCAAGAGGCAACATGATTGAAACATATATAATCCTGGCAGAGTTAATATGAAAGGGACATTTCCTCTTGTGGGAGAATCTAGAACCAGGGCTCACCATCCGAAAGCAAGAGGCTGTCTTTGAAGGCAGAGATTAGAATCTTTGAATTCTTTCCCCCAGTAATTGGTGGATTTATTGTCTTTGATTATTTTTAAGGCTGAGATAGAAAGATTCTCAGCAAGCAAGGAAGTGAAATGTTTTTGAAGATTAACAGTCTCCTCCCATAATCCAAAGATGCACCTAACTATGGGCAATTTAGCATGGCCAATCCACCTACCATACACATTTTTGGATTGTGGGAGGAAACTGGAGCAAGCCCACACAGACACGGGGAGAATGTGCAAACTCCACACAGACAGTTGCCCGAGGTGGGAATTGAACACAGTTCCCTAGCACTGTGAGGCAGCAGTGCTAACCACTGAGCCAACCTGCCAATGTCAGAGGCAGGTTCTTTACTCAGAGAGTATTCAGGGTGTGGAACACTGCCTGCAACAGTAGTAGACTCACCAACTTTAAGGACATTTAAATGGTCATTGGAGAGGCATATGGACAAGAATGGAAGAGTGTGGGTTATATGGGCTTCAGATTGGTTCCACAAGTTGGTGCAACATTGAGGGCTAAAGGGCCTGCACTTCACTGTAATTTTCTATGTTCTATTTCAGCATAAGCTTGCAGCTTCTTCTTGCAGATCAGTGTATCTAGACCCGAACAACAGTTGGCTTTGATGATTCAGCAAGCTCACAAAATGTAACATCGAAAAACATGAACAGTTAAACAGAACACAGAGAAAGAATGTTGCAGTGAAACAAATGCTCAGCAAAGTTCCCTTGCAAACTATAACACATTAAAAAAACTCATTTGAGGTCTTCAGCTCAGTTGTGTATTTTATGCACACGTTAAAACCTTTTAGCAGTTTTTGAATGAGTTAAGACACTAGAAGTAGGTTTCTGTAAATGTTATAAGCTCATATAAAACAAACCATAACAGCCCAGAACTTTTTGGCTTGACTCACTGCAGAAAGTACAAGCACATTTCAATTGCATTTTTGTTTGCTAAAGAAACTTTGTATAAAAATTAAGATATTAATATTTAGTAAGTGTTACAATATTAAGTCCTGTCATTGTTGTTGTTCAACTAGGAGGCGAGATTGGTGAAAAATAAAGCTTTCACTTTCTCCAGCACTGAGACATGAATAGACTTCATCCTATCAGGGACCACAAGTGAATATCTTGTCTCAGTAGGAAGACAGGTGATCATAGAACGAACTTGAAATATGTGGATCCAAACTGAGGTATTTGGGAGCAAACACACCAGTGAAAGAAACAAGTGCTGCAGGATTCCACGCAAGGTTTGGTTCAGATGTTGAGTTAGTGCTATGGCATGGTGAATCGGCACCATGTTTAACATCTCTGCCTTTCTTTTATTATCTGTGAATTCAGTGCAAATGACAAATCAGGGGAGATGTAAAACATGCATAATTAGCCCTAAGGACACCAAGTACAAGTTGTCATTTCACAGTGGTAACAAAAGATATCTTATGAATTGAATATTTGTGAATAATTAAATTAGTTTAAAAGGCTCACAGCTAAGATTGAATTGATGCAGAAAATAGCATTACACAGGAGTAAAGGATTTAAACAATTGATTGTTTGCCAGGAGAATATTATCTTGGGATTAATAAACAATGTTATTTAATTCACCCCACCAGAAAAGTACTATTTACATTAGAAGGAGAATATACTCCAAAATTAAAGAAGACATGGAAGGTCAGGAAGAAATAAACAGTAAAAACATGCAGCTTATGGGTAATTATTGAAAAAGATTGTGTTAAAATATGTATTTGTTGAACGCTTGGGACCTGATCAGAGCTTTAAGAGAGCATAATGGGCTCCTAACTCCTGAGTACAGTTTGGTAATACTGAATATTTTAACAAGTTAGATGCATCATTTGGTTTCTGGCAACCAGCATTAAGTGAAAAAAAAACTTCACTCCTTTTGCAATGCAATTCTCTCAATGAGATATCCATCTGACACTTTCTGGGGAAGTTTTGAGCTCTCCAAATTTCCACTATTGCAAAATTGGTTGCAGCTTTGACAGGCACTCACAGATTTCAGATGGGATCCATTTCTGTCATAGAGTCATAGAGTCATGGAGATGTACAGCATGGAAACAGACCCTTCGGTCCAACCCGTTCATGCCGACCAGATATCCTAACCCAATCTAGTCCCACCTGCCAGCACCCGGCCCATATCCCTCCAAACCTTCCTATTCATATATCCATCCAGATGCCTCTTAAACGTTGCAATTGTACTAGCCTCCACCATTTCTTCTTGTAGCTCATTCCATACATGTACCACCCTCTGACTGAAAGCATTGCCCCTTAGGTCTCCTTTATATCTTTCCCCTCTCACCCTAAACCTATGCCCTCTAGTTCTGGACTCCCCTACCATAGGGAAAAGACTTTGTCTATTTATCCTATCCATGCCCCTCATGATTTTATAAAAATCTATAAGGTCACCACTCAGCCTCCAACGCTCCAGGGAAAACAGCCCCAGCCTGTTCAACCTCTCCCTGTAACTCTAATCCTCCAACCCTGGCAACATCATTGTAAATCTTTTCTGAACCTTCTCAAGTTTCACAACATCTTTCCGATAGGAAGGAGACCAGAATTGAATGCAATATTCCAACAGTGGTCAACTAATGTCCTGTACAGACGCAACATGACCTCCCAACCTCTGCACTCAATACTCTGACTAATAAAGGAAAGCACACCAAATGTCTTCTTCACTATTCTATCTACCTGAGACTCCACTTTCAAGGAGCTATGAACTTGCACTCCAAGGTCACTTTGTAGAGCAACACTTCCTAGGACCTTGCCATGAAGTGTATAAGTCTTGCTAAGATTTATTTTCCCAAAATGCAGCAACTTGCATTTATCTAAATTAAATTCCATCTGCCACTTTTCAGCCCATTGGCTCATCTGATCAAGACCCCATAGTAATCTGAGATAACCTTCTTTACTGTCCACTAAACATTCAGTTTTGGTGTCAGCTGCAAACTTACTAACTATACCTCTTATGCTCACATCCAAATCATTTATATAAATGATGAAAAGTAGTGGACCCAGCACCGACCCTTGTGGCACTCCATTGTTATTCTTGTTAGCTCCCTGGTTTCCACCAAGGAATCTCCCTGATGTTTGGGGCAAAGTGATTGTCTGAGACAGGTTTCTCTCTCCAAGAAGCCTTCAGAAAAAGGGGGAAAAAAAGCTGGGATTTGAATTTTCATTTTGTAACCTCTGGAAGTAGTTGACTTGCAGTTGATAATATTTGGGCTCCTTGGCTTTAAAAGTTAAATCATCACTAACCATCCCACCCCCTCACCCAAGCATCAACTTTCTAAGTAACAATGAATGATGCCACATTAAAATGTCATAAAGTGAAGGAGATGGTTGATAGAATTGTCATTTGTATGTTGTTATTGTGCTTTATGAACTGACATACTGGGCACAAATTTGCCAGAAATCGGCCAAGCGTCATTTTGATCCAGTTTCATGGAGGGTTTCTGTCCATAAGGCCGAGTGAGATTTTTTCCCAACTCCCCTCATTAACTTGCAACCATGCCCTGATATCAGCCCACTTGTTCACGATCATTAGTGGGATTGATTACCTAACGTTGCATGATAACTTCAAGAGTGCTTAGAGCAACGATTTGGGCATCCTACAGTTGGCTAATATCTAAACTTCACATATAATGCTCACAGTCTGCTTCAGCTCCACTGTTTGCCTTTCTGTGTAATGTTTTAGTCTTTGAAACTGAAGCCCTCTCCTTCACAGACAGAAGTTTTTCTCCTCTTTGTCCCACCACCCCCACCCCACTTTGGTGTGGCTGCAACTATTTTCATTTTCATTGCACATTTGTTATTTATAGCACTATGAAAGGCAACTGTAGCCAGTCGGCAAGGACAGAATGTCAGGCTCTGTCTCTTGTTATTGGCCATCATCTAGTTCTGAACATTTCTTTCTTAGTGGCCTTCTCCATCAATCCCATAGATTTGAGCATCCCCAAGTCCTATTTCTAAATCTTCATTTGCCCAGTTTACACCATCACCCTCAGGTGGTATACCCCCACTAACACAGGGTGCTGCTTCCAGTAACAAGGTTAACCAGGAAGCAAACATAAGAGAAAATGCTGGACAATCTCAGCAGGTCCGGCAGCATCTGTAAGGAGAGAAAAGAGCTGACGTTTCGAGTTCTAAACGACCTTTTGACAAAGGGTCAGTTAGACTCGAAACGTCAGCTCTTTTCTCTCCTTACAGATGCTGCCACACCTGCTGAGATTGTCCAGCATTTTCTCTTTAGGTTTCAGATTCCAGCATCTGCAGTAATTTGCTTTTATCCAGGAAGCAAGCATGTTAGACCCACAGAAAGTGGAGGCGGTGAAGGGATATTCTATTCATGATCTTTCAAGACTTTTAGTCATGGTGAAACATTTGGTGAAATCTATTGCCTCAGTTGTCAACTGCACATCAACTTTTGAAGTTATGTTGATTATTCTGTACCTGCTGGGCTTATTCATGCAACTTTTTTTGAACAAAGCAGAGTACTTCAAATTCCCCAGCTCTCTGGCACTATATCTGAGTCCTGGGAAGACTGAAAGATTGTGACCAGTGCCTCTCAATTTCTGCTTTCATTTCCTTCAATATTCATGGATGCGTTTTATTTGGTCTCAATGCATTGCCAGTCTTAAGTATCAACAGTTTATCTAATCTCTCTTCCTTAATCCCTTCTAGTCACTTAGATTCTTTCTCTATCACCATGATCTGGTAAAGCCAGATGTGCAGTATTCAATTCATACCTTGGACTTGTCACTTTGTTTGATTTAAAGGAAGTTATTTTATGTATTCTATATTCTATCCTATTCTACCCTCTTCAAATGGACCTGATCATCATCACAACTTCATGTCAAACAAAATAGACCAACCATTTGTATTCCTGTTTCTTTATTTGGCCATCCTCCATGAACCTGAATTCATCCAATCTTCTTTTGCTTTGTCCTTCATTATGTCAATCTTTGTTCACCCTTACTAGTCTGCTCACTTGACCTACAGTAGCTTCAGTTAAGTAATACCTTAATTTTACATTTTTCAACTTTCTTTCCAAATCCCTCCATGCCTTGTCCCCCTTTATCTCCATAAGCACTTTCAGCCCAGCAACCTGTCTCCAATTCTGGCTTCCTCAGGATCCCCAATTTTAATCACTGTACTATTTTTGGTGATACTTTCAGTTGCCTAGGTACTAAACTCAGAAATTTTCAACCTCAATCTTTTCCCCTCTTTACCTCTGTTTTCTCCTCTAAGATATTCCTTCTTTCAACATTTGTTGTATATCTCAATGTGAAATTCTCTTAATACGGGACCTGTCTGGGGCCTTGTTAAGCATCTAATGACAGTTTACTCTGTTAAAAACAACTCAACAAATATAAGTTATTGTTTCATTTTTCCCCAGCTAGAAGGAATAATGAACTTCACAGCTTGTGAACTGTCAGATTGTGACATGTTAATTGATTGGTTAGTAAATCAATTAATCACATTTTATTTTCTGTGCAGAAAATTATTTCACAGCAATTACTTCTTGACTCTGAGTTTTTCTCCCAAGCTTTTGTGTTGTGACACATTTTGCTGTTAAAACTCACCAATTGAAAGGGACTCTTCATTCATATATTCTGTGTGAAAATCATAGTTATGAAATCCTAAATTATAACTGTCAACTAACACTGTATATGCGAAATTGGCATGACAGATCTGTATAAAGGCAACATATCTTATATGCTGGAAATTCAAAAACAAAACAGAAAATACTGGAAATACTCAGCAAGTCAGGCAGCATATTTGACAAAAAGGTAGAATTAAAATTTTATATAAATGAACCCTTCTTTCGGAAATTTTAATTCTGTTTCCACAGATTCCTCTGATTGGTTGAGAACTTCCAACGTTTTTTATTCATACGCCAAATGAATATTCTGTATTAGGTTGCTAAAATTCGTTTGACTTTTTTAAAAATTCTGATTCTTATTATTTGCAATTCAGTTCCTAGTTTATGAATGTACCAAGTGCCGAGCTTCAATGATAACTGTGAATTTTAACCAGAATTATTTCTCCTTCACTTGATGTTCCGAAAGCTTGTGACTATAAATAAACCTGTTGGACTAAAACCTGGTGTTGTGCAACTTCTGACTTTGGAGTTATTTACTTTTGGGACAAATAAAGAAGCAAAAATGCCAGACCCACAGAAAGTAGAGGATACGAAGGAGTATTCCAATCAAACTTGACTCATGATCTTTCAAGTTTTTTAAGCATGGTGAAACAGTTGTTTGAAATCTTTTGCCTCAGTTGTCAACTATATATGAATCTTTGAAGCAACTCCTCAAGAAAATGCAAGGACGGTGCTGGAACCCAAATCAGGAGTAGGCTTCCCAATAGAATAAGGACATGTTGGTATCCACAGATTTCCTGTGCCCTGCAATCAACCCTTACCAAATATCATTGCTGTGAATGCTTCATCTGCGGTCAAAGAAGGAGTGTGCTTTGAGGGAATAACTGGATGTAGATCACAGTGGTGCATTATGGCACAAGAGCATTGTGTGACACAAAAACAAGCAATGCAGCTATAGAGAAGGAGGCTCTCTGAGTCTCACAAACATGCCAGAGATTTTCAGATTATACCCTTGGTCCCAAAGTGCTCATAGAGATGGATCATAAACCATTGGACTCCCTTTTAGATGAGAATGACTTGATAAGGATGTCTTCACAGATACATATTTTCTAACAAATTTCATGTGGTTAACCTGTGGGACAAAGTATGTGCAGGGATAATTACAGACATTGGCAGATGCTCTTACTCGTCAACGGCCTTACAAAAAGTTATCAGCAAGTTGTTTGTGAAATTAAGTCAGTTATTTGGGCTACAGTAGCACAGTGGCCAACAAGTCAAACAGATTCAACCAAGAACAAAATAACTGAGAATGTATTGCTATTCATCAGCATTGTGATGAAGACTGACTAGACTAAAGGCCCATTGGTCTCTGTTGTACATCGAATAGCTTTTCATGCTTGTGGTCATCCAATGGTGCTTTTGAAAAGCTGGACATTCCAACTTTATGCAAGAAGATATCCTTGACAAGATATATCAGAGCCACTGGAAGATCCCTCCAGGGAACATGATGACCACCAAATGTTGAGACACAGGGTTCAGTCTTCTGTGCAATGGCAAGGGGTATCAAGGAAGATTGAAGAACTCCGAGCTCACTTTGACCAACCTGGAATATTATCAGGCCTGAAAACGAGAGTAACTAATACCTATCACTTTCCACACCAGACTTTGGGATCAAATTTATTTATGTTTGACAGAAAATCATACCTTATTGCTGCTGTCTATTTCTCAAGGTAGCTAAAGGTGAAAAAGATGGCACCATCACGGGTGCAGTTGTCAGGGTCTTGTGTGAAATATTTGTTATACATCTGATCCCTGATCATGTTCAATGATAGGCCATAGTATGCTAATGAGTTTTTCAGCCAATTTGTTGCAATTTCTGAGTTTGAATGTGAAATAAACTTGACAAGACACCTATAGCTGAATTGTGAAACCAAGCAGAGAAACCAGAAATTCAAGTCCTTTTTGAAAAACAATGCTGACTCTTGTGGTCGTCATCCCAATTCAATGACAGTTATCACCATTAGAATTAAGCTTAGGGTTAGGGCTATTGAAGACTCAACTCCTTACCCAGCCAAGTAGTTGACTCCATAGTTAAGTTCATGGGACTGTGATGAAGGTTCATAATATATTATTGTAAGTTTGGAACATGAGATTGAAGGTGGAGAAATTATGTGTAGTATTTAAGTTAAATTAAGTTAAATTTGTATATCTATATTGTGAGTTAAGAAGAGAAGGACATAATCTTAGTTTTATTTTGCGTTCTGGGAGTGGTGCAGGGGGTTTGTTTATACATATTTAAATGAGGCTTTAAAACCTTTAATGTAAATTGTTCAGTACATTAGAAACGAGAGTAGAAGAGAGAGAAAGGGGCTGTTGCCTAGTAACAAGTTGTCAAATCTCACAAGAGACAAAGGCAGAAACAAGTTCACTTAGAAAAGAAATGTACAGTAGAATGCCATTCAGAGAGAAAATAACTGTGACAGCAGCAATACTGAGGTTGTAGATTCATTCACTGAACTGGTGTGTACACACCAGCTCGGCGAACCAATCTATGATCTCATCCACAACCCGAGCTACAAATCTTGTGAAAAACTCTAAAGCAACAATGCTGTTTCGTAGTCTCCAAAACAGCCAGAACAAAAGGAAAGAACTCCTGAGTGGCTTAGACGTTATTTGAATTGGTGAAACCTAAATTTGCAGAATATGATGGCTGAAAAAATATTTCACTTCATTTGATAACTGTGAAGTTAAAGAGGCCAAAAAACACTCAATGATTAGACCATCCTGATAATTCCATCTCTGAATGTGCAGAATAATTAGGATGAATGTGGTGAGGAATGCCACAATGGCAATGATGTACAGACTGCACACAGTCAACAATAGCTTAAAGATCAATAGTCATCAATCTTCCAAGTCTGAAGAAAATATTTTGGAGAAACAGTGAAATTTCCAAATGACCTCAATTTGTGAAGTTAGAGTTTTGGATTAGGTGGGATAGTGGTAAATATTTTCAGCATGAATATATAAATATCAACTTGTGCTATATTTCATAGTCAGTATGTCACTATACCTTTAAGAGACGCCTTCATGGCCTCCTCTTTCTATTGTATCATGTGACTCTCAAGTTCATAAATATTGCATAATCATCTTAACTTGGATTACTTGAAGCGTGACATGCTACAAGAAGCATGCCACTGTGTAGAACTTAATGATGTAATTTTGGTCAAGACTCTGATGCATCGATGACTATGAACACTATAGTGCTGGCTGGATTCTTCAGTACCATGATATCCACACCTAATTGAATTTGTTTAGAGGATAAACATTGCTTCATCGAGCAACATATTCGGTTGGAGGCTGCAATCACATCAAAATATGGTGCAAAACATCTGGGGGAGATATTGAGTGATTCTGAAAAGGTTAATGTTGGAGACTGTATTAAGCTCCAGCTAATCTTATGTTATTGCAGAGGTCTATGTGAGGATAAGGTAGAAGTCCTTATGATCTCATGGATGAGAACTTATACGGGCAGGTCTCCTCATTGCTTTGATGATAAGCTTTATCACACTGGAGTACAGCAAACTTTTCATTAACCTGCATCTCCTTGATCAAATTTTTTGGTTGATTAAGAGATCCATATAATCAATGTAAAAACACACACTAATGTAATGCGGGGTGTATTCACATTACTGTTATACATTATTTACATCATAAATCACTTAAATAATAATGCAACTTTGCCTGAAGTTCAACTTACTGGCAGAGAGCCTTCTTACTCACACCCTCAACTGACGATTCGGACATCACAAAGATCACAATATTATAGTAAACAGCTGGTATTTGAAGTATATAATGTTTGCTGGTTTATCAAGAATGCCAGATCATAAGATGCCAATTGAAACAAAGTTTGCTTGGAACTGATTGCTATCATGCAATAAATTACATATTGTTTAAAAGATTTCCAACATCTGATTATTTTTCTTTTCAAGAATTCCAAAGATTCACCATCTTGTAAGTGAAGAAATGTCTCTTTATCTCGGTCTTAAATAACCTGCCCTTTGTTTGGGAACTGTTTCCCCTGGACCTAGATTGACTATCTCAGGAAAACTTTTTATCAAGAACCACTCTGTTATATATGAGAAGAATTTTATAGATTTTAATTCTATTCTCTTTCATTCTTTGAAATTCTCAAAAATACAGGCCCAGTTTTTTCAATTTCTCCTCATAAAACAATTCTGCTCTTCCAGTGAACATCCCCTTTATGGGAAGATTTTCCTGCCATAGATAAGGGAACCAAAGAAGTACCCGATACTTCACTCACCAAAGCTCCATGCAATTGCAACAACTTGGATTCAAATCACCTTGCAACTGAGACCAACATAAGAAGTGTCTTCCTGCTTGTTGCTAGTACTACACTAGCATTAGTGTTTCATAAACCAGGGTATGCAGAATATAGAATCACTACTGTGTGGAAACAGGCCACTTGACTCATCAAGTCCACACCACCCTTCTGAAGAGCATCTCACCAATCCCTATCCTATTCCTGTAATCCTGCATTTATCACGACCAATCTACTGAGCCTGCTCATTTTTGGACTGTGAGAGGAAACCCACGCAGACACAGGGAGAACATGTATGCTCCACAAAAAAACAGTCATCCAAGGCTGGAACCAACCCCAGAGTCCCTGGTTCCGTGAGACAGCGGTGCTAACCATTGAGCCATTGGATAGAAGACAAAATAATATTCATTCAAAGTCAAGTATCTTGCTCTTGACAGACTACAGCTGAAGAAACAGATTGCCTCAAATGTTCCAGCACACAGAAAACTCAAAGTCATTAATGTACTGATTCTGATACTGTATTGGACATCAATGCTTTGCCAATTCTCACCATTTAAGAAATACTTGGCAATACTCTTCCCTTTTTTTCTTTCTGCAAAGCAGGACAACTTTATACTTAATTACATTACATTACATCAGCATATTAACTCAGCCAATTCAAATCCCTGTGAAGCCTTCTGGTATCCTCCTTACAAATAATAGCCCCACTAAGTTTTGTCTAGATTAGAGTGATGCTAGAAAAGCACAGCAGGTCTGGCAGCATCCGAGGAGCAGGAAAATCGACATTTCAGGCAAATGCCCTTTGCCACTAAGTTTTGTGTCATTGGCAAATTTGTAAATGTTACATTTTGTCACCACATCCAAGTATTTGTTTGCAGTTGTGAACAGTTATGGCCAGAGCACTGATCCTTGCAACACCTGGCACAAACTGCCAACCTGAGAATAAGCCATTTATTTTTACTTTCTATTTTCTGGTTCTTGCCCATTCCTCAATCCATACTAATATATTTATCCCTGATTCGACGTGCACAGATTTAGTTTCCTATCTTCTTGTGTGGGATTTTATCAAATTCTTCTGAAAATTTAAATAAACCACACCCACTAGTTCTCATTCATCTGGAATTAAAAATCAAGCTGTAACCACGTTGTGTGTCATAGAGTCACAGAGATACACAGAATGGAAAACAGACCTTGTGGTCTAACTCTACCATGCAAACCAGACATCCTGACCTGACCTAGTCCCATTTCCCAGTGTATGGCCTATATCCCTCTAAACCCTGCCTGTTCATGTACCCATCCAGATGCCTTTTAAATGTGTAATTGTACCAGCCTCCACCACTTCTTCTGGTAGCTCATTCCATACACGTACCACCTTCTGCATGAAAATGTTACCCTTCAGATTCTTGTCAAATCTTTCCCCTCTCATCTTAAACCTCTGCCCTCTAGTTTTGGACTCCCCCACTTCAGGAAAAAGACCTTGGCTGCTCACCCGATTCATGCCCCGCAAGATATTATAAACTTCAATAATATCAGCCCATAGCTTCTGATGCTCCAGGGAAAAATGCCTTAGTTTATTCAGCCTCTCCCTTTAGCTCAAATCCTCCAACTCCGGCAACATCCATGTAAGTCTTTTCTGCACCCTCTCAAGTTTAACAACATCCTTCCTCCAAAAGAGCGACTAAAATTGTACACTGTATTCTAAACGTGTCTTACAATGTCCCGTACAGCTGCAACATGATATTCTAACTTCCATACTCAGTGTTATGACCAATAAAGGCAAGCATGCCAAATGCTGCCATCACCACCCTGTCTACCTGTGACTCCACTTTCAAGGAATTATGCACCTGCATCCTAGCTCTCTTTATTTGGCAACTCTCTCCAGCGATCTACTATTAATTGTATAAGTCCTGCCCTAGTTTGCTTTATCAAAATGCAACACTTCACATTTATCTAAATTTAACTCCATTTGCCACTCCTCGGCCCATTGGCCCATCTGATCAAGGTTCTGTTCTATTCTGCAATAACCTTCACTGTTTAGTATGCCACTTGTTTTGATGCTGTCTGCAAATGTGCTAGCCATCTAGGTGAAAGTGAGGACTGCAGATGCTGGAGATTAGAGTCAAGAATGTGGTGTCAGAAAAGCACAGCAGGTCAGGCAGCATCTGAGGAGCAGCAAAAGCCCTTCTTCAGGAATGAAATATACTAACCATGTCTCTTACATTCACATCCAAATCATTTATATAAATGATGAAAGCAGTGAATCCAGCACTGATCCTTGTGAACACCTCCAGTCACAGGTCTCCAACCTGAAAAGTAACCTTCTACCACCACTCTCTATTTCTCCCATCTCAAGCCAATTTTCTATCCAACTGGCTAGTTCCCTCTCGATCCCACTAACCGCACTAACTAGTTTACCATACAGAACCTTGTTGAACACTTTGCTGAAATGCATACATACAACGTCAAACACTCTGTCTTCATCAATCGTATATGTCATCTCTTCAGAAGACTCAATCAAGTTAGTAAGATATGATTTCCCATGCACAAACCCATATTGACTCTTCCAACCAGTCATTGTCTTTCTGAATGCATATAAATCTTGTCCCTCAGAATCCTTTCCAACAACTTACCCAAACCTCACATAAGACTCACTGGTCTACAGTTCTCTGGTTTTGCCTTACAACTTTTCTTAAATTCTGGCAATACATTAGTTAACTTCCAGTTTTCTGACACCTAACCTATGGCTGTTGATGATGCAAATATCTCAGTAAGGGACCCATCAATTGCTTCCTTAGCTTCTCACAAAGTTCTGGGAAACACCTGAAAAGGGACTGGGGATTTATCCAGTTTAGACATTTTAAAGCCTCTACCACCTTCTCTTCTATAATTTGAACTATTTTCAAGGCATCACCATTAAATCCCGAAGATCACTAGCTTCTATGCCCTTCTCCTCAATAAATACTGAATCAAAATAATAGTTTAATATCCCGCCCATCACTGTAGTTCCACGCATAAACAACCATACTGATCTTTAAAGGGCCCTACTGTCTCCGACTTACTTTTTTGCCCTTAATATACTTCTAGAATCTCATTGGATTCTGAACTCTATTTGCCAAAGCAATCTCATGTCATCTCTTCATTTTTCTGATTTCCCTCTTAAGGTTAAACATGCTCCTACTCCCCTTCTAATTCTCTAAGGGTTCACTCAATTCCAGCTGTCTAGTACTGACATATGCCTCCTTTTTCTTGACCAGAGCCTTAATTTATCCAACCAGCCTTGCCCTTCATACTAACAGCAACATACTGTCTCTGGACTCTCATTATCTCATGATTTTTTCCCAAACCATCCCTTCGAATAGCCTTCCCCAATCAACTTTTGAAAGATCTTGTCGAAGGCTGACAAAATTGGCCTTATTCCAGTTAGTGATTTTAAAATGAATAGAATTATGATCACATGCCCCAAAGTGCTCCTCCACTGACATCTCAGTCACTTGCCCTGCCTTATTCCCAACAGAAAATCAAGTCCTGCTGCTTCTCAAGTAGGTATATCAGCATATTGAATGAGGAAGGTTTCTTGTACACATTTAACTAATATCTCCTCATCCAAGCTAATTTCTCCCCAATCTGTGTTATTGTTGATACTGTTGTAAAAGTCCATCTGCCTCAGTGTTGTCCTTTTAGGAAAGCTGCTCTGGCCTACATGTGACTCTAGAGCTACAGCAATGTGATAGACTCTTAAGTGCCCTTGGAAATGTCTGGCAAGTGACTCAGTTGTACATAGTCATGTCATAGTCTCACAAAAGATGTAAAGCCAGACAAACCACCTGGTATCAACCTAGGCACCGGAAATGACAGCAGCAAACACAGCCTGACCAACCCAGTTGAGTTTGCCTTACTAACAGCTAGTGGCTAATGAGAAATTTTGGGGGAGATATTCACTGGCTAGTCAAGCAACAGCCTGACAACGTCATACTCACAGAATTATATCTTACAGACATTACTCCAGACACCACCGTCACCATTCCCACGTATGTCCTGTGCCAATGGCAGTACAGAACCAACAAAGGTGACGGCACAGTGTTATACGTTTGGGGTGGGGCGGTGGTGGGGGGTTGATCTTGAAGTCATCAACCTTGACACTGAATCCCATGAAGTCTCAGGACATTGGGCAAAGGAAAGCTTTTGCGAGATACTATCATCCAAAATCAGTGCTCCGACATATTGAACACCCCATGGAGGAAGTACTGAGGGTGGTAAGAGCACAGAATGTACCTGTGATAGGGGGTCCTAAATCTCCCATCACTAAGACTGACTCTGCAGAACCATTGCTGACCAGGCTATTCATTTACGAAAGGTCATCTTGGATCTATGTAAGTTGGTGAAGAAATCAACAAGATGGTAAATTATATTTGAGCTCCTCCTCATCAATCTGTTTGTTTCAGATGCACCTGTTCATTTGAGTATAAATATGAATGAGCACTGCACAGTCCTGTACAAACAAAATGTCACCTTCATATTCAGGTTCTCGTCCACCATTTTGTATGGCCTTATCGTGTGCTTAAATGGAATAGATTTTGAACATATCTAGCAGCTCAAGATTGGGCATCCATGAGGTGCTGTGAGCCATCAACAGCAGCAGAATTATACTCCAAAACCATCTGCAATGTCACGCTGTGGCATAGTCCTGACTATCATTGCCATCCAGCCAGAGATTAACCTGGTTTGAATATGTGAATATTTCAGAGGGATAAGACAGGAACAGCACTAGATATACCTGAAAATGAGGTGTCAACCTGGTGAAGCTACAACACAGGACTATTTACAAGCCAAACAGTGTAAGCACGAAGTGATTGACACAGTAAAACAATTCCACAATGAATGGATCAGATCTATGCTCTACAGAGTTAGTGTTTCAAGTCCAGTGACCATTCTTCTAGACTCGGAGGTTATCATAGACCCCTGACAGTGTAGGATCAGGTCACTCAGCCCACACCAAGCCTCCAAAGAGCATGCCATCCAGACCCACCCTCCTATAACCTTGCACTTCCCATGGCCAAACCACCTACTGTATGCTGGGGGAGGAAACCCATACAGACACAGGGAGAACACAAAAACTCTGCGCTGGGTAGAATCAAACTCATGTCCCTGGTGCTGTGAGGCAGCACTGCTTACCACTGAGCCACCCTGCCACCCCAGGTACAGGATTTGAAATGTTAACTCTGTTTTCTCCCCACAGATGTTACCAGACCTGCTGTGTTTCACCATTTTAATCTTCAGATTTCCAGCATCTGCAGTTCTTTGTTTTATTAAATTATGATTATATTGCATTTGGGCAAATTCCTTTCATATTAAGAGTCTCATTACTCAAGTGGTTTCATCTCAACCATTTTCATAACTTGAGTTGTGCTTCCTGGTATCATTGCTAATAGGATAGCAGATGTCTTCCCATTCATTTTCCTTCAAAGAAATTGGTGATGCTTTATAGACAGGTTTCCTCGATTTTAATGGTTTTATAATCTAGAAGGCCATTTTGGTCTGTAATTTCTTGTCACTGGATTATGGCTTTAATCTTTCTAAAAGCTTGTTGTTTCCATTTCATAAATTCACACTGTGGACTGGAACCTCAAATCAAGACACAAATAGATCCATCTGATATTATGAGGAATAGACAATTAATATTTGCTCAGCCAGTAAAACCCACATCCATACAATGAATAATAATTTTTAAAACATCCTCCAAAACATTCATGGTTTTGTCAAATGTGATGACCCTTTCAGAAATCCATGCTGACGCTGTTCAATCATATCATTATAGATTGGTGAAAGTGAGGACTGTAGATGCTGGAGATTAGAGTTGTGAATGTGGTGCTGGAAAAGCACAGCAGGTCAGGCAGCATCTGAGGAGCAGGAGAATTAACATTGTAGGCAAAAGCCCTTCATTAGGAATGAGGCTGTGAGCCGAGGGATGATGAGATAAATGAAGTGGAGGGGGGCTAGGGGAAAGGTAGCTGAGAGCGTGATAGGTAGATGAAAGTGCAGGTAAAGGTGATAGATCGGAGAGGAGGGTGAGGCAGATAGGTGGGAAGAAAGATGGACAGGTAGGAAAGGTCATGAGGGTGGTGCCGAGTTGAAGTTTGGTTCTGGGATAAGGTGGGCGGAGGGGAAATGAGGAAACTGGTGATTTCCACATATATGCCGTGGGGTTGGAGAGTTCCAAGGCAGAAGATGAGGCATTTTTCCTCCAGGTGTCAGGTGATAAGAGAGTGGCGATGGAGGAGACCGAGGACCTGCATGTCCTTGGCAGAGTGGGAGGGGAAGTTGCAGTGTTCGGCCATGGGGCGATGGGGTTGCTTGGTGCAGGTGGCCCAGAGGTGTTCTCTGAAATGCTCTGTGTGTAGGCATCATGTCTCCCCCATGTAGAGGAGACTGCATTGGGAGCAATGGATACAGTAAGTGACTGTGTGGAAGTGCAGGCAAAACTTTGATGGACGTGGAAGACTCCTTTGGGGCCTTGGATGGAGGTGAGGAAGGAGGTGTAGGCACATGTTTTGCAATTCCTGCAGTGACAGGGGGAGGTGCTGGGAGGGGAGGGTAGGTTGATGGGAGGTGGGGACCTGATGAGGGAGTCATGGAGGGAACAGTCTTTATGGAAAGTGGAAAGGGGTGGGGAGGGAAATATATCTCTGGTAGTGGAGTCTGTTTGTGGGTGGCGGAGATGACGGTGGATGATGTAATGTAAACAGAGGTTGGTGGGATACAAGATGAGGATCAGAGGGGTTCTGTCCTTTGCAGTTGGAGGGGTGGGATTCAAGGGCGGAGGTGGAGAAGTGGATGAGATGTGCTGGAGGGCCTCATCAACCATGTGGGAGGGAAAATTGCAGTCTTTAAAGAAGGAGGCCATCTGATGTGTTCTGTGTTGGAACCGGTCCTCCTCAGAGCAGATGCAGTGGAGACGGAATTGGGAATAAGGGATAGCATTTTTACAGGAGTTAGGGTGGGAGGAGGTATAATCCAGGTAGCTGTAGGAGTTGGTGGGTTTGTAGAAGATGTCAGTGTTGAGTTGGTCACCGTTGAAGGAGATTGAGGAGTCCAGGAAGGAGAAGGAGGTGTCTGAGATGGTCCATGAACTTAAGGTTGGGGTTAATGTGTTGGTGAAGTTGATGAACTGCTCAACCTCCTCATGGGAGCATGATGTGGCACTGATACATTCATCAATGTAGCGGAGAAAATGGTGGGAAATGGTACCAGTGTAACTATTAAAGATGGATTGTTTCACATAACCAACAAAGAAACAGGCATAGCTGGAGCCCATGGCTACCCTTTTCGTCTGGAGGAAGTGGGAGGATCGTCTAAGTTACCACATGCTTTAGATAGATTCTAAACATTTTCTCTCCTCTGGCTGTCGAACTAACAGATCAGCAGTTCTCCATTTTCTCTCTCAGGTGTCTTCATCTTAAAAGTGTGTCTTGACTTTATAGATCACCCCTGTGGTTGACAGCTGGTTCCTGACTAGATGCTGTGCCAGTGGGAATGCCGTGAAGTTGTACACAAACTGGCACAACTGTGCAAAGAGTGGCATTTCTAATTTGTAAATGTACACTTTTATTTCCCTTTTCCCTTTAGTAGATGAAGAGGTTTGGCAATGACACATTAACATGAGCAATACTAAATTGGCTCAGTTTTGATTCTCTCATCACTCAGTGTTCATCGTAGCTCAGCTGTGCAAAAATGTTGCTCCATTCAGAGTATTGATTCCTCAACCAATTATATTTACGATGCATGTTCATACAACATCATTTCAATATTGGAAGAGGTCAAATATTGAGGGAATCCACTGTAGCCAGTTTCAAAATCCAACATCGAAGATCTCCTTGACACTATTGCAGTGAGCATAAGCTTTTGCAAGGCATGTCATTGCTTGCTTTTTTACTTTTATTTGAGTTTAATGATAATCATTGTCAGTATAATTAGTGACATAATGATGCTATTTCAGCATAGGGACAACGTCAGTGAAAATGACAGTGGTGGGAATTCACAGATCTTGTCTTATATATTATTAATTTGAGCTCTGTTTTCAGGATGCAACTCCTAGCACAGTTTCTCTTAAATACTTGTGAAAATTATGCATTTAGTTCTTGTAGAGTAGAAACCACAAGGGATATTATGGATATTTGTTACAAATCATCTCATACATGAAGGTACAAGCACAATGCACAAAGGGATGCTGCAGATATATATATAACTACCCATCCATTAGGCTTGGGTATGAGATGAACCCCACAGAGATATTGATAAATATCTGCTATATTTTATCAGTTAGACTGAAGTACAAGGCAAATTCCCTGAAAGAATATTATGAATATTACATATCATCCATTATGGTTGAGCATTTTACAAACTTGAGTATATTGGCTCCTGCAACACACCATTTGTTACATTTTATAGATCATTGATGAATTAGCCTCAGGTATAATTTGAAACTGCAAAGGTATATTGGTAATTATTGATTACATATCATCCAGTAGGTTCATAAAATGGGCAGACATTCCAAATATGTTTTTTTCAATCATTAGGCATATTATGGAGTATTTTAGAAGCAAAATTAAGAGCTGTCATTAAATAGTATAGCATTAAATATTCTTCAGGGGAAAACAACTGACCACTTTAAATATGTACAATAATTCTGTTACTGTCACACAAAAAGGTGATAATGCTGCTTACAAAAATTCCTTTTCAGATTGTGTACAAAAACAAGAGAAGTAAAGTGAACTTTTAGAAATCATTGATTGGGCCTCGACACAAGTGTTATGCAAAACTTTTGGGAATTACATTTCAGCATGGATGTCAAGATTTTGAACAGAGTGTAGGGTCGATTTACTAAAGTAGTAGCAAGGATGA
Organism: Hemiscyllium ocellatum; assembly: GCF_020745735.1. Lineage (NCBI taxonomy): Eukaryota > Metazoa > Chordata > Chondrichthyes > Orectolobiformes > Hemiscylliidae > Hemiscyllium > Hemiscyllium ocellatum. The sequence continues at coordinate 12,631,189 of NC_083415.1, read as the reverse complement.
GTGACAATCATTACGTGGAGAGATTGGAGAATTTGGACTTTTCTCTTGAGAACAGAGAGAGTTTTGGGAAGATTTAGACAAAGGAACTGAAGGCAGTGTTGCTAATTTTACAGATGACCCAAAGACAGGAGAAAGGACAGGTAGGGTTGAGGATGCAGAAGGACTAGGAGAGGCTAGGACAGTGGGCAAAGCAGTGGCAAATGGAATAAAATGTGGGTAGTATGAGGTTATGCACTTTGGTAGAAAGAATAGAGACATAGACTATTTTCTAAATGGTAAAGGCTTCAGAAATCTGAAGCAAAAAATAAACACTTAAGAATTTGAGTTCATGATTCTTTTAAAATTAACAAGCAGGTTTGAGTGAATTTTGAGAAGATTTGTAGCTCAGGTTGAGGTTTTGGTATAAGTTTGCTCGCTGAGCTGCAAGGTTCGTTTTCCGACATTTCATTCACCATACAAGGTACATCATCAGTTAGTGACCTATTTTCTATTTATGTGTTTAGATTTCCAGGGATTGGTGATACCATTTCCTGTAGTAATGTCATTTCCTGTGGTGACGCCATTTCTGGTCCCTTTTCACTGAGGTTGGGAGATAGGGTCCAGATCGATGTGTTTGTTGTTAGAGTTCGGGTTGGAATGCCTTGCTTGTAGGAATTCTCATGTGCGTACACTGGTCTCTCCCAATGTTGTCCCAGTCAAAGTGTTGGCCTTCCTTATCTGTATGTGAGGATACTAGTGAGAGAGGGTCATGTCTTTTGATGGTCATGTATCCTTGTGGCTAGTTTTCTGCCTGTTTGTCCAATGTAGTGTTTGTTACAGTTTATCAATATTAGATTAGATTACTTACAGTGTGGAAACAGGCCCTTCGGCCCAATAAGTCCACACCGACCCGCCGAAGCGCAACCCACCCATACCCCTAACCTAACACTACGGGCAATTTAGCATGACCAATTCACCTGACCCACACATCTTTGGACTGTGGGAGGAAACCGGAGCACCCGGAGGAAACCCACGCAGACACGGGGAGAACGTGCAAACTCCACACAGTCAGTCGCCTGAGTCGGGAAATGAACCCGGGTCTCAGGCGCTGTGAGACAGCAGTGCTAACCACTGTGCCACCGTGCCGCCCACATTCTTGCACGGTATTTTATAAATGACATTAGTTCTACTTGTTGCCTGTATGGGGTCTTTCAAGTTCATTAGCTGCTGTTTTAGTGTGTTGGTAGGTTTGTAGGCTACCATTATGCCAAGAGATCTGAGTAGTCTGGCAGTCATTTCCAAGATGTCTTTGATATAGGGGAGAGTGGCTAGGATTTCTGGACGCATTTCGCCTGCATGTTTTGGTTTGTTGCTGAGAAATTAGTTGACTGTATTTATTGGGTACCCTTTCTTTTCAAATACACTGTATAGGTAATTTTCCTCTGCTCTTCGTAGTTTGCTTGTGCTGCAGTCTGTGGTGGCTGATTGAAATAATGTGCTAATGCAGCTTTGTTTGTGGATGTTGGGATGATTGCTTCTGTATTTGGTCCATATGTGTTGTTTTCACTGGTTTGAAGGTCCCAATTGGCTGTTCACTCTACTGCAACATCGAGGAATGGCAGTTTGTTGTTGTTTTCCTCCTCTTTAGTGAATCTTATGCCAGTAAGAATATTATTGGTGGTCTTGAAGGTTTCCTCTAATTTGTTTTGTTGAGTGATGACAAAGGTGTCATCCACGTAGCAGACCCAAAGTTTGGGTTGGATGGTTGTCAGAGCTGTTCGTTTGAGTCTCTGCATTACTGCGTCTGCTAAGAACCCTGATATTGGATATCTCATGGGTGGTCCATTGGTTTGTCAATAGGTTTTGTTGTTGAAGGTGAAGTGGGTGATAAAGCATAGATCCATTAGTTTGCTGATATTGTCCTTAATGATGAGGTTGGTGATGTTTGGTGTATGTGTCTTTTGTTCTTCCAATAATGTAGTCAGTGTTTCCTTGGCCAGGTCAATGTTGCTGGATATGAACAGGGCTACATCAAAGGAGACCATTATTTCATCCTCTTTAGCTTGGTCCCTTTGATAGTATTGGATGGAGTGGATGCAGTGACGTACATTTTCGACTAAGTTTTTTAGTCTTTGGTATAGCTCCTTGGCTAATCTGTACTTTGGTGTTCCAGGTAATGAGACTATGGGTCTGAGGAGGGCTCCTGATTTATGAATTTTGGGTATTCCATGGAAGCATGGTCTGTTGGATCCTTCTGGTTTCACTTTTTGGAAGTCTGTCTATTTCAATTCTACAGATTTCTGAAGATTTTTGAGTAGGGTTGTGATTCGGTTCTTTAGTTGCAGGGGTCAGGTCTATTGCCACCTTTTGGTAAGTGTTGGTATCTGCAAGCAGTATGTTTGCTTTCTCACTGTAGTCTGTTCAATTTAAAAAGACTGGCAAACATCCTTTGTCTGCAGATACGATAATCATGTTTTTATCTTTTTTGAGTCCTTCTAAGTGCTTTTCTTTCTTGTATATTGAGTGTGCAAGTTCTGTGGGCAGATAGGGAGGCAAATGTAATGCCAGCATTTATATCAAAAGGGCTAGAGCACAGGAGCAGAGATGAACTACTGAAACTGTATAAGGCTCTGTTCAGTCCACATTCAGAATATTGCATGTAGTTTCGGGCCCCATATCTGAGGAAGAATGTGCTGACCTTGGAGGGGCTGCAGAGAAGATTTACAGGAATGATCCCAGGAATGAAGGATTTTCCATATGAGGAAAGGTTGAGGCTCTGGGTCTGTACTCGTTGGAGTTTCCAAGAATGGAGGGGCTCTCAGTGAAACTTACAGAATATTGAGAGGCCTGGATAGTGTGCACATGGAGACACTGGTTCCACTAAGAGGAGACCCTCGGACTTGAGGTCCCAGCCTCAGAGTGAAGAGGTAACCATACGGTACTGAGATAAGGGGGCATTCTTTCAGCCACAGGATGGTGAATGTGTGGAACTTATTGCTGCAGAAGACTGTGGAGGACAGGTCATTGAGTGTATTTAAGACAGAGATACCTAGGTTCTTGATGAGTAGAGAGTTCAGAGGTCACGGGGAGAAAGTAGGAGAATGGAGTTGAGAAACATATTGGCCATAATCGAATGGGAGAACACACTAAATGGACCGAATGGCCTAACTCTGCTCCTATATCTTATGGTCTGTTTAACCAAGGTGTTCAAAATTATGAGTGGTATTAATAGAGTAATGAGTAAGAAATAAAAGCAGTGGGCAAAGGGGCCATAGGGGAGATAGCTTTTATTTAACACATGGAATGCACAATGTGAGAGTCATAGAGTCATAGAGATGTACAGCACGGAAACAGACTCTTTAGTCCAACTCGTCCATGCTGACCAGATATCCTGAATTAATCTAGTCCCATTTGACAGCAATTGGCCCATATTCCTCTAAACTCTTCCTATTCATATACCCATCCAGATGCCTTTTAAATGTTGAAATTGTACCAGTCTCCATCACTTCCTCTGGCAGCTCAGTCCACTAATGCATAACCCTCTGTGTGAAATAGTTGCCCCTTAACTCCCTTTTAAATCTTTCCCCTCTCACCCTAAACCTATCCAGAACCTTTAGTTCTGGAGTCCACCACCCCAGGGAGAAAACCTTGTCTATTTACCCTATCCATGCCCCTCACGATTTCATAAACTTCGATAAGGTCACCCCTCAGCCTCTGGCGTTCCAGGGAAAACAGCAGGCTCAGTAACCAGTTGTACCTATCAAAAGGAAATTGCATAAATAATTGAAAAGGTGGAAATTATGGAGCTACAAGGAAAATGAAGGATCAGACAGCTCTTTTGGAAACAGCAGTCAGTATTGATGCGATGGATGGCCTCCTGATGTTCTCTATGCATCTCTATCAGTTATTAGACTTAAGATACCTAAAACTCTTTCAATGTTGAATGTCAGATGTTCTTTGAGCTATACGTGTGTAAATGCCTTGATGAAAATCTGCTGGCACAGCTTGCTCCAGTATTTAGTGCACAAAATTATATATTTAATAGCTTTATTTGCGAGCAGTGTTATTCAGTCACAACGATATCAACAGCATATGGGAAACTAAAAGGGCTATTTTCTCAGTAAATTACATCCTAAATGAAAAATATAATCAGTCTTCTGTGTTATTCATTTTATTTACTTTATATTTTTATTGAATTTGGTGCAAATTCAGATGAGGAGTGTTGGTGCTGTGAATATTGGGACATGACATATTGTCTTTTAAATGTTCCACACTTCAACAAAGTCTATTTAAATAGAGTAGACAGTGAATTGATAGTGGTTCTGACCCTGCCATGGTATGCTGTCAGATAAAGGGAAATTCTTCAGAGGAACTTTGACTCATAGATTGGGTAGTGCTTTGCATCAGTGTCTGCTGCAGTGAATTGCTGTCAACAGATGCTTAAATGAGGTGGCTCAGTCCATGAAGTATGAGCCACAAGATGCTATGTGAGTGTCGTGGTCAGCTTCCACGTCCTGTCACCAAGAACGCAAGGGAGATCTTTCAAAGTTTGGAAACCGTGCAAAGAATGGAGCAGATGAGACCACAGGAATTGTTAAAGCTGAAGTCAGGTGGCAGAGATTGTAGCTTTTATTCGATGTAGGTGAGATAAACTGGCCTGAATGGCCGACATCATGAATATTTATCTCATGATCTTGAGAACGTACAGAGTAGTGCTCGATCATTCCCCGTATCCCGTATCCTTAAACTGAAACCTCGGACCAGAGGTTTAAGGATATGGGATATGGGGAAATTTCTTTACCCAGAGAGTGGGGAGCCTGTGGAATTCTCTGCCACAGAAAGCAATTGAGGCCAAAATATTGAATGTTTACAAGACAGAGTTAGATATCGTGCTTAGAGCTAAAGGAAATGGGGAGAAGGTATTGAGTTAGACAATCAGCCACGATTGTATTGAATGGTAGAGCATTTCCTGAAGAAGGGCTTATGCCCGAAATGTCGAATCTCCTGTTCCTTGGATGCTGCCTGACCTGCTGCGCTTTTCCAGCAACACATTTTCAGCTCTGATCTCCAGCATCTGCAGATCTCACTTTCTCCTTGAATGGTAGATCAGTCATGTGAAAGCCAAATGGCCACTCCTGCTCCTACAGAATCATAGCATCATGCGGTGCAGAAGAGACCTTTCAGCCCATTGAGTCTGTACTGCCAAAAGTACATTCCCCTTTACACCAGACGCATTTTCCTGCACTAGGCCCATAGCCTTGAATGCTTTGACACTCAAGTGCTCATCCAAAATGCTTTTTAAAGGTGATGGGTTTTCCCATCTTAACTCTGACCAGGCAGTGCATTTCAGACCCCACCACCGGTTTTCCTCAAAGCCCCTCTAAACCTTTCACTTTAAAAGTGGGCACGCTTAACTTGATCCTTCAACAAAGGGAACAGTCGCTTTCTATTCAAATTGTGTCTTATAATCTTGTAGATCTTTCCATAAGGAGGAAATCTAGGTGTTTCCAGTTGTACGTTGTGTACGTTAGTCGTCAGTAGCAATTCAGTGGGTTTTTTTCTGGCCCAGATATCAGGTTCTCAACCACACCCCTCAAAATCCCAATGAGGGAACCTAGAAATGACTGGCTTGTTAAGAAAAGCCACTCAAGCGAAATAGCATGATGAGGAAATAGTGAGGGAATAATGGAATGGCTTGAGCTTTTGAATGGCCCAGTTCAGGTTCACAGGACAGATTTTCATGTGGATTCAAATAAGGAACCCTTCAATATATTTGATCCCTTCATTCCAAAGGGCCAGCCTGATTGGCTGTCCCACTGAAGCATCCATTTGCTTCAATTCAGTTCCCTTTGCCTCAGCTATTCTTAACAACCAATCAGGGGAAAGCAATACTGCTCATTTCCATCTTCAATTTGACTACAATCCTGATCAAACAGGGTGATGATGGTGACCATGAAACCATTTGCGTTCTCTTGTAAAATCCCACCTTGTTCACCAGTGTCCTGAAGAGAAGTAAACCTGCTATCCTTACCCAGTCTGGTCTAGAAGTGATTCCAAACTGATAGCAATGAGCTTGATTGTTAATCACCACCTGAAATGGTCCAGCAAATCATTCATTTGTAACAAATTACTGCAGAAAACTCATAATAAAACTGAACACAAAAAAGGGACACACCCAGCACACAGTTCTCCTTATTAACACACTTGGACTTGTGCAAAAGGTTTCAGAGCCATTTCACAAACTCATCAACTAACAGTCTAACATAGACATGCTCAGCAATTCATATCATCTGGTCAACACTTGAGTCCTGAATCACCATCCATGGAGCGTGTTCTGTCTCAGCAGCAGGTACACAGATGGGAAGGAGTTGTCTGGGAATTCTCAAAGTTGACACCATGAAATCTAATGGCACCACATCAAACATGGGCAAGGAAACCTTTGCTCCTTATCACCTACCAATATCAGCTAGAACTGCTGAGCTGATGTTCTAGCTTGGCCTTCTTATCAGGCCCTCATCTGGTATACAAGTGTCCTTTAGAGAATGAGATCATTCATCCCTCATTGGTCTGGCCTACTTGTGGCACCAGACCTACTGCAGTGAGGTTAGCTCTTAACTGTCCCCTGGAAATGGTCTAGTGCATCATTCAGTTTAATGATAATAAAGGATGGACAATAAATGGGGACCTTACAATGATGCCTACAGTCCATCAAAGAATAAAAATCCTTGTTTATTAAAGATTCACACTCAGGGTTTGACCCTTATGACCCTCCCTGTTTCTGTGTGCAAATGGTGATGTAATGTTCCTGTATTTGAGCTGAGAACCTATATTCAGTTATCAGCACCCTTTTGTAATGGGAATGAGTGGATTTTCAGGACCAGTTCAGGTCGGCCTGATATAGGAAGGATATCAAGCTGGAGAGGATTCAGAAGAGATTTTCTAGGATACTGCTGGGAATTGAGGGTTTGACTTATAAGGTGAGGTTTGATAAGGCTGGGACTTTATTCATGACGCTGGAAGGTTTAGAGGTGACCTTATCAAGATTCATAAATTCATGATGGATACAGATAAAGTGAATGCTAGGTGTCTTTTCCCTAGGACAGGGGATTTCAAGACTAGAGGGCATATTTGTTTAAGGTGAGAGCAGAAAGTTTTGAAAAAAAGACAAGTGGCAATTGTTTTACACAGAGAGGGCTTTCATGTGCGGCATGAACTTTGAGAGGAAGTGATGGATGCAGATACAGTTACAACATTTAAAAAATGATTAGATAAGTACACAAATAATAGATGTTTGGAAGGACATGAATCAAGTGCGGCATGTGGGATTAGTTTAAGGTTGAGATTATGGTTGGCATGGACTGGTTGGACTGAAGGAGAAAGTGAGGACTGCAACTGCTGGAGATCAGAGTCGAAGACAGTGATGCTGAAAAAGCACAGCTGGTCAGGCAGCATCTGAGAAGCAGGAGAGTCACCATTTCGAGTATAAGCACATCATCAGGAATGAGACTTGTGGCCCAAGGGGGCTGAGAGATCAATTAGACATTTTTAATCAGCTTGTTATGACACACATCTGGAGCAGGTGGGACTTGAACCTGGACCTTATAGGCTCTCAGTCCTCTTGGGCCACAAGCCTCATTCCTGATGAAGGTCTTATGCTTGAAACGTAGATTCTCCTGCTCCTTGGATCCTGGTTGGACTGAAGGGCCTGTTTCCATGCGATAATACTCGATGACTAAATGATATGCTTGTGAATAAGAGAGCACTTATTTAAAATAATTTTTAGCAGAGGCAAAACTAACATGAGGAAAAGCCTTCTTATTCTCTGAGCGGTCAGGTACTGGAATGCATTAACTTTGACTGGGGAGGAAACATGTTCAAGATATTCAAAAAGGAATCAGACAGCCATCTGAAAAGTAGAATGTGCAGGGTTAAGGGAGGAGGCAGGAGATTGAATTGGAGTGATTTACTGATTTGGAGAGATGATGGGCTAAATGGCCTCCTTCTACATTAGCTCACAATGGCGTAACAATGGACTATTTGTCTTGAATTGCATCATTGAATTTAATATCTGTGACCTGTATGGAGTAAAATGGTTTTAAACAGGGCACGAGGACATTAATTTCAAAATGGTCACAGGAATCACCGCACTAGCCTGGCAAAGTTGAATAAAGAAATCCTGAATTAGCTGAAAGTTAGCAAACTGAAATTAGCATTTTATTCAAAGGAAGTGAAAGCAGTCGATCTCTCCCCAAGCCCAGGGGGTGTAAAGACATCCTCATCAACAATCTGATTTGCACTTTCGCAGGAACTTTCACATATTTGAACTGAAACATTGTCTTCAGAGGGAATATACAAACAATACTCCAATTCAAATAACGTTTTCTGGGGTGGAAACAGAGGAGATGGTGTTTTGACAATGGAAATGAAACAGACTGGAGGAGGCTCTCTCTCTCTCTCATTCTCAAGAAAATAAAGCCCAGTGACAACGATTGGAAAGAGACACCAGGAAACCGAGAACTTTAAGACCGTTGCAATTTTCTCCATTTCTGATAGGCCCGGAAATCAACCAACCAAAGAACCATGGTATCAGCTTAAACCCTTCTGGCTCAAGGACATCCAAAAGACTCCAGTTTGTATATTCATTGATCTTCCTTTTGAACTGTATGCTCTCCCATTCTTTTTTATCTTTATACCGATAAGTGTGTTTCTGTGAGTGTGAGGGACTAAAGGCTGTGTGCTTAATGTTGCATCTTTATAAGTTTTCTTTGGTTGAGCAGGTAATAAATGTCTCTTTCTGTTAACCTTGAAGTTGGCTGTGTCGTTTTATTTTAGTAAAAAAGATTTACCTGTGTTTTAAAATGGAGAAAGGAATAGCCACATGCCTTTGTTGTGACTAACTGGGGGAGGTTGAAAAGACGGTTTATCTCCCTTCACCGAGTTGTTACAACTGTAACAAGTCTGTGGTTCTGTCATTTTGTTATTAGTTCAAGGGAATGTGAGTATTATTGGTTGTGACAACATTTGTTGCCTGTCTCCAACTACCCTGGAGAAGATGGTGAACCGCAGCAGTCCTTGTGGTGTAGTCATACCACAATGTGATTCGAAAGGTAGTTCCAGGACTTTGACCCAGCAACACTGAAGGAATGGTGATATATTGCCAAGTCAGGATGATGAGTGGTTTGAAGGGGAACTTGCAGTTGCTGGTGTTACTTTGTGTCTGCTGCATACGTCCTTTTAGATAGAAGTGGCTGTGAGTTTGAATGGTGCTGTCTAAGGAATGTTAGCAAGTTCCTGCAGCGCATCTTGTAAATGGTACATATTACTACCATTGAGTGTTAGTAGTGGAGGGAGTGGATGCTTGCTGTTGTGATGCCAACCAAATGGAATCTTTTGTCCTGGATGATGTCGAGCTTCTTGAGTGTTGCTGGAGCTGCATCTACCCAGACAAATAAATAATATTCTATCACATTCCCGACTTGTGCCTTGGAGAGAGTGGACAGATTCTGGGGAGTCAGGTGGTGAGTAAGGATATTGGTAGTAGGGGATTCAATGACGGTAACACCATTGAATGTCAAGAGATGGGGTTTGATTCTCTCTTATTGGGGATGGTCATTGTCTGGCTTTTGTGTGGCACTAAATGTTACTTGCCAATTGTCAAAGCTGAAAATGTGTTGCTGGAAAAGCGCAGCAGGTCAGGCAGCATCCAAGGAACAGGAGATTCAATGTTTCGGGCATAAGCCCTTCTTCAGGAGGGCTTATGCCCGAAACGTCGAATTTCCCGCTCCTTGGATGCTGCCTGACCTGCTGTGCTTTTCCAGCAAAACATTTTCAGCTCTGATCTCCAGCATCTGCAGACCTCACTTTCTCCTTGCCAATTGTCAATCCAAGCCTGTAAATTTCCCAGGTCTTTCTGCATTTGACTGTGGACTACTTTAGTATCTGAGGAGTCATAAATGGTGCTGAACATTGTGCAATCATTAGTGAACATTCCTACTTCTGATGTAATGATGAGGCAGCTGAAGATGATTGGGCTACGACACTAACCTGTGGAGCTCCTGCAGAGATGCCCTGGAGCCGAGATGACTGACCTCCAATAACCACAGCCAACTTCCTCTGTGTCCGATATGACCCTAACTACCGGAGAGTTTGCTCCTGATACCCATCAATTCCAGTTTTGCCGCGGCTTCTTGATGCAACACTTGGTCGAGTGCAACTTTGATGTCAAGGGCTGTCACTGTCACCTTATCTCTGGAAATCAGCTCTTTTGTCCATGTTTGGACCAAGGCTGTAACGAGGTCAGGAGCTGAGTGGCCCTGGCGAAATCCAAACTGGACATCATTGAGCAGGTTATTGCTGAGCAAGTGCATAATGAGATCTTGCATCAATTTACTGATGATCGAGGGTAGATTGATGGGGTAGTAATTGGCTTGGTTGGACTTGACCTGCCTTGTGTGTACAAGACATAACTGGGAAATCTTCCTAGTTGTCAGGTGGCTGCCAGTGTTGTAGTTGTAGTGGAACTACTTGATCAGGGATTTGGCAAGTGCTGGAGCACAAGTTTTCAGTACTATCATCAGATTGTATTCTTGCTGTGCATTTCCATGTATTTCAAACCTGATCCCAAATATCCAAGGATTGAATTATGAAAAATGTTAAGCTCTTTAGTAATAGGAAGGGACATTGTATCAAGGGTCAGCAATTCAGCCAGTTCCACCACCGAATTGGATATCAGTTGATCTCAAAATTTGCCTCAAATGATTGAAATTCTTGTCCAACAAAATCAACCTATCACAGCCATAAAAGCTCCGATTGTCCTAGTGTCTGAAACTTCCATGTGAACAGAACAGACTCTCGATCTCTACTTTGTTTTTTGTGGAAGAGAATTTCCCGACTTCAATATGAGCCAAGTCTAATATTAGGATTGTCACCTCATTCTTGACCATGACTCTCCCAACTTAACTACAAATAGTTTTTTTGTACCTACCCAATTGAATCCATTTAAAATTTTGTGCACTGAATCAAGCCAGCACTTAATCCTCTAAAGCCTTCATGCTTTGACGGACAGAAGATAATAAATAGTACACAAATGATAAGTGTTGAATCCCACAGAATGTTAAATTATTAACAGTAGGTCAAGGAAGCGCAGGTTCAAACTAGCAAAGGGAACATTTAAGATGCATGTCAGGCAGTCCTCCCTCACACCAGGTCTTTCAACATATAAAACTGACAGTCAGCTGGAGTTGAAGAGACAACAGAAATTATTCAAAATATAGTTGAAAGGTGTGGATCGTAGCTTTTGTTCTATGTAGATGAGGTAAATTGGACTGAATGGCCTACATCATGAATATTTATCTTGTGACCTTGAGTGTGCATGGAATACAGCTCAATTATGTTTTAACACTGCTATAAACAGAGATAACAATTCCATTTGCTGGTATTAAAAGCTTTGTCCAACAACATAATTTCAACTTCCTAAAAATTTTTAAAATCTAAACTATAAAGATTATATTAATGGTACATTATGCTAAGTATCTGAAAAGTCCACATAATCCAGAATCTTCAATAAATTCATTTTTTACTGACTAATTGAGATCCTGACAATGCCATGAACAAGAGACTCAGTTTCTATCGATTCTTGAGTATGGGATCACTAACAAGGTCAGTATTTCATTGACCAACCCTGTACAACTGAATAACTTGCTAGGTGATGTCAGAGGACACTTCGAAATAAACCAAACTGATTTAATTTTAGAACAATACTCTGCCGACCTCATGCTGGATGTTTCTAACTATCGCCATTTCAGGATTCTGTGACTCAACCGTGCCCTTGTATCTGGACTGTGGTTTCCCTTTTTCATCATGGGCTTTGACCAGCCAGCGCAGAGGCAGTCCCTAGAGTGAGGAGACTCCCTGAATCTCCTGCTTATATCTGTTGGCCAGGGCTCCCTGATTGTCCCAGGGTTAAAAACCTCAATCAAGGAATTCACAGACAATGAGATTCACCTGACCCTCATTCCAATCAGAGAGTCATAGAGATGTACAGCATGGAAACAGACCATTCGGTCCAACCCGTCCATGCTGACCAGATATCCCAAACTAATCTAGTCCCACCTGTCCGCACCCGTCCTATATCCCTCAAAACCCTTCCTATTCATTTACCCATCCAAAAACCTCTTAAATATTGCAATTGTACCAGCCTCCACCACATCCTCTGGCAGCTCATTCCATACACATACCGCTCTCTGTGTGAAAAAGTTTCTCCATAGGTCTCTTTTATATCTTTCCCTTCTCACCCTAAACCTATGCCCTCTAGTTCTGGACTCCCCGACCCCAGGGAAAAGACTTTGCCTATTTACCCTATCCATGCCCCTCATGATTTTGTAAACCTCTATAGGGTCACCTCTCAGCCTTTAACCCTCCAGGGATAACAGCCCCAGCCTGTTCCACCTCTCCCTATAGCTCAAATCCTCCAACCCTAGCAACATCCTTGTAAATCTTTTCTGAATTCTTTCAAGTTTCACAGCATCTTTCCTATAGGAAGGAAGCCAAAATTGCATGCAATATTCCAACAGTGACCTAACCAATGTTCTGTACAGCCGCAACATGACCTCCCAATCCCTGTACTCAATACTCTGACCAATAAAGGAAAGCATACTAAACACCTTCTTCACTATCCTATCTACCTGTGACTCCACTTTCAAGGAGCTATGAACCTGCACTCCAAGGTCTCCTTGTTCCGCAACACTCCCTAGAACCTTACCATTAAGTGTATACGTCCTGCTAAGATTTGCTTTTATTCATCAGTGTTGAGATACTTGTTCTGTACCTTAGCTTAGAGACAGGAAAGAAACAACAAAGGTCATTTATCTTTCTATGCTGTTGGAACTTCACAAGAGTAGGGCTTCCATATTTTGGAACTCAACTTGTTTCACCATGTTAGTCAGAATTCTATGGGAGCCTGAATGATGTGGGCTGTGATGAAAATTGTGTCAAGAATAACATTAGAAATCCAACAAAGTCTATTTCAATTTTGGGAGCATCACTTGCATCTCTTATGCATCTTAATGCATTTTATGTATTGCCAAACAACCGAGACAAGTTTATTGCTGGGCATCAGTGAGTTGCCAATTAAGTGAAGTTATTGCTTCTTAAACACTTTATCAATGGCATAATTTGCTTCATTAATATTCTGCTTCTAATCTCATCAAACATACTGAAGAAGCTAGATGTTGAGAATTCTTGTCACGGATATTGGTGGAAGTACCTGGAGGCTTCAACTCACTGTTTGCTTGAAAAAACCTCCCTGCTGGAAACTGAGCAAGAACATAGAGTTATAGAGTCATAGAAATGTACAGCATGGAAACAGACCCTTCGGTCCAGCATGTCCATACTGGCCAGATATCCTAACCCAATCTAGTCCCACCTGCCAGCACCCAACTCTTCCTATTCATTTATCCATCCAGATGGCTTTTAAATGTTGCAATTGTACTAGCCTCCATCATTTCCTCTGGCAGCTCATTCCAAACATGTACTACCTTCTGAGTGAAAAGGTTGCCCCTCAGGTCTTTTTTGTATCTTTCCCCTCTCACTCTAAACCTATGCCCTTTAGTTCTCGACTCCCCCACCCCAGGGAAGAGACTTCATCTATTTACCCTATCCATGCCCCTCATGATTTTATACACCTCTACATGTTCACCCCTCAATCTCCGATGCTCCAGGGAAAACAGCCCTAGCCTATTCAACCTCTCCCTACAGCTCAAATCCTCCAACTCTGGCAGTATCCTTGTAAACCTTTTCTAAACCCTTACGAGTTTCACAACATCCTTCCGTTGGATCTCAGGTCATGGGCACCAGACAAACATACCTACATCTACAGATATTGGCATCCAAGTTGAGCCAGCATCTAAGCATTCGCATGGCATATCTCCAATGAACTTATGATACTCCTCTGCATTTTAAAGCTGCGCTGGTAACTACCATTGTAATGCAGCAGCAAGGACACTCTGCACACAGGGCAAGCAGAGTCGTTTTGTGCCTGTTTGGTCTCATTGCACTTGCTCAGTCTGAACCTACCTGAATACTTACAGCATCCCTACCTTGCATCAACTTGTCTCTTGGTGCTTCACCCTGTCAAGCATGAGACGCTCATAGTTCTGCCATATTGCTGTGGCCTTTAACACTGTCACAAAGTCAGGAAGATTTTCAATAAAGTCAAGGGAGATAGTCTTCGCTCAGGGAGTCCCAGCACAATAAGTGAAGATCAACCTTGAATGCCAGTCCAGGGGCTTGAGTATGGTTGTCAGCCATTAGGGCCAGTCACAATCATGATGCTGTCCAGCTAAGGGGTGAGGAGCTGAATGTCAAGCAGCTCTCCACTCCTTCTGTGGGCTGATCTCCTCCTGGAATGAGCTCGGGCAGGTAAAAGGGAGCTGAAACTGGGTGGCACAGTTGTTACTTCTAGTACACATGCAGAGGTGGCCGAAGTGAGTGAGAACATGCAGGGTTCGTGGTGTGAGGGGGGTGGAGTGGGCATTGGGAAGATGGTGCAGGCATAAAACTGGTAGAACATGAGCATTGGTGGGCACTGGTGCAATGATTGAGACAGTGTCAGCACAAAGTACCAGAGATGGGGGTGGCACGTTTCCTAGTGGAGTGGAAGAGGACATTAACCTGGTTTCTACGTTGCTGGCTATCCTTCCATATGGGTGAGACTGCACTGATTCAGCTGGGAACCTCAAACCAGGAGGGTGCAGTCTGTCACTGTTTCCTCTCTGCTGATCCTGGGGAAAGAGAGCATTCAACCTCTATGCTACCTCATCCAGCAGGACCTCCAGGTTTATGCCTGAAAAGTGGAGCAACAAATTCCCCCTGTCTGCCACATCCAGGCAAATGTTGCGACAGTTCAGGGCAACTCTGACTGACAAAGCTTGACCAGCCACAGAACAACCTTTTAAAGATGGCACCAATGCCAGGGATGCTGGTCAATTGGGGAATGTTGAAAAACTGGTAACTTGTTCTGGGAATAGTGTGTGGTAAGATAAGGCTGGACGTGAATTGTGGGGTAGGTAGTTACTGAAGTGAGTTTGATAAGATACTGTGAAATACTTTGCTAGGTCTCACAGAAGAAAAATCCTCCAAACAAATCAAAGCAACCCCCACTTAGACAAAAATTAAGTAACGTTCAGCCCATTGAATTGAGCTGCAGAGATTTCCATCCACATTGGGGAACTTATCAAAAGAGGAGAAAGGAAATTTCTGTAGCAAACTAGGCATGTCTGCTCATTTTAGTGAACAGAGTATTTTAGAGCAGCTAGACATGTATTTTAGGCACATAACTGATTTTCCATACCATTGTGTCAGAAGAAAATTGTTATCGTGTACATTCAAGAACTCTATCAGATAACATATTCCCATCATCATTTTTAATACTGGCTTTTGAGATTTGCGTTACAGCAGTAAAGCTACATTGGGTTTCCCAGTGTTTTAATGAGTGTCTATTAAACCTATCCAGTGTTTGTAGCAATGTTCCAATTCTCAACTGCCTAGAAGTCCAAGGGAATGCAAAGAAAAATCTTCAAAGACACACTGGAGTTCAAGTTGAAGGATGATGGAGTTAACTTTAACAACTAGAGAAAGCTTGCGACTAGACATTGCCAGTCAAGGTGCACTGTGGTTTGAGTCCCAGTGCCTTAATGATGAGGCAGAACAGAAACAAGAATAGAAAGTGACAGAAGCAAATCTTGTGCTCCAGATCCTGCTACCTCTTGGGATGCCCGACTCAAAGTGTGCTAAGATCTGTGAGTGAAGAATCAACCTGCTCAGTCTCATTCGTGGCAGAAAATTGCTGAGTCGTTTTCATCTTTTAAATCTACCAACAACAGTGTTCCAATGATGTGTCTATTGAGATATTAGTCAGGAAGTATTGAATGGCTTATGTCCATGCCTATCTTAATGTGCCTGTCCAAGTGGATGATTGTCATTATTTCCAACATCAAGCTGGGAGAAGAGTTTCCTCTCCAGTTTTCTCCCTGTAATGATTGGAATGAGGTTGGAGAGATGGGTCTCTTTAAGTATAAGATCCCTGATAGGGACTGTTAACCAGGGCCAGAGACCGTTGTCTGATAGATATAAACAAGAGTCTCAAAAAGTGTCCTCACTCAGGGGCTGGCTCTGAGCTCTGGTCAGAGTCCATGTCCATGTCCATGTCCTGTGATTGTATAAATACAGGGTGACATGTTGATGGGATGTTGGCCTCCACGTAGTTATGTTACACCCTTTCCTCAAATAAGATTGGAGAATGGACACTACTAGGGTCTGCTCAGAGCTGAATTACTCCAATTCAGACAACATCCTAGTGAATCACTCCTCCACCCTCTCTAATCCAATCACAAAGTGATATTCTGAATTCATGG
Source organism: Hemiscyllium ocellatum (assembly GCF_020745735.1). Lineage (NCBI taxonomy): Eukaryota > Metazoa > Chordata > Chondrichthyes > Orectolobiformes > Hemiscylliidae > Hemiscyllium > Hemiscyllium ocellatum. Next base: position 12,614,798 of record NC_083415.1, on the reverse strand, counting down.
AGGTCAAACTCCATGGGGCGTGGCAATGGGCGGCACGGTGGCACAGTGGTTAGCACTGCTGCCTCACAGTGCCGGAGACCCGGGTTCATTTCCCGTCTCAGGCGACTGAATGTGTGGAGTTTGCATGTTCTCCCCGTGTCTGCGTGGGTTTCCCCCGGGTGCTCCGGTTTACTCCCACAGTCCAAAGATGTGTGGGTCAGGTGAATTGGCCATGCTAAATTGCCTGTAGTGTTAGGTTAGGGGTATGGGTGGGTTGCGCTTCGGCGGGTTGGTGTGGACTTGTTGGGCCGAAGGGCCTGTTTCCACACTGTAAGTAATCTAATCTAAAAAAAAACTGTTATAAACAATTCTGAGAAACTCAATATATTTTGTGACTATTAATTTACATATGTGCTTTCATTGAAGTCCTAGTGAAGAATAGTTATGTTTGATTATTCACTGAAGCCTCAAGTCTTCTCTGTCTGTGAAATGAACTCCACAGCTAATGCAGTTAGAGCCTTGTTAGTCACATTTAGAGAAGAAGATCTGGAGTAAGGAAATGATTGAAAGGATAAATACTCGAGGAAACTGATGTATTCTTCGGGGAATAAAATCCTGGGGCAATAGATATCTTGTGCACAGGAAAGTAGTCAATCGACACTGAATAATGGAGTATGAGAGAGTGAATGTTCAAAGGTTTTGTTTGGTTATCTGTTCTGTGTGACAAGATTACATGACCTTCCCTAAGGGTTGGTCATAGTCCAACAGAGTGTATATTATTATCAGGACAAATGGACTTCACTGGTCAAACATTCTTCTCACCTCATTGTTCAGTTATTTAAAGTTAATCGCTGTCCGAAAGCTAAGAAATCAGAACCTATTTGAAGGTGAACTATATTTCAAATATGTTTTGTTCCTTCTCTTGGCTTAGTATGCTTGCTGAATGGGGATAGGGGCTTCATTGGTGCTACAGATTACAGAATTATTCATTCAGCTCTGAAATAACCAACATGGATATGCTGGAATATAATCCTCTTGATCCACATTTTTAGGGTAGCATGGTGGCTCTGTGGTTAGCACTGCTACCTCACAGCACCAGGGTCCCAGGTTTGATTCCAGCCTTGGGCAACTGTCTGTGTGGAGTTTGCATCTTCTCATGTCTGCATGGTTTTCCTCCGGGTGCTCAGGTTTCCTCCCACAGTCTAAAGATGTGCAGGTCAGGTGAATTGGCTGTGCTAAATTGCCCATAGTGCTAGGTGCATTAGTCGGAGGGAAATGGATCTGGGTGGGTTACTCTTTGGAGGGTCGGTGTGGACTGGTTGGGCTGAAGGACCTGTTTCCACACTGTAGGGAATCTAAACATAATTAATGATTTTGGTTAGTTTCAACCCAGAACCTAATCTGGAGTACCAATGGGTCAACAACTCAGCATACTGCGGCTCACTTACTCAATAGTTCCCACGCCTGCCTGAGGTACGTTAGGGAAGTTCTACACTGTTACAACAAGTACACTTTGCAACTTTGTTGGGGTGTCTAGAGGTTGTATTTGACTGTGCTGTTCTGACTTTAAAGTGACAAAAATGCCAACTGGATCAGTTTATTATTATACTGGATCAGTATTATTTTATAAATTCACAACTGGTAACTCCAAAGCAGAACTCCGTGCTTCTCTTTTCCTTTTGGTTTTTGTATCAGTCTTGGCTCAATACAAACCCTTTGGCCTGTACAATCAGAAAGTTCTGGATTCCTGTCCCATTTCACCAAGCTGACATGCTGCTTATCTGTTGAGTGATGACAATGGAACCATTTCAACTCTCTCAAGTGAATGTGGAAAGATCTCATGGCAATATTAAAGAAGGTTGATGGCCCACCTCAATGTTCTGATCATCATTGACCCTTTAACCAGAATCATTGCAAGTAGATTATCTGGGTCTTTATCACATTGTTTTGTTTAGGAAACTGGCTGTGTACATGTTTACTGCTGCAATATTGGTGATTCTTCAAAAAGTATATACCTGGCTAAATATGTTTTAGGACATCTGGTCATTAAAGGTGTAAAAGGTATTCTAATTTTACCAATATGTCGAGAGATATTTGACATATTTATAGCAAGTTTCTCCCTAATCAGTTTTAATTCTGTTCTCCTTGCTATAGGAAAGATGTTAAACTTGAAAAGATTTACAAGGATGTTGCTGGGGTTGGAGGGTTTAAGCTGCAGGGACAGACTGAATAGGCTGGGGCTATTTTCCCCGTAGCATCTGAGGCTGAGCGATGACCTGATGGAAGGTTATAAAATCATGAGGGGCATGGATAAAGTGAAGAGTCAATATCTTTCCTCCAGGGTTGGGAGAGTCCAAAACTAGAGGGTTAAGATTTAAGGTGAGAGGGAAAGATTTAAAAGGGACATAAGAGGCGACCTTTTCATGCAGAGGGAGGTGCATGTATGAAATGAACTGCCAGAGGAAGTGATGGAAGCTGGTACAATTGCAACATTTAAAATGCATCTGGATGGGTATATGAGTAGAAAAGATTGAGAGCAATATGGGCCAAATGCTGGCAAATGGAACTGCATTAATTTCGGATTCCTGGTGGGCAAAGACAAGTTGGATCAAAGGGTCTGTTTCCACGCTGTGCACCTCTGACTCTAATCAATATTAACAAGAACATTTTAAAGGGGTTAATATGACAGAGTTAAAAGGTATGCAAACCAAAAACATCATCACAGGAAGTGTTCAGGTATTACCTAATGTGTGATGTGGATATCAATTACAATAGGTTGCTGTGATACAAACACATGAACATACAACCATACCAAGTAGGAGCACAAGTACACTACTCGTTTCCTCAAGCCTGCTTGACTATTCAATAAAAAGATGTTGATCTAACCACAGCTGTCAAACAATGTTAATGATGTTGCACTGTTACATTTGATAGAACTTCCACTTCTGTGGATTTGCTGGCATCCCCAGAAAGTGAAACAGCGTAAAACTGGCAAACGAGATACTCTGGTATATTCAAAATGGAGTTCCACTACATTCCGTGTGTTCAGTTGCAAGCTTTACTGTTTGTTCTGGTGTTTTTTGCCCCTAGGCTTTTCATCAATTTCTGCCTCTTCCCATTTCGTCCAGCTCTCTTGAAACAACGATGTCTCTGTGACACAGTTTGCACGCATCTGAAGCCTCAGATATAATATGGGTCAAAATTCAATGCCGCAACTTCAGTGAGATGATGAACAGTGTGCAGAATGCATTGGAATTGCATTCACTGCAGCAATGAAAGCCCTGGGCAACAAATTATAAGAGGCTTTAAATCCTTAGAAACACTGAAGATCAATCTGAACAAGCTAGTTATGTTTTTGTTCTATCTTAAACGACACATGGTGAGGATTTGGCTGCCTTCAGTTTGAAGTAAGACATGGATTTGACACTTGATTCTATGTTGGGTTCAATCCTACAAAAAGTCCAAATGGGAAACTCCTGACTGCCATTAGTTCAAACACTATCCTATGTCAGCTGTCTGCTCCTGTAATTGCTCTGCAATTCCTAGAAGAGGGTGTATGGGTGAAGATTGATGCAGCATTATCCTGGAAGGTGAATGCCTGAAGTATTTCACACTTTTGGTCCATCCCAGCTAATTGACTCCACGTAAATGTACCTGAACTGGTGGTTGGAGTGTTGGAGAACTGTAAAGAGCATCACCTGAATTCTGCTGTGCTTCCTAAGCCTAGGAGGATGTTAAGGTCTGAAAAGCAAAATTGCCTGTCAACTTGTCTACCTTAATAAGAAAGCTCCTACTTTCTAAATAAAAACCAAAAGAACTGCGAATGCTGTAAATCAGAAACAAAAACAGAAATTGCTGGAAAAGCTCAGCAGATCTGGCAGCATCTGTGGAGAGAAATCAGAGTTTATGTTTCAGATCCTGTGACCCTCCCTCCGTTCTGACCACAGACCCTACCTCAATCTCTGTTTTTGCTGGTTCCTATTTTCTCCTATTTTAACTAGCAAAATGAAGATTTAAGTAACATCTTGTCATTGCAAGGTTTGTAGCTCAGGTTGAGGTTTATGGTGTAGGTTTGCTCGCTGAGCTGTAGGTTTGATATCCAGACGTTTCATTACCTGGCTAGGTAACATCATCAGTGGGGAACACAAAGATGTTGTCTCCTGCTTTCTATTTTTTAGATTAGATTACAGTGTGGAAACAGGCCCTTCGGCCCAACAAGTCTACACCGACCCGCCACCCACCCATACCCTTACATTTACCCCTACCTAACACTACGGGCAATTTATCGTGGCCAATTTACCTGACCTGCACATCTTTGGACTGTGGGAGGAAACCGGAGCACCTGGAGGAAGCCCACGCAGACATGGGGAGAACGTGCAAACTCCACACAGTCAGTCGCCTGAGGTGGGAATTGAACCCGGGTCTCAGGCGCTGTGAGGCAGCAGTGCTAACCACTGTGCCACCGTGCCGCCCCACGGATGGGGTTTCTCCTGGATGGGGTTACTGGGGTTTGTGGTGATGTCATTTCCTGTTCGTTTTCTGAATGGGTTAATACATGGTATCTAGATCTATGTGTTTGTTTATGGCATTGTGGTTGGAGTGCCAGGCCTATAGGAATTCTCTGGCATGTCTTTGCTTAGCCTGTCCCAAGACATGCCATAAACAAACACATAGATCTAGATACCATCTATCAACCCCTCAGAAAACGAACAGGAAATGATATTACCACAAACTCCAGGAACCCCATCCATGACAAACATATAAATAGAAAGCAGGAGACAACAGCTTCACTTCACTTGGAGATCGCCACTGATGATGTTACCTAGCCAGGTAATGAAACGTCTGGATATCAAACCTACAGCTCAGCGAGCAAACCTACAACCGAAACATTTTGTCATTTTTGGGATCCCTGAGACCTCTCACATACTAAGCTAATTTGTGACTTATGAAATGCATAACAATAGACTTCCATGGTAACCTCTCCTGCTGTACCTCTGGGAGATTCCAGTGACTAAATGTCAATGATGGGACACGTGGGACAATGTATTTCAAAGGGAACACTCAATCTTTTGCATACTGAATGAAAACATTAAGTTTATATTCCAGATGCTGAGAAGGCTATCATTTAACACAATGTACTCCACAAAACCAAACCTGGGACAAGCCAGTTTTCACCAAATGAGATGGATACATGCTTGCAGTAGACACCTGTTCATTTATGCCTTCCATACCGATTTGAATTGGCTAATGCATATGAACACAGGAGTGGATGTAAGCCATTCAGGCCCCAGAGCCTAAATTTTCCAAAATTGACCCAGCTGGAGAAATTCTTCCTAATTTTATTAGAGTTCCAGAAAAGATGGAGTTAGGAGTTTGAGATCAAAGTTAAGTTTGGTCTGGAAACCTTGGATCCTGGCCTTGAACTTTTCAAAGACAATTTTGATTTTTTTTTTGCAGAGCTACATTAGAGATTGGATCAGTAATTTTGCCACAAATCAATGTTTCCTTTGGATAGTTAAAATTCAGATTTCTCTTTACTATTGCTTTTCTAAGGTCATGTTAAAAATGTTAGTCTGTTGTTGTTATAACCCATGGGGAATCAATCATTAATCTCCATATTGAGCTTGTTGAGTTCATTCCCTTGGGAACAGGCAATGGGTTGCTCAACTGGAACTCATCACTGAACCTTTTATAAAACAGACCCATGACTTAGTTGTTTAAAAGTCCAGATGAAGGACTTTTGCCCGAAATGTCAATTTTCCTGCTCCTCAGATGCTGCCTGACCTGCTGTGCTTTTCCAGCACTACACTCTTGACTCTAATCTCCAGCATCTGCAGTCCTCACTTTCGCCTGGTTAAAGTGCCTGTTTAGTAAACAGGAGATCCTGCAGTCAATTGTCACTTTAAGGGTGCTCTTGTGATGTGTTAATAATGTCACTACTCGAGAGACATATAACAGAATCTCAGAACAGATTAATAAGGGCTTTTGTGGAACAGTGATAGATTTCCTATCTCTGAACCAGGAGGTCTGGGTTGAAATCCAAGCTGTTTCAGAGATGTGTAAGAACATCCCTGAACAGGCTAATTACTAAATAAAGTAGACCATGCCCCTTCCCACTGTCATTATCCTTCCCCGGCTTTTGATATTTTGCATTCCCTGCAAGACTTCGAAGTGAATATTTAATTGAGCGCACAGGTATTTTACAGGTGGTGGTTAATCGTTAAAAATAAAAGGTCACAGCAATTTGATGGTAGGAGAAAAAACAGTTGTACGTGATAGCATTTCCAGATATATGAGAAAACTCACCCCTTTTCAGTTATTTGAAAAACCTTTTGTTGTGTTTTTGGTTGCACTTCAGCCCTATGCTCCTGATCTGCGGAGAGATGTGAGTAGATCGGAGGATTTCCTCATGGATCTGCTCTTGGGCCGAGCTAGGCTGTCTATAAATAGGTCCAGGCAGTGTGCTGTGGAAGAGGCTATCTCTGCCGACAGTCTGCCTCCTTCCATGGTTACGCCCAGGCCTGGGTGTCCTTGGAGAGGAAACACACAGCGTTCATCAATGCTCTTGATGCTAATCTCACTGCTCTCAAAAGTAGTCCCAGTTAAAATAACCATGCAGGCATATGGCCACCTCCTATACATGGAAGCAGACACGGGCCACAGTATCTATTGTTGGGGAGAAAACCTTTAGGAACCGTCCGCATAGGTGATTGATTTGACAGACACACTATTGAGGACAAGTGACTCCTCGTTGATCTTCACAGAACAGTCTTTTGCCTACTTATTATATGTCCCTCAATCAGACCTAGTGAACAACAGGAATGGGCCCATGGGCAAAACAACATAGAAGGCCCCATCATCACAGGAGCGAGGGGGAACTCTCGGACCCAGAGAGGGACAGGTGTGATCATCCTGTTAAAGTGCATGGGATATTGTTAATTAATCTCCCTGGAGAGGTAATTGAGTATGAGTTCCCTGGTAACAAGCAATAGCCTGCCCAGTAGGAACTCATCACCAGAACATTTTATGAAGCAGACACAGTGGCAGAACTGTCTGTTCTGGACTGGACTGGCCTATGTACACCAAGGGTAGTGGCTCTATTTCAGTGTAAAAGATGTTCCTTTCCAGTGTGCCTTCCTGAGTTATTACAGTGATCATACAGGCTCTTAGGAATTGTGAAACCATCCATTATGCATTGTTAGCACACAACATATACCTGTCAGTCAAAACCATAATTTCTTTCTTCTGCCAAATTTTAACTTCTGCTCTGATATTTTTTGTAGAACCCTTTCTGAGAATTACAACCATATCAATGTTTACACATCAGGCCCTTGGCTGGTTCAGAATAACATTTGAAATGTACTCAACCAATAAGAAGTGTTTTTTACCATTTGGACTCACCTCCAAATTGGCTTGTCAGATCCTGCAGAGCTGAGAAAGTGCAATATGGTCAGTAATTTTTTTCTTATACAGTTTGAGAAAGAAATAATTTTCCTTAACATGCCATCTTAGCAAGCTTCACATCCAAGGAATTTCTTTGGAGCCTCAGTTGCTGTTGCCAATATGACAAGACTCAATGGATAGCAACAGATTTCCATGGCTGCCTTAATCTTTTCAGTGGAGCAGGACAAAGTGTTGATCATGAGTTTGGGAGAACATCTTCTTTTCTTCTCACGCTGATATAGGAGCTTTTATGTGCACCTGAAAAGACTTTAATTAAGTGTCTCATCTAAAGGGCAGCACCCTGGCATTATCAGACTCCCTAATGACAGTGGGACATCGGACAATTTACTTAAAGATGAGAGATTTAGATTCAGATATTGAAGTGCTTTCTATGATCTAAGCTGATAGTTTAACAAATAAAGTTCTATTTTAGGTTATTTAGTGAGTATAAAATTATTATAGGTAAGGGAATTAATTAATAAAATAAAGTTTTAATATGAATACAAGGGAGTGAGGAAAGAGCATGAGATTGGCTCCAGGTCAAAATGCTCAGGGTGTTGGTGTAAACACAATGGTCTAAGTGGCCTTTGCCTGCGCCTTATTAAATTGTGATTCAGTGAATAAGAAAGAGATAATGGTTGAAGATGGATATAAATAGAAGGACTGTCTTTTATACAGGTTTCCAAGTGCTTCTTTTTGCAGAGTGAAGTTAGTAGTATTGAAATTGCTGCTGAAATATGTCACAGTTAAAAGCTCTACAAGTGAAATTTGCACCCTGGGAGCTTAACATGCCTTGGACCTGCTAATGGTTGAAGCATTAAAGTCATTGGCACCAGTAAAAGTCAAATCCAAATCTACAAGACTGAAGTGATAACTACTCTCAGATGTTGGAATCATTTATTTGTCATTAAGTTAATATTATTCAAACCAAAATGTTTAAATTTATATTTACAATTGACTTGATTTCAGTAAACATTATCTTATCTTAGATTAGATTAGATTAGATTAGATTCCCAACAGTGTTGCACTTTTGGTCCAACCAGTCCACACCAACCCTCTGAAGAGTAACCCACCCAGATCCATTTCCCTCTGACTAATGCACCTAACACTACGGGCAATTTAGCGTGGCCAATTCATCTGACCTGCACATTGTTGGACTGTGGGAGGAGGCCAGAGCACCCAGATGAGGAAAGCACAATATCACCTCAGACGTTTCTCCCAAGAGTCCATCTGAATATGGCTGGGATTTTCTCGGCAGGGAGTAAGTGTCTGCATTGGAACTATGTGCTGGTCCTGAAGGCAGTGGGAACCAGAGCTGTCATTTACTGATGGAAACCTCTTCATTAACTTCATTGGTTAGAGATAGGGCTGTCTTTATTGTGAGTCCAATCTCTCTGCAGTCTTAGCAGCAACACTGAGAACTGCAGAGATGAGAGAAAGCCTTCAATTTGAGGTGTCCTTTGAGGGGAGGAAGACAATTCTTTTATCTGACAGGCTGCAACATTGAGAGGGGAGGACCACGCCAGCACTGATGTGCCCCTGTTTGGGTTTTGAAAGTACCAACTCCACTAACTATACTCAGGAGGTAGCTTCCTTGCAGTTGGCAGCCTTCCTTCATGGAATGGGACTGTTTTACAATTGGCCAAATGCCAACAGACCAGGAAGCTCTTCTCGGTGGCCCGGTTTCCTCCCACAATCCAAAGATGCGCACATTAGGAGGATTGGCCATGTTAAATTGCCCAGTGTGTCCAGGGATGTGCAGGCTATATACAATGGTTGGGTCTGGGTGGGATGCTCTTTGGAAAGTCAGTCTGGATTCGATGGGCTAAATGGCCTGCTTTCACATTGTAGAGATTCTATGATTCTCTGACCTAAATGCTAAATTGGCTCCCTGTCTCGCATAGGCAGGCAACTTTATCACTGCTGTTAAACACCGCTGGGAAAACTTCTGAGCAGTGGGAATGCATCAGATTAGATTACTTGCAATGTAAAAACAGGCCCTTCGCCCCAACAACCCACCAAAGCACAACCCACCCATACCCCTACATTTACCTCTTACCTAACACTACAGGCAATTTAGCATGGCCAATTCACCTGAGCGGCACATCTTTGGACCGTGGGAGGAAACCCACCCAGATATGGAGAGAACATACAAACTCCACACGGTCAGTCACCTGAGGTGGGAATTGAACCTGTGTCTCTAGCACTGTGAGGCAGCAGTGCTAACCACTGTGCCACCATGCCGCCCACAGTGGAAATACTGACCCAACTCCTGGTACCTTCCAGACTTGTCGTTCCCCACTTCCCAGCACACTTCATGGGAGGCCAGCACATTCTCATCTGAATCCTTGTGAATACTGTTAAAGGGCTTTGAAAAATTGAGAATCAATTTAAAAGGCCAAGGATTAATGTCCAAGTAGAAAGGTGGAAAAGCAAATAGGAAGAAAATATGTGGAAAATTGGCTTCAACAAAAGTGTTCATAAATCATGAATAACTAGAAATTCTAAAAATGAGAGCTCACCAGTCATTGATTTTTCATTGCCAATTTTCACAACTATTAAAGTTAAGGGCCATTGAAAGTCTGTCTCTATTTTAACCATAAATATTAATCACATTGAACATCTCAGTCTCCTCCTAAAACAGTCATTCAGGTTATCAGCTAACGGAAGAATCAATGTCCTGTTAATAAACCCCAACTACAAAATATTGCCACATGGTCAGTTGAATTTCAATTAATTTCGTTCCTGGAGAATAAAATTTGATTAATTCTTTATGCTTGCTTCACTAAGAATCTTCATGGACTTGATATGTAATTATTTCCAATGGTTATGTTTCTAGACATTTTAAATCCCAGTCTTTGCCTTCAACATCTTACTTGCTATAATAACTTACGCACTAAGGTTGAAATCTTAATATTCCTCAATTAAATATATATGCTAGGATAGGATGTGATGTTTAGAATCTCTTGGGAGCTCTGTCCACTCCGTATCTGTATTTATGCTTGGTGTGATGTAAATTAAAGTTCAATGAAGAAAGCAAATGTGTGGGAAGTAAATTTGTAGATTGTCTACCTGACTCTGAACTATCAGTTGTCGGGAGGATATAAAAGTCTACACCAACTTTTAGACAGGTCAGACAAATTGACAAAAGTTTAGCAGATTGTCTATTCTAAATGTAGGAAGATTACATTTGAGATAGAATGCTCCCCACTCGACTGGTTGAGTGCAGATCCAACAATACTCAAGGAGCTTAAAACCATCCAGGACAAAGCAATCCCACTTGATTGACACCACATCTATCACGATCAATATTCACTCCCTTCATCAACCACACTCAGTGGCAGCAGGGTGTAACATTTGCAAGATGTACTGCAATAAATCTTTTGACAGCACTTTTCAACCTCAACTACTACAACTTAGAATGATGAGGGCAACATATTCACTGGGTTAAAAACCTAGAATTGCATTTCAAACAGTCCTGTGAGTATTGTTACATACTATGGACAGCAGGATTTTAAGAAGGAAGTTCACTACCACCTTCTCAAGGGCAATTAGTGATGGGCAGTAAATGCTAAGCTAACTAGTGATGCCCATAACACACAAATGAATTTTGAAAAGGGGAGAGATTTTATAAGTCTACAATACAGAGTGATATAGATCTCCTGGTACATGAATCACAAAGAGTTGGTTTGCAAATGCAGTAAGTGCAGCACCAGCAGAATGTGGCATATATCGCAAGGGAAATCACATATAAAAGTAATGAAGAGTTACTTTAGCTATCTTACGTTCTGTTCTGCAAGATGGCGGCAAAGTAGTACACTCAAGCTGGAACTCGTCTTCTCTATCCATTCTTTTTCTTTTTTACCCCTCTTGCTTGTGTTTTTTTTTCTCTTCTGCTTTATTCCTCTTCTGCCAATGACCCCAGAGTGGACTGGGGACAGTGGCCAGCAGGTCTGGAGAAAAGATGGCTGCCAGTTGGGAACAGGTGAAACCTGGTCAGAACACATGGAAGCCCTTATAAGAGGACTGTAATGTCCATCTTTTTACCTTTATTTCTTCTTTTTCTAACTTATACTATGTATATCTGTAATGTAGTGTGACATTTTTCCTTTATTTTCTTTATTTTTGTATCTAAGATTTGTACGTAGTTACTTATACCTAAAATCATGCCATGTGTTGGCAACAATGTACACTTTTCATGTACTCCTGTTCTTTTGGAACTTGAGTAGATATGACAATAAACCTAATTCTAATTCTGGACTGAATTTGGAGTATTGTGCACAGTTTGGGTCTCCTTACTGACAAAAAAGAATATAATTGCAATTGAAACAGTTCAGGGAAGATTCACTCAACTGATTCCCAGGATAAAGGAAGTATCTTTTGAGAAAATGTTGAGCAGGTTGGGCCGAAATCATTGAACCTCAGAAGGATGAGACATGCAATTATTGAATCATATGAGATCCTCAGGGGATTTAGCACAGTGGATGTTCAGGATGTTTCTGCTGATAGAAGAGTAGAAGCAGAGAAAACAAGTTTAAGATGGAGGAAAGGAATAAGCTTTTCTTTCAGATGGTCATTTATCTGTTGAATTCTCTTTCATAGAAACCTATGGAGGCTAGGTCATTGAATGTATTCAATGCTCACTTAGATAGAATTTCAATCGAAAAGGGAGTCAATGGTTGTGGGGGTAGAATGGGAAAGCAAATTGAGGGACTGAATGACCTCTTGATCCTAATTCTTCTGAGCTAATCTGGAGTTTAACCACAGTTCTGACACAATGATATCAGAAGGGCAGCACCATCCCTTAGATCTTCATGGCTCTTGGATACTGGATTTACAACAAGCTCTGTGTTCAACTTTGTCAACAGGAAAATAAATTCAGAATGAAACATAATACGTCTTATAAAATGTTGCAGTGCAAATAGGGTTAAAGAGACTCTGAAGTATATTCTGACACAAATATGTGATGTCAGTGGTTATGTGCTAAAATTGGGAAGTTATATTTGGGGCAAGATATTTGATGTGCAACTTCCCATATATGGTGTAAATAAAGGATTATTTCAAAAAATACCATTAGTACAAGCCTGATCTTTTTTAAACATGTAACTTATTTTATCGCTTACTCAAGACCAAGGAACATTCAATTCAACAGACAACAGCTTTCAGTCTCCTTTGATAGATCTGCTCCCCAGTTATTTTCTCCCTTTACACTTCCCTCAATCCCTTCAATTTCTTAATAACCATAGAATCTTAGAGCACAGACAGAGATATTCAGCTCACTGAAGATTGTGTGAAACTGTGAAAGAGATTTATAATTAGTCTCACTCACCCATATCTTCTCCAAAGCCTTGAATTCTTTATTTCTGAATAAACATTGCATTCTTTTCAAGTTACCGTGGAAATTACATTTACAGGCTCTGAAGGCAGCATAGTGTGGTTGGGCCTCAGCACTTGTAACTGCTTTTTTCCTGTGATATGTTAATGTTCTACACCAAACCTGATGTGTCCTTTCCTGAGAGGGTGAAATTTATGAAGATCTTGGGCTACCTAAACACCAGGGACACCTATCAACCTCCCGCAAGAGTCCAAAGGAATGACATTTTAGGGATACTTCATTGCAAAAGCTATCAGATAGTTCAACAGATTTAGATAATTAGACTTTTTGAGTTAGGGTTTTAGCCCCTTCACTGTCAACTCTCCTGAGGTATCTGTAGTGGAGATACTCACTTCTCACTAGGAGCTTGGTTACTGAGTGTCAAGACGAGTCCACATGCTGATGGGCCTGCATATCGCAGGTAGGGAGGGCAAAGCTCCTCCGAGTGAAGCTTTACCCTGAGGCTGCAAGTAAAGCCCGGTTTCCACACCTCACCATAATGTGGCACTGCTGAGGGATTGCTGACAGAGACTGGCAGAGAAATTTAAATATTTGGCTTTCATTTTCTCATAGAAAATAGGAGCAGGAGGATGCTATTTGGCATTTCAGGCCTACTTCACCATTTAACTTAATCCTGACCAATCATCCAAATCAATATCCTGTTCCCGCTTTCTCCTTGTACCCTTTATTATCTTATTCCTTGTATATCTCTAACTCCCTCTTGAAAACAATTAAACGTGTTAGCCACAACTACTTTCTGTGGCAGGGAATTCCACAGGTTCACCATTCCCTGAGGAAAGAATTTCCTCCTCATCTCATCCTAAAAGGCCTAGCCCATTTCCCTGGACAATGATCCCTGATTCTGAGCTCCCCAGTCATTGGAAACATTCTGCCTGTTTTTAACCCTGTCCAATCGTGCTAAAATTTTACAGGCTTTTATAATATCCCTCTCATTCTTTTGATATCTAGTGAAGGTAGATCCTAAGTCTCTTTAAATCTTCAGCTCTTACAAATCCTCTCTTTGTAAGTCAGTCTTGCCATCCCAGTCTGATAAACCTTTGCTGCACTCCCTCCATAGTCAGAACGTCACCTTCAGATAAGGAGATCAAAACAGCAGACAGTATTGCAGGTGTGGGCTCACCAAGGCTCTGTGGAATTGCAGCATGACATCCCTACTCTTACAATCAAATCCTCTCACTATGATGACGAACATAGCATTTTCCTTCTTTAGCGTCTGCTGCACCTGCAATGCTTACTTCCACCTCATTGCCGCCCGCAGCCAACTCGTAGAGTGGGCTGAAAATGAGAAGTGACCTAGCACACTAAGTGGGAAGCATCTTATCTCCCTTCACCATAAATTGGGCACGTTACATTAAGTTGTTATAGAATAGATTCATAGAATACCTACAGTGTGGTCCACACCACCAAACCCATTCCCCTATATTTACCCCTGACTAATGCACCTAACTTATACATCCCTGAGCATGATGGGTAATTTGACACAGCCAATTCACCTAACCTGTACATCTTTAGACTGTGAGAGGAAACACACACAGACGCAGTGAGAATGTGGAGACGTCACACAGATAGTCGCCCGAGGTGGGAGTTGAACCTGGGTCTGTAAGGCAGCAATGCTAACCACTGAGCCACCATGCCACCCCAACACACAATGAACCAGACAACTGCACAAAATGTCTGGATTAGATAAATCCTGGAGAAATGAAATTCTCCCATGCATTAGGTTTAAGAAATGTGTGAGAAATAAGCTCAGAGGCCTAACTCTTAAGCTGAAGATTTAAAGCTGAGCCCAGAGTAACATCATCTTGTTCAGACAATACAAGGAGGTCTTGTCTGAAAATTGCAAAGTAAATGGTTATGTAGTGATTAGAATGAGGTCAGCTCGGTGGACCTCAAAAGTGTACCTCAGGTGGTTAACCTGTTCCAATCAGGGATCCTGGCTGACAGATATAAACAGGAGTATCAGGTGTGTTGCTCACTCGAGGAGCCCACTTTATGCTAGCTGGGTCAGTGCCTTGTACTATGCATGTGTAAATAAAGGGTGATTTGATGATGGGAAACTGATCTTTGTGAAGTAATCTTAGGTTACCCGAGGAGAGATGCTCTAAAATTGCTAATACCTGATGGGGGAATTGAAATTTGACAGTTAGGCACAACTTCAATTCGGATTTCATACAAAGGAAACATTTTCTATGCCCTGGATATGGATGGTCATGCTAAGCTGGGTTTGAGCTGCAGAGAATCTCAGTGGAGCAGGAGTTGGCGGTACATATCCATTGAAATCACCCTCTATTCAGAAATGGTTGCCAGAGACACAGAGCATACAGATTCCTGCCACAGGTGACTGACTGTGTGGAGTTTGCACGTTCTCCTCATGTCTGCGTGGGTTCCCTCCGGGTGCTCCGGTTTCCTCCTACAGTCCAAAAATGTGCAGGTTAGGTGAATTGGCCATGCTAAATTGCCCGTAGTGTTAGGTGCAGGGGTCAATGTAGGGGAATGGGTCTGGGTGGGTGCGCTTCAGCGTGTCGGTGTGGACTTGTTGGGCCGAAGGGCCTGTTTCCACACTGTAAGTAATCTAATCTAATCTAATCTAATCGAAGTAATCTAGTCTAATCTAAGATTAATTAAATATGATCATTGTGAGAGAGAAGCGCAAAACCAATTGAAGCCAAAAGTATGGTAGATGCTGTAAATCAGAAACAAAAAAACAGAAGTTCCTGGAAAAGCTCAACAGGTCTGGCAACAACTGTGAAGTGAAATCAAGAGTTAACGTTTCTCATCCAGTGACCCTCCCTCAGAACATTAAGTCTGATTTCTCTGCTGAGCTTTCCCAGCAAACTCTGTTTTTGTGTGTGCAAAACAAATTCAATGGGCCACTGCCAGGTACTGAAATTCTGAAGGCATACTTTAGAAGACATGAAGAGCTGTTAACAAACAGGAAAGAGAACTGATGTGAAAAGGTCAGTAGCCAAAAAGGATTTTCCGAAACCTTCAACACTCCGCGATGAAAAATGAGATCTGGGAAATGAAATCGTTGACCTGGAAAAGCTGACAGCTGAGCTCGACATATCATGGCATGTTTTAAAGGAGCATGTGGAAGTAAAATCGCTGTGCATTTAGCAGAGTCGACATCCAAAGGAGAGAGACAGTGAACCTCAGGTCAAAAGTTCAAAAGCACATTCTTCAACAAATAGATTCAAGATCTGCTTCCTCCCCGCTGTTATCCAACTTTTGGATGGACCTCTCAAATATTAAACCAAAAGAGAAAATGCTGGAAAATCTCAACAGGTCTGACAGCATCTGTAAGGAGAGAAAAGAGCTGATGTTTCGAGTCTAACTGACACTTTGTCAAAGCTATGACAAAGGGTCAGTTAGACTCGAAACGTCAGCTCTTTTCTCTCCTTACAGATGCTGTCAGACCTGTTGAGATTTTCCAGCATTTTCTCTTTTGGTTTCAGATTCCAGCGTCTGCAGTAATTTGCTTTTATCTCTCAAATATTAAGGTTGATCTCTCTCTCTCTCTGCACCTTTTCTGCAGCTATAACACTGTATTCTGTACTCTGTCCTGCTACCCTGATGCACTTTGTATGGTACAATCTGCCCACATAGCACTCAAAACCAAAACGTTTCACTGTACCTCAGCACATGTGGCCACAATCGATCAATCAATCAACTGGAAGAACTTGGTAAAAAGTCAGAATGACAAATGCTGGGTTTTGACAGCAAACTGCGGTGGAGCGGTGAATAAGGTACCCTGGCAATATGTCAGGAAACTAATAAGTTCCCAGCTGCACAAATGACAATATGACATAGACGGGTATCTTTCAATTGTTAGGCAAAGGACTGACTGACAATTATCTGATGGTGTTCTCCTCTGAATCGAATCTGTGCTGGAACTGTTCTTAGAGTCTTTAATGGAATTCAGGAGAAGAAGCTGTACGGACATTCACAACATTCACCCACACACATTCCCAATATATCAGTGATCTTCCTGATCCACAAATATTAAGTCTGGGACTCGTGAGCGAATTTTGCAATACTTCCCAAACTATTGCCGGTTCAGTGCCTTAGGTGGAGAATTACTACTCTCCTAAAGGCCTCATTCCACTCCCCCATGGTATTAACCTAGCAATAGATGGAACTGCATTCAAATAGGCAGCCCACATTGAAAATCCTTGCAAGTTGCTTTTGGGCACCCAAGTAGTGGAAAGAAGTGTTTTTAATGCCTGCCTGTGGAACTGAGCATTGGATAGAAGGCTGCAGGGAGTCACATCCCCACACTTGCTGCTAAGCCCTGAGCCCTCGATCCAAAGACTCCTTCCCCACAAATCCCTTCCTATCTCCCTTGCACTGTCGGCCTGGAATCCAACACTGATCCTGGACCTCCCTGGTGCAATACCATCAGCAGCCACTATACCTCCATAGCGCTGATGAGCACTAAACTTCTCTGTTTGGTTCTGGATCAGTGGTGCTGGAAGAGCACAGCAGTTCAGGCAGCATCCAACGAGCAGGGAAATCGACGTTTCGGGCAAAAGCCCTTCATCAGGAATGAAGGGCTTTTGCCCGAAACGTCGATTTCCCTGCTCGTTGGATGCTGCCTGAACTGCTGTGCTCTTCCAGCACCACTGATCCAGAATCTGGTTTCCAGCATCTGTAGTCATTGTTTTTACCTTCTCTGTTTGGTTGGTCAGCAGCTCTCCATGAATGATACTTGGGTTGCATTCAATTTGCTGGGCCTTGACTAAAAGAAGTGACATGGGTTTGTTCACAATTCTCCAGGCAGTTTGCAAGACTCTATGACATATTTTAAATACCAACTATTGCATGTGTACCGTATCTTTAAGAGAATCCACCTTAATGGACCCGATGTGCTATGTGTATACAATGTTGCAACCCTGCCCATGTGTTTGACTACTTTGGCCCTGCAATCCGCATTCATTGAAAGCAGCTGGCTGCTGTTGAGCCTGCTTCATACCTTGTAATGTATTTAACTGTTTTAAACAGAGTAACCCTCAAAGTGAATCAATCCATTATGAGAGATTGATTATTAGGCCATAAGCATTTACATGCCGGCAATCAGAGTGTGAGGAATGTTTCCACTTTTCCGCCAAGGAAACAGCCAAAATGGAAAACATCAGCAATTTTAAGAGCAAGTGATTCAGGAGTGTGGCAAGATTTGGATAGTAAATGTATATTCTGCTTTTGAACTTTGGGTAAAATCAAGGACTGCAGATGCTGGAAACCAGAGTCTAGATTAGAGTGGTGCTGGAAAAGCACAGCAGTTCAGGCAGCATCCGAGGAGCAGGAAAATCGGCATTTTAGGCAAATCACTCTGCTGTTGAGCCTGTTTCATACCTTGTAATGTATTTAACTTCCCGATGAAGGGCTTTTGCCTGAAACGTCGATTTTCCTGCTCCTCGGATGCTGCCTGAACTGCTGTGCTTTTCCAGCACCACTCTAATCTAGAATTTTGAACTTTGGGGTCAGCTGACTGAATCATGAGAACTTATAGAGTCATAGAGACGTACAACATGGAAACAGACCCTTTGGTCCAAACCCGTCCATGCTGACCAGATATTCTAAACCAATCTAGTCCCATCTGCCAGCACCTGGCCCATATCCTTCCAAACCCTTCCTATTCATATACACATCTAAATGCCTCTTAAACGTTGCAATTGTACCAGCCTCTACCACTTCCTCTGGCAGCTCATTCCATACACATACCACTCTCTGTGTGAAAAAGTTGCCCCTTAGGTCTCTTTGATATCTTTCCCTTCTCACCCTAAACCTATGCCCTCTAGTTCAGGACTCCCCAACCCCAGGGAAAAGACTTTGCCTATTTACCCTATCCATGCACCTCATAATTTTGTAAACCTTCATAACGTCACCCCTTAGCCTCCGATGCTCCAGGGAAAACAGCCCCAGCCTGTTCAGTCTCTCCCTATAGCTCAGATCCTCCAACCCTAGCAAAATCTTTGTAAATCTTTTCTGAACCCTTTCAGGTTTCACAACATCTTTCTGATAGGAAGGAGACCAGAATTGCACGCAATATTCTAGCAGTGGCCTAACCAATATCCTGTACAGCTGCAACATAACCTCCCAACTCCTGTACTCAAAGTTTGGGAGAAGATTTGTAGCTCGGGTGCTTGTTGTTGTGGTTCTGTTCGCTGAGTTGGGAATTTGTGTTGCCGACGTTTCATTCCCTGTCTAGGTGACATCCTCAGTGCTTGGGAGCCTCCTGTGAAGCGCTTCTGTGATGTTTCCAACGGCATTTATAGTGGTTTGTATCTGCCGCTTCCGGTTGTCAGTTCCAGCTGTCCACTGCAGTGGTCGGTATATTGGGTCCAGGTCGATGTGTTTGTTGATTGAATCTGTGGATGAGTGCCACGCCTCTAGGAATTCACTGGCTGTTCTCTGTTTGGCTTGCCCTATAATAGTAGTGTTGTCCCAGTTGAACTCATGTTGCTTGTCATCTGCGTGTGTGGCTACTAAGGATAGCTGGTCGTGTCGTTTCGTGGCAAGTTGGTGTTCATGGATACGGATCGTTAACTGTCTTCCTGTTTGTCCTATGTATTGTTTTGTGCAGTCCTTGCATGGGATTTTGTACACTACATTGGTTTTGCTCATGCTGGGTATCGGGTCCTTTGTCCTGGTGAGTTGTTTTCTGAGAGTGGCTGTTGGTTTGTGTGCTATTATGAGTCCTAGTGCTTCACATGAGGCTCCCAAGCACTGAGGATGTCACCCAGACAGGGGATGAAATGTCTGCAGCGCAAATTCCCAGCTCAGCGAACAGAACCACAACAACGAGCACCCGAGCTACAAATCTTCTCCCAAACTTTGAACAGTTACAGGCGAGAGACGCTAAGACAAGCCAGGAAATGGGAATCCTGTGCCAACCCTCTAAACCCGCATTCTCCACTTCCTTTGTGGGCAGCACGGTGGCACAGTGGTTAGCACTGCTGCCTCACAGCGCCTGAGACCCGGGTTCAATTCCTGACTCAGGCGACTGACTGTGTGGAGTTTGCACGTTCTCCCCGTGTCTGCGTGGGTTTCCTCCGGGTGCTCCGGTTTCCTCCCACAGTCACAAAGATGTGCGGGTCAGGTGAATTGGCCATGCTAAATTGCCCGTAGTGTCAGGTAAGGGGTAAATGTAGGGGTATGGGTGGGTTGCGCTTCAGCGGGTCGGTTTGGACTTGTTGGGCCGAAGGGCCTGTTTCCACACTGTAAGTAATCTAATCTAATCCACATCGGTAAGTAATCTAATCTAATATGATCAATTCCGATTCCTGCATGAATGCAGAAAGAATCAAATCCTTCCACCATGTGTCAGATACAGACCACCAGTCAACAACCCATAGGCCAGGGACACAGCCAGACAGAACGGATTCAGGATGATCCAGGTAATGATTACAGACTTCACAAATACAGACAAGAAATTGCGCGCCAAAAATTGTTAATTTCAAAAACCACCAATCAGTGATGGACCCAGATCATAGAACAGGCCGTCACCATAGGACAGAACAGGACCACACACCGCAAAAAAAGGCACTAAAAGAAAAAAAATGGCCAAACTGACACACAACAGAGAGGACACCACAACACATATCTGGGTTAGAAACCTCTCCCACAGACAGCTCACAGACACAGGAGGAACAATACTGGCCAAGGGACTCAACTACAACCACAGGGACGCCAAGAGCAGACTTCCTAGCAGCACTAGAATGCACACTCAGAAACAATGGACTGACGGAAGAGACACAACAAACAGTGAGACAAAGTATCGTACCCCTGATAACAAGGAAAAGACAAACACGTAACCTCAACACCAAGGAGAGGGAAGCACTAAAAACACTAAGAAATGATAAGAACATAATCATACTACCAGCAGAAAAAGGCAGAATGACGGTCATCCTGGACAAAGCAGAGTTCATCCAAAAAGCACAACAACTACTTGCAGATACCAACACCTACCAAAAGAGGGAGTTTGACCCCACCCCACAGCTCACCAATAGGATAAACAACACACTGAGGAACCTACAAAAAAACGGACAGATAACCAGGTTTGACCTACAAAGAATGAAACCTGAAAGCAACACCACCCCCAGATTCTATGGACTACCTAAAGTGCACAAACCAGATATCCCACTCAGACCCATAGTATCACTACCAGGGACACCATCACACAAACTGGCTAAAGAACTACAGCAGAAACTGAAACACCTGATCAGCGGATCCAGACATTCTATACAATCAACACAGGAATTCTTGGACATCATCAGAAATATACATATAAACAAGGAAGAAATTATGGTCTCATTCGATGTAACGGCACTGTTCACCTCTACCGACAAAACTCTAGCCAGAGAAACAATAACCAACCTGCTGGACATACAGAACAGACAACAGGACGGTGAACCTATCAACAAAGACTGCATACTCAAACTACTGGACCTGTGCCTCACAACACACTTCACATTCAACAACCAAATATATGAACAAATCAGCGGCACACCCATGGGCTCACCCATCTCTGGACTCATAACAGAAGCCATAATGCAAAGATTAGAACAAACAGTCTTACCGCAAATTCAACCCAAACTCTGGGTCAGATATGTGAACGACACCTTTGTAATCATTAAAATCACAGAAATAGAGAACACACATCGGATCAGCAATGCCACACGCACAGGAATCCGATTCACTCGAGAGGAAGAAAAGGACAACCAACTCCCATTCCTAGACGTGATGGTACAGAGAACACTGAACGGAGAATTCAGCACAAAGGTATACATGAAAGCCACACACACAGACCAAGTCCTGAACTATGAAAGCAACCACCCCAACACACACAAAAGAAGTTGCATCAAGACACTGTTCAAAAGGGCCACAATACACTGCAGTACACCAGAACTGCACAAAGAGGAAGAAGAACATCTCTACAATGTATTCGCCAAAAACGGATTCCCCGCAATTTCATCAACAGATGCCTAAGGGAAAGACAACGAATGAAGACATGCCACAACCCAAAGGACTAGCCACATTACCATACATCAGGAGCATTTCTGAACTGACAACCAGACTACTGCGACCACTAGGACTCATAATAGCACACAAACCAATGGCCACTCTAAGACAACAACTCACTAGGGCAAAGAACCCGATACCCAGCATGAGCAAAACCAATGTAGTGTACGAAGTCCCATGCAAGGACTGCACAAAACAATACATAGGACAAACAGGAAGACAGTTAACGATCCGTATCCATGAACACCAATTAGCCACGAAATGACACGACCAGCTATCCTTAGTAGCCACACACGCAGATGACAAGCAACATGATTTCGACTGGGACAACACTACTATTAAAGGACAAGCCAAACAGAGAACAGCCAGTGAATTCCTAGAGGCATGGCACTCATCCACAGATTCTATCAACAAACACATTGACCTGGACCCAATATACCGACCACTGCAGTGGACAGCTGGAACTGACAACCGGAAGCGGCAGATACAAACCACTATAAATGCCGTTGGAAACATCACAGAAGCGCTTCACAGGAGGCTCTCAAACACTGAGGATGTCACCTAGACAGGGGACGAAACGTCTGCAACACAAATTCCCAACTCGGTGAACAGATCCTATACTCAATACTCTGACCAATAAAGGAAAGCAGACCAAACACCTTCTTAACTATCCCATCTACCTGCAACTCCACTTACAAGGAGCTATGAACCTGCACTCCAAAGTCTCTATGTTCAGCAACGCTCCCTAGGACCTTACCATTTAGTTATAAGTCCTGCTAATATTTGCTTTCCCAAAATACAGCATCTTGCATTTATCTGAATTAAACTCCATCTGCCACTTCTCAGCCCATTGGCCCATCTGGTCAAGATCCTGTTGTAATCTGAGGTAACCCTTTTTGCTGTCCACTACACCTCCAATTTTGGTGTCATCTGCACCTTGCTAACTGTACCTCTTATGCTCGCATCCAAATCATTTATGTAAATGACAAAAAGTAGAGGACCCAGCACCAATCCTTGTGACACTCCACTGGTCACAGGCCTCCAGTCTGAAAAACAACCCTCCACCACCACCCTCTGTCTTCTACCTTTGAGCCAGTTCTGTATCCAAATGTCTAGATCACCCCATATTCCGTGAGATCTAACCTTGCTAATCAGTCTCCCAGGGGGAACCTTATTGAACGCCTTACTGAAGTCCATATAGATCACATCTTATTTCCACTCCTGCACATTCTTCTGTTTTTTGTGGGTTGAAGTATGGGTGGCTCAGTGGCCAGCACTGGTGCCTCACAGTAGCAGGGACTTGAGTTCGATTCCACCTTCTGGTGACTGCCTGTGTGGAGTTTATACATTCTCCCTGTGTCTGCGTGGGATTCCTCCGGGTGCTCCGATTTCTCCACAGATCAAAGATGTGCAGGTTAAGTGGATTGCCTGAGCTAAATTGCCTGTAGTGTGCAGGTCAGGTGGATTAGCAGCGTTAGAGGAGTGGTGGGTGTGGGTGGGATCTCTATGGAGGGTCAGTGTGGACTCGATGGGCTAAATGGCCTGATCCCACATTGTAGTGAATCAATGAAATCACATTTATCTCTACTGCTTGAAACACATAAATGTTGGCAATTCCGTCCGCAAGAACGTTTGGATGCATACTTACACTTGACATATTCTTCGAATTACGATGTTAATTAAAACTGTGAATCGAAGACCCAGTGGTCAGACTTTCCATCTGACATGTCTCGATTTCTTGCAATTCTCATAAGTTCCCTTTATGAATGTTTTATTTTGAACAACTGCTAGAATTAATGAACACAGCTCTGTTACCCGCGGTGTGAGAAATTGTGTGAGGCTTGATTGATTCACCAAGGCACAGATGTAAGTATTTGTTAAAGTATGAATTAATTTCTTGTGAAACAAATGCGAGTCAGTCTTCAGGTGAAAGGGGGGTAGTTAGCGGAAGGGAATAACTGGACTTGGTTAACCAAAGAAGGAAGATAGAATAAAGTATAAATGACAGAGATAGGGAGAGTGGAATGGGGAGAGATAAGGTGCATTTTGAAGTGTGGAGAAAATCAGAAATGAGTGGAAGACTTGGAACAAAGGAAATAGATAAACAATAATAGAGGCTGAGGGAGATGGAATAGAGTTAAAGACTAGAGGGAGATCAGATGAGAAGGATGTTATAACCAGTGATAAAGACTCCATTATGGTTACTTTGATATAGTCTGTTTCGATGTGCTTAAACCAAGTTCTTACAATTGGGATTAAGTACTGCAGCTAATCTTCTTCCAAAACTAGCCTAAGGGTCTCAGCATCTTCTGTGGTAAAGAATAAACCACAAATAAGTCTCAGCTGAAAAGACTTCTGTTCTTCATAATATGATGTGGTTCATTACACCTAGTAACGTAGATTGCAAAAGCTCTTAGGCATGTTAACTGTTACTGAGGAATATAAGACATGAGTGTTTTAATCAGGAGACAGTGACAGAGTACAGCTGGCTCGCCCAGTGGCTTTGTCATGCACCAGAATGGGTAGAGCTTCCTGTAAGATCACAGATTAACTCTCTCATGTCTATAAACTTATCCAACAAAGAATAGTGGGAAATCAGGCAGTGGGAGGGTCAAGGGGAGAGGAGACGGGAAGTACAGGTTGGGAGAATAGAAATTTGAAACAAACATTTGATTGATGCTATAATCAAAAAATGTTAGCTTTCAACATTTCGCCATAGAAAAGATTTAAAATTCAAAATATTTCCCTCCTATTGTTGAATAAATTAACTCAAGCAACATTGCGTGTAATTCTAGTCACCCTCCTATTGGAAGGATGTTGTGAAACTTGAACGTGTTCAGAAAAGATTTACAAGGATGTTGCCAGGGTCGGAGGATTTGAGCTGCAGGGAGAGGCTGAACAGGCTGGGGCAGTTTTCCCTGGGTTATCAGAGGCTGAGGGGTGACCTTATAGAGGTTTATAAAATCATGAGGGGTATGAATAGGTTAAATAGACAAGGTCTTTTCCCTGGAGTGGGGGAGTCCAGAACTAGAGGGCATAGGTTTGGGATAAGAGGGGAAAAATATAAAAGGGACCAAAGGGGCAACTTCTTCACACAGAGGGTGGTGCGTGTATGGAATGAGCTCCCAGAGCAAGTGGTGAAGGCTGCTACAATTGTAATATTTAGAAGGCATCTGGATGGAATATGAATCAGAAGGGGTTAGAGGGAGATGGGCTGGGTGCTGGCACATGGGAGTAGATTAGATTGGGATATCTGGTCGGCATGGATGAGTTGAACCGAAGGGTCTGTTTCTGTGCTGTACATGACTATGACTCTATGACTATGACACTACTTCAGAACTGAACATGTTTAAAAGATTTTATCATCATTTCCTTTTCTCTTGAATCAGGTGGCGACAAGCATGAGTGTGCTCACCACCCAGAGTTGAGATGGGGTGGGGAGGGGGGGGGTGGATGGATACAGAGCGCAGCGGTGAGCCATGGATGACAATCAGTCACCACGTCCAAACACAACAAGGACCTAGTGTAAAAAATGAGGTCTGCAGATGCTGGAGATCACAGCTGAAAATGTGTTGCTGGTCAAAGCACAGCAGGCACAAGGACCTAGACAGGGTTCCCAGCAGAATGGAGCACAGTAGTGACTTAGAACAGACCCTGTGCAAATTCAAACCAGTCATGAGAAAATGGGCAGTAATTGTGGTTCCAAGTATAATTGCAGCCCTTGCCTGAAATTGGACAAACTAACAAAACCAAGGCAGGAAACTGTGTAGAAGCTATGCTATTTAAGAGCCAGGGTTTGGAAATGCAAATCTTTAAAATAGGTTCCGTATATTATCTGTGTTAAGAATATGTAACGTAAGGTCCCAAAGATTAAAATAAAGCAAAATGTTACAATTCTATCTCAGAGGGGGGTTCTTGATGGAACATGAGAAAGAACATATTGACGTTAGGGGCCATTGAATCCTAGGGTTTGTCAAGCATTCGTAGAGGTAAATTGATGGTCGGTTAGCTGACTCCATTTACCTACATTGGTTGAATTATAGCCCAACAAAAGTATTATTCTAAACAGACTAGCCTATGAGGAGGTAAGCCTTTACTTGAGAATATTTCAGACAGGAAAGTAAACAAGCTGGTGGCAGAATTAAAGAAAGTCTTCTAATGTTATAACAGTGAATCCATTTCCAAAAAATAGTAATTAATTAGTTTTAAAGCACTTTGGGACATTTGGTGGTTGTGGAAAGTCCTATATAAATGCAAACCTTTCTTTTCTCAGGAAATTGCATGGTATGCCATCTGCTGGTCTGATTGTGTATTTACCCCTTGATAAATTTACTCAGGGAAAGCCAAAACTTGCTACATGGTGTAAAATTGGCAAAGAAAGTGTGACAAAAACAGACAACAAGAATTCTTGGCAGAGGAATTTTAAGCACCAGTCAGAAAGTAGCTCCTCCCATCGCTTTTGATTTGGAGGTGTCGGTGTTGGACTGGGGTGGACAAAGTTAAAAATCACACAAGATCAGGTTATAGTCCAACAGGTTTATTTGGAAGCACTAGCTTTCGGAGCGCTGCTCCTTCCTCAGGTGGGGTGTTCACAACCACCTGATGAAGGAGGGTGTCCACAACCACCTGATGAAGGAGCGGTGCTCTGAAAGCTGGTGCTTCCAAATAAACGTGTTGGACTATCACCTGGTGTTATGTGAGTTTTAACTTTGTACCTCCCGTTGCTGTAATTATCATTCTTCAAGCACAGGCCCTGAACATGTGCAGTTAACTCAGACTACATCATTATACAGTGACTAGTCAAACATTGTAACCTTCTCTGTCAACAGGGATACCTACTCAGTGCCCTTGGATGTTGCTACTGTTCTTGCTTGTTAAACCTTTGGCGAAAGTTGTGAAAAGTCCACAATATGAAACAAGTGATGTTAATTAGCTGGACAGCATTGTAACAGGTTAGTGGTCCAAGGAGGGAGCAGAATTTCAATTCCAAAGCATTCTCTTCTGAGCGTTGAGGATGAAACATGCACAAGTCCTATTCAAAGTGTATTTATGGCAGAGTTAAACTTTGAGGAGAAAGTGAGGTCTGCAGATGCTGGAGATCAGAGCTGAAAATGTGTTGCTGGAAAAGCGCAGCAGGTCAGGCAGTATCCAAGGAACAGGAGATTCGACGTTTCGGGCATAAGCCCTTCTTCAGGAATGAGGAAAGTCTGTCCAGCAAGCTAAGATAAAAGGTAGGGGAGTTTAAACTTTGCAATGATGCTAAACATGCAAGTATTTATTTTAACAACTTGGTCTGTTTTAACAGCTTTAGAATGGGGTCAATAACCACACTGATCCATAAGCAGTGGTGACATGATCAACTCCATTTTAAAAAGGACATGCTACCAATGGCCAAAGAGTCTGGCTGCCCTGGGGGAGAGGCCCCAGTTTGGGAGATTGAGATCCTATGGTATAGGACTATCTTGAGCTGCTTCATGGAACTTCCCTTCATCATTAGTTTGGAAGTGGGGATATTCACTGGTGATTGAATTGTGTTTAGTACCATTCACAACTCCTCAGATACTAAAGAAGTCTGCTCATTTGCAGTATTATCTGAATAACATATGGCTTAAGCTATGGGCAGCAAGTAATATTCGAGTTACACAAATGCCAAACATGACCATATCCAACAAGACAGAATCTAAACTAATCTAGCCCATATTAATGGCATTATCATCACTTAATCCTCCACTATCAATAGTGGGGTCCTCCCATTGAACAGAAACTGAACTGGACACAGTCATACAAACATTGTGGCTCCAAGACCAGATCACATATCAGGGGTCTGATGGAATGCTCTCCACTTTCCTGAATGAGTCCAACTTCAGAAATGCTCAAGAAACCTGAAACCATCTTGAACAAAGCAGCCCACCTGATTGGCACTACCTCCAACTATCACTCCTTTCATCACTGATGCACAGTGGCAGCAGTGTACACTATTCACAACATGCACTGCAGTAACTCAGCAAGGTTCTGTGGAAGGTAAAAGTGAGGACTGCAGATGCTGGAGTTCTGAGTCAAGAGTGTGGTGCTGGAAAAGCACAGCCGGTCAGGCAGCATCTGCGGAGCAGGAAAATCAACGTTTTGGGCAAAAGCCCTTCATCAGGAAGAGAACATCATTATCTGTAAGTTTCACTCCACATCAATCACCTTGGAAATATATCGCCATTCCTTCTACGCCATTTGGTTAAGTCCTGGAATTCCCTTCCCAGCAACACTGTGGATATTTCAACATCCCAATGACAGCAGTATTTTAAGAAATTAACTCACCACCATCTCCAGGGTATATAGGGATGGTCAATGAATACTGCCACAAACGGGCACTCATTGCCAATTATGATTGAAAATTAGCAAAGTCTACCACATGCAAAAGAAAGAAGGAAACTCATCAATTTAATGACCATTTTTAAGAGGGAAGAGTCTTATAGCTGTTAGATCCAATTTTGAAACTTCAGTCCAGCAGGCTGTATCAAATCAACATTTGGGGGCCCTGCAACATATTTGCCAACAAGGCTGAGGTCAAAGGTCTAAACTGATTCCATGAAATGGGTGGGTCGGTGAGAATATGAAATTCACAACACAAGCAGATCGGCAATGTTCTTATTGAATGGCAGGCAGACCCAACTTCTGAATGGTCTACGTCTGCTTCTATTTTGTACAAACTAATTACATGCACAGACTCAAAAAGCTGGACTGATTGTATTTCTCACAGCTCTCCATGTAGCTGGCGGTCTAATACAGCGTTGCTCGGTGTATGGCTGTAATGATGTTAGTCGGTTAGTTCAGTTGGCTGAACACTGGTTTGCAATGCGAAGTGATGGTAATAGCCGAGGTAACCATGAAGGACTGTCCTTCTCAATTTCTCCTCTTGCCTGAAGAACGTTGAGGCTCACATTAAACCACCAGCAGCCGTCTCTCTCTAATGAAAGAATAGGGACTATGGCAACCTACCCTTTACTTTTTGGTAGTAAATGAATGTATGCATATATATCTTTCTAGGAATTCATTTCTAACTTTTCACAAATAATTTAACAATATAGCAAATTCCTTCTTTCACTTGATTCATCTCTGAATCTTCACTTCCTTACCTTGATTTCTCCATCGTCATTTATGGGGATCATCAGTCAACAGATATTTATTACAAACCCAGCAACTCCTACAGCAACCTCAACTACACTTCCTCACAACCTCTTTCCTATAAAGACTCTTCTATTCTCTCAGTTTCTTTGTTCCTGTTGCATTTGTTCTGATGACGCTATCTTCCAAAACACACTCCCAATATTATTATGATCCTAGCTGATACTTTTGCTGAACAAATCAGGTCCCAGGTTAAAATCTGACTTGATAGTTTGTTTTGTCAGGTCAGGTAGCATCCAAGGAGTAGGAGAATCGATGACTCGGGCATAAGCCCTTCATCAGGAATGTTGTTGTTTTGTTTAACAGTAAAACATGAGGTTATTTTATAAAAGAAATAAATACAAAATCCTAACTATTTAAATTTGATGCAAGTTTCGAGATTTTGAAACATGCAGTAAAATATAATTCATTTAATCCCAAAATTATCCTTTATAAATCTCT
The DNA here is from genome assembly GCF_020745735.1 of Hemiscyllium ocellatum. Classification (NCBI taxonomy): domain Eukaryota; kingdom Metazoa; phylum Chordata; class Chondrichthyes; order Orectolobiformes; family Hemiscylliidae; genus Hemiscyllium; species Hemiscyllium ocellatum. Next base: position 12,585,343 of record NC_083415.1, on the reverse strand, counting down.
AAAAATCCCTGTTCAATACCCAAAGCACCCTTGCACAGAGAAGATTCCTTTGCTATAACACTCGATAGGTTTAATTTAACTGTAATTTTTAGTCCCATTCTAGAAAATTTGATAGCCTTTTCCTGGAGCTTTTGTACACCTGGGTTTTAACATTCTCAGCTTCAAATAACATCTTAAGAGTTTTATTCAAACATTTCTGGTCTGGAACAATTTTGTTGTGGGTATTGCAGTAAAGATCTAAATTAAACTAATAAAATAAGCCTTTTTAATGTCAAGCTATGTATGTTTCCTCCATGCTAAAAAGAAGAGTCCAGTAGTTCCTAACAGAATGCTTGATGCACAATTAATCCCCTTGACTGGTCTTAAACTCTGCTAATGTACATAAACCCCATTAGTTATGAAAGCTTACTTTCTATCATGTTGTTTTAAAAGAAATCACGTTGATTACAGAAATATTTGCAAGTTAATCATCAAACCCTCCAAACACACAGAATAATCCATATGTCATAATGTAATTTTTATAATCCAAGCTTAAAATAAATAATATTCAAGTACATATGAATCACATATTTTAATTCACAGTACATCTTCCTTTTTCTTTAATTAAGGATTCCTCCACATTGTGGTGGACAGAGCCCTCAGTTGTGTCCAATCCATTTCCAGGACTCACCCCTTCTCCTCCCTCCCAGAACCATGATATGATGTGGAGGTGCTGGTGTTAGACTGGAGTGGCCAAGGTCAGAAGTCACACAACACCAGGTTATAATCCAACATGTTTATTTATAATCACCAAGCTTTCGGAGGGACAGAGCTTTGAAAGCTTGTGATTTCAAGTAAATTTATTGGACTATAACCTGGTGTCATGTGACTTCTACCAGAAGCATGATAGAATATCCTTTGTTGTTACCTTTCTCCCCACAAGCTGTTACATTTAAAGGACAATCTTCTGCCATTTCCATCGCCTCCAGCTTGATGCCACTACCAATGACATTTTTCCATTATCTCCTTTGTCAGTATTCCAAAGTGACTTTCCCTTTGAAAAACTCTAATCTTTTTGCCCTTCACTCTCAATATTTCATCCATCTTCCAAGACATATTCCAATGCAAAGTATAATAAATTTACCTTCTCTCCTTTTTCAAAGTTCCAAATATCCCTTCCAGATGAAGCAGTGATTTACTTACACTTCCTACATAGATTCTACTCTACCCTCGATTTGTAATGCAATATCATCTACACTGGGAGATCAAATATCACAAAACACCATCACCAGCACAAACATGATCCTGACCTTCCAGTCATTTGTCGTGTCAATTCACCATGAGCTGTCTAGCTCACAGTTATTTCCTGGCACTGATGCAGCGTTCCAGTGAAGTCTAATGCAAACCAAAGGAACATCACTTCTTTCTCCCTCAGGTACTTTCGAGCTTTCTTGTCTCAACATGAGGTTCAACAGGTTTAGGCCATGAACTCTGTCAACCACTTTGATACCTTTCTTCCTCCCAGTGCCTGAATCTTGTTTTCATCATTGAGCTTTCAACGAAGCTGATCTTTATTCTGCTGTTAAAACCACCCTGGAGCTATGTTAAGTCTCTTCTCTGCAACCATTTCTATTCCCTATGCCTTTTGTTCCACAACAACTCTGATCTTGAAACTACTTCATCCTCTCTCACCTTCCCCGAGACTCCTTCCTGTTTCATGTGATCCTCACTATCCCTTTCTACACGGCAGAGCCCATCATTTTCTAACTTCTTGAGTTCAAAAGTGTTGTTGAAAATGTAACTGTTTCAGGCTTCACAGATGCTGTCAGACCAACTGAGTTTCCCTGGCATTTTCTGATTTTATTTCATATTTACAGTATTTGCTTTAGTAACAACATAACACGTGTTTATTTTTCTCCAGTTCAACTCAAATTTGTATCACAGCCAGCTCTATGCATTTCTTATACTTCACTAGTTTGTCTGACATTGAAGAGCAATGTGTAGTTTCTTACCCCAGAGTATGCATGCCAATAAATAACTCAGCAGCAACCTTTTGTGAGGTTCAAAAAAATAAATCTTTTTAATTCTCATACATTCTGAAATTATACATTATCCATTTGACCTCCTTCCATCTACCACTCTCTCATACTCTTTACTACACATGCACAGAACTAGGTTACAGATAAAGTTAGAACACTTCTACAAGCTTTGGCTAACAATCTCTGGTTTATGATCTTTGATTTTATCAAGGCAGTGTCACAATTTCAGTGGGTAAGGTTGAACTGATGTTATTGTAAAGCAAATATTGTGAGGTCTCTCGCAGTTAAATTTCAAGGAACTTCCAGTGAATTGAATGAGTTTGGAGAATCTTTCTTTCAGTTGAGAACTGTACTGCAATTAAATACATTGACTGTATGGTGACTAACATATAGTTCATGATCTGTCATTCTGATTGCAGAATTATTAGTTCAATGCTCTCCAATGGAAGTATGACTATTTAACAGGTTCTAGCTGATTTTCAAAAAGAAGTCAAAATAGCTCACCTATCATGTAACCATCTGCAAGTTAAAATCCTTTTACCAAATAAGGGGGCAATGTTTCTGTTGATTCCAAGATCCTGTGTTTTTAACAAAGTACAGCACAGGAACAAGCCCTTTGTTCCATCAAGCCTGCACTATCATATTATGTCTTTCGAAACTAAAAACCCTTGTCTCTACATGGGCCATATCACTCTATTAAATGCCTAATCTTGTATTTGCCAAGATGTTTCTCAAAAACATTGCTGTTGTATCCATCTCCAGCACCTCCGCTGGCAGCATATTCCAGACACTTATCATCCGCCATGTAAAAAAAAACTTGTCTCTCACATCTCCATTAAACATTCCCCCCTTTACCTTAAACTTATGCCCCTTGGTAATTGACATTTCTACCACTGGAAATAAATTCTGACTATCTATTCTATCCATGTCTCGTATAATTTTATAAACTTCAATCAGATTGCCTCTCAGTCCCTGACATTCAAGTGAAAAGAAAACAAGCTTCTCCAATCTCTCCTCATTGCTGATATTCTTCATACCAGGCAACAACCTGGTCAACCTTTCCTGTAACTTCTCCATCGCCCCCCAATCCATGGTAATGAAGCAATCAGAAATACAATCCTCCAAAAGTGACCTAGTTAAAGTTCTATACAGCACCAACAGGATTTGTCAATTTTTATACTCTTATGCCCTGGCCAATGATAGCAAATAGGCCATCCACCATCTTGTCCATCTTATCCACTTACGTTGCCACTTTCAGGGAACTGTGGATCTGTCCATCTAGATTCCTCTATATGCTGAGGGTCTTAGGCATTCTGCCATTTACTGTATACATTCTTCCTGCATTTGATCTCTGAAAATGTGTCACCTCGTAAGATCTATCAGCCATTTCTCTGGCTCGGTCTCCAGCTTATCTATGTCTTCCTCATGATCCACTGCTCCCTCAGTCTTTGTGTCATCCACAAATGTATTAATCAGGCCATGGACATTCTCCTTCAAATCATTTATATACATTACAAAGACAGGGGTCCCAGCATTGATCCCTGCAGAGCACCACTGGTAACAGATCTCCAATCAGAAAAACACCTTTAAACCAATACTCTGTCTTCTATGACTAAGCCAGTGCTGTACTCAACTTACCAGCTCACCACAGATCCCGTGTGACTTCATCTTTGGTACTAGCCTGTCATGTGGGACATTGTCAAAGCCCTTACTAAAGTCCATATAAACAGCATCTACTCCCCTATCCTCACCAATCATCTTTGTTGCTTCTTCAAATATCTCACTCAAGTTTGTGAGACACGAACTCTCCCTCACAAAGCTATGTTACCTATTGCTAATAAGTCCAGAATTTTCTGACTGTGATTAAATCCCGTCCCTAAGAACCTTCCCTGAAAACTTTCCTACCATTGATGTAAGGCTCACTGGCCTGTAATTTCCTGGAGTATCCCTGTTGTCCTTCTTAAACAAAAGAAAAACACAAGCTATTCACCAGACCTCTGGGACCTCTCCTATGACTGAAGAGATTATAAGTATTTTGTACATGGCCCCAGAACATTCCTCCCTCATCTCCCTCAGTATTCAGAGATAGATTCCAGCAAGTCCTGGGGACTTGTCTACCTTAATGTTTTTCAAAACACTCAACACTTCCTCTTTTTTGTTTTATCAATATGCCCCTCTCTAGACTCACCATCCACCATAACCTTCATGTTTGTGAACACCAATGCAAAGTATTCATTAAGGACCTCATCCACTTCCTCCAGGCCCATTCATGAATTCCCTTCTTTGTTCCTGAGTGGACCTTTCTTTCCCTAGCTACCTTTTTGCTCCTTTATATGTATAAAACACCGTAGGATTTTCCTTAATCCTGTTTGCAAAAGACATCACATGGTCCCTTTTAGCCCTCCTAGCTCCTTGTTTAAGTTCTTTCCTGATGTCTTGGTGTTTTTCAAGGGCTCTGTCTCTCTTCAGTTACCTAAACCTTAAGTATGCTTACCTTTTCTTTTAGACTAAACTCTCAATTTCTCTTGTCATTCAAAATTCATGTCATCCAACATTTTCCTTCACTCTCACAGGAACATGATGGTCTTGAACTCTAATTAACTGACCTTTAAAAGGTTCTCACATGACAGATATAGATTCAAACAGCCACCTTCATCTGCATTTACCAGTTCTTGTCTAATATTACCATAGTTTTCCCTCCTCAAACTTAGTATTTTCACCTCAAGACTACTGTCATCTTTATCCATAAGTAACTTAAAACTTACAGAATTATGGTCACTGCTCCTAAGATGCTCCCCGACTGAAACTTTGAACACTTGGCCTAGCTCAATACCGGGTTTAGTAGGCTCCTTCCCGAGTTGGATTATTTGCATATTGCTTCAAGAAACCCTCCTGGAAACAACTAACAAATTCTCACCATCAAAGCCCTGGCACTAAGGGACTCTCTGTCAGTATAGTGAAAGTTAAAAACACACCATACAACAACCTACAGTTATTACATTTTTCCGTAATCTGTCCACATATCTGTTCCATCACCATTCACTGGTTGTTGGGTAGCCTGTAGGGCAATCCCATCAAAGTGATTGGACCCTTCTTATTCATGAGCTTTACCCATAAGGCCTTGCTGGATGAGCCCTCCAAAGCATCCTCCCTTACTTCAGCTGTGATATTCTCCCTGATAATTAACACAACTCCTCACCTCCTTTATGTTCCTCTCTTTCTAAAGGGTTTGAGACAGTCAGTGTCTTTGTTTTTGAAAAACCCATTTTTTTTTTAGATTAGATTACTTACAGTGTGGAAACAGGCCCTTCGGCCCAACAAGTCCACACCGACCCGCCGCAGCGAACCCCACCCATACCCCTACATATACTCCTTACCTAACACTACGGGCAATTTAGCATGGCCAATTCACCTGACCCGCACATCTTTGGACTGTGGGAGGAAACCGGAGCACCCGGAGGAAACCCACGCAGACACGGGGAGAACGTGCAAACTCCACACAGTCAGTCGCCTGAAGCGGGAATTGAACCCAGGTCCCTGGCGCTGTGAGGCAGCAGTGCTAACCACTGTGCCACCGTGCCGCCCAAACTGGCAATAAGCACCAAATAAACCTCAAAGAACTGCAAATGTTGGAAATCAGAAATAAGAACAGAATTGCTGGGAAAACTCAACAAATTATGTACAGAGAAAACAAAGTTAACTTTTTGAATCTAATGACCTTCAAAACACAGTTAGAAATCTGATAATAACATTCTTTTTGATTGGTTTAAGGGAAGGGCATTGATTTATATTAGTCCAGAAAGTTTATGTTTGCCTTTGAGAAAGGAAACAGTTTCAATCCATCAAAGAAGTAGGATAACATTTTTCCCAGCATTTGTGTCCAGTTTATAACAGTCTGAAAGACAATTGACTGAAAGTTTATAACATGTTGGATCAAGAAACCTGATGTGCTGATTATAATGAGGTCAGCCAGGTGGACCTCATAGAATATGAGTTCCCTGATTGGGGCTATTAATCTGGTCCAATCAGGGAGCCCTGGCTGCCAGACATATACAGGAGTGTCAAGGGTTATGTTCACTCTACAAGCTGGCTCTGAGAGAGCTAGATCAGTGTCAAGGACTCTCCAAGTGGATACCAAGAGTGATTTGGTAATGGGATATTGGTCTCTGTGAAGTGATTTCACCTGATTTATCTAAGTTCATCTTATACTTGTAACAGCAGTTTTAATGTGAAGAGAAATTAGCAGTATCCAGAATTTAGCAGTAAACATAATTGCAAGTTTAAAAGAAAACATTTTTCTCAGATGCTCATTTCACTGTAGTAGTGGAAAGAAAATTGTGGATTAGTGAGTGAAATTTCTTATCAACAATAAAGTTTAAAAAATAATGTTTGAACCAAGACTTTTCAGATATTCCAAATTACATTCTGATGTTGTATTCAAAAAATTAATAAAGGTCCTTGATTGGATCCCTGTCATTGATTAATTTAAAACATCACTGCTCCCTTTTCATGCTTCCTATTTCACTGTTTCCTTGTGTAATGTTTTCTGGCAATATATTACTTCAAAGGTAAATCACAAATGCCTTCAGAGAATTAATTGTAACAGACTTCAAAGCAATATTTTATAAATTACAATCATTGCATGTGACTCCATCTCATTTATCTTTTTGTTCAAACTGAATAATCATGTGATGCTGTTTATTTCTGTAAAATCTACTTCACCACAACAAGAATGTCCTTCATATAGCGCTTCCAGCTTATTGGCATTCATAACTTGCTGTTCCGAAAACAAACAGTATTTCTCTATGACTTAAGTTTGTTTTGTTTTCTGCATAATTTTTACCAACTTTTCTCTCAAATTGAAGTTTTATTTGCTTCATATGAATTGAATTTTAGCAAAGAGAGAAATGGCTTTCAGTGAAAAGATACCACACTCTCCCCCCTCACTCTCTTCCTAAAAGTTTAATAACTTTAAATGAAAGGTAGAGATAATTTTTTTTTCTGATCCTACCAGTTGTGGAAACAAAAATAAATGGGAGTATATGAACTGTTATGTGCTGCAACAGTTTTGAAAAATCATTCTTGATGCTAGCTTTATTTAATCAAGTGGTGCGGAATGGAGGCTGCAGATGGAATATCGAGATAGACAATGCTTCTATAACCCTCCTGTCATTACCATAGATCACCATGGAACACCAATAGAGGCATTGAGCTTTCAATTACATGTTTTGTTTATTTAAAAGAGGATAAATTGTCCAAAGAATGAAACAAAATTTAATTATGAGCAACGTAATCCAGTGACCTTGTGAATTATTCTCAGCCCTGAGGGAGATCCTAGAATGTTACACCTGATCAGTACTGAGCATTCTTCAAAACGAAGGGTTTTAAATAAGGAATAATTGAATTTCATTCGCCTGTGAGATATCTCAGGCTGTGAACACAATGGAAGGAAAGTGAGTAGCCTGGGTGAGAAATATATTTGTGTTTTTCTCTTTCAAGAATGTACAAGGACAGCAATTAAAAGCTAGTTTTACCCTTGGTGTGTCTACAGTCCGAGGTGAAGATATGTGGGGTGAACATTATAGCTAAGCAAACCTCTACTCATCTCTGTGCTGCAGGTAAGAAGGAAGAATTTTCTGTCTCTCTCTTCATTGCAAAGCCAGAAAGTAAGCAAAATCACATTTGAAAGGAAACAGGATCTTTCACCTGACCTACAAAGACAAGTATTTCAAAGTTAACTTTTCAAAGCCAAAATTATTATAAGAAGGATCACACAACATAGCAGCCGCGATGTCCCATCATCTACTCATCACAGAACTGAGTGTATGTTTTTTACTGTTTTTGTACTCACCTCTAATTTCTGATCTGTATGTGTTTGTGGTGTGTTTTTACTACTTATGTTTAGTAACAAATAAACTAAAATGCCAGGTTAAATTGTTTTCTTTCAAATGATGAGCCCATTTTTGGTGTGGAAGAAAAATATCTAAAAGGGAAGAGTTATTTTTAAAAATGAGCCTTGTTGTGACTTTAAAGTTCACTTGAGAAGGTAACATTAAAAAATGTCTATGATTTACATATGAAAGAACTGGAACCAACATGTTCATTCTAAAAGATGAGAGACTTAACAAATAATTCAGGTCTTTTTCAATATATAATTTCAGTTACATCACAGAGTAAACTTTTGTTTTAATTTCTGTGTCTCTTGATCCTATACTCCATAACCACCTGATGAAGGAGCAGCATTCCAAAAGCTGGTGCTTCCAAATAAACCTGTTGGACTATAACCTGGTGTTATGTGATTTTTAATTTTGTACACCCCAGTCCAATATCAGCATCTCCAAGTTATAAGAGATAGGATTTAGAATCAACTAGAGAGGAATAATTTGATTAGGGATAGTCAACACGGTTTTGTGAAGGGTAGGTCATGGGGTTTGTAGGATTTTCTAGGATGTTGTCTGGTATGGAAGTAAGGTCTTATGAGGAAACACTGAGAGTCTTGAGGCTGTTTTGTTAGAAAGAAAAAGGTTGAGAGGTGATTCAGTTGAGACATATAAGATAATCTGAGGGTTAGATGGAGTAGACAGTGAGAGCCTTTTTCCTTGGATGGTGATGGCTAGCATGAGGGGGCAGAGCTTTAAATTGAGGGGTGACAGATATGGGACAGATGTCAGAGGTAGTTTCTTTACTCAGGGAGTAGAAGGGGTGTGGAACACACTGGCTGCAACAATAGCAGACTCACCAATTTGAAGAGCATTTAAATGGTCATTGGATAAATGTATGGATGAAATTGGAATAGTGCAGGATTCATACACTTCAGATTGGTTCCACAGGTTGGTGCAAGATCGAGGGCCAAAGGGCCTGTACTGCACTGTAGTGTCCTATGTTCTAAGAAGCTTGATAAAAGAGGGGAGATTAGGCTATATTGCCTACAGGCACTGTGCAGAGTGAGGAGCCAATCATGGTCATTCCTAGGAATTAACTTGAAACCCCAAGGAAATTCTGAGAGTCGGGTGGGGATGGGGATGGGGGTGGGGGGTGTTCAGGATTAGAAAAAGATACTCCCTTGCCACTGGGCAGGAGTTAGGAGAGTGAGCACTCAGTGACTGGGCATTGAACAGAGTCATCAACTTTCCTAAACTCAGGGCAGTAAAAAGAGCAGAAATAAAGTCTATCACTTGAAGTAGAAATATAACCTGTCCACAAGGAGGGTTGGCAGCTACTCTTGAGGGCCTGACGCTCATATTTCAACTCCAGTCAGAATGAGGCACAATGCCCCCACAATAAATGTGGAACACTGGGTATCAGGAGGACATGGGAGAGGAGCGAAGAGCAGAAAAGTAAAGGAAGCCACACCTGAAATATAGGCTCTATTCCCAGAGATGGAATTACTCTGGAGGGAAGAGACTATGATTCTCTCGTCACACATATTACCTCTTCATTGAGTACCTTGCACTTTGCAGCACTGGTCACCGCATATTGACAATGGCTGCTAAATTCACCAAGGCCTTTAACATCTTCATTTCTGGCTCATTTCAGGCATCAGCTGCAGAACCTTAATGAAAGCTTCCAAATGATTGCACACCACTGCATCTTGCAGGCTAGTCATTCTTTCATTGCCAGGGCTGAACAGTACATTCATTTCTGAGCAGATGAGGCCTCACCGCACAGAGAGCACTGGATATTGTTGACATTACTGAACTCCTTGACATGTATCATCAATCGCATCTGTATGACCAGTAATCATGGAGATTCACCAAAGGATTCAATTCCACTGCCTCAATGTCAGGAAAGGCCTGGGTCCACAAAAACAGCTTCCAGTTAGTGCTTACTTTATTGGAAGATGTCAATATTACTCATCCTCCAACATTTCAGCTGCCTCAGATCTTTGTCACTGGCCATTCAGTCAGTCCATTGGGATTGCACGTCTTAGTGGTGACAGATTCTCTAGAGTGCTATGAACCTTTCTGGGTACACCCTCTGCATGTTCAGCAGCAAGATGAGACCTGACGCTCTCCAGTTGGTGTGTCTGCTGGAGAGTGAACACCCAGAGACTGGTCCTGGGGTTGGCAACTGCTCAGAGCTTCTCAGGTTTGGAAGCTTTTACAAAATATTCTATCTCATTTCCGCACACCAAGACAGCTGAACCCAGGTCCCTTTACAGAACCACAGGTTTGATTCTGCCTGCCTTCCTCTTTTTTTGAAGGTAATCTACTTCACAGGCTCCAATGTTACATTCAGCTTGGTATGGATGAAGCGAGAGATAGGCCAGACCGCCAGCCTCTCTGGTGCCATCTCATTTCCCTGTGGTGCTGTAGAAGCCTTTGATGCCATCAGCAGACCTTTCCCTATGGGCAGTCAGCAGTCCCAGTGCTGGATACTATGGGAATCCCATAGCTGACCCACCTCTACAGCTGCGCCCATTGACTCTGATTGGACACCTCATTTATCATTTATGAGCTCAGCCCTGTGAAAATCAAGACAATAATTAGTTTCCTCGAAAACTGGTTAGATCTCTCTTTGGTATTTCCGTGGAGAAAATTCAACCTGAGCTTATTCTGTTTGAATTCATGCTGAAAATCTGGCTATTTGCTCCATTGCATCAATGTCAGTGTTTATCCTCCACCTACGTTTCCTTCCATTCAATCAACCTGCCCTCCTTATTCCTTTCTCTCTCAGGTATTTGTCTAGTTCCCCTTAAATGAAACCATTTTGCAAACTCACTGAAGCCTGAGCCATTTGCAGATGATTTTGTCACAAGATTTGCCAATGTCTTTCACATCTCTTTCGTCTTTTTGTGCAAATGTATTTGCTAGTGGGTGTCGTGTCTCTTCCTTGCCCTTGAGTGGTGCTTACTAACAGTCTGTGTCTCTGCGTGTCAATGTTTTCCATATACTGAGTATATATATAAAATACACATTTTGCATTTATATCTTTTTATCTTTGCACTTGTATCTGTTTATCATTGGCAGTATATAGACTGCTCACATTTCACTTTCTATTTTGTCAATCAGTATTTCTCTTTGCCTCTTTTAAATTGTCTGTTTCTTGTCTTGCACATTTTTTCTGACTTCTCAATTCTGCTTCCCTGTTGTCAATCTTTAAGGGCATGTTATGAGTCATGAGTAATAGTAGAGAGGCACCCTTGCTGCTCTGACTGCCCACAGACACTGGAGAGCATTCAACTCAGAGAAGAGAGAAAGGAGAAGCAAACTCAGCTGAGCTGGGCATGCAGTGAAACCAGGCACACACAGGTGAAGGAAAGCACACAGAGGAATACTACTGAGGGGCAAATGAGCAACATGGAGGGCCACTCAATTATTAGGTTTATGTTTTATTGTCACTTAGACTCAAGTACAGGAGTCAAAGAGTGTGGTGCTGGAAAAGCACAGCCGGTCAGGCAGCATCTGAGGAGCAAGAGAATCAACGTTTTGAGCATAAGCCCTTCATCAGGAATGAAGCAGAGGAGATGACCTGGGGGTGCAGTGTGAGAGAGAGACTCACTGAGATCCTTGCAGAGGGAAGAGGAGAACTTCTTCAAGATAGGCATTCTGGAGAAAGCGAGGATTGCAAATGCTGGAGATCAGAGTCAAAACGTGTGGTGCTGGAAAAGCTTAACAGGTCAGGCAGCATCCGAGGAGCAGGGGAATCGATGTTTCAGGCATAAACCATTCATCAGGAATGAGAACAGTACAGGAGCACAGTGAAAGTGTACAATGTCGCCATTCCCAGTCCCATCTTGTTCAAAGGTACCTCAGGACAAGGGCTTAGGCACAAACCAAAAGAAATACGTTAAAGAGTTACTGCAGTGATGTTGGATTCTCTCTTTTCCTTCTTAGAATAACCAGTCATCATGATGTAAAATTTGAGAATTTTTAGGAAGAGGCAGTGACAGTTAGAGTCTAGTTGCTAGAGTAAGAGCATAACAATGTAACTGTGTCAATTCTAAGTTCGACTTACAGTTTTAGACATTAAGACACTGATAACATTATCTTAATTATTTTTCATTTTCAAGCCTTAGCAACACAATAAGCCAATTACAACATGACATTTTGTCAGTAATTCACTTGACATGAACACTTTGACCTGTGACCCTATTAGCAGCAGAAACAAATTTAACTGTTGTACTATATTAACTCAATCAGATAAGCTGTTTTCTTGTATTTTTAAACTACTATATAACATTGGCTCAATCACACTGTTTTCTTATATCTCCACAGTAAGAAATAAAGTTAGAAGTTAAACATTTACAGCCCTTTCTTAAGCCATGGGCTTGCAGTTGCTCCACATTGGGCTTACCCCACAAGGGTTCACTTGCCCCTACGCTGGGCAAAGTCCTATCCAGGCTCACCAGCCACTTTCTCATTCCTGAAGAAGGGCTTATGCCCAAAACGTCGAATCTCCTGTTCCTTGGATGCTGCCTGACCTGCTGCGCTTTTCCAGCAAGATATTTTCAGCTCACCAGCCACTTCCCTGCCGATCATGATCTGGGCTCGAGTTGGTCCCCAGCCATGGCCACACTCCATCACCACCGTTGTTTCCACAACTGAGCTCTCACCAGAATGCCAGTAAAATAACACCAAAAATGAGATAAAAAAGAATGAGAAAGGAAGAAGGGAAAAAGAAAAGCAGACAGATTGGACAAGACCCTGGTTCAAGAGCCCACATGCTGCCTGCTCTGCTGCTGCCATCTTGGTATCTAGGTGATGTCTACATGGAGGTGCAAAACATACAAAGTTGAGGGCAAGAGTAGACTCTTGGACACAAAATGCTCTGACATGCCCTTGAGAGGGAAAGAAAAAAACGTCTGCATGAGGAAAAGTTGTTGGATTATTGGAAGATGGTGGATGTTGGTTAGCTCAGCTGGATAGGTGGTTGGACAGCAAGTGGGTTTAATCTCAATAATAGTTTGTGAAAACCTGCCTCCCTTCTTTGTCCCATCTGATGAAGGCTCTGATGTAAGACAAGTCGATTTTTCAGCAATTTCTGTTTTTGTTGCTGATTTCCAACATCCACAGTTATTAATTTTGTTTTTAGCTTGCCCCATGTTTGATACAATGTGGAAGAATTGCCTAAAGCCTCAGCATGGACAATGCTAATTATCTTTTCTGGAAGATGGAATTATTGAGTTTCATTCTTTTTTGAGCTCCTTATACTCATTGATTTCATTTTGTAAATATATTTATCACTCTATTTTAGAATTCCAAACAGATGTTACCTCTGAAAGGATTTAACAGAACAAATTCAATGATATCCCAATTTCTTTCTTGATAATTGGATTTTTTCAAAAAAAATAGCAGTTAAGTGATTTTTTGATTGGCTCAGATTCATATTCAATGGGATGTGACTGATCTGTGTGCACTCAAAGCCAGATCAAAAAACAACAGCTTTAATTGTGCACACTGATATACATGGCACAGTAGAACGGGGAGACTAGATTTAAACGACAGATGCTCTGCCAAATACACTAATGAAATATATCTGATCTGATTTTTGCGAGAGGAAGCTCAAATCCAAAGAGATGGAGAAGCAGACAACGAAAGAACAAACCTCACTGGGTTCTGAGGTTATGTTCCAATCCTGTCATGGTGATAGGGGAAATGGCACTAAACAACTAAACAATGTGGACAGAGGAAGAACCCACAAATATCAGAATGCAAGGGATCAGACACACAGTTGTTTGCTTGAGGGTCTTAAACTGCATTATGATATCCATGGAGACAAACAAATCAAAAAGAAGCAAATTCACACAATTATCTCTATGAGAAAACTAACAGACAAGTTGTAAGTTTAAACTCACACAATACCAGATTATAGTCCAACAGGTTTATTTGGAAGCACCAGGTTTCAGAGTTCTGTTCTTTCATCAGGTGGTTGTCCTTGAAGGAGCAGCACTCCGAAAGCTAGTGCTTCCAAATAAACCTATTGGACTATAACCTGGTGATGTGTGAGTTTTAACTTTGTTCACCCCAGACCAACACCGGCACCTCCAAGTCAAGATGTAAGTTCTTGTGACAATAGAATCAGAATGAACAAATGTGAAACATTGAATGTGAAACACACGTGTGGTCAATACAAACTATATATTACATGTCAGGCAGCCTACATCACTCAGATTTATTCAGCACTCCACTCAGCATTTAAATAGCACCAATTTTAACCACAAAATTGTTCAAAGGTCTGAACTTCCTCAGCATCCAAGGAACAGGAAATTCGACGTTTCGGGCACAAGCCCTTCATCAAACGTTGAATTTCCTGTTCCTTGGATGCTGCCTGACCTGCTGCGCTTTAATCCGCAACACATTTTTAGCTCTGATCTCCAGCATCTGCAGACCTCACTTTTTACTGTATTAGGCAGGGGTCAATATAAGATAATAGGGTATGGGAATGGGTACTCTTTAGAGGGTCGGTGTGGATTCATTGGGTTGAAGGGCCTGTTTCCACACTGTAGGCAATCTATAAAAAAAACATTAGTGTAGTGCCATTTTTCTTCTTGCTGTCTCTGACCCAATGTACATTTTCACCTGCTTTTATAACCATAACCATTTCATTGCAAACCCAATAATATGGGCCTGTATTCACATCTGACTGTTGGGTCACAGAATAATACAGAACTGACTTGAAGGTAGAAGACAAAGGATGGTGATGAGGGTTGCTTTTCAGACTAGAGGCCTGTGACCAGTGGGTGCCACTAGGATCGCTGCTGGATCCACAATTTTCCATCATTTATATAAATGAATCGGATGTGAATATGCACAGTAGAGTTAGCAATTTTGCAGATGACACCAAAATTGCAGCTGTAGTAGATAGCAAAGAAGGCAACCTCAGAATACAATGGGATCTTGATCAGCTGGGCCAATGGAGTGAGGAGCGGCAGGTAGAATTTAATTTACATAAATGTGAGGTACTGCACTTTTGAAAAGCAAATCACAGTAGGACTTAAACACTTAATGGCAAGGTCCTGGGGAGTGTTGCTGAACAAAGAGACCTTGGAGTACAGCTTCATAGTTCCTTGCAAGTAGAATTGCAGGTAGACAGGATAGTGAAGAAGGCATTTGGAATGCTTTCTTTTATTGGTCAGAGTATTGAGTACAGGAATTGGAAGTTCATGTTGCGACTGTACAGGACATTGGTTAGGCCACTTTTGGAATATTGTGTGCAATTCTGGTCTCCTTCCTATTGGAAGGATGTTGTGGAACTTGAAAGGGTTCAGAAAAGATTTACAAGAATGTTGCCAGGGTTGGAGGATTTGAGCTAGAGGGAGAGGCTGAACAGGCTGGGGCTGTTCTCGCTCGGGTGTCGGAGGTTGAGGGGTGACCTTATAGAGGTTTATAAAATCATGATAGGATAAATAGACAGTTTTTTCCCTGAGGTGGGGGAGCATAGGTTTAGGGTGAGAGGGGAAAGATATAAAAGGGACCAAAGGGGCAACTTTTTCACACAGAGGGTGTTAAATGAATGGAATGAGCTGCCAGGGGATGTGGTGAAGGCTGGTACAATTGCAACATTTAAAAGGCATTTGGATGGGTATATGAATAGGAAGGGTTTGGAGGGATATGGGCCGAGTGGTGGCAAATGGGACTAGATTCGTTTAGGATATCTGGTTGACATGGATGAATTGGACCGAAAGGTCTGTTTCTGTGCTGTACATCTCTATGACTCTGTGATTCCATAATAACTACTATTTTGATGAATATGAACTATCTGTGATTATATAATATCTCTCCTCATTACTCACATGGATGCGTTTACACTTTCTCTCCCCAACCAACCGTACCTGAGCCGCAAATTCTCTGCATTCCCCATAAATGGCATTCAAGACCCATCACCACGGGTCTTGATTGTATGACCTTATGTCTCCTTCCCATTACAGGAGTTGACTCATACTTATTCAAATAATCTAATCTACCACAGTTTTCAGACTGTTAACCTCTGACTGCACTTCTCTAACAGCCATCCCATTAACATCATGACACTACTTGAAAAGGGATTGAGATTCCTGTCCAGAGTCCCTGTGAATATTTACTTTTTAATGAGCATTTAATACCAAAAAACAAATTTATTACCATTTACCTATTATCTATTGAATCTGCTTCTGCAGAGAATTTCAGGTTATATCAGCACACCATGTAAAATTAATTTCTACTTGCCTTTCCTTCAGTTCCTCTGTTAATCATTTAAAGCATGTTTTGGAAATATTTGCGAAATTATTCGGTGTGAAATTTACTACTCTCCTTCACTGAGATAAACATAGCCTATTTTCAGTAAACTGAGTCCAACTCCAACAATCACATTGCAAATAACAGAGGATAAAAGCTAGCAATTAGCCTGTTTATGAATGGATTATTGAATTGTTAGGGATATGAGAAATACGGAATCTGAAATTGAGTTAAATCCTGATAAAAGAACAATTAGCCTAGCTTTGATCAGTACTTTAATCATGACTTAAATAAACTGAATTAAAATAAGTCATTCACAAATCGACAACACATTGACCTTTGCTTCTGAACAATTTAATTAAAAGCAACAGAAGCTCAACCAGTCTTATACTTAACATGGGGAAAGCAGTCTTCTAAATCATGCTGCTGATTGAGAGCAAAGTTGAGCTATAAATGACAACATTTGGTGTCCTAAGTGCTATAAATTGTAGAGTATAGGATTACATCAGGAGTAGTATGCAGGAGAAATAAATAACAGTGTATAACTTTTGTCAAGAGCAGTTCAGCTGAAAGACATATTGATGCTAGGACGGTAGAGATTTATCTTGTGTGATTGCACAAAATGAGTTCTATCACAATGGTCACCTGTTACACAACCCACAATGGAATATCATACAGAGCGTATCATGTGTATTCAAAGAGGAACTACCTGCTGTTCCAAAAGCAAATTTCTACCCTGACATTTCTGTGCATGCAAGTTGTAATCCAGTATTAAAAATTTAAAAAATGTCTTCAAGGGAGCAAAAAAACCATGCTCAGCAATAGACTGCAGCTACAAGGTTCTGAATCATGAATCTCACAGAGCAGAAAATCCAATCGACAAATTGAATTGAAATAGAGTACCTTTCTTTCTGATTTCAGTGTTATGTTTAGGTAGTGTTCTACATCAACCTCATACTTACATTATCTACCTGTAATGTTAACTCCACAGATGCTACCAGACCTGCTGAGCTTTCCCAACAATTTCTGGTTTTATTTCTGATCTGCAGCATCCCTAGTGCTTTAAGCTCTATTAGAGTATTGCTGTTTGGAAGCAAAAGTAGAAATGTGGTCCAATCTTGAGTGACAATATGCACTCTCAAATTTGTGTGTATGTGTGTGAGCATGGGTGGGGGAATGCGGTGGCAGGAGCTGTTGGGGTTTGGATATGCACTAAACTTCACCTTCATAAAATTTAATTTGTGTTGGCTTGTCTTACAGCTTATCATATTAAGAAATTATTCTTCCAGTTTTGCTATCTCTATCTCTTTCATATCTCTATAAAGCCTTTAAGACATTCCAAGGTTAAAGAGTTCCAGCTTATCGATTCATTCTGCACCGTCCATTTTTACCATCTAGGACTGTACTGTTCTCCAGTAATCCACTCCATCTACAACCTGAACACAGAACTGCACTGTTTCACAATGACACCTGAATATTGAAAGTCAACTGATCCAGCAATGATGCATTGGCCATTCTGCTTATTCTCCCCTCATAGGTTTTGCAAATGAATGGATATCATTCTGGATGTAGGTTTGTTTGCTGACCTGTAAGGTTCATTTTCAGACATTTCGTCACTATACTAGGTAACATCTTCAGTGAGCCTCTGGATGAAGCTTCATTTGGAGGCTCACTGACGATGTTACCTAGTATGGTGATGAAACTTCTGAAAACGAACCTTCCAGCTCAGCGAGCAAACCTACACACAGAACCTCAACTTGAGGTATAAATCTTCTCAAAACTCGAGAAGGGATATCAAGCCAGATTTCTCATGTTATGTTAAACTGACAGAATAGTATTACAAGTTGTCAAAAGCAATACTTTTAGAAAGAAAAGGCATTATTGGATTTTTAAAATGGCTGCCATAAGCCATCAGACTTCTGGAATTACAGTTTTACTAAGCATCTTGAAAATTTTGGAATTGGATTACAAAGGGCATGCCTGAGCTATTCTGCTGTGGAATGTCAGGTCTGCCATTGTCAGGGCCCACTGTAACAGCAGGATTAGATGTTCAGACTTGGTGTCTGCAAACCTAGCTCAGAGAGAGAAAAAACTCATTATGCTCAAGGAAGTGTTAAAAACCGCAATTGATCTTCTGTTATGTCTTCAGTAGTATGACAATGGGGGTAAACGTTGTGTCGTTGATACAAACAGACTATTGATAGCTTTGCATTGTGGATGAGTGGCCCATCATCACATGATCAAAACCCTTTGAATTTTGAAAGCTTTTTTTATTCTAAGCCTTGTTTATCTTTGAAAAGTCAGCAAGAAATCACGTCGGAAAGCAGGAAGCAGGCTCCAACATATCGCTTTTTAGCAAGCCACAAGTCTTGAAGTTCTGAAGTCTCCTTGAAATCTGTTTTCAAAAGAGTCTGATTTCACCTGGAAAAGCAAACTAGCCCTTGGTTATAAATATTACCAAGGCTGTCTTCTTAACTAGCAGAGCATCTCTTACTTTGAAGACATTTCATGAAATCCTGTCTTCAGCTATTTCATCTCACCTAGATGTTAACTTCCAGGTGAAAGAAGTGTGAGTGTGTACGTATGCGTGTGTATTTGTGTGTGTGTGTGTGTGTGTGTGTGCTTGTCATGTGAGATTGTGCGTGCGCGTGCATGTATGTTTGTGCTTGTGCATGCATGCGTGTGTGCATGCATCCACGTGTGTGTGTGCACATGTGTGTATGCATGTGTGTGTATGCATGTGTATGTGCATGTGTGCACGCATGTGTGTGTGTGTTTGAGGTAGTAAGCCTTTTATGGCTGACTTTCTGAAAGCTGCCTACACATAAATAGCAGTTTATGATCATGTTTCAGGCTTTATCAGATGTAACTATCCTGATAATGGACAGAAAGGAGGAAGAATTGACTGTTTATAGTCATACATTCTCCTGTCTGTAAAACTCCATTGGCAAACTCTATCATAGCCAGGAGGTATATTGACTTCCTATTTTTGCTTCCACAGAAAACAGAAGCAGGAGTAGGCCATTCAGCCCTTCAAGCCTGCTCCACTATTCAATATGAACATGGCTGATCATCCAGCTCAATTCCCATTTTCTCCCCATGCCCTTTGACCCCCTTTAGCCATACGAAATATACCTAACTCCTTCTTGATGACATTCAATGTTTGCCCTCGACTGCTTTCGGTGACAGAGAATTCCATAGGCTTACCACCCTCTGGGAGAGGAAATTTCTCCTCATTGTAGTCCAACATGGCCTATCACTTTGTCTTAGACTACAGATACATTACATTGTAACTGTCCTTACATTTATCCATGCTGTTATTTATTTGCATTAATCCATTCACTTTGTCTGGTTTTCCATTTTTTTGTCTTCTTCATTTCTCCTGTTTCTTATTTTCAGATTTGTTTTTACTCAATTTACTTCACTTTTCAAAGAGACCTCAGTCATGGAGGCAGAGGTGATGATGGCATTGTGGCTTCATCAGGTCCAGAGCGTGACAGTGGCTAAGGGCTTGGAGTGGGACTTTAAAGGTTGGAGATGAAGCCTAATGCAGGAAGAGCGAATGGTGAGGAAGGTCACCTGGTATCTGCAACCTGAGATCTCCCAGAAGGCACACCAAATCAGAGGAGATGGAGCACGTGTAGGCAGTGCTAAGCTCTTAAGAAATTCTGTTGAAATCTTAACTTTGTTTCTTTATTTTCCTACTTAATACTGAGAAAGACTGTCATGAATAACTTTTAAGATTGATCTTTACTTTTCTACTTTATACCAAGGAGGATTGTAATGTTTAACTCAACTTTGTTTCTTTATTTTTCAGAAAACCAAAAATTGCTGGAGATCACAATTGGTCAGGAGGGAAAAAGTAAGGACTGCAGATGCCGGAGAATAGAGTTGAGAGTGTGGTGGTGGAAATGCACAGAAGGTCAGGCAGCATTGGTGGAGAGAGAGAGCAAGTTAACATTTCGGGTCTAGATAACACTTTATCAGAGCTGACGTGATGTGTGGAGGGGTCAGCATCTGTTCAGTAGTGGGGCTGGCCTGAGTGTGGAGTGCTGCGGGAGAAAGAGTGTTGAAGTATAGATTAAGGGAACAGAAAGTGGGAAAGGCAGAATAATGGTGTATTCTGGATTGGTGGTGCTGGAAAAGCACAGCAGTTCAGGCAGCATCTGAGGAGCAGTAAAATCAACATTTCGGGCAAAAGCCCTTCATCAGGGGCCTGTATTCCTGATGAAGGGCTTGCCCGAAACATCGATTTTACTGTTCCTTGGATGCTGCCTGAACTGCTGTGCTTTTCCAGCACCACCAATCCAGAATCTGGTTTCCAGCATCTGCAGTCATTATTTTTACTTAGAATAATGGTGTATCTAACTGGCAGACTGGGAAGAACAGGTAGTCCCTCTGGAGTGGAGGGAGAGGAGAGAGGACATGGTGACAGAGAACGTAACAAGTAAATCAGTGAAGAGTCATCTAGACTAGAAACATTAGCTTGCTTTCTTTCCATGGATGCTGTCTGACCCTCGGTGATTTCTAACATAATTTGCTTTCAGTACAGTTTCAAGCACCCCAAGAATTAAGGAGGTTCAAGGGGCAGTGTTGAGTATGGCAGCCATTACAAAAGAGAAAGTGCTAGAAAAGCTAAAAGATCTAAGAATTGATAATTCTCCTGGCCTGGATGGGCTACAATCTAGAGTTCTGATGGAGATGGCTGAAGAAATAGTGGAGGCGTTGGTTGTAATCTTTCACAAATCACTCGAGTCAGGGAAAGTTCCAGATAATTGGTAAATCGCTGTTGTAACCCTCTTGTTCAAGAAAGGATCAAGACAAAAGATGGAAAATTATAGGCTGATTAGACTAACCTCAAATGTAGGTAAAATTCTAGAATCTATTGTTAAGCATGAGATTTCTAAATTCTTGGAAGTGCAGGGTCGGATTAGAACAAGTCAACATGGATTTAGTATGGGGTGGTCATGCCTGACAAACCTGTTAGAATTCTTTGAAAGGTAACAGGTAGGTTAGACCAGGGAAATCCAGTGGATGTTATCTGTCTCTACTTCCAAAGGGCCTTTGATAAGGTGCCTCATGGAAGGCTGCCGAGTAAGGTGAGGGCCCATGGTGTTCAAGGTGAGCTACTGGCATGGATTGGGGATTGGCTGTCTGATAGAAGGCAGAGAGTTGGGATAAAAGGTTCTTCTTAGGAATGGCAGCTAGCGACAAGTCGTGTTCTGCAAGGTTCAGTGTTGGTGCCCCAACTGTTCACTTTTTATATTAATGATTGAGATAAAGGGCTGGGGGCATTCTGGCAAAGTTTGCCGGTGATACAAAGTTAGGCGGATAGTCAGGTATTTCTGAGGAGGTGGGAAGGCTGCAGAAAGATTTAGACATTTTAGGAGAGTGGTCCAAGAAATGGCTGATGGAATTCAATGTGAGCAAATGCAAGGTCTTGCACTTTGGAAAAAGGAACACAGGCATGGACTATTTTCTAAATGGTGAGAAAATTCCTCGAGCCAAAGTACAAAGGGATCTGGGAGTGCTACTCCAGGATTCTCTAAATGTTGACTTGCAGGTTAAGTAAGCAAATGTAATGTTGTCATTTATCTCAAGAGGGTTGGAATGTAAAAATAGCGAGGTGCTTCTGAGACTTTATAAAGCTCTAGTTAGGCCCCATTTAGAATGTGTCCAGTTTTGGGCCCTACACCTCAGGAAGGACATATTGGCACTGGAGTGTGTCAGTGAAGATTCACAGATGATCCCTGGAATGGTAGGCTTAACATACAATGAACAGCTGAGGATCCTGGGATTGTATTCGTTAGAGTTTAGAAGGTTGAGGGGAGATCTAATAGACACTTACAAGTTAACGCATAGTTTAAAAAGGGTGGACACTGGGAATTTGTTTCCGTTAGGCGGAAGACTAGGATCCATGGGCAGAGCCTTATAATTAGAGGGGGTCAATTTAAAACAGAAATGAGGAGACATTTCTTCAGTCAGAGAGTGGTGGACCTGTGGAATTCATTGCCACGGAGAGATGTCTTCAAGGAAGAGATTGATAAATTCTTCATCTTGCAAAGAATTAAGAGCTATGGGGAGTGTGTGGGTAAGTGGGGTTGAAATGCCCGTCGGCCATGATTGAATGGTGGAGTGGACTGGATGGGCCAAATGGCCTTACTTCCACTCCTATGTCTTATGGTCTTATCTGCACTGATTTGCTCCTCTTTTTTGAACATTGTTCCTACGATTTTATACCTAGGTACCTTTGCACCAAACATGGTGCCAGGAATGGTGCCATTGTACATTATGCACTGTACTCATGTACTTGAGTAAACGTGATAATAAAAGAGAATTCAATGCAAACCTGCCAGCTCCTTCTCTTTGATTCCCTTGACTTCCAAATGAAGTCTTAACACTTAAATCTTTCCATGCTATTTTTATGTCTGCAAGCTCAAACCATTTGGCTAATACAGAAAAAGGCAGCATCCACCATCGAGAATCATGGTCACCCCCACCCCCCATGCATCCCATTTCAGTTGTGACTACTACAAAGCAACAAAAGAGGGTCCTATCATGGTTGTAAAGGGATGTTGTTTCTATGCTGAAGGAAATTGAAGCTGAATCGATCACCTTTCTTAATTCCAGGAAAGATTAATATTAGGTATTACCATTCCAGTGTGACACGATCAAGATTTATACTTTGACAGAAAACTGTTCCTTAAGGCCAACAATTCCTTAGATTGTTGCCAGTTAATTTTTCTATCACAGAGGTATCCATAACTCTTCGCTCATGCCTTCAGGCAGGATGTAACTGATGAGCAGCTAAATCTTATCAATGTAGAGTAACATTGCTGTTCCTGAATATGAAGAAACATTTCCTGTCTGCTTGATTGATATCAGACTCTGCAAACCTGTTTGTCAATGCAGATACTGAGATTTATTATTACCTGGACTAATTTTGATGGTAAATGGACTGCAGAAAGTAGCTCCAAATAAGCAAGTTTATATAAGCATGTTTTTACAACTTCAAAATGTCACAAAGCACTTCACAGTGAATTAAGTGAGTTTGCCTTGTAGTCAGTTATTTACTTCAACTTAGGGTGAGAGGTTATGGACTCAGAGAAGCTGAGAAGAGCAGTTAGTGAGTGAAGTCAATCAGGTGGGAGACAATAATATCACATTCTCTCCATCAAAGTAAATGTGAGCAATTCAGGATCTCCGACCACTAGGGCAGGTCGATTTTACAACTGCAGATGTGAAGAAGCTTATTAGCATTTTATTAAAACTGCAATTTGCCAGAATTAAGCCAACCTTCCCCGTTAACCCCTGATCAAGTGTTTTGGCAAATGGAATTAAGAAGAATCCAAAGGGCTTTTACAAATATATTGAGGACAAAGGGATAACTGGGGAGAGAATAGGGCCCCTCAAAGATCAGCAAGGCGGCCTTTGTGTGGAGTCGCAGAAAATGGGGAGATACTAATTGACAAATTTTGCATCAGTATTTACTGTGGAAAAGGATATAGAAGATATAGACTGAAGGGAAATAGATGTCCATATTACAGAGGAGGAAGTGCTGAATACCTTGAAATGGGTAAAGGTAGATAAATCCCCAGGACCCGATCAAGTGTACCCAAGAACTCTGTGCGAAGCTAGAGAAGTGATTGCTGCACGTCTTGCTGAGATATTTGTATCATCAATAGTCACAGATGAGGTACCGGGAGACTGGAGGTTGGCAAACATGGTGCCACTGTCTAAGAAGGGCAATAAAGACAAGCCAGGGAACTATAGACAGGTGAACCTGACCTCGGTGGTGGGCAAGTTGTTGGAGGGAATCCTGATGGACTGGATGTACATATAATTGGAAAGGCAAGGACTGATTAGGTATAGTCAACATTGCTTTGTGCGTGGGAAATCATGTCTCACAAACTTGATTGAGTTTTTTTGAAGAAGTAACGAAGAAGATTGATGAGGGCAGAGCAGGAGATGTGATCTGTATGGACCTCAGTCAGGTGTTCGACAAGGTGCCCCATGGGAGACTGATTACCAAGGTTAGATCTCATGGAATACTGGGAGAACTAGCCATTTGGATACAAAACTGGCTCAAAGGTAGAAAACAGAGGGTGGTGGTGGGGGGTTGTTTTTCAGACTGGAGGCCTGTGACCAGTGGAGTGCCACAAGGATCGGTGCTGGGTCCTCTATTTTTTTGTCATTTATATAAATGATTTGGATGCGAGTATAAGAGGTACAGTTAGTAAGTTTGCAGATGACACCAAAATTGGAGGTGTAGTGGACAGCAAAGAGGGTTACCTCAGATTACAACAGGATCTGGACCAGATGGGCCAATGGGCTGAGAAGTGGCAGATGGAGTTTAATTCAGATAAATGTGAGGTGCTGCATTTTGGAAAAGCAAATCTTAGCAGGACTTATACACTTAATGGTAAGGTCCTAAGGAGTGTTGCTGAACAAAGAGACTTTGGAGTACAGGTTCATAGCTCCTCGAAAGAAGAGTCGCAGGTAGATAGGATAGTGAAGAAGGCGTTTGGTATGCTTTCCTTTATTGGTTAGAGTATTGAGTACAGGGGTTGGGAGGTCATGTTGTGGCTGTACAGGACATTGGTTAGGCCACTGTTGGAATATTGCGGTCAATTCTGGTCTAAAGATTTACAAAGATGTTGCCAGGGTTGGAGAATCTGAGCTATAAGGAGAGGCTGAATAGGCTGGGGCTGATTTCCCTGGAGCGTCGGAGGCTGAGGGGTGACCTTATAGAAGTTTACAAAATTATGAGGGGTATGGATAGGATAAATAGACAAAGTTTTTTTCTCTGGGGTCAGGGAGTCCAGAACTAGAGGGCATAGATTTAGGGTGAGAGGGGAAAGATATAAAAGAGACCTAAGGGGCAACGTTTTCATGCAGAGAGTGGTACGTGTATGGAATGAGCTGCCAGAGGACATGGTAGAGGCTGGTACAGTTGCAACACTTAAGAGGCATTTGGATGGATAAATGAATAGGAAGGATTTGGAGGGATATGGGCCGGGTGCTGGTAGGTGGGACTAGATTGGGTTGGGATATCTGTTCGGCATGGGCGGGTTGGACCGAACAGTCTGTTTCCATGCTTTACATCTCTATGACTCCATGACTCTATGGGGTCGGGGAGTCCCGAACTAGAGGGCATAGGTTTAGGTTGAGAGGGGAAAGATTTAAAAGAGACCTACAGGGCAACTTTTTCACGCAGAGTGTGGTACGTGTCTGGAATGCACTGCCAGAGGATGTGGTGGAGGCTGGTACAGTTGCAACACTTAAGAGGCCTTTGGATGGTATATGAATAGGAAGGGTTTGGAGGGATATGGGCCATGTGCTGGCAGGTGGGACTAGATTGGGTTGGGATATCTGATCAGCATGGACGGGGTGGACCAAGCGGTCTGTTTCCATGCTTTACATCTCTATGACTCTAAGTGGGAAAATCAGCTGCATGTGACAACTGCATTACCTGACAACCTTCACTTCTTTCCAGACTTCAGGAGAATTTTCTTTTGTGATGGGTTTGAAACAGTCTTTGTGTTTTTTGGGGTGACATGGTGGCTCAGTGGTTAGCATTGCTGCCTCACAGCGGCAGTGACTCAGTTTGATTCCAGCCTCAGGTGACTGTCTGTGTGGCATTTGCACATTCTCCCCATGTCTGCGTGGGTTTCCTCCCATAATCCAAAGATGTGCAGGTTAGGTGAATTGGCATTGTTAAAATGTCCCATAACGTTCAGGGATGTGTAGGTTAATTGCATTAGTTGGGGTAAATGTTGAGTAATAGAGTAGGGGAATGAGTCTGGGTAGGATACTCTTCAGTGTTGGGCTGAAGGTCCCATTTCCACTCTGTAGGGATTCTATGAGAACTTCTATGAGTATTGTATTGGGTTGGAACATAAGCTGACTGATCCCAGTTGAGGTCTTAAAGTGGAGGAAGGCAGGCTGTGGCTGATGGTCATGTTTAAGCAGATTGTTTGGGTGGAGTAGGAGAGAGGATTGACTTTCTGGGGCTGTGGCCTCAGTCTGCCCAAGGTAGAAGGTTCGACTTTGAAGCTGTTTCTGTTTGTTCCTGTGGCCATGGTTGCAAAGATAAAGTCAAAGGGCAATGACTGTCCAATGGTCCTTACCATGAGGAATCCCATGATGTATAATTGGCTTTCAAAGAATATGATCAATGCTCTGAGTGGGGATGGGAGGGGGGTGTTTGGACAGGTAGAGTGGTAGACTGGAGAAGAGGCTCCATGAGGAGAAAGGAATGTAGTAATGCAGATGTTCTCAATCATGAGAAGGTCAGGTGGAATTTGGAGAGTGCTGGGCTCAGAGAGGAAAATGGGGATGTTAATTGTGAGATGGAGGAACCTGCAGAAGCAGGAGCAGGATGCCTTGTCACAGGGGTGACTCTGGGATTATAAGACATTGAGTGAGATAAAGAATGGGTGGGGTTTGTTGAGTCAGAAAGGAAAGGTTGTCCACATTAGTTGCAGGAGAACAGTAAATCTCACCAGCAACTGCACAATTCTCTTGATTTTTTTTTACATTCAAAATAGGAATACTATTTTTTGCACAGGGGTTTATAGTATTAGTCTTAGATTTTCGTGCCAACTGAAGGGGAACCCCATTAACTTTGGTAATGGAGAAACACAAATCAGGGATAGCTCCCTCAGGAAGCTTGTCTTTTTTCTGCATGTGCTGTTGAATTCAGCATGACCTGAACAGTTGACTAAAGGCTAACAACAGATGTAAACATTATCTTCAGTTGAAGTTGAAGAAGATAGGTTAATTAGGCCAGCAGTTCATCTTAAGGTCAGCAGTGCATGAGCAATTATTATCTTTGCATTCCCATTTCATATTTTTACATTATAATGGGAAAAAATGGCTCATGTTTATGCACAATGAAGATCTGCTGGCATATTGTTTATTTCCCTTTCGCCAAACCATAATTATCAGGCTGATGTTTCTCTGCTTTAAAAGAAAAGGGAAAAAAGAGGTGAGGTTTGAAAACTATGTATGAACACTGGCGTTGCTTTTTAATCCAAGATTGGATTAAAACCTCAAAAGCTGAGTATCAGTGAATTCATTGAGCTCAATCATCTGTGAAGCAGCAGAAGCATTCTCTGCTAAAGACCTGTCCTAGAGATTGTAGAACTCAGCCAGCAGTTGGGGAGACCATCCCCAGTGATCCTATATACCTGGAATAGTTATTTTCAAGCTCCTTGCAGTATTCCATTTTAGTCACTGGTGAACATTAACAATCAGAAAGAAAGAATGCTTGGCTTTAGACAGCACCGTTCACTGCCCCAAGGTGTCCCAAAGGCTTTGCAGCCCATTAAGTTTTTTTTAGAATTGTGTTTGCTGTTGTTACCCACTTGGAGTATTGAGTAAAAGAGTTGTTACTGTTGTATAGGACTTTGGTTCTACCACATTTGGTATATTGAGTACAATTCTGGTTGCCATATTACCAGAAGGATGAGGGTACTAGCAAAAGTGTGGTTGAGTAGATTATGATTATTTTCATTAGAAAGATGGAGGTTGAGGGGGGACCTGATTGTGGTCTACAAAATCATGAGAGGTATAAATACAGTGGATACCAAGAAGCTTTTTTCTCTGAGTGGGGAACTCAATTACTAGGGATCACGAGTTCAAGGTGAGAGGGGAAATGTTTAAGGAAGATATGTGTGGAAAGCTTTTTACACAGAGGGTGGTGTTGCTAGCGGAGGTATTGAGGCAGATACATGAATGAGCAGGGAGCAGAAGCATACAGACCCTTGGAA
The DNA here is from genome assembly GCF_020745735.1 of Hemiscyllium ocellatum. Lineage (NCBI taxonomy): Eukaryota > Metazoa > Chordata > Chondrichthyes > Orectolobiformes > Hemiscylliidae > Hemiscyllium > Hemiscyllium ocellatum. Next base: position 12,557,395 of record NC_083415.1, on the reverse strand, counting down.
AATAGGTTTAGATAGAGGAACTGGATCAGCACAGGCTTGCAGGGCCAAAGGGCCTGTTCCTGTGCTGTAATTTTCTTTGTTCTTTGTTTGTACAGGTGCCCTTGAGAAGCTCCACCAAAGAGTATTGTGATAATGACCAGATCATTTGTGTTTTTCAGTGATGATAGCTGTTGGATAACTAATGACTAAATTATTCAGAGAAACTCCACTTCTTTGAAACAGTGTCTTGGGATCAATTCGAAGTCTTGTTTTCGTGTCGAATTTGTAGGACCAACTATCCAATAGCACAGTGCTCTGTATTCTGAACCCATTACTTTCTGACTCAGAGGTGAAAGTCATCCCTATTGAAGCATAACTATGAGACAGTGTTGAAAAAATGTATGAGGAACCTGCGTAGCCAGTCCTAACATCAGACTGACGGCCCGTCCTTTCCATGTAAGTTCCTTCCATGCTTGGCAAAGTGTGGGCATTCACAGTTACCCATCAAGTTTTTAATGTAATTCACAATGATCAACTGGATGTCAGGTATCTGTGCTTTACTTAAAATGATATTTGAAAGAAAAATAAAAATTCATTAGCTACTATGTAATATATGAAAGAGCAGATGGCTGTCAGTGAATTACAGGCACTAATCCAACAATGGGATTTGGCTCGACCACTTGATTGGATTATATGCTCTGAAATCCAGTATCTTCTGTGCAATGCTCTGAGCATCAATATGACAGTAAAGCATTTACTCCAATTTCATCATGAGAACACAGCCAGTACATTTCACATCTTTGCACTGCCCTCGATTGTTTCCAGTCTTACTTTCCCTATTTGAAGAAAGTTACTAGCACACAAAGTTTGCACATGGACTATCTAAAAATGGAACATGACAGCTGGTGTTCACCAACACTGCATGGAGTTCAGTCTAGAGTCATAGAGTCATAGAGATATACAGCATGGAAACAGACCTTGCGGTCCAACCCGTCCATGCTGACCAGATATCCCAACCCAATCTAATCCCATTTGCCAGCACCCGGCTCATATCCCTCCAAACCCTTCCTATTCATATACCCATCCAAATGCCTTTTAGATGTGCAATTGTACCAGCCTCCACCACATCCTCTGACAGCTCATTCCATACATGTGCCACCCTCTATGTGAAAAAGTTGCCCCTTAGGTCTCTTTTATATCTTTCCCCTCTCACCCTAATCCTACGCCCTCTAGTTCTGGACTCCCCCACCCCAGGGAAGCCTAGATCTGATTCAACCTGCAAATATGTTGTTGAAGTGTACACCTTTGGCTTAGTGTTTGCATTACTGCTTTCTTCCATTACTCTTGTGCTCAATAAAAGATCGACACCTGTGGACTGTTGAGCTGAAATGACTTTGGGCACTGAAAGGCGTGACCTCTATTGAACTGTGAAGTCACAGGATCTTCAAAAAACCCCAATATACTAGACATGACCTTAAGCTGTAAAACATGAATAGACAAAACACAACATGCAGAGGTAAGCTATACAGATACAAAAGGGTTAATCTGGAAGCAGTATGAGCCAGTCAGATCTCTGGCTCAATAGAAAAGTGGGAACAACATTATCACAAGCAATGGTGCATGGTAATTGCCATTGCCTAATGCAATTAAGAGATGGTAAGCAATATTGTCATGCACGAGACAGAAGGAACATTCACACATCTGTCAATTCTACAGCCTGGTACCTCCCCACCATGCGATAGAGATCATTTTGTTTACAGTTACTGAAACAATGTTATGTCCTACATCAAGAGCAGACTGTGGAGTAAATCAAAGATAAAAACAGATGTTCAACACTGGACAATTCAGAAGGATGACAACAGGAGGGATATTGCAATATTCTAAAAGGATGCATCTTTAAAAGGCAGATATTATCTGAGCATGATTTCTGCTGTCAGGAGTACAAAAATGGAGATAGATCACCTCTAGATTTAAGCCTACAATCCACACCAGTCATGTCAGTTATGTGAGCGATTAAGTTTCAGACAAATCCCAGAGGGAGTAGAATTATGAGAATTTTGTAAGTGCAGGAGAATCAGAGACATCCAATTAGTGTGAATTTCAGCAACCTTATTATGAGGGCTTTTGTATTGTAGATATTTGTGTAAATTCCAGACATGTCAGAATGAGATTTGTAATGGGGATGAGCTGCAGCACGGTGGCACAGTGGTTAGCACTGCTGCCTCACAGCACCAGAGACCTGGGCTCAATTCCCATCTCAAGCAACTGCCTGTGGGGAGTTTGCACATTCTGCCTGTGTCTGCGTGGTTTTCCTCCAGGTGCTCCAGTTTTCTCCCACAGTCCAAAACTGTGCAGGTCAGGTGAATTGACCATGCTAAATTGCCTGTAGTGTTAGATGAAGGGGTAAATGTAGGGGTCTGTTGGGCCGAAGGGCCTGTTTCCACACTGTAAGTAATCTAATAATAATATACAGCTCTGGAGTCTTGAACACAATCAACCACACCATCCTATTCTAGTATTACACCTACATTATACAAGACTGCACAGGAACAGGCCCTTTGGCCCACCAGTCTTTGTCCTTATTTAAACTTATTACTCATTGCCCATTCGTGGTTTCTATCCCACTGTTCACCTCCCAATCATGTGTCTCATCAAGATACATCTTTAAACGTTGTAAATGTTCCTGGTTCCACCACCTCCGCTGGCAGTTTCAGACATCTTCCACCTGCTGTGTGAAAAAAATTCCCCCTTCTCCCCTAAACATCCCCCTTTCACCATGAACCTGTGTCTTGTAGCTGTTATTTCCATCCTTGGAAAGTGCACCTGACTGTCCAGTGTATCCATGCCTGTCATAGTTTTGTAAACCCTTATCAGGTTATCCCTTCACCTCCACTTTTCCAGTGAAAAGAATTGGGAAAATAATTGGAATTTATTCAACCTCATCTCATCGATAAAACCCTCCAGACCAGGCAACATCCTGGTAAAGCTTCTCTGCACTCTCTCCAAAGCATCCATGTCATTCTGGCAATATAACAACCAGAACTGCACAGAATATTCCAAATGTGGCTTAACTAAAGTTTTATACAACTGTAACATAACTTGTCAACTTTTACACTCGATGTCCTGGCTTTAAAGGCAAACATGCTGTATGCCTTCTTGACCACCTTAACATTGTCAAATATTATGGGACAAACTCATTTGATTCCACTTTTATTCATCCAGTCACAGCCACAGCCATCTGTAAAGTGGCTTCTCACCTCCGTACTGGATGACATCCAGTGTTATTCAAGAATCTATTCTTGGTCTCTTCTCTTTCTCATCTATATGCAACTCCATGGAAACATCATTTACTGACAAGGGGCTGAATTTTACAGATTGCCATGATCTCTGCACAGCCCCAACATACTGTTACTAAAATAGGTTAGCAAAGGCCATCGACGTAAAGCTGGAAGCTACAGTAATTGCTTTAGTTTAGACTTCTGCTCTTTCGCAAGGTGGAAACTGACTTTCAAGAGCTGGTAGCTCTCTCGTCCCAGCATGTGTAATGACCATTGCTGACATTACAGGCAGTTCCACCCTGTAAGGACCCAGTAAGTCCATATTGAGGGGCCTCACTAAAGGGAATGGTTCCCTCAGCAACAATCATTCCCCATCCTTACACTTCAATGCTAAGCAACAACCCACACAACTGAAGAAGGCGCTCTGCATTTGAAACACTAACTCTGCTTTCTCTCCATAGATGATGTCAGACCTGCTGCCTTCCTCCTGAAATTTCTGTTTTTGTTCCCTTTCTATATGTGCTCCCAATCCAACATCTCAAATATAAAATTACCTTTCTCATCATTTAAGACTCTACTAGGGCCCATTCCTCTCCATCCTTTTAACTTGCTTCACCTTTTAGGTTTGCCTGTACTCTGTCTTCTTCTGTTTCTGATTGTTTGCACACTGTCCACAATCTGCCACTATTAGCAGCCATGCCTTCAGCTACTGAGACACTCCAGGATGGAATTTGTTGCCTAACCCCAGCCACCTCCATCTCCTCTGTTAAACCCTCCTTAAAAACCTGCCTCTTCAGCCAAGACTTTGAGTATCTCTTCAACTACATCTCCTTCGATACCAAACTCAAGTCTCCCTTGTAGCGCCAAGAAGTTGATAGCTCTAGGTGTTATCTAAATGCTGAATGTAATTGTACACCGAATGTCGGGCCTGTCAATGTCACTTGAACTCCACAGCAAATAATTGGAGAAACAAAGACCTTTTGCATTTTGCATCCAATTAATACATCAGTCAGCAGCAATTTATGACATTTGACCTTATCCCAGCCTGAATTAGCTTCCATCCTAACTCCGCACTCACTGGGAATGATGATTAGTTTGTTAATTAACAGCTCAGCTGGTTGATCATCTGAAAGCTAATTGCTCTGTAATCATTTCTTGAAGAATTCAAAATATCAAAGATAACTTCCATTCCTCCTTTTGTTCTCACCTCCACTTTTATTTCCAAAGATAAATTTGCTGTATTCATTCCATGTACAGTTTGACTGTTTGATGTCTAATTGAAACTCATTTGTGTATATTTTGTCCAAGGGAAGAAAAGCATTATATTTGTGTTCTTCTGATGCGAAATTGCGAGTTGGCACACTTTCAATATTACATTCTTGGATGATTTCACTGGATCTCAATGACTCTAAAGTATGGTGTGATATTCAAAGGGGTGGGAGAGGTGGGGAACAAGGAGCCTGCACTCCTGCAATTACATGATCGTCAAGCTGTTGCAAAACTCATTACAAAGGCTTTTCGGCAGCAGTTTCACATTTTCAATTATGAGGTGTTGCAGGGGGAGGGGAAGGAGAATCTGAAACATGTCAGGCTACAGCTGTTGTGAATATAACAGGATGGCATTAGGACTCATGGACGCCATGTTGAACAACTTTAAGAAACTGTCATTTCTACTGCTATTCTTCCAGTGGGCAGGAAGACAGAGATGGCATTAATATTGCTGAATGAATTGCATTTAAGAGTGCTATAGGGCTCTTGGGGGGATGGTGAAGTGGCCGGCATCACCAGGACATTGGAGGTTGGTAGAGGAACAAAAACACAAGATAGGGGTGTTAAATGCAACATATACCAACCTGAGATTGGACAGATGAAGTGGTGGTGTTGTGGAAATGTCATGGGACTCAAAATCTGAAAAGTAGGTTTGAATCGTACCTTGAAAGATGGTCACATTTGAATGCAAAAATATCTCGAATTAAAATGCTCGGCTAATGGCAAACATTGTTGATTGTTGTAAAAAAATCCATCTGGTTCATGAATATCCTTTAGGGAAGGAAACCTGTCATCCTTATCTGTTTTGGCCGACACCTGACTTCAGACTCTGCAGTGTTGAGCTAAAGGGTTAATTGGACATGGCAGTGAGCAATTGAAGGAAAGTGGAGACATATATTTGAAAAAATAGGCCTAGTGCCAACCAGATTGTTTTGATTAGGGAGGGGACTTCCTGATTTTGACGGGCAGTGGGAACTGTCCATTTGTGCGGTCTACATTGGGCCTCCTGGACTTGTTTTCCACTGGTATTTGAACACTGGAAAACTACTGAAGTTATGATAAAATGGGGATTCAGGATGTAATCTTAGATTTAGAATAGTATTAATATCAGGGCCATAGCCCCACTTATCGGAATTTTCACCATCAGGCTGAGTTCATGAGACTGGTGCCATGGAATCTGAGATAGAACTCCAAGTACCACCATTACCAAAGTCTTTGATGGCTAGAAGGCATTGTGAGACTCACGCATTTGTGTCAATGTGTGTACGTTATGCAGTTTAAGCTAATAGGTTCACTTATTAGTTTGCATATGTCTCTAGAATATATTAGGTCCTATTTTATTTATTGACAGGATGAAGGCATTTCTGGCTCGGTCAGCATTTATTGCCTATCCCAGAGGGTAAAGTGTTAACCACATTGTTGTGTGTCAGGAGACACATTTTAGATTACTAAATAAGATTAGATTAGATTAGATTACTTACAGTGCGGAAACAGGCCCTTCGGCCAACAAGTCCACACCGACCCGCCGAAGAGCAACCCACCCATACCCACATACCCCTACACATAACCCTTACCTAACACTACGGGCAATTTAGCGTGACCAATTCACCTGACCCGCACATCTTTGGACTGTGGGAGGAAACCCACACAAACACAGGGAGAACGTGCAAACTCCACACAGTCAGTCGCCTGAGGCGGGAATTGAACCCGGGTCTCTGGCGCTGTGAGGCAGCAGTGCTAACCACTGTGCCACAGGTAAGGATGGCAGTTTCCTTCCATAAAGGACATTAGTGAACCAGATGGGTATTTCCAACAATCAACAATGGATTCATGATTATTAGATTCTCAATTCCAAAATTAAAAATTAGACCCAAAATTTCCTTTATATTTCACTAAATTCAAATTCCTCCATCTTCCATGACAGGATTCAAGCCTGGGTCCTCTGAACAATATCCGGACCTCTGGATTAATAGTGCAGTGATAATACTAAATTGCTTTCCCAAGTTGATTAATAAATTTGCTTCATATTGAAATGCAAGTTTTTTTCTTGTAGTCATTTTGAGCAGATTTTAACAAACCCATTAGGTATGTTTACCCTGACAATGCAGACTCATTGCAATGCATTTAGCTCTTAACCAATCTGTGAGCAATTAAGTACAGGCAATAAATGTTGGCTTATCCATATCTCACAAATAGAAAATGGCAAAGCATTATGGTGCAGGATGCTGCACCTATCCAGGCAGGAATATCAGACATCTGTGATCCTGGTCCCCATTGTGTTCTCCTACTTTCAGCCATCAAGGTCACTGTTGTCCTGAATTGTTATGAACTCATACTTGCTTACGTGGAAACGTCAGCAGGTGTAGATGACTCCTCACAGTTGGCAGCTCATCACACCCTTATTCAAGCAGAAAATTAGGATTAGTGCACTTTTAGTGATAGTTATGTTGGTGCAGACTTAAGGGTCAAAGGGTCTGTATAATGCTCTATAAATCTGTATAAGTTACACATTCACCATTCTGGAGGGTGGGGCTGATATACTTATTTCCAGATAGATGGGCCAATGCAGCCTCAGAAGTCTTGTTGCCCTCAATGGATTCCCGCAAATCCAGGGAGTTATTGGTTGTACTCAAGTAACCAACAAAATAACCTTCCTATCAGATGCTGCAATGTAATGACTTAAAGAGAGGATATTTGTGCACCCATGGATGCCTATCCATTCTAACTTTGGTCCTGTCACTCCAGTGATTCATTGAGTGGTATTATACTTAGATTTTGGAATTGATTTGATTCTGGACAATGTTGTGCAAGTTATCAAAGTTTGCGATGGATATTATTGAGCTCCAGGGTGAGGAGAGGCACACTGGCTTCCCATCTTTATTAAGCCTCCATCTTGATTGCTTGCAGCAAGGCTAAATTAAAAAGAATACCTCCCTTGTCAGTATTATTCTTCCAGAACAAATAACTTCTGTTTTAAATCGAACCAATTCAATCATTAAATTAAAAGAAGAGTTATTTATTAAACACAAAAAAAGATTATGAATAGTAAGTGAGTTCAAATGAAAGGACAAAAGTTAAAAGACATTTAAGTCTCTTTCAGTATAAAGCACAGATAGCGGGACATTAATTTTGGATTTCTTGGCTTTACAGTTTGTTGAAATCCTTTAGTCCTGTTTCCTTTCGATGGTAGCTGGCTGGCATCACTCAGAGTGATAAAATCCTCCTGTTGTTCTGTTTCCTTTAGACCATCATTTTAGCTAGCTGACCTTATGCACTCAGAGTGAGAGAATCCTTTTACCTGCAGTGCAGAGGAACTAGTGGCTGGTTCTCTGACTGTGACCTTCAAAGCACCCTCACACTTGAACCAGACTTGTCCACGTGAACCTCAACTGACAACCACACCTTCTTCCATTAGTCAGGATTTGGAGGTGCCGGTGTTGGACTGGGGTGGACAAAGTTAAAAATCACACAACACCAGGCTATAGTCCAACAGGTTTATTTGAAATCACTAGCTTTTGAAGCATTCCTTCTTCATCTGGTGGTTGTGGAGCAGAATCATAAGACACAGAATTTATAGCAATGGAATTGCAGTGTCATGGAATGCAATCTTAAACAAATTTATTTTAAGTATTTCATCTTTTAGAATTACCATGTTAGTTTTGGTTCCTTCTTATGTAAACCCCAGAATATTCTCAAGATAGCTTATAACAATAGGTGCCATCTCAGTTCAGGTAATGCATTGAAGGTATGAAGTCTGTCTGTGTCCTAATGTTAGGTCAGACTGATTCTATTTCTAAAGTGGTACTTACAGAATCTTACATGGATTTATGCAGTTTTTGAGCAAAATAAAATGTAATTCTGCAAGTACAAATTCGCCCATCACAAAATGAGATGGCACCTATTGTTAAAAGCTATCTTGAGAATGTAACTTTAAAAGAGTTCTGGGGTTTACATAAGAAGGAACTGAAACGAACATGGCCATTCTAAAAGATGAAAGACTCAAGCTAAATTTGTTTAATATTACCTTTCATGACACTGCAATCCTATTGCTATAAATTCTGTGTCTTATGATTCTGCTCGACAATCACCTGACGAAGAAGCAGCGCTCCGAAAGCTAATGATTCCAAATAAACCTGTTGAACTATAACTTGGTGTTGTGTGTTTTTTTAACTTCATCCACTAACACCCAGTTGCAGTCAGTCTTTAAGCTGTATTTTGTATATGCAAAGAAGGGAAAAGCACAGAATATCTGAAGATGGTAACTTTCTGCAGGCTGAAGAAAGAGAGTTAACTCATCATTACCTTTTCTCTTACATTTCTCCTCTGTCTGTCTTAATTTTCCCTGACAACTAACAGATGCAACATGTCATGGGGTTTCACGCGGGATTTTGCCAGTCAGCGTTAACTTCACATCTGCAGTGTTTTTTTTGTCAGTTGCATTCTCTTAGAAAAAACACATTTTGAATTAAAAATGTAATAATATCCACAGTTCTCTGGTGTTCTGATCTTTTGCTGTGGCAGCTAGGATAGTACTCCAGTTTTTATGTGTGCACAATGACATTTACTCAAAGCTTTAAAAAGGTTCCTATCTCTCATGCTTACAGCAATATTCCTCAATTTTGTTTATTTTCCAGGTCATCAGACCCAGGCCTAACTAATCCTACATAGTGATCAGACAACAGTGAACAGACACACGTAATTAAACACCAAACAATTGACCACTACCAGAAGGAGATCTTGTGGTGCAACAATAGTGTCCATATCTCTAAGGAGGCCAAGGCTCACAGCCCATCTTATCCAAAGGTGTGTAACAACTTCTTTGAACTGGTTAGTTAGAAAATATCATAGAATCCCTGCAGGGCAGAAAGAGGCTATTCAGCCCATCGAGTCTGCACCAACCTTCTGAACAAGATTCTGCCCAAAGCCACCAAGTTCCTGTAATTCCACATTTACCAGGCTAATACATCTAGCCTGCACCCTAGTGGGCAATGTAGCATGGCCAATCTACCTAAGCTGCACATCTTTGGATCGTACGAGGAAACTGGAGCACTCAATGGAAACCCACACAGACACAGGAAGGATATGCAAATTCCACACAGTAGCTCAAGACTGGAATTGAACCCAGGTCTCTCATGCCTGTGAGGCAGCAATGCTAATCACTGTGCTATCCCTCCAATCTAGATCATAGAATCATAGAATTCCTACAGAGCAGATAAAGGCTGCTTAGAGATCGTGTCTGTACCAACCATTGGAGCAGCATCGCACTCTATCCCCGTAACCTTACATTACCATAGCTAATTCACATAGTATCTTGAACACTACAGTACAGCAGCAGTAGTTATTCACCTTTTCAATTGGTACTGCGAACCTGTGAGGATGCCAGTACTTGGATGTCAAACTGATTATTTCCCCCAACTCCTATGAACAATTAGATTCTTTGAACATGTAAGTTATTCTGATCCAATAAGGATCAGGATCCATATATTATCCAGGCTAAACATTAATTTTAATGCAGTCACCTCAATACAGTAATTGCATAATGTATTGCTTACATAATCTAATCTTGTACTTATATAAGTGATTGACAAATGGACAGACTTTGTCTTTCTCTTATAACTTATTCTCTTACGGAAACCAATCTACATTATAAAGTGTTGCTTCTCAATTTCAGTACCATAGAGACCTCTTCAAAATATTTATGAATAAATATGAGACAGAGAAATCAGACAGACAGGTATTAAGTACAAGGAATACATATGACAGACAGATAGATAAAATAGCTAGATATTAGATATGACAAGCCAGATGGAGATGAGAGACAGTTGGGAAGATCTTGTCACAATGCGAGCACAACATAAATGGGGTAAATGTTTTTCTTCGATGTATTGGATTGAAAATTGTACACGATCATGCATTATTTTTATGAAGGGCTTTCTCAACATGTCATGATTTTGTCTCTTGCCTGCTGTTCAGTCCTCATCACTGGGTTAAGCTAACAAGTTAATATTGAGCATGCTTGCACTGTTACAAAATATCACAGAAGTAGTCATGAGTGGCCAACATGTCAGTGCTGTTTGACATTTTTATCTCAAGAGTATCACAGTCTCTGACTGATGGTTCCTGAAAGTATTATATATTGAGAATTGCTACCTTTCCACAATGCAACAAATTTCAGTATTCAGTCAATTCTGATGCCGTTCCAACTGAAAATATGTGTTAATACTAAAGATTAAGTATGAGCTTGAGACAACTGTTGAGATGGAAATTTAAGCTAGCAGTTGCAATGCATTCCCATGAGTTTCCAACCACGTACACTCCCCCAACTCCACACCCAAACACCATACCAAATCCTACCCTTTGTAATATTGATCCCATGCTAGACATTACTTCCTTTGGTCCCTGGTGCCTTTATTGTCTTAACCAGATAGCCATATATCTTCTTTGTCTCTTGTGCCTGATGACATCTGACCACCATCGTCTGCATCATTGTTGGCTCCTTCAGTCAAACTTTGTGTCCTCCATCAAATTCAGTTGTTCCAACTATGGTCAGAGCAGATATCCACATGTAAGAATCGTTTTGATGGATCAGAACCTTAATTGAGTAAGCCTGGTAAAGGACCTCAGTTTCTAACTAATCTTTGGCTTCTGTCTCACTGCTATGGCTATAAAATAGCAAAGCAGTAACAATTTGCTCCCTGCTTCACAAATTTGTGTAAAAATGCAACCTAATAATCAACAGGCAATGGGCATTAGGAGGACTTAACAAACATTAACATGATCCTGGAAAAGACTCAAATTTTCAAATCCTCTGTGAGATGATCCTGAATGACATTTTCCAGTTCTATGCTTTCTGTACAATTTGTACCCATCCTATTGTGGCTTGTGACTTGTTCCTCGTTCTTTCAAATCCACTGCCAGATGGTATGTATTCATACCCTCTGAAGTCCTCTGACAGATCCATTTGACTTTTCACCTTCCTCTCTGCCAATTTTAGCAAAACTGCTCAAAGCTTGTTTAACTCTGCCTGCAATCTACTTAAATGTCACACACTTCCTCCCTCAAAATACACACCGAGTCTCTTTGTAAAAGGCTCTGAACTAGCGATGCTAAAAAGGATAAATGTTTTTCTACCTTGTATCAAGTTTGCCAAAGTGGCATCTTATTCAGCAGACCTTTTTGTCAGTAATACTCCATATCTGTGTATACTCCAGTGTTTTATCCATTGATGAAAGTGACTGTTAATGGTGAGCATCCTTATGCACTGGTGGCCATTGAGAGACTCTAACTATTATTCAGTTCCCGGAGATGAGATTCAAATCAATCTACTTAGAAAAGAATATACAAGACAGATGTTGCTGGGAATGAAAGGTTTTAATCAGAAAGCAATGCTGGGTAGGCTGAGACTTTTTCGCTGGAGCATAGGAGGTGGAGAGGTGACCTTAGAGGACTTTATAAAATGCATGAGGGGTATAGATAGTGTTAATACAGGTGTCCTTTCCCTAGGATGAGGGATTTCAAGACTAGGGGGTACATTTTTAAGTTAAGAGGAGAGAGGTTTAAAAAAGCTATAAGGGGCAAATGAACTTCCTGATAAAGTGGTGGATATGAGTACAATTACAACATTTAAAAGATGTCCAAATACCATCCTACAGCTCATCCACTTTATCCTCGATCACAACGTCTTCAGCTTTGACAACCAGTTCTTCATCCAGACACATGGAACAGCCATGGGGACCAAATTAGCACTCCAATATGGCAACAAATTTATGCATAGGTTCGAACAAGACTTCTTCTCTATGCAGGACCTCCAAACAACATTATACAACAGGTACATTGAAGACATTTTCTTCCTCTGGCGAGAAGTCACCGATAAAACTACACAGTGACATCAACAAGTTTCATCCCACCATCAAACTCACCATGGACTACTCTCGACTATCTGTCTCATTCGTGGACACATGCATCTCCATCAAGGATGGACACCTCAACATCATACTCTACCGCAAACCCACAGACAACCTCACAATGCTACACTTCTCCAGCTTCCACCCATATTAAAACAGCCATCCCCTATGGACAAGCCCTATGCATACACCGGGATCTACTCAGATGTGGAGGAACGTGATGGGCACCTGGAAGTACTCAGGGATGCCCTCACAAGAACGGGGTACGATGCCCAACTGTTCCACCACCAGTTCCAACGTGCCACAGCAAGGGACCATAATGACGTCCTCAGGAGACAGACACACGCTGCAACTGACAGGGTACCCTTCGTTGTTCAATATTTCCCAGGAGCTGAAAAACTATGCCATGTTCTTTGTGACCTGAGACCTTCCCCACACCTCCACTACTTGCCTTTAAACAACTGCCCAACCTCAAACAGATCGTTGTTCGTAGCAAGCTGCCCGGCTCTCAGGGCAACTCCATACAACCCTGTCACGGTAGGTGCTGCAAGACGTGTCAGAGTGTGGACATAGATACCACCATTACAAGTGGGGACATCTTCCACCTTGAACGTGCCAGGTACTCATGTGACTCAGCCAACGTTGTCTATCTTATACATTGTTGTGGTGGTTCTGTTCACCGAGCTGGGAATTTGTGTTGCAGATGTTTTGTCCCCTGTCGAGGTAACATCCTCAGTGCTTGGGAGCCTCCTGTGAAGCGCTTCTGTGTTGTTTCCTCCGGCAGCTGGAACTGACAACCGGAAGCGGCAGAGACAAACCACTATAAGCGCTTCACAGGAGGCTCCCAAGCACTGAGGATGTCACCTAGACAGGGGACGAAATGTCTGCAACACAAATTCCCAGCTCGGAGAACAGAACCATAACAATGAGCACCCGAGCTACAAATCTTCTCACAAACTTTGAATCTTTTATGTTGTAGGCAAGGATGCCCTGGCGCATGGTACATTGGGGAAACCGAGCAAAGACTACGACAATGGATGAATGGGCACCGCACAACAATCAACAGACAGGAATGTTCCCTCCCAGTTGGAGAACAGTTCAGTGGTCCAGGACATTCGACCTCGGACCTTCGGGTGACCATTCTCCAAGGCGGACTTCGAGACAGGCAGCAGAGGAAAGTGGCCGAGCAGAGGCTGATAGCTAAGTTTGGTAACCATAGGGAGGGCCTCTACCGGGACCTTGGGTTCATGTCACATTACAGGTGACCACCATTGCACTATACATACACACAGACACTCCTACACACATACACTCACACACACAGGCACTCCTATACACATATACACATGGACACACATATACACAGACACCCACACACACTTACAGACACACACATTCCCACACTCCCACAGGCATCCTCTCAGAAACTTAGACCACTCTACACTCATGCACACACACATACACTCTCTCTCACAGACATTCACAACCCCCTACCCCAGACATGCACACACACTCCCACACTCACACATGCACCCCCTCACAGACTTAAGACACTCTACAGTCACTACACACACACACACATATATTTTCTCACACTCACAGCCTACAACCCAGACAGTCACACACACACACACGCACACACACACACAGACAACGACCCACATGTACACATATATTTTGTGGGGTGAATCTGTACTTGCAGAGTTACATTGTATTTTGCTCAAAAACTGCATGAATTCATGTAAAACTCTGTTACCTCACTTTTTAGATTAGAATCAGTCTAAACATCATGGCATAGACAGAGAACACAGGAGGCCAACACCTTCAACATGTTGTCTAGCTATCCCCCATTGTTATAGCTAACCTGAAAATGCAACTTTTATATATAATAAAAAAATAAAACTGTCATGGTATTCAAACAGATGAAAACTCAACAGACAATCAAGGTAAAAAATGAGGTCTGCAGATGCTGGAGATCAGAGCTGCAAATGTGTTGCTGGTCAAAGCACAGCAGGCCAGGCAGCATCTCAGGAATAGAGAATTCGACGTTTCGAGCATAAGCCCTTCATCAGGAATAAGAGAGAGAGCCAAGCAGGCTAAGATAAAAGGTAGGGAGGAGGGACTAGGGGGAGGGGTGATGGAGGTGGGATAGGTGGAAGGAGGTCAAGGTGAGGGTGATAGGCCAGAGTGGGGTGGGGGCGGAGAGGTCAGGAAGAGGATTGCAGGTTAGCAGGGCGGTGCTGAGTTGAGGGAACCGACTGAGACAAGGTGGGGGGAGGGGAAATGAGGAAACTGGAGAAATCTGAATTCATACCTTATGGTTGGAGGGTTCCCAGGCGGAAGATGAGGCGCTCCTCCTCCAGCCGTCGTGTTGTTATGTTCTGCCGGTGGAGGAGTCCAAGGACCTGCATGTCCTCGGTGGAGTGGGAGGGAGAGTTTGGGATTGGTTGGACAGAAAGGTTTGTTTCTGTGCTAATTAAGGCATGGACTGGTTGGACAGAAAGGTTTGTTTCTGTGCTAATTAAGGCTATGAGTCTATGTTCTCTTCAGGTGAAGAGGACGATAAAAGAAGCAAAGTGAGTCATATTGTGCTGAAATTTGAGGTATGAGTGTTAGAGAATGAAGTTGAGGAGTTTGTGGGTGTTTGTCATTCTGATCAATGAAGGTTACACCAAAACATTGACTTCTCCATCTCCTGATGATGCCCGGCTTGCTGTGTTCTTCCAGCCTCCTGCTTGTCTGTTCTGGTCAATGAAGCAAACGTCAGGCGGGATGATGAAAATAAGTTATCTGCTCCACATTTTTCAACAATTTTATTCATTTAGGGGATGTTGTCATTATTACTGAAGCCTTGAGAAAGGGAAGGTGAGCCAATTCTTGAACCATTGATGTCTTCTTGCGTAAATTACTACCCTATGCAATGTTTACTCAAGAAAGTTTACTCAGTGGCAGTGAAGCAACAGTGATAGGCATCGAAGTCAGGATGGTGTGTAGATTTGAAGTACAAAATTGGAGGTAGGGGTGGTGCTCCCAAAAGCCTGATGTCTGTTCCATTTCGAGGAGCAAGCTGTGTACAAATTGGCTGGCATGTTTCTTGCATTACAACAGTGACCACTTTTCAAAAGTACTTCATTAAATGTGAAGCAATTTGGCCTATTCTGACATCATGAAAGATTCAGTTTGAATGGAGTCTTTCAAGACTTCTTATCCACAGTTTGCGCATCTCAATTTCTTTTGATTCATTTTCCCATCTTGAGCATTTTTTATTCTCTGTATCTTTCTTTGCTTCACCTATCCGTCAGATTATTGGTTGTCTTTGCCTTTCTCTGCCCACTCATCAGAAGTGAGTGAATGCCTCTATCACAGGAATATTATTTTAAGAGGGAATATTCTGATTTATCTTTCCATTGTTAGAGTGCTCTAGCCATTATGGATACTAATAAACTATGCTAATCGTTAGTGCAGGGAAGTGATTCTCTAACAGACTTTAGTCATCACTACTCTGATAGCAAGGTGTGAACAAAACCACAGACACAAATTGTGACGCAAAGATAAAGTCTACCTGACCAAAACAAGGCAGAGGTACTTCAATATGGCTGGTGCTAGCACATTAGAATGGTGGTTTATTGACATTTGCAAATAAAGCTCTGCTCACAGCCTGACTCAACATTTTTATTATAGTTTGGAAACTGAAACACTGGCATCTGAGCAAAATTATAGCGGCTTCAATTTGCAGATGTTAGATATCAATTCAGGCCTCCATGGAAAATCCAACAGTTGCATGTTGTGACTGTAATCCTAAACTGGTTGATACATGTGGATAGTTTAATCATTCCAAGAAGGAAAATTGAAAGCAGGAAAATTTAAAAGGGAGAACCAGTTTCTGCGATCTATCACACCTTATGCTAATATCACACCCAACAGCGACAATGGAAGAAGACACTTGGATCTTTGTCAGTATATCTTTAAATGCCATCACTGTACATCCTACTTGTTGTAGATGTGAAGAGCTGATTCTGGCTGATGCATACTGATGATGTGAAGGGAATTTTGCAAGGGCTTTGTGACAGGAAGAGGTAAGGACTTGAGGCAGGAAAGGGCCCATCCTAACCTTGAAGACCCAGAGAAGTACTGTTACTCCTCTTAGCCATGCAAAGCAAAGTTAATGAGGTACCTATTGTATCTTTTTTATCCTTCTTGGCAACCAACACCCGATATGCACTGGTAATGAGAGTTCCTATCAATTGGTGCTACAATCTGAATCTAAGGCAGCTAGGTTTTGAATTTATGCCTCAGTTGCAAGGTGTTTGTAGAGTTCTGATTTGTAATCAGTTACTCCCTGATCTTCAAACAGTTTGAATCACCCCAAGACCCCTGGTTCTGGACTAATTTAGGGGATGTGACATGAAGAGGCAGTAAACAGATGCTTCAAGGCAAAAGAATCTCTGTGTTTATTTAAGGCACAAAGGTAATTATCATGCATGAAATAGTTAAAGAAATGAACACAGTCAATGTACAGAAGCACAGTAGTACTTTAACTGTACTTCTGTCAGAGAAATTTGCCCAATAGGTTAGAGATCACAAAACACAGCTCCAAGTTAAATTGACAAACAGTTTATTGCAAGCGATATCGCTGGAGGAGAAAACAGACTAGCCGACACAGAACTGACAGTCTGTACAGGTAGACCAGATTTCTCTTCCCAGAGCTGAGGATGAGACCAGTTTTATAGTAATGCTGCACAATGACACTGATTAAGAAATGGAAAACTCCAATGTATCTGGAAATGGAGTAATCTAGTTACAATGATACTAACTGGAAAACAAATATCGGGTGAATGTCCTATTCCTTCACACAATGCAACATCCTAACAGTATCGATGGTTCCATTGCTCTTCACAGGTAGATGTCAATGTCTCTTCTGAAGTGGCGAGGTGCTTCCATCGTCCTGTGACTGGAGCATGTCCTTGCTGGTGCCTCTCTGTCTGACCTGCTCTCTGTGTGGCTTTGGTATTGCTGGGTTGTGAAACTGCTTTGAGGGCTTTGCGATATCTGTGGTGCTCTGTCATGTCCATGGGAGCTTAAAACATATTCCCTTGTCTGCATGTTGTCTGTTTCGGATTGTGAGTTGTTCGGGAATTCTAGGGGTTCTAGTACAGTTTGGCCAATTTTGCTTTTATGGGTATATCATGGGTTAGCAAATCTTTTCCCACAACTACAAAACTGGATTAACACAATGGGAACACTATCCTCCTGAGATGCACAAAACAACAATGTTTAATTTCTCACACTTTTATCACAATTCTTACCCCTGGAGTCCGAATGCAATGTCACTACCTGCCTTCCCCTCCCTGCCAGCTGAACATCCGGGTCTCAGGAGATTAGGCTTACCACTCAGAAGGTAGTCTTAAAATACACCCTGGCTGTTCTATCTTGCCGTACCGGGAGACTGGATGAAGACTTCAGACTACATAGGTTTTTCAGTTAGGGTTGAGCGCGCTGATGCGGTAAGATGCATATCGGATCTATCGGGCGAGTACCTGGTTTTCTTTACTTTCTGCTGGGTTATGGGCCCAGTTTTCTCCACAGGTTGTTTCTGAGGCATTGTGATGTCGGCACAGTCATTTGTTTCACCGAGTTGTCGATCTTTAGTTCTGATGGTCATGGTTGGTTGCAGAGGTTCTTGCTATCGGTTCTCTCGGTTCGAAAGAGCTTCGTGTCTGAAAGCTCTTGTGTGGAATAGTATCCTTGTGCTGAGGTGTGTCCAGCTGTTTGGTTTTGGATTTCCTTTTACCTTTTGTTCCAATTAAGCCCTCGTTTGGCTTCCCAGTTCTTGCTTTTCAGTTCGGCCTCGGTGGTTCTTGTTTTGAAGCTGTTTATGGGGGAAGCCTGTGTGTGGAAGCTTGTTGTTAAAAGGGCTCCAGCTTCTCAGGTGAAATCCAAGCCAGCAGTTACACTGACTGTGGGTCCCTTAATTCTGCACCAAACCTGTGACTTTCAATGGGCTCTTGACATTCTTTTCTGAAGTTAATCAGCTTTCTGATGATTACAATATATGTGAATGGGTTTTGATTGAGATTGAATGTCAAGAATCTCTGTAGGCCCTATACCATCTGCGCTATGTAGGCCGAGGTGTAAAACCTGTCTTGGGTTAGGTCTTCTGGTTTTGGGCAGTTATTCTTTTAGAGGGGAGAATTCCGGGCTGAACAATAATCCCAGACAGCAGTCTCCATTCCCAAACCTTGCTGGTTGTGTCTTTCCCAGAGACTCATTCCCACTTTCATTTTTGGTTTTAAAAGTTTTGAAAGTGCAGGACTCTGCCCAACATCCATCAATCTTACATATTAGCTCTTCAATGTCAGGCTAGCCTACAGGTCAAGCACTGGGCCAAGTTTCTAACTTCAAACTTTTGTATCTTAAATGAGAGGCAAACTGACAGTCTGTAATCTTGACAGATAACCTTCATACCTTAGTTTTGAAAATTTCTATTAGTATTGATATTACATTTTCCAAATTGCATTCATACAGGGTTATTTCCTTGACCATCATAGATCATGGCTATGATGTTACATGTACAGAAGTATAAATAATGGATCATCACCAGAAGAGAAGCTTTACACTAGTGTGTCAATTCATCCTGTCCATGTCAGTAAATTCTCAACTCAGCTTTCTGCCATGCTTGAAAAGGGATGATTACTGTTATGAACATGTGCCTAAAGATTGTGTTTCTATCGTGTGCGACTGATTTTTATTTTGAAAAGATGACTGTGTTGACATTTTCTTTGACTTGTATGAGATCCATCCAAAGACATAACTAGCAACTTAAGATTTGTAAAAACATTTGTTGATGCGTTGCCCATGTTCCGTGTACCACAATGCTTTTCAAATCTGATATCTAAATTAAAATGCTGCTATGTCCACTACAATTGAATTTAACCCTTAACACCAACTTAAATGTGGATTCCAAGATAAATCCAAATTTATGGAAAAAATATTCCATCACAGGAACCTGAGTCATATAAGCAATGAAATTTCAGTTTCTTTAATGCCTCTTTCCTTCTCTCTGTCAATAACCTTACCTTCTAACATGGAGAAAATGAGGACTGCAGAGGCTGGAGAGTCAGAGTTGAAAACTGTGGCACTGGAAAAGCACAGCAAGTCAGGAATGTCTTGATGAAGGCCACATGCCCAAAATGTCAACTCTCCTGCTCCTCAGAGGCTGCCTGAATGGCTGCACTTCTCTCGAGCCATACTTTTCAACACTTAACTTCTGACATGACTATTCAGGTTCCATGTATGGGTCAGCAGTGGCACTTTGACTTCTGAGCTACAGGCTGTGGGTCTGAATCCAGCTGTGTAGATAAAAGCATTAAATCTAGGCTCACACTCCATTGCAGTGAAAGTGTTGTGCTATCAGAGATAATGGCTCTGGTTTGAGATATTAAACTGATGTCCTGACTGCCATCTCAGGTAGACCTAATAGACTCCACAGCCCCATTTCAAAGAAGATGTGGAAGATCTCATTGCCAGTCTGGGCAAAATTCATTCCTTAAAACAGATTATCTGGTTGTTATCCTATGGCAGGGGTCTTGCTGAGTGTCAATTAGCTGCTGTGCTTCCTAAATTATGGTGATGATTACACTTCAAAACCAACACATTGGTTGCTAAGCACTTGGGGACTTTCTGGGATAATAAAAGACATTTATTAAATGCAAGTTCCTTCTTTACAATTTGATTAATGCTGAAAAATTGTCCTTTAATTTTTTTTCAGGTTTTACCCAGGGAGCTATGAAGGTTTTCACATTGAAATTCAAGTTAACCAATTAAGTCTACTAGATTCTGTTTTACCTGTGATTCTGCCTGTTTCACATCTTTTACAGCGGCTTAACAGCATATAATTGATGTAACAGTTGCCGTGGTAAAGCAGCAATGTGAAAGGTCAAAACGCTGCAGAAAGAGAGACACTACTAAAGAACCTGTTTCCAATGAGCAGGCTCAGAAGTGAATGGTGCAGTGTCAGAGAAACAGATTGACCTGTGTGGACCTGCAGGACTCAGCTGCATGAATGTCAGGTAACAGTGCACTTCACAGTGTCTTATTGCCAGGATGAATACCATCTCCCCAAGCTCTCTGATGTGGAAGGAGGTGAGGATCAAGAATATTAATTGCTTGGGAAATTTACCAAGGCAATGCTAAGTTGCGTGGATATAATATTTGGGAATAAAAGTTTATAATGTGGGCCATCAGAATATAAATCTAATGTATGGTTTAGCATTATGGATTAAAGGGTAGATAATATGCATAAAGCACTGATCTGAACATCAGGATAAATCAACCCGACTACTTCTCTTTCGATATATATATATATATATATATATATATATATAAGGAAAAGCAATATTATTTTGTAATGGAGGATAGCTCTCAAGGAAAGGTTAGGGCAGTGGTGCAGCCCAGTGTATCTCTTATGATCAATATTTCTAAAGACATCACAATCATATTTGTAAAGAACAGCAATTTTCCAGCTTTGCAAATGAGAAACAAACAGGAAATCTGACCACAACGCTTTAATTTATCAACAGTTCATAGTAAACAGTACTTTATACAACTTTAGTTAGGCCACACTTGGAATGTTGCATACAGTTCTGATCACTACACTATCAGAACAAAGTGGATGCTTTGGAGAGGGTAAGAAAAGGTTTACCAGGAGGTTGCCTGATATGGGGGATTTTAGCTATGAAGAAATATTGAATAAAAAGGGTTTGTTTTCACTGGAATGCAGAAGGTTGAGGCCAAACTGATAAACGTATATAAGATTGTGCAGGGTATGGATAGAGTGAAAAGGGTGGAAGGGTCAATTACTCGGGAGCACAGGTCTAAGGTGTTGGGGGGGGGGGGTGGGGGGGGGTCATATTTAAAAGAGATGTTTGAGGCAGGGTTTTCAAATAAATGATGGTGAGCACCTGGAACGTGCTGCCTGAGGAGATGATGGAAGCAGACACTTTAGCAGCATTCAGGGAGCGCTTGTATGAATACATGAATAGGAAGGGAATAGAGTGATACAGATCCTGTAAATGAGGAGAGTTTTAGTATGAAAGGGCAAAATGTGCAGGCATAGGCTTGGAGGGCTGAACAACCTGTTCCTGTGCTATATTGTTCTTTGTTCTTTGAAATCCTCTCATGCATTTCAACTAATGTGTACAGAACATTTTAAGGTACAAATGATATCCCAAATAAGCGTCACAAGGGAATGGAGTGGAAAGGATGCCAGACAAATGCTGCGACCAATTCAGGATGAATCTGCTCTGAAAGAGCGATGTGTTGAGAAGGCTCTTTCAAATAGTAAGGTTTGGAAGAGAATTTCAAAACCTGCTGTGCCACGATTGGTGGAGTTCACCAAAAAAACAGAGCCAATGAAGGGAAAGCTGCAGGCTGGAGTGGTCCAGCAGATGAGGACGAGGATTTTGAAAGAGATGCATTAGATTATGGGAAGCCAATGAGGACAAGGGTGATGGATCTTACTTTGGGCCAGATGGAATGAGAACAGTGGAGTTTTGAATTAGTTAGGGATCGACCCATGGAGAAAAGAAATCTCATGAAAACATACGTGGGAATTTCAGGAGAACTGAGCATAATGCTGGAACAATTCACAGATTGGGCTGAATGTCTTTTGTTTTGGCAAAGCAGAAGTTGTGTCAAGTTTTTTTAAAGGATTTCTTTCCATGAGGGCCAGTGAGATTTCTCGCTGTATTTTAACAAGTATGTCCCACCCCTTGGCATCCTTCATACCCATATTCTATCCCACCTTACCATTCATATAAAAACCCACCATTTAGCCAATGCCACTGAAAGACAGGCTTCCCTTGAGCCCACTTGATCTTTAAGAGACCACTATACACTCAGGTGAGAGTTGGTGATCCAGTATTGCCTTCACTAGCAACATAATGACACAACATCCATAAAGCTCTGCTGCCCACAACACATAGCCAGCATGCAACCCTATTCTCCCACTCTAGTAATTAATTAACCACCACTATATACTTCACCTGTCCTTAACTACATACTGTCTTAGCACACTTTCTGAGTCCCAGTGCTGTTTCCAAATGCTCAGCAGTCACCTGCATGTTTTCATTGTCCAATGGGGGAATATCATATACAGGCAAGCAGTTAGACAATTCCAATCTTGACTTTTTTTCATTTACAGTCAGCAAAAATAACACACAGGAAATGAATGTAGGGTTAAGTTTGCCCCCACAATACAAAGCAAATGCTGACATTTTGACTTTGCCAGTCCATGATAGTCTTCTGCATAAAGCTCACATCTACTGAAGCTGGGTGTCAATCAGGTCTTGTCTCATTCCAGCACCAGTTGCTATGGAGATCCGTCATCCACAGGGACAGATTCTTCTAACTGAGTGTTCCCATCCTTTTCCTTGGATGACTGATCACATTTTCCCAACTCCTCAGCACCTATTGTTAACTTCTGTATCAACGAGATGTGAATATTAATTCAGCCAACATCAATGGCATGGTACAGTTCACATTTGTCCATCTTTTGACATATAAGCATGTTCACTCAGCATGGATTGTGTATAGGTGAAGAAATTTTCACAAATGAAATGTAGCTGGTGAATGCAAACACTTGCTCCATGTATTTGCCATTTCAATTTCATTTGGTTTGCAAAGGCAACAGTATGGGTTCAATTTCTGCACCAACTGAGATTTCCATGAAGGACTCTCCTTTGTAACCTCTTCCCTCGCCTGAGCTATTAAATCTGGTTAAATCACCACCAGTTATCTCTGGAATGAGACAGCAGCCCTATGGTCTGGTAAGATTATACAATTTGGTCTTGATCATCACATTCAGCAGAAGTGGATCCCACACTTTCACCCATCAGTGTGACATTGACACCACTCACCCTTGCAGGTGTTTCTCAGTCACATTGTTGCACTATTGACTGAGAGTATGGGTCAAGAGCTACTCCTTTAATGGCAATGGTACATGGATGTAACAATGCATATAACTGACTGCAATGGCTACATGCTGTACAGACTCTATTTCACTGATGCTATTGCATAGAAAGAAATGACTGAAGATGAGGTTGTTGGCTTTATACCAGAAAGTCACATGTCATGGTGTCACACAGTTGTCTAATTTGTAAAGGCCTATCTGATTGGGATAATGTGCAATAATATAACATACCATATTTGTATATGTCAGAAGTGGCAAGGTGGCTCAGTGGTTAGTACTGCTGCCTCACAGAGCCAGGAACCCGGGTTTGATTCCAGCCTTGGGCAACTGTCTGTGTGGAGTTTGCACATCCTCCCCATATCTGCGTGGGTTTCTTCCACAATCCAAAGATGTGCAGTTTAAGTAAATTCGCCATGCTAAGTTGTCCATTGTGTACAGGGATGTATAGGTAAGGTGCATTAGTCAGGGGTAAATGTAGTGGATCTGAGTGGGTTATCCTTTGAAGGGTTGGTATTGACTTGTTGGGACAAATGGCCTGTTTCCACATGTAGGGAATCTATGTTTTTCCTTTCCTGATAAACATACAATAATTCACATAGGTATATTGAATCTAGACAGTAAGCATAAGGCAATTATTTTGAATTGAGATGTAACCCAGGATTCATGCTGATGAAAATATAGAATAAACAGTTCATTTTAGTGCCACATGAATCTAAAGCCAATTATTTTTGGCCTCTACTCTTCCAGTGTCAGAGTGATATCTGTGATCACAAAATACATTTGCACCAACAATGGCTGGTGCACCACTAGTCATGATAAAAATAAGTTCCTTTGGTCAGAATGTTTTTCTCAAGCATGTACCTTTTGAATTCATCGTGACATGCTGAACTTCTATTCACTTTATAAGGGGAAAAGGGTGAGAAGATCCTTCTAGTCTTTCTATCTTTAAAAATCATGCAGGCAAAAGCAATCAGCTGGGCTGTGTCGATTATGTCGATGGACTCATCGAACTGTAGAGAGAAGCATTCACAATATTTAAGGTCCTGCTGTAGTTGCTGAAAGATTACTTCAGTGAAAGATTTCAATCATCCTGCTAGTGGAAGCACCACATGACATGCATGGGATTATTATTATTATCTCTTTGTTCTTAAACTCTTTGAATAAAGAGTATTGCTTCTTGAATCAGCTTGCTATCTGTAATGATTTCTTGTGTTTTGCCAGGAGATGTCAAAAGAGGAAAGATATTTCAGTTTAGGTCTTTACTTTTATTGTTGGTTTGGAAACGACAAAAACAAAGGTTGAGCTTTCAAAATAGCCTTCAGCTCATCAAGTTTCTTCACTGAGAGTATGTTATTCAGGGGAAAATTAATCCTGAATTTCCTGTGCACCATTGTGTGGTGTTGTTCCAAATCCTCCTTTTTACATTTCAATACAAAGCAAATGCTCTTTTACAGTCATGAACAGAAATGTATTTTGACATTCCATGTGGAAGTTGTACAGTTTTGTTCAGCTGCTTTGTACAATGACAACATTTTTTTTCAAGCAGCGATTTACTGCTTTAAAAATTTCAAAATACAGAAACCTCTTAAAGTGCAATTTCAGATGGGCTGGTAAGAATTTGCTGTCAGGATGATCTTGCTTTCAGGAAATTTTATAAAATGGACAACAACCTGCTGCCCACTTTACCCATCTCTAATGGTAAGATTATCTCTGGTATGAAAACAAAATAATAATCCTCTGATTTTAGTCTGGAAGTTGTCTATGCTGTAGGATGGAGGATAGCTGTTGAGGTAAGTTTTATTTTGGTTGGAGATAGTTTCCTTAAAGTCTTGCAATTTTTAAACTGAAAGTTTTCTTTAGATTTAGCTTCAGCCAAGCAGCCTGGAGACCTGACGGGCAGAAACACTACTTCATAAAGCCACTGCTGAGGACAATAGGTAGGTATAAGGTAAAGAGGGTGTTCAGGAAAATGGGGAGAAGATCATGATCCTGAAGTGAATTCCAATTCGGAATAGTAATAGAAGTAGAATAGAGGACCCGGAGTCTGAGGAACAACTGGAATAGTTGATGGTCTGGGAAAACAGATAGTTTTTTGAGCAGGAATCTGACGTAGTCAGGGGCTTCATTGGTATTTGGGGAAGCAAGTATTTATCAAAGGGTCTGATAGTTGGTGGGTATGGACAGATTTCAGGTTGAGTGGAAGTATTGGAGTGTTGGTTACTGGGTAGGTCATTAGCCATGAAGAAAAGATCCTTGATCTTCTTTGCCCTTGAGCAGTGCTATAAAAACATAGATTGAACTCTCCTGTTTCCCTGCTAGTTTCACATGATGCGTAAAACCAAGCTGATATTAGTTATAAGTAGTACGAGTTGTAAAATGAAGGTCGGCAGTCTTGTGATGAGGTTGAAGTGGTCAGTTTGGTTCCCATAGCCACATACGTCACTAAATTGTCTCCAAAGTTAAAAGTGTGTGTGTTCCTCTCTCAGATTTTTTTGCAAATTGATTTTTAACCTATTTCCACCCATTTTTGAATACATGGTTCCAGCAAAGAATGAAAATCTAAATGAACCTCCTGGCTAACTGGTTGCTGCATATTTATTAAGAATGTGTTTGCATGTTTGTTTACGTCTGTAATTAAGCTCCAGAAGCAGATTGCCTTCAGGGAGTCAACCTAATTTTCTCATGGTAAAAAGGATCAACTATAAATGGCACTTCCAGTTAAGATTAAAAAAACTAATGAAATATCATTGACTTGAAACATTTTTCCTCTCTTTCCTCGGATGAATTTTCTATTATTACTTAAATCAAATCCCCTTTGATTCAATCAACTGGCCCACAAATGGACCTGGCCAACTTCTTGCAATGTGACAGCCACAAGCCACATGTTAATTGCATTCATTAACTTGTAAGACAGTAAGCAGAAATGGTGATTAATTTACCAACGTAATGAAATGCCCATAAATCTCCTAGCGGGCAACCAAAGTCATTTCCTGCAATTTTATTGAAAAAAAATAGTAAATTGAATTGCTGATTGATCTTTTAAATCCGTTAATCAGGCTGCTGCCAGGTCACCGTGAGGTCACCATTGCCAGGACTTCACAGACTGAGATTCAGCAGCAATAAATGCAGTGTTTATTCTGGAAACCCATGACCACCATTCATTTTGATGAAGGAGGAGCTGCAATAATTAAATTCCTGGCAATTGAGTGCCACAATAGACTACAAATTTACAGTATGCTTTTCTGTTCATGGGGCATGAGCATTTCTGGCTGGGCCAGCAGGTTTTGACCATCACTCATTGTTCTTGAGAAGTTGGTGGTGAACCGTCTGCTTAAAACTCTGCAGTCCATGTGTAGCAGCACACCCACAGTGTGGTTTATCAGACAGTTCCAGATTTCTGATCCAGTAGCACTGAAAGAATAGTAAATATATTTTTAAGTTAGGCATGGTGATAAGCAAAGGAAGATGTCACTGATGCCATAATTCCATCTTTCATTTGCACGAATCAGTGCTAAGGTCTAAGTATGCTATTACAATTATTATCAAGGCCATGTTTCTGATTGTGGGATAGTCTGTCCTCTACAGCCCAGCAAGTGTGGCTTCTCATTGTACGTGCAACCTCTAGATGTTTTACTGCTGATTAAAACTCCACTTTAAACTTAAACCTGTTCAAGCGAAGAGAGTAGAAATAAATATTTTTCAGACATGTGCACAGCTGTCATCACTAGAATTCCCCATTTATCAACTGTCGACTCTGCCTTTCATTCCTACAAAGACTTCAATGTTCCACGTATGATTCCCCTACCTCACAACCTTCATGTCAACTCTCTAACATTGATCCTTGTTTTCAACTCCCCAACCACAAAAGTTAGGTATTTCTACCTCAGACCTTTCTACCTCAACTCTATTCTCATAAGAGTAAAAAACGAGGTCTGCAGATGCTGGAGATCACAGCTGCAAATGTGTTGCTGGTCAAAGCACAGCAGGCCAGGCAGCATCTCAGGAATAGAGAATTCGACGTTTCGAGCATAAGCCCTTCATCAGGAAACATCATTCCTGATGAAGGGCTTATGCTCGAAACGTCGAATTCTCTATTCCTGAGATGCTGCCTGGCCTGCTGTGCTTTGACCAGCAACACATTTGCAGCTCTATTCTCATAACCATAGCTTTCTTTCCTGCCATCTATCCAGGTGTAGCCTACAACCTAGTCTTATGTCTTCATGTACTTATGGCTTGGTTATTCCTCTTCTTATGAATGTTCTTATAATTGACAAATGTGACACCATATACCCACACAAATTATTCGATTTGTCATTTTGAGTATGACAGTAAGATAACTGCATTTGCGTTTGAAAGTTCTCCTCCAATAGAACACAAGTTTCTTGTTGTGGTTCTGTTTGCCGAGCTGGAAGTTTTTGCTGCAAACGTTTCGTTCCCTGGCTGGGAACATCATCAGTGCTGTTGGAGCCTCCTGTGAAGCGCTGCTTTGATGTTTCTTCCGGTATTTATAGTGGTTCGTTCTCGCCGCTTCCGGGTGTCAGTTTCAGCTGTAGTAGTTTGTATGTGGGGTCCAGGTCGATGTGCCTGTTGATGGATGTTCTTGCCGCTTCCGGGTATCAGTTTCAGCTGTAGTGGTTTGTATATGGGGTCCAGGTCCATGTGTCTGTTAATGGAGTTTGTGGATGAATGCCATGCCTCTAGGAATTCCCTGGCTGTTCTCTGTCTGGCTTGTCCTATGATGGTAGTGTTTTCCCAGTCAAATTCATGTTCCTGGTTGTCTGAGTGTATGGCTACTAGGGATAGCTGGTCGTGTCGTTTTGTGGCTAGCTGATGTTCATGGATGCGGATTGTTAGCTGTCTTCCTGTTTGTCCTATATAGTGTTTTGTGCAGTCCTTGCATGATATGTTGTAAACTACGTTAGCTTGGCTCGTGCTGGCTATTGGGTCCTTTGTTCTAGTGAGTTGTTGTCTGAGTGTGGAAGTTGGCTTGTGTGCTGTTATGAGTCCTAAGGGTCGCAGTAGTCTGGCTGTCAGTTCTGAGACGCTCCTGACGTATGGTAGTGTGGCTAGTCCTTTTGGTTGTGGCATGTCCTCGTTCCGTGGTCTATCTCTTAGGCATCTGGTGATAAAGTTGCGTGGGTATCCGTTTTTGGCGAATACCTTGTATAGGTGTTCCTCTTCCTCTTTTCGCAGTTCTGGTGTACTGCAGTGTTTTGTGGCTCTTTTGAATAGTGTCCTGATGCAGCTTCATTTGTGTGTGTTGGGGTGGTTACTTTCATAGTTTAAGACTTGGTCTGTGTGTGTTGGTTTCCTGTGTACCCTTGTGGTGAATTCTCCGTTGGGTGTTCTCTGTACTATCACGTCTAGGAATGGGAGTTGGCTATCCTTTTCCTCTTCTCTCGTGAATCGTATTCCTGTGAGTGTGGCGTTGATGATTCGGTGTGTTTTTTCTATTTCTGTGTTTTTGATGATTACAAAGGTGTCATCGACGTATCTGATCCAGAGTTTGGGTTGGATTTGTGGTAGGGCTGTATGTTCTAACCTTTGCATAACTGCCTCTGCTATGAGTCCCGAGATTGGTGACCCCATGGGTGTTCCGTTGATTTGTTCGTATATCTGATTGTTGAATGTAAAGTGTGTGGTGAGGCACAGGTCTAGTAGTTTAAGTATGCCGTCCTTGTTGATAGGTTCGGCCTCCTGTGTTCTGTTATGTATGTCCAGTAGGTTGGCTATTGTTTCTCTGGCTAGGGTTTTGTCAATTGATGTGAACAGTGCCGTCACGTCGAATGATACCATGGTTTCTTCTTTGTCTATGTGTGTATTCCTGATGATGTCCAAGAATTCCTGTGTTGATTGTCTGGAGTGTTTGGATCCACTGACTAGGTGTTTCAGTTTTTGTTGTAGTTCTTTGGCCAGTTTGTATGCTGGTGTCCCTGGTAGTGATACTATGGGTCTGAGTGGGATGTCTGGTTTGTGTACTTGGGTAGTCCGTAGAATCTGGGGGTGTTGTTGCTTTCAGGTTTCATTCTTTGCTGGTCCGCTTTGGTTATCTGTCCGTTTTTTTGTAGATTCCTTAGTGTGTTGATTGTTCTATTGGTGAGTTGTGGTGTGGGGTCGGAATCCTTCATTTGGTAGGTGTTGGTGTCTGTGAGTAGTTGTTGTGCTTTATTGATGTAGTCTGATTTATCTAAGATGACCGTCATTCTGCCTTTATCTGCCGGTAGTATGATTATGTTCTTGTCATTTTTCAGTGCTTTCAGTGCTTCCCTCTCCTTGGTGTTGAGGTTATGTGTATGTCGTTTTCTTATCATCATAGGTACGACCGTTTGTCTCACTGTTTGTTGTGTCTCTTCTGTCAGTCCATTGTTCCTGAGTGTGCATTCTAGTGCTGCTAGGAAGTCTGCTGTGTTGGCATCCCTGTAGTTGTATTTGAGTCCCTTGGCCAGTATAGTTCTTTCCATGTCTGTGAGCTGTCTGTGGGAGAGGTTTTTGGACCTCTCATCATAGGACAAGCCAGACAGAGAACAGCCAGGGAATTCCTAGAGGCATGGCATTCATCCACAAACTCCATTAACAGACACATGGACCTGGACCCCATATACAAACCACTACAGCTGAAACTGACACCCGGAAGCGGCAAGAACATCCATCAACAGGCACATCGACCTGGACCCCACATACAAACGACTACAGCTGAAACTGACACCCGGAAGCGGCGAGAACGAACCACTATAAATACCAGAAGAAACATCAAAGCAGCGCTTCACAGGAGGCTCCAACAGCACTGATGATGTTCCCAGCCAGGGAACGAAACGTTTGCAGCAAAAACTTCCAGCTCGGCGAACAGAACCACAACAACGGACACCCGAGCTACAAATCTTCAACCAGACTTTAAACAAGTTTCTTGGTCATAACCTGAAGAAATAAGAAGAGCAGTAGACTATTTGACCCCTTAAATCCACTCCACCATTCAGTCGGATCATGGCTGATCCAATATTCCCCACTTCCACTTTCCTGTGTTGTGCCCATAACCTTTGATTCCCCTACGGAGCAAGAATCTACCTATCTCAGCCTTAAATATGCACAATAACTCTGATTCCATAACTCTCTGTGGTAAGGAGTTCCAAAGACTCTCAACCTCCTGAGAGAAAAAAATTCCTCCTTATTTCAGTCGTAAATTGCCATCCTTCAATTCTGAGACTATGCCCTCTGGTCCTAGAGTCTCCCATGAGGGGTGACATCCTCTCAGTAATTACCATATCAAGCCCCTAAAGAATCCTACATGCTACATTATCTTGCGGAGTACACCCTTCAAAAATATTATAGGTATGTAATTTGTAAAGAGTCTTGCGATGTTAATGAGTATTCCTACTACAATGGAGCTTGGTGGTTGTCTTTCACCTCACTTGCTCAGCTTCAAAGGGGAGATCTTGATCGAGTGGGTAAAGAGGAACCATTTTCACTGACAGGATGATTGGAAGCCAGAGAATGCAACTTGTAGGAAATTGGGAAGAAGAACCAGAAGAGCAATGAGGAGAAATTATTTGATGCAATGAGTTGTTGTGATCGGGAATACTCACGTTGAGTGGGTGCTTGAAGCAAATTAAAATATAACTTTCAAAAGGGAATGGAATTTCTATTCAAAATGAAGAATTTGCAGGGTTATAGGAAAAGAGCAGAGGAAAGGCACTAATTGAGTCATTTTTCATCGAGACGGTTCAAGTAGAATGGGCCAAATGAACTCCTTGTGGGCTATACAATTATATGATTCTATTATAATGTGTCTAAAAGCAACACTGAGCCACATGAAGTCACTGTTTAAGAAGTCTGTACAATTTCTCTGTATGCTAGTGCAAGTTTTTTTTGGAAATGATATAACTGTTGTTGAAATAATAGTTTGGGAACAAACAGATACAGAATCCAACAGAGATTGCAATCTTTCTTTATATGATGTAAGTTTATAATTTTTTATTGTTTGGGTACTTAATTCTAAAGCAGAGTTAAAATGGATGTTTGGCTTATGTTCTGTGAGGGTGACTTTTTTTTAAAGCAAAGTCAGAAAGTAATTTTTTTGAACATGCAACTCAAAACAGCCTTCCCAAAAAAAAGTGACTGAAGGTTAAACTTTAAATCAAGTTTTGATTATCAAAGTTAACTTGGTAGATAATTGCCTAAGTATTGGCTTAGAGGAACTCCTATGATGTATAGAGACAATTGGCTTTGACCCACAAGTAGATTAACTTCAAAAGAATAGTGTCATTCCCCCTGAAAGAGTTGTTTGATTCTGGCAGTCTGCAGGGCAGCAGAGTTCAAAACAGATCCATGGGTTGCTTTAACAGCCGTTTTTCTTTTTTCTTGGAAGTCACAGGGGAAGTTAGTCAATGACTGTAACTTCATCTCTCGGCAATCCGTCGGAGTTACTATCTCTGAGAGTATCAGGTGAATGTGCAGGAAGTCTTCAAAATGAAATGCTATCAAGACTGAATCTTAGAATCTCAGAATTAGCTTTATTGTCACACACACTCAAATGTGTACAGTGAAAAAATCTGATTGAAGATTTGTAGCTCGGGTATCCGTTGTGTGGTTCTGCTCGCCGAGCTGGAAGTTTTTGCTGCAAACGTTTCGTTCCCTGGCTAGGGAACATCATCAGTGCTGTTGGAGCCTCGTGTGAAGTGCTGCTTTGATGTTTCTTCCAGTATTTATATTGGTTTGTTCTTGCCGCTTCCGGGTGTCAGTTTCAGCTGCAGTGATTTGTATGTGGGGTCCAGGTCGATGTGTCCGTTGATGATTCGGTGTGTTTTTTCTATGGACTCTGGATCAGATATGTTGATGACACCTTTGTAATCATCAAAAACACAGATATAGAAAAAACACACCGAATCATCAACGCCACACTCACAGGAATCCGATTCACACGAGAGGAAGAAAAGGATAGCCAACTCCCATTCCTAGACGTGTTAGTAGAGAGAACACCCAACGGAGAATTCACCACAAGGGTACACAGGAAACCAACACACACAGACCAAGTCTTAAACTATGAAAGTAACCACCCCAACACACACAAATGAAGCTGCATCAGGACACTATTCAAAAGGGCCACAACACACTGCAGTACATCAGAACTGCGAAAAGAGGAAGAGGAACATCTATACAAGGTATTCGCCAAAAACGGATACCCACGCAACTTTATCACCAGATGCCTAAGAGATAGACCGAGGAACGAGGACATGCCACAACCAAAAGGACTAGCCACTCTACCATACGTCAGGAGCGTCTCAGAACTGACAGCCAGACTACTGCGACCCTTAGGACTCATAACAGCACACAAGCCAACATCCACGCTCAGACAACAACTCACTAGATCAAAGGACCCAATACCCAGCATGAGCCAAACTAACGTAGTTTACAAAATACCATGCAAGGACTGCACAAAACACTATATAGGACAAACAGGAAGACAGCTAACAATCCGCATCCATGAACATCAGCTAGCCACAAAACGACACGACCAGCTATCCCTAGTAGCCATACACTCAGACAACCAGGAACATGAATTTGACTGGGAAAACACCACTATCATAGGACAAGCCAGACAGAGAACAGCCAGAGAATTCCTAGAAGCATGGCATTCATCCCCAAACTCCATCAACAGACACATGGACCTGGACACCATATACAAGCCACTACAGCTGAAACTGACACCCGGAAACGGCAAGAACATCCATCAACAGACACATCGACCTGGACCCCACATACAAATCACTGCAGCTGAAACTGACACCCGGAAGTGGCAAGAACAAACCAATATAAATACCGGAAGAAACATCAAAGCAGCGCTTCACACGAGGCTCCAACAGCACTGATGATGTTCCCTAGCCAGGGAACGAAACGTTTGCAGCAAAAACTTCCAGCTCGGCGAGCAGAACCTGTACAGTGAAAAGTTTATATGTTGCCATTTACGGCACCATTTTAGCTACAAAGATACCTCGACACAGATTCTTAAATACAAATTCTTAGCAAAAAAAATTATAAAATAACGAAGTAAAAAGTCCAGCAATTTATGTCATTGGAATAAAATAGAAAAATAAAGAAAGAAGTTTTGATTGGATTTTATTTATTTTTGTCACAAGTACCTAAGTACAATGAGAAGTTTTGTTTTGCTTGCAGTGCTGGCAGATTATACTACCATATAAAGATTACCAGGTGATTGAACAGAGCGAGAAAAACAAAGTTACAACTGCAAAGAAGGCTCACAAAAACAACATCAACATTAGATTTGAAATTTGAAAGGTCCATTCAGAGCTAAATGGAAGTTCAAAATTATAGTCCTTCCAACCCGGTCCATGCTAGCACTTGGTCTTAGTCTTTAGTCCATGCCAGGGCTTGGTTCCAGACTGTGCTGAGCTTCACCTCCAGGCTCTCAAGGCTTGGAGAATGCTCTGGAGTCATCTGGAGGCCAGATGTCCACACTGAGGTCACACCAGGCCACTGTGAGACCATCACACTGGATTGCCGAGAGATGAATAAGAAATTTTAAAGTGAAGATAGAAGAACTACTTCACTGGTGTTGATGGTGAAGGGTAGTGTTGGGAAAAAGAATAGAGTTGAGTCTTTACTGACTCATAAGTACTGGTTGCACAGGAGAAGACCACCCAGCCCATCATTTCTGCTCCTGGTCGTAAAGTTCTGACAACATTGATTCCATTTGCCAGCTTTTGATCTGAAGCCCTGAAGGTTATGATAAGACAAGTGAACATCTAAATACTGCCTAAATGTTATGAGTTTCTGACTCATTTCCTGAAGCAAACAAATTATCCTCAATTTCCTTCCTAGCTTCTCACTTTTCTCTTAAGCCTATGGCCCATGGTTTTTCACCACTTGATTGATGTAAAAACATTTTCCTATCCACCCTATCTGTGTCCATTATAATCTTATACATCTCTATCAGATCCTTTCTCAGCAATCTCTGCTCCAAGGAAAATGGCCATCGTCTTTCTAATTATTCCTCACAGCTCTGCCCATCCAGTCCAGGCTGTGTTCTAGTGAATAACAACAGAAATTGCTGGAGGAACTCAGCAGGTCTGGCAGCATCTGTGGAAAGAGAAACAGAGTTTTGTTGACTTTTATATGACAATTCTTCAGACTGAAAATGGTGCGTCTTATATGATCACAGTGGTGGAAGAAAGGGAACTGATGGTGAGGGTGGCAAGAGGATTTTTCATTTCTTTGCAGGAGGTACAGATGATTAATACATCAATTGCAAGTACCTACTGTTCAAAGGCAAAGTTTGCAGTGGCTGGTGAGGGGAAAAACATTGGCATCACGTATTTTACGGGATAAACAAGATACATCATTTATTCTTGTCACAGTTTGAAGGCTTGTGTCAGTATTGTGCACATCCATGAGCTGCTCAGCTGCTCAAGACCCAATTGGCTAGTTGTTGTCAGGCTTTGTCATTCACAACTGATCAGAACTCTGCCAACCAATCAGCATCCTGTTACCGGGAGTCTCACTTTTTACACATGCCTCCTCTTACTGGCCCATTTACAGACAGCCTCCCCTACTGTTTGAATAAATAAATGTGACTGACAATGAGGTTCGGTAACTAAGACTTTTAAGAATGCTACAATTCCTTCACTTTTGCTTGGTTTAAAAATAGTCCATCTTCCCATCTTACCACAGTTAAAAATACAGCAAGACATAAAGATGTCCTCTCTACAATCATGCTTATCAAATACATGGAATGCTAGGCTTTTTTCAGGGGTCTCGTAACCTTCCAAACATGTGTTTTGAAAAGGTTCAAAGGGATTCTGTCCACATCGGGAACACACATGACCTTTTGTCCCGTACAAAGCTGACTGGGTAAAGAGTAACCAATCTCTGATCACTGCAGGTTGTGAACACATATATACTGTAAAGGGCTGCAGGAAATGTATACTTTTCCTTTTCACCATCCTAGAGACCCAGATTTTGGCCAACATTTTGGGAGTTACATCTTTTCTCTTGGGCATCTCTGGTATGAACAGAGCCAAGAAGGAACCAGTTGGACAGCATGAGATGAATCATATAACCTGTTAATCTCCTGATTGAGCTAAAGCTTCTTTGGAGTATATTATAAAATGAGGACATAATTGATTTGAGAGAAAGTTTTAATTATTTTTAATGTGTCCTGTCAGTGTGCAATTCATACTCTTGTGATTAAGGAATATACATAACTAAAGTTTGTTCAAGAATTTTATAATTTTACATCTTCTCCAGCATCATTATTTATTCCATGCAAGTGTGAATGCTTAAAACATTTGAAGTATTGTTGGTTGGAAGGTCCGTAAAACTGAAGCAATCAAAGTTTGGGCATTTCAGGAATTGTTTCCTTTAAACATAGAATCCTTATCACATGGAAGCAGGCCATTCAGCCCATCAAATTCACACCAACCCCCCCCCCCGCCAAAAGAGCATCCCATCCCTCACCCAATCCCTTTAACCCTACATTTCCGATGGCTAATCCACCTAGCCTGCACATGCCTGGACACTATGGGCAATTTAGCATGGCCAATCCACTTAGCTTGCAAATATTTGAACTATTGGAGGAAACCAGAGCACCCAAATGAAACCCACACAGTTGCAGGTAGAATACGCAAACTCTGCACAGTTACCAAAAGCTGGGATTGAATCCGGGTCTCTGACACTGAGAGGCAACAGTGCTAACCACTGAGTCATCGAGCCACCCAATAGTGTGAATTTTAAACTGGGAAAAAAATTCTAAAAAGTGTTGCAACATGGAGTCATTTGCAGTTACCTTTATAAAGATGAGTGTCGATAAAGTGAAAATCCTCAGTACTAACTATTCCACATGAACTCAGGTGTCACCATCCAGATATACTTTTAATATTCCATTGTAACAATTTGCCTCATCAGGCAATATTGTAACTAAACCGAGTGTTATAGCACTGAAGATAATTGTCACAGCACCCTTGACCAAATTAGCCAAACACTAGCACAGAAGGTTATCTTATTAGTTATATTGTCTTTGACTAAATTAACAAGAACATATAATAAAAACCTATGAAACTGGAGAATCTTCCTAATGGGAATCATACGCTCTGTAAGGCTGGTGTGATCAATTTTGGCCATTTCATTAACTTTAAAGTAGGGAGATATTTCTAAAACATTTATTAACGCAATTGTTCAGTTGGTCCCAGAAGATTTGAAATAAATATATTGTGTTTGTGAAAATATGGTGAAGATCTGGATAAAAACAGGCATAAGAAGGTATAAGATTTGCTGTTGTTGCAGGAATGTATCCTAGGGAATCACAAATCTGTGAACAATTGATATAAAACAGAATTGGATAAAGTATGCATTCACCTCAACATGGACTGGTTTCAGCAAGACAATCTAAGAAATGTAGAATAGGACCTCGGGCTTAAATTGATTCAAAGATCTTTTCAGCACTGAGATCAGCATTGCCCATAATACTTTGTTCAATATTTGGCTAGGGATTAATTCATCCACACTAAACACTTTAATTGCTCTAGGTTATGTCACTTCCCTGAAGACTGGAGGAGGAACAGCTCAAGTTAATTCCAGGCATTTTGTCTCTTAACAAGAAACATTTCCTAATCATATCCTTTTTTTTAGCAGGAGGAATTTAGGGCTGAATGTCAAAATGGGAGGCTGCTTAATAATCTCTGCCAGCAAAGTCGCATTTTGATGGATTCCTTGATGCAAAGACTTAGAGTTGAATTTTACCAGAAGTTGGTGGAGGTTGATTCATTGAGGATTTCTCCCCGTGAGCACAACCAAGTATTCTCATGGTAATCTCTGTACCTCATTAGCTATGCACCACCTTTTTATTGGGCTCCATTCAACAATGGCCAAAGTCCTCACCGCCACCAGGACTTCCTGGGATATTTAAGAATCAGGTAGGCACTGGGTCAAGTGCTGTCAGTTCAGAGCTATCCTGTCAATATTGTTCTTGGTCTTCCAGATGCATGAATTCCTCATTCACTCTGTAACAGCCTGAAGTGTTGCAGCTTTCTTTCTTTGGCATGCACGTTCCTGTGGGCAATATCAGAAATAAAGCTGTAATGTGATCATTCAGCAGTCCCATTAATATCAAAAACTGGGGTATAGATGTCCCTGACAAGGAGACCAGGGTGATAACTCAACATGGAAATTGCAGATGCTGGCCCTGATTCAGCTGTCCATTATTCAAGCTTTTCACAGCATGCACAGTGGCAGATTGTAATGTGACAGCAATAATGAGGACCTCTCCCTCTACTCATAGTACTCAAGAAAAATGGCATTGCATAATGGTTTGGATGTTTTATGATCGAAAGTGTGAAGTGAACCTTGTTCAGACTATGGGACCTTGGCAGACGATTGCTATTTTTGTAAAACATTTCTTGTGCCTCATAGCCATTAGCCAGATTGATTTGCATTATTGAATGATGTGGTCACGACTGCTTGGAGCCAAGATGTCTCACTGACATTGTAGATCATTGCATACGGCCCACATGCAGCACTTTGTGACAACAGGTCACTCTCCCCTGTACTTTGTACTTAATGCTATTACTGTTTGAAGGGCCTCAGACAGAGCAAAAATGGACCTTCCTTTCTTCACCTACTAGGTGCCATTTTCATTTTGATTATGCTCATGTTATTTGGATGAGGATGGAAGGCAACAGCAGTCATGTTGCACGGAATGAGTCACAGACTTAACCTTTCAGTCTAGGTGACCCTACTAAATCATTATATTCCCCTCTTGATGAATGTCTCTGACAATCCCACATCTAAGAGAGACTTGGTAGATTAGGATTGTTTTCGTTGTGTAGAAAAGGCTGAGAGTGATCTTGAATGAGGTGTAGAAAATTATGAGGGACATAGATAAGGCAGATAGGAAGAAAACCTTTCTCCTTGGTAGAGGGGGTCAATAAGTACAGTAAAGTGGAGGATGTTTAGAGAGGAATTAAAGAAGCTTGTTCACTCAGAGGGTTGAGGGAGGAGGGGTGATATCAGGAGCTCACTGTTTTAAGTGTGGTGTAGGGGGAAAGTTCACAACATGTAAGAAGTATTTGAACGAATACTTGAAACATCATAGTATATAGCCTATGGGCCAAATTCTAGAAAGTGGGATTAGAATAGATTGGTGCTTGGCAACCGGTATTGCCATAACAAGCTGGTGAGTTTCTTTCCATGTTGTAAAACACTGTGATTCTATGACCAAAGACTACTCCCCTTGAGTTTAAGATATGAAGCACATGCAGTGTGTGATTTGCGCAGTTTGCTGGCGTTGTAGATATAATATTGAGGTAGCGCAATGTTGTACAGCAACATGTCTGACTCCATTGTCTGTTGAGTGTCAGCAATCATGAAAAGTTGCCTGCCGTTGTGTCGGCACTGAAACACAAGGCAAGACTGAAGTACTATGAACCTTTAAACTCAGAATGAGGCAGCAAAGTGCAAATAGGCAACGCAGAGATGGGTGTGGGCATCCAAATAGGCGGGAAGTGAGAGATCATTAAGAGACGCCGGAGATGCAGCGTTGCCCAATTCATGAGTCAGGTCTGTATCACTATGTGAAAGGTGTCCTAGGAGCAGCATGCTAAAGAAAGCTCCTGGTGCATTCCATAGTCTAGCAATGAATTGGAGAACTGCTTATAAATGCATGCTGGAGAGGCACCGGAATGACATGAAGATGGTAATGTGTGTTTGATGCTAAACTCTGCACCATGGGATATGGATGGCCGCTGACCATGAGCATGCTCTGACAAGATGATAACGGCTGGCTGAGATGCAGTTGAGAGTCACATGTGGGGAGCTGGAATTGCCTGTATCAATTCTAATTTTCATTTCAGAAATTGCTGCCATCTAGTTTCTCTCTGCCATGTGGGAGAATAGCAAACTGCAAGTCACTGAGGCAAGATGAGTTACTAATGGAATGCAAATACATGCAAATAGGACACTTTGCCACTCACAAGCAAGATTCTCAGCTCACCATTCCAAAACCTGACTGCAGAAATGGGCTTTCTCTTCTTAACTTTGAGAATCACATTTCTGCTGATCTTGGCAGATTTTCCCAGTCAATTTGTATTGTTCAGAGGCTGGAAGATTCTGCTATCGCATTTCTGACTCCTGCTGGTGGGGAATTATTGATTTTTAAAAATTATTTCATGAAGTGTGGGTATCATTCGTAAAACCTGGTTTTTCACCATTAAAGCTGAAAATGTGTTGCTGGAAAAGCGCAGCAGGTCAGGCAGCATCCAAGGAACAGGAAACTCGACGTTTCGGGCATAAGCCCTTCTTCAGGAATGAGGAAAGTGTGTCCAGCAGGCCTTTCTGTGCATAGGAGATCATCGTTAAAGTCTGGTTTATAATTGGTTAATTAATAAATTACTGGCTAATGTCTGCCCCAAAGTGCACTTGAACTGAATAACTTGTCAGGTCCTTCAGAAGGCAGTTAAAATTCAATCATATTGCTGAGGATCTATCGATCAGATCAGATAAGGGCAGTAAATTTCCTTCCCTGAAGAGTAGTATTGAACCTGATGTTTTATTTTTAATTCATCCACAGTTGTAGGCATCACTGGCAGGGTCAGCATTTATTGCCCATCCCTAATTGCCCAGAGGGCAGTTAAGTGTCAATGACATTGCTGTGGGTCTAGAGCCACATGTAGGCCCAACCAGGTGAGGATGGCAGAATTCCTTCCCTAAAAGACATT
This sequence comes from Hemiscyllium ocellatum, assembly GCF_020745735.1. NCBI lineage: Eukaryota > Metazoa > Chordata > Chondrichthyes > Orectolobiformes > Hemiscylliidae > Hemiscyllium > Hemiscyllium ocellatum. Next base: position 12,517,275 of record NC_083415.1, on the reverse strand, counting down.
AGTGAGCCAGATGGGCTTTTTCTGACAATCGACAATGGTTTGATGGCCACCATTAGACTCTTTTTCCAGATGATTATTGAATTCAAATTCCACCATCTGCCATTGTGAGATTTGAACTTAGATCTTGAGGACATTACCTGGGTCTCATGATTAACAGCCAAGCAATTATACCATTAGCCCATCGCCTTCCCTTTTTAGCAATAATTATTGATATAGTCACCCTGGTCACCATCACAGACTGACTTCTTGATTCCTGATTTTATTACTGTATCTTACTTTCCACCATTTCCATGGCAGGTTCTGAACTCATTTCCACAAAGCATTTCTTTGGGATTCATATTACTCACTCACTCTGCCACCATCCCGCTAGATACTGCCGATATCTGTACAAGTAAGTGGCTTCCCATACCATGTCAGAAGGCAGTTAGAGTTAACCACATTGCTGTGACCCTTAATTCACATGTAAGCTAGCAAAGATAATGACGTCCAATTTCCTTCCCTCAAAGACATGAGCGAACCAGATGGATATCTACAATCTGTTACTGACACAGCTTTACTTTCAATTCTAGATTTACTGAATAAACATTCTGCAGATGCCATGGTAAGATTTGAATCAATTCCTCCAGTTGAATCAGTCCAGGCCACTGTTGATTGCGGTAGAAGGAATTCACTCAACAAATGAGGGGAGTACCATTAAGAGCACTGAGACATCTCATTAGCTTGGCTTTCCGAGAAGTTTGTGGTGAATATGGAGCCAGGGCTTCCAGAGACAAACAGTAATCACGGAATGAAATTAATCATCAAGATCATGTAACTTGGTCCAGCAAGTATAGTTTAATGTAAAGGGAGAAAATAAAATTTTGTATTTCCTCATTTACCAGTGATGTATTGATCCAGAAACATTGGTGCCATTGGGAGACTATTTTGATCAGATTGTGAATGAGGATTTGACTAAGATATGGACATGAGTCATATTATTATCAAAGCCACAGTGGAAACAAGGAATTTTCTCTGACTATTTTTGTTGTGGTTTGTCTCTCTAACATCCTTCAAATTAACATTTTGTTGACAACTTTCAGTTTCTTGGCACACTCTGTGAAGCAGCATGTGAAAGCTGGGGAAAAAATGTTTGCTAATTTCACCAAAAATGCTAATACCTAAAAGCTCATATACTGCATGTTGACTTGGCTTCTCATTGTGTCCTACAGCAGCTCAGCAAGAAAGCTAATCCATTCTACAAACTGGACATCATGAATCTGAATCCTGAAGATGTGTGAAGAAATGCTTCTATTGTTGCCAGGAGAATGGGAAGATAAATTGTTACAGATAAGATCAATTGATGATGAGGAATTGACATGTCAGTTGGTTGATCTACACTGACCATTATTCCCCAGAAGAGAATGGGATTCTCTGTCAATCTCCCAGTATTATGCTGGCTCCACCAAAAGGGAAGGGCTTATGCAGATACAGTGAAGTGTGCAGTTCTCCCCTAGTGAGACTGAAAAGTATGAATGATATGATTGCACATTGATTTCTGAGCTACTGTTCCATAATATCCTTGGATCGATAGATTTTAATTAGATTAGATTCCCTGCAGTGTGGAAACAGGTCCTTCGGCCCTACAAGTCCACATCGACCCTCCAAAAAGTAACCCACCCAGACTCATTTCCCTCTGACGAATGCACCTAACACTATGGGCAATTTAGCATGGCCAATTCACCTGACCTGCACATCTTTTGGATTGTAGGAGGAAACTGGAGCACCCGGAGGAAGCCCATGCTGACATGGGGAGAATGTGCAAACTCCACACAGACAGTGGCCTAGGATGAGTATTGAACCCAGATCTTTGGCTCTGTGAGGCAGCAGTGCTAACCACTGAGCCACCACATCACCCTCGTGAGATAAAACTCAAGAAACCAAGCATTTTTAAAAATATCTTAAGGAAAAATATAGTTTGGATATAGAAAAATCTAAGAGAATTCTAATTCTGCATTAGGGACATTTGACACTCCAACACATCCTGGGTAGAGACCCATATTCTGGCAGTTGTGGTTGTATGACTCAGATTGTATAAGCAGGTAATGAAGGCAGAATGCAAGGATTTCTCATAAATGCTAAACCTGATTAACAGTGTAATTTTGACTGTGAGATCTGAGACTCCAAAGTACTTTGATGTATTCACCTTGAGAAAGAGTGAACTCCAGAGACATATTTCAAAGCATTCAAAGGTTTCTCAGGCAGTTTGTTTGAAAGTAATGTTCTGTATTTTTTCTTGTGTGTCAAACAAATAGAAATCCTATTATTATCTTCTGTCTTTGATAGCTCTTCAAATATCGCAGAAGCCATTGTTCTGCAATTGATAATGTAATCTTTGTATTTAGACAGACTTAATCCTGAAATTAGAGACAGGTCCTTTCCCATACTTCATGGAATGCCAAAGAGTGATTTTTTTTAATATTCAGGAGTTCCAATCTTTTTAACAATTCAGAAAATGAATAAACTTCATTTTGTAAATTAATGAATGGCAGTGAAGGTGGTTTGTGATTGTAAAAGTCAAGCTCCCTGCATTCCTCCAATAATGCAAAAGCAGATCTTTTTTGAACTGCCACATGTTTCAATGGGCTCCGTGTGAGAAGATTGCACGTGATTGACTTTTAGCAATCAGAGGCTTTATTTAGCACTTCACACAGCCTGGTCACACTTCTGGCAGAGATGCATTGTTCTGCAGAATGTTGTACCAGCAAGTGTGACTTCATATCTATTCAGCAACCAACAAAGTTTGAGCAGTGAAAGATGCGCAAGCCCAGAATGTAATGGGGAACTGAAACAAAACTGCTAATGTTGCATTATTATTTTAAAAAGGCAGAAAGGGTAAACTGAAATCACTGGTGGGAAAATGGTTGAAAAAAGTTCTGAGCAATGGCATAAATTATTGGTTAGGGAGGCCTAGATTTATTCAGGACAGTCAACATAGATTTGTTAAGGAAAATTTGTCTCAGGCTAAGTTAGAGTCAGAATAATAGAGATGTACGACATGGAAAGAAACCCTTCGGTCCAACTTGTCCATGCCAACCAGACACCCTAAATTAATCTAGTCCCATTCCCCAGCCTTTGTTCCATAGTTTTCTAAACCCTTCCTGTTCATATACCAATCCAGATGCCTTTTAAATGTTGTAATTGTACCAGCTTCCACCACTTCCTCTGGCAGTTCATTCCATACATGCACCACCCTCTGTGTGAAAAGGTTGCCCTTAGGTCCCTTTTCCATCTTACCTTAATCCTATGCCCTCTAGTTTTGGAATTTTGGGGAAAAGACCTTGGCTACTTACCCTATCCATGACCCTCATGATTTTATAAACCCTTATAAGGTCACCCCTCAGTCTCCGACACTCCAGGGAGAACAGCCCCAGCCTATTCAGTCTCCCTCTACAGCTCTCCCTACAAACATGATTGAATTTCCTGCAGAGGTACAAAAGGAGAGTCAGTAAGGGTGACATGCTTGGTGTAGTCTACTTGAATGGTAATAAGGCCTTTGATGAGGTCCCACATAGCAAAGTGGTCTTTAGGAATTAAAAATTCATGAGATTGAAGGAAAAGTGTCAAATTAGATTCAAAGTGATCTTCGCAGCTGGAAGCAAAGGATTATATTCAACATGTATTTCTATGATTAGAAAACTGTTTCCATTGTGGGTTCCCAGAGCATTGAATGTCTTGCTGTTTGCAATATATATCAACGATCAATCTTAAATGTAAGAAGGATTACAAAGTTTGCAGATGATAATGATATTATCTGTGTAATGAACACTGTAGACTCAGGAATATTCTGATAATCTGGTCATACAGCCAGAAACATTCAATCCAGAGAATTGAATTCAAAAGGAATTCAATCCAGAGAACTGTGAGGCAATGTGTTTGGAGATGACAAACAAGACCAGGAAATACATAATACAGTAAATGGTTAGATTCTTAAAAATCTGTTGGATTGCTTTATTTTGTGCTTTGAGCTAATACTGGCACACACACATTGAGATTCAGTTTGGAGTATATTGGGTTGTGGCTCTGTACAAATATATTGCCCCTGAGGCTGCTTGCTACTTATTTTGAAGTAAAACTCTCAACATCTTATCTACCATAACACATTTTTATTTCTGCACATTCTAGGTCATCAAATGCAACTCTCTACTGCAGCTTCACAAACCTCTCTCATTACATCCTAGACCAGTGCCTTCTCTCTTACTGCTCTCCAAGTCATGTCACCAGTTATATCATCATAATTTACATCAATCTCATTATACCGCAGGGACCTTATAATGCATGTCTACAGATCCTTGAAATTGGAGGACAGGTAGATAAAATAGTGAAAAAAAGTATGCTTTCCTTTATCTGGCCAGACTTACACTGTAAAATCTGACAGAATCATAGAATCCCTGTAATGCAAAAAGAGGCTACTTGGTCCGTTGAGTCTGCAATGACCCTCTGAAGAGCATCCCACCCAGATCCCAGTCCCCTACCGTATCTCCGTAGCCTCCATGTTCCCCTTGGCTAATTAACCTAACCTGCACATCCCTGGACACTACAGACAATTTAGCATGGCAAAACCACTCAACCTGTACATCTTTGGACTATGGGAGGAAACTGTAGCACCCAGAGGAATCCCACATAGATGCGGGGAGAATGTACAAACTCTACACAGAGAATCATCCAAAGCTGAAGTTGAACCCATGTCCCTGAAGCATCAGTGAGATTATAGTAGAACTGTATAAAGCACATCAGAGTATTGTACACAGTTCTGACCACCACTTTACAAGAAGGTTATAATTCCACTGGAGATGCTACAAAACAGATTTACTAGAAATACTGTTTGATTTGAAAATTTTAGTAAGAGTTAAGGATTAGATGTTCCTTTTTTTCCCCTTTTTGGAACAGTGGTGGACAGGGAGAAAACTGATTAAGGTGTATAATTTACAAAGGGTTGAGATACAGTGTGTAATTTTCAATGACATAAAGGTCAATAACTCAAGGGGTAGACTTGATTAATAGAAAGTTGAGGAGCACATTTTTGACACAGATGATGTTGCAGAAGAGAGTGTGTAACTCACTGCTGAACTGAGTGGAATGGGCAGAAATGTTGATTGTATTTAAATGTACACATTGAATGCCATAACCTACAGGCCTATGGTCCAAGAGCTGAAAAGTGAGATTAGAATGTTTGGCTTTTTTTTTAATGGTATGGACATAATGGTCCAAGTTCCAGGCTCTGACCTAAATTAGACACATATTATCTTTTCCTCATGTTGTTTGGTTAAAGTTCTTAGCTCCCTGCATAACACAAATGTTGGACAAACATCTCCACAAGAATTGTAACATTTCAACACCATTCTCAAAATATACCTGGGAACAATGAGATATTAAATTGAGACTATACCCACTTTATAAATTGGATGTGAGCTGATTCCATTGTGTGCTTTGAAGAATAAAAATTACAGCTTACTCCTCAGCTGTAACATCTAATAAACTCTGCTAATACAATGGGAACAGAAGATAAAACTTTTTCTCCTGTACATCTGGTGTATTCTATCCTGGATGCTATCATCCAATCTTCTGAGAAAACTATTTGTGACAAGTAACCCTTCAAAAAGATAATGTTCTGTGAGATTCTTCTTTGATCCCTGAAGATTTCCAGGAAAACTCTTGAATATTAACATCATCTTAGGAACAATATTTACTGCTCTTGCCTACTGCAATCCTCAGGCTCCAATTCTGTTCTTAGATTCTGTCTCATCTGTCTTTTAAATGAGACATTAAACTGTCACCATATCTGCTCTCTCAAGTGGATATAAGTGATCCCAATACAGCATTTGACGAACTGAAGCAATAACAACAATGTGCATTTACAACATCAATATAGAACAAAATTTGAATTATTTCCACAGAAGTATATTCTGACAGCAACAAAGATCATATTGCAGAAGGTGAAATAAAGAGTTGATTCTAAAGAGGTCTTAAAAGAGGAGAAGGTATTGGGACCATTTTAAAAAAAAATTCCTGGCCAGCTGACTAAAGTTTTGGCTGCTAAAGCAGAAGTGGAAGGAAACATTCAGAAGCAGCCAAATTAATGGAGACTTTGTTCAGGGAATTGTAGAGTTGGACAAATATAGACAGAAACATGAAGATTTTAAAAAGCATTATGAGACTTTTATGATGGAATCCTTAGAAACTGTGAATCAAATAGATCATACTGGGATTTGTTGGGGTATATTACATGCAACAGAAATTTACATGATCCTAACTAAACAGAGGGTGGCTGATGAGAAACAGAATAGGAGGTCATCAGAATACTCAACTCTTAGAATGACAAAGGCATGAATAAGAAATTCAGCAGCTGATGGGCTGAGTAGAGGTAAAGGAGGTGATGCACTCTAAGTTGGGTATAGAAAAGATGGATCAGAAACTCAGATGAGTGTCAAATGCATGTTAATATTACGCAAACTTAACTTCAACTCAAGAGAGTGGCCAACAATAGGATGGAATCAGTGACAAAATCAGAACATTTGCAGCAGAGGCAAAATAACCCCTTCCTATTTGTAACTGGAAGAAATTGTACAGCCTTTGTAACTGATGTGAAATGAGCAGTTTGACAGTTCAAGGAGAATGGAGAACTTGAGAAAGACTGATCTTGAGGTAGAACAGATCATCGCCAGATGGCATGTAGAAATGGATGGGACATCTTTAGAGGTTGTCACCTGAGTTGCAAAGGCAGAAAGGTTCTGCTGATGTCTTGGTTAACATTCAGCAAAATTGTTAGGGGGAGAAAATGACATTGGCTAACTCATTACTCAGCAGTGAAATGGGGAGAGGTCTAATTTGACAGGGTTATGTTCCAAAGTTCAAATCTGCAGAAATATGCCTGACCACCATATTGGCTCAATCACATCTTGGCATCCTTGACAGCAGAATTAAGCAGCTGTCAAGCTTTTGGCAAAGACACCATTTTAAAATTGGCAGAATATTAGCTAAAATATACCCTTCAGCTTTTCTTTCAGATTTTGCTTTTCCAGGTTAACTCTCAATGGATGTCTGAAAGTCATCAAGTAAAAGAAACATTTTTATTTCTATTTGGTTAACTCTGGTGTTATTTCTGAGGCAGTGAATACTACTCTGAGGAATAACGTGACACGGTGGCTCAGTGGTTAGCACTGCTTCCTCAGCGCCAGAGACCTGGGTTTAATTCCAGCCTCAGGTGACTGTGTGGCATTTGCATGTTCTCTCGGTGCCTGCATGGGTTTCCTTCAGGTGCTCTGGTTTCCTCCCACAGTCCAAAGATATGCAGGTTAGGTGGAATGGCCATGCTAAATTGCCCATAGTGTCCAGGGACGTGCGTTAGCCATGGGAAATGCAGGGTTATAAGGTAGGGGTGTAGGTCTGTGTGGGATGCTCTTTAGAGGGTCGGTGTGGATTCGACAGGTTGAACGACCTGCTTCTTCACTACAGGGATTGTATAAAAAGGCTGTGATTTCAAATCCCACTGCCATGCCTTTAGCAGATAATGTGGGCTGGCAATCACACACCTGATTAAAAATCACACAGCAACAGGTTATAGGAGAAAGTGAGGACTGCAGATGCTGAAGATCAGAGTCGAGAGTGTGGTGCAGAAAAAGCACAGCAAGTCAGGCAGCGTTGGAGGAGCAGGAGAATCGATGTTTTGGGCATAAGTCCTTCATCAGGTTATAGTCCAACAGGTGTAGTTGGAAGTACAAGCTTTCGGAGCATTGCCCCTTCATCAGGTAGCTAGTCAGGCAGCTAGGAGCAGTACTCCAAAAGCTAGTATTTCCAAATAAACTTGTTGGCCTATAGCTTGGTGTTGTGTGATTTTTAACTTTGACCACTGCAGTCCAACTCCGGTACCTCCACATCATGACTCCTGTACCAGACTAAGACAATGCCACACTGCGTGATGAATCACCTTTCAGCATGAAATACTGAACTGAATGTTTTGTTGCTACTTCAGATGCTTGTAAAAGATCCCATGAATGTACAGAGAATAAGCACAAAAAAAAATTCCCCAGTGTCCTACATCATACTGATTCTTCAACTAATGAAAGGAAACTAGATTGTTTGTTTTTTTTTAACCACAATACCATTTGTAAGACCATGCATATTGCAAATTAACTGGTACATTTCCTGTATTGCAAGTGACTACATTTGAGTTTTGAGGAACTTAGTGTGTCACGTAAAGCTTTCCTAGAGTCTAATAAGTTGTTAATCAGTGTTTAATACTAGTATTTGAAGGTATCTGGAATGTAGTGTTGATTAATGCATAGATAAGTATATAAAGAAAAGCCAGCCAACACTAGGTGGAGAATAGTTTAGATTAAGATGGAGGCTCTATGTTAAGCAATGAACAATCTCCATCAGTCTCTGTGTTTACTTCACAGATCAGCTTGGATTTCCTCCAACAAGCACTGCACAAATAAAAGTCTTCCATTTGATTCAACATCGAGTGAGGAGAAAGAAAAAAATGCCACAGTCTGAATAGCCCTATTAAAGATCTCCAACAGCCAATGTCCACCCATTCCCATTGACATGTCACACCTTCCAAGTCTCTGTTGATGCCACAGATTGGAAAATCTGACCTGAAGTATCTGACAAGATAGTTCTGGATAAGTCTTTAGCTTCAAGTTGTATGTGGACTAGTTATTTCTGGCTTGAAAACATTTCAATTTTTCTCTGACTAAAGGTAATTCTTTGATCATTCATCACCGTTATAATTGCTGTGAGAATTGCAGTGAGTAAAGTGGTTGCATTTTTCCCCTAAGATATAAAATTGACCATCCTTCAAATATGTTTCACTGTCTGGGAAGTGCTTTTGAACACACTGAGACTGTGAAATGTACACGCATAAATTCCTTGTTTCTCTTTCATCCCAAACATGGTCTAAATTCTAATTATAGTTTGTAATTCCGGACATCTCTTCCACACATTAGCAGTGAAAGAAGGGGTGGGCTAACATCCTACTTGTTTCAGTGGCATGGTTGGAAAAATATCTGAAATGATCATTGGGGTGCTGAATCTACTGCATGCTGATTTGTAATGGGTGCAGCAGTGGATAGCACTGCTGCCTTACAGTACCTGGGACCTCAATTTGATTCCAGATTCGGGTGGTTTGTCTAGGTGGGTTTCCTCCAACTGCTCTGGTTTTCCCCAAAGATGTGCAAGTTAAGTGGATTGACTGTGCTAAAAACAAAATGCCCTGTAGAGTCCAGGGATGTACTGTTTAGTTGGGTTAACCATGATAAAAACCCCAGAGATGGCGTGGTGGTGTGGATAGGTCTGGGTGGGATGGTCTTTGGAAGGTCGGTGCAAATTCGATGGGCTGAATGGCTTCTTTCTGCACTGTAGGGTTTCGATAATTCTGTGGTTTAGAACAATAAGGTTATTTTTCCATTCTCTTTCAGATACAGGAATAACTTCAATGTTTCAAAGTTCCTTGCACATTTTGGAGGACATTGCTTATTCAGGGTGTATTGATCTGAGACTTCTTTTCACATATATTTTATGGTATATCTTTAACGTCCAACCACTGTTTCCTACTAAGCTGCTTAATATAATATTGAAAAACATATCGTTTAAATAAAACACATAAAAATTCTTTGCAGAATCTTGGAACAAAGAAAAACTATCAAGTGTTGTCTTTAAAGATGTAGGCCATTTCCCACTGCATCAGTCGCAAGTTGTCATTACTTTGGGAACATCAACATTCATCAGGCACGGCAATAAAAGCATACAGTGTAAAGTTCATTGTAGTATCATTCTCTTCAATCTATGTAGCACCGCGTTCCAGCAAATTAATACATTATTGTGGCTTTGAGTCTAAATTTACAATCGTTTGCCTCGAACCTTCAGGCAAAGTGAGCAGGGGTTAAATACCTTACAGAAATCAGAGTCCTGCAAAATTGCAATATTTATAGAAGGAGAATAGATCCACTTTCAGGAACAAACATGAAAAGAAAGCAAAAGTCTGCCTTCCAGACTCCTGAGCCTGATCTATCATTTAATAATAGCTACCTTCCTTTCTCAATTCTGCAGTCCTGCACCAGCCCCATTTCCCATGATTCCCTAAAGTTCCAATGTTCTGTTAATCCACACATGAGTTTGGGCAAAAATAGAACATCAAGCATACTTTCTGGGCAGAGGATTAAAAGTATTCACAATCCTGTGTGTAAGAAGGGTTCTCATAAACTTAGTATTGAATGGCTATCCACTTATCCTGAAATTATGACCCATAATTCTACACTCTAAACAAAGGGAAGAGCGACTTATCATTTGTCTTTTCAAAACCTTTAAGAAATATACACTTTTCAATGAGAATGTCTTTCAATCTTCTCAACTCCAGAGAAGATAACCCATTCTACTTAATTCCTCTCATCGTAGGAACCACCTGGCGAACCTTTGGTACAGTTGCTGTAAGGCAAGGATATCCTTCCATAGGATCAGAGATCAAAACCCTAGACATTACTCCAGGTTATCAAAGGCCTGCACAATTATAACAAAACTTCTATGCCCTTCTACTCCTGTCCCTTGCCCCAAGGACTAACATATAATTTGCCCTCCAAATTGCTTACTGTACCTGCTTATTAAACTTCACTGATTCATTTGCAAGGACCCCTAGATTACCCAAAATCTCAACATTGCTATTCTTTCAACTGTTCAAAATTATTATTGAAATCCAAAGTTAAAAAGCACACAACACCAGATTATAGTCCAACAGGTCTATTTGGAAACACTAGCTTTCGGAGCGTTGTTCCTTCATCAGGTGGTTGTGGAGTATAAGATTGTAAGACAGAATTTATAGCGAAAGTTTACAGTGTGATGTAACTGAAATCATGTATTGAAAAAGACCTGGATTGTTTGTTGAGTCTCTCATCATTTAGAATGAACATGTTGTTTCCTGTTCTTTCATATGTAAGTTGCAGAACATTCAAAATTTATATTCTCAAGTGAACTTTAACAATTGGTGTCATGTCGGCCTAGATAATGCATTTAAGGTGTAAGCTGTGTAAGTCTGTCTGTGCCACAATGGTCAGACTGATTCTAATCTAAAAAATAGATTTACAGAATCTTACATGGATTCATATCGTTTTTGAGCAAAGAAAAATGTTTTTGCAAGGTTTGTGAAGGTTTATAGCTCAGGTTGAGGTTTAGGGTGTAGGTTTGCTTGCTGAGCTGTAGGTTTGATATCCAGACATTTCATTACCTGGCTAGGTAACATCATCAGTGGTGACCTCCAAGTCAAGCGAAGCTGTTGTCTCCTGCTTTCTATTTATATGTTTGTCCTGGATGGGGTTGCTGAGGTTTGTGGTGATGTCATTTCCTGTTGGTTTTCTGAGGTAAAGTAAAATGTAATTCTGCAAGTACAAAAACTCCACAAACTTATATGTGTGTGTGTGCATCTGAACAGATCATTGTTCGTAGCAAACTGCGCAGCTTTCAGGACAACACCATTCAATCTTGTTGCGGTAGACGCTGCAAGACATGTTGGAATGTTGACACGGATATCGCCATTACGTGTGGGGATACCTCTTGCCATGTGCGTGACAGGTACTCATGCGACTCAGCCAACATTGTCTATCTCATACGATGCAGGCAAGGATGGTCTGAGGTGTGGTACATTGGCGAGACTGAGCAGAGACTATGGCAACAGATGAAGGACACCGCACAACAATCAACACATAGGAGTGTTCCGTCCCAGTCAGAGAATGCTTCGGTAGTCCAGAACATTCGAACTTGGACCTTCGGGTGACCATCCTCCAAGGCGGACTTTGGGACAGGCAGCAATGAAAAGTGGCTGAGCAGAGACTGATAGCCAAATTTGGTACCCATGGGAACAGCCTCAACTGGGACTTTGCGTTCATGTCACACTACAGATGACCCCATTGCACTATACACACACAGACAGATGCACACAAACAGACAGAGGTACTTACTCAACAGACAGAGACACACAGACACTCCTACACACACACACACTTATATTCCTACAGACACATACACTCCCCTACAGACCCATACACAAATGCAGACTCCCTCTCATACGCTCACACATACACTCCCACACTCACAAATGCACCCTCTCACAGACTTATACTCTGTTACAATCACACACATACACACACTCTCTCACAGGCACTCATAACCCCGCTGCCCCCATCCCCCACAAACACCCACATGTAAACTTGCACTTATAAGTTTGTGGGGTGAATTTGTACTTGCAGAAATACATTTTATTTTGCTCAAAAACTGCATGCATCCATGTAAGATTCTGTAAATCCATTTTTTAGATTAGAATCAGTCTGACCATTATGGCACAGACAGCCTCACACAGGGCACCTCACACCTTTAATGCATTATCTGGGCCGACATGATACCAATTGTTAAAGTTCACTTGTGAATGTAGCTTTAAAATGTTCTGTGATTTACGTATGAAAGAATTGAAACCAACCTGTTCATTCGAAAAGAAGAGAGACTTAACAAACAATCCAGGTATTTTTCAATATATAATTTCAGTTACATCACACTGTAAATATTTGCTATAAATTCTGTTTCTTACAATCTTACACTCCACAATCACCTGATGAAGGAGCAGCGCTCTGAAAGCCACTGCTTCCAAATAAACCTGTTGGAATATAACCTGGTGGTGCGTGATTTTTAACTTTCTACAACCCAGTCCAACACTAGCATCTCCACATCAGTATTGTTGTCAGTACTCCCCACCAATATATTTCATATATTACACCTTATACCTCACGTAGCACCTTCCAGCCCAATCACCAAACTTTATCTTTTGCAGCCTCCTTACATCAACTTCACAGCTTATTTTCCTGTCTATACTTTTGTATTGTCAGAAACCATGGGAGTATTGCACTCCATCCCCTAACCTCAACCACGTAAGTAGATTGTGAATAAACAAAGCCCGAATACTGTTCCAGGCACTCTACTTGGTAAATACTGCTTTCTTAATAATAATCTGTTCACTTCCACTTTTCATTCTGTGTTTTCCTAAATAAACAGACACCAAATCATTTGTGTTACTAATTACACAATTAAAAATTTAAACACATTTCCCACCATGGGCAGTGCAACAGGAACAAAAATAGGGGAGAGTACAAAGAGATAGAAGGGGTTAATTTAAAATGGAGTTGGAGAGGGGGCATAATGCACTTGAACCACTGCAGTGTCCTCTTCTCTCTGAAGGACTTGATTTGATTTATTATTGTCACATGGACCGAAGTACAGTGTAAAGTTTTGTTTTGCATGCGAATAAGGCCACATACAAATTGCTTTAGGGTAATAGAACAAAGTGAAGAATGCAATGCTACAGCTGCACAAAGAGCAAGATCAACAGTAAATTTAAAACGTGAGAGGTCTATTCAGAAGTCTAATAACAGCGGGGAAGAAGCTGTTCTTGAATCTGTTGGTAGGTACTTTCAAGCTACTGTATCTTCTGCCTTATGGAAGAGGTTGGAAGATATTATAACTGAGCTGGGATGACCTGACCCATAGTTAAATAAGGCTAGTATGTGGATAATGCGACATGCTTACTAATGTACAAACAGAACAAACATAAATATAGATAAACAAATAAACTCAATGATTTCTGTGTCAATCTGAATCCTGTCCATTTGGAACATTTAATGATTTAAACCAGAAAATTTTATCAATCTTACCTGATTTTATTTGCACAATCATCAGCGGCTGTGCCTCAGCTGCTAAGACCCTTAACTCAAGAATTCCCTTCCTAAACCTCTCTTCCTTACATCCTTTCTCCTACTTTATAAACCACACCAACACTATAATGTTGACCAGGCTGCAGAAATAGCTAATCATCTGGCTCAAGAAGCACTTTGGAATGTTTAGCAATGTTAAAATGTGGGTTGTTGTTGTAGATAAACCCCTGGTTTTGTAGATGGAGACCAATTCTAACATTCATTCGATGGCAGGAAGTGAGTGGAATGATTGCCCGGTTCAGTGGGACTTGAGCCATGCTAATGGTCAGCCTCATGGGATAAGCATGGCAGTGGATGCTGAACAAATGCTCATGACCTGCTTTCAGATCAAGGGCTTGGGAGAGTGGCGCTGAGTGGAAAATCTAGTTATTTTGTCCCTTTGCCAAAACAAGTGTTGAATGTTAAAGGAAGGGAGGCAACTGAACTGGGGAGGGAGTGAGGTATAATAATGCAGGTCAGGTCATTCTTTTTTCTAGGACTAGGAAGACTTCAGTGTTTTGCAATAGCTCCTTAAGAAACTCTGCTAAGGCCTCTCACTAAGAGTCTGGGTGTAGATGCACTCAATTCACCTGAATGTAATTGGAAGTTGGGAATATACATCACAGCATCGCTATTGTCAAATCCTAATGAGAGAAATAAGAAGCTTCTCTCAACAGACTTCTTAAGAACTCTGATAGAAGGCCAGGGGTTTTGTCCAGAATGGGAACAAAAACAGAAGAGCAAAATCGCGTGTAGTGTTTGCAAAGAGGTCAGTCAGGTGAACCTCATAGAATAGGAGTACCTTGATTGACGCTGTTAATCTGGTCCAATCAGGGAGCTCTGACACTCAGATAAAAACAAGAGTGTTATAAGCACTACCGCAGTTAGGCGGTAGTGTGGGTGTAAAGAAGAAAAAAAAATAAAGAAAATTAACCTGGATTAATTACCTGATTACTAAAAAAAAACAATAGTGTTAACAGGTCCAGGCAGCGGGCCGTGGAGGGTGTAGTTAGGGCCGACTGCCTGCCCCTCTTCCGCGGTTACGTTAGGGCCCAGGTGTTCTTGGAGAAGGAGCACGCGGTGTCCACCAACACCCTGGAGTTGTTCAGGGAGAGGTGGGCGCCGCAGGGAGTGGAGTGCATCATTTCCCCCTCCAACTCTATTTTGATTTAGTCCCTGCCCTCCTCTTCACTGTTTGATCACACTGCACTGCCCTTTGATGTGAAGGGCACTGCTTGTTGCAGGCCACTCGGGTGTTTCCTTTCTTCCTGGTGGTGGAAATTAAATAAAGATTTGTGCACTTTGTGTCTCTCACTGCTTCTCACACTTGCACACACACCATGGGTGCTGGGGAAAACTAAGCACTACTGCAGTTAAGCGGTAGTGCAGGGGTTAAAAAAGATTAAAAAAAGAAAAAAGAAGAAAAAAAGAAATAAACAGGAGTGCTATTTCCCCCTCCAACTCTATTTTGATTTAGTCCCTGCCCTCGCCTTCATTGTTTGATAAAAAAAAACAAGTGTTTCACACAGCATTGTCACAGGCCACTGTTAAGGAGGAGAGGAGACTGACCTCTGAACTGCCTGGACTGGGGATCTGAAACCTGAATACAGGCTGAGGCAACAGGTGCAATGGCTCAGTTAGTGAGATAAGAGTGGCTCAGTGTTGGAAAGCAAAGTTGATTCCCAGGAAATATCATTGGATCGAGTAATTCTCAAATAAAGCAGTATCGTGTATTGACTGGTAATTGTTTGAGTGTACCATGCGATCATGGCCAGTACCCTTCTTTGAGAAAAGTATAAAAATGTCTTTGTTTTAAGCCATGTGTGCAGCTCCTCTGAGGAATACTGAAGTACACAACCTCTGTGTTTTCCGGCCATATGTAGAAATAAAGAATGAAGACTTAAAGAAACAGACTGACTGTGAGTACTTATTGACTGATCACAGAACAGAAAGAACACCACCAGATCTTCATCTGGTGCCGTGACTTGGACTCGGCATGGACGAATTGGAGGCAGCAATGACAGAGCCTTGAGTCCTCCACTATTGAGTGTAGAGGAATTGGCTGGCCAGATGTGAGTATTTTCTCCATTTGATGGTTGATTTGACCCCTCACTGCTTACCATTTCAGTCCAGCTGGAGAAGGGTCGACCTTGCCAAGAATTCATTCAGAAAAGATTAAGAAGGAGCGGGGGACTGCAGTGAGTTGGGGACTCCCACTAACAGGTCAGGGACTTGGGGACTGGGGATTCGAATAGTGATAGGGACTCTGAAAAAGAGGATTCGAGGATTTCAGGGAGTCGAAGACTCCACTAACAGATTGGGGACCTGCATAAAGAAGTACTTCAAATGAGTCGGGGTCTCAAATTTGGTCAAATTGGCATTGTCTAAATTGATTTCCAAATTACTCTGTGAAAGATGAAACAAAGAAGTATCGTGATATGTTATAAGGAGACTGTCAGGGTTTTAGAATGTCGAGAGTGTTTTGCAGAAATCATTAGTCTTGTTGTTCGTTGTCCGGTTGTGGATTTGTGAAAGTTTTAGGTTGAGATTATCTTCTCTGTTGTGTCTGTTTGGCTTGTCTTGCTTTGCTGCTTTGTCTTGTTTGTCTGCTGTGTTTTGTTCTGTTTGTTTTGGTGTGTGTTCTTTGTTTATGAAATATAGAGGGTGGTTCCTGCTTTTGTCACAGTTTTAAAAAATGCTGGCCAGTGATACAATTATTGCACACTTGGTTAAGCAACTGTGTGCCACAGCCAGGATTTGTGAGGCTCAACTTCCTAACTTTGATTGTTTTGGAATGTGAGTGCCTCATTACCCTTAAAATGTTCATGTGTGCATGTGAGAGAGAGACAGACAGACAGACAGAGACTCAGTGCTGATTCCCTGCAGCTTGCAGAAAGTTTAACCCTTTCAGGTTCAGTTTGAATGCGCACTTGCTTGTTGGTGATTGAATGTTTGTGTTTTGTTTCCTGGAGCTTGAGATCCAGTATTGTTTTGAATTTGCTTTGCATTTTGGGAATTTAACATGATTTCTTTTAATGTTAAGGACCCATTGGTGATTAGGAAATGAAATGAAATATTAACCCCTATTCCTCTTACAGGCCATGACTGCCCTACTGTCAGTTTCTAACTAATCACTTTTACGCTTACATGAAAACCAATCTTATTTAATTTCAAATAAATTTAATATGGAGGTAGACGACATCATAATCTTTTACAAAATGTCTTCTCCTTCGATTCTGCACCATTTGACATCAGTATAAACTTGCTCTCAAATTTCCCATAATTTCATGCTACTACCCAAGATCATTTTCACCCCTCTCACCCCTACGTATTGGACTAATGAAAGAATTGACTAAAGGAAGTAAAGCAGTAGCACTGAATCTGGGCCTCAGGTGCAGAATCATTATGTTGCAGGATGAGAGCAAGTCTCTGCTCAATTTTAGCTATAATCTAAACCTAACATTGAGGAAAATCACTTCAGACTTTAACATTCGCTCATTGAGTGGAGGAATCGCATGAACCTTATTTAATTTAGTTAAACTTTGTAAAACTGGAAGTATAAAGATAGATCCAAAATATCCCAAACCAACAGCATTGTTTTCAGAAAATGATACTTGCAGATTTAATTTTTGATTCAGACTTGTTTGTTTCCACTTAATTTAAAGACTGCTGTGTTTCATTGGGGATTATGGTGTGCCAGTCATAGCTTTATTTTATATCAGTTCCCCTCCCTCGATGACAATTGAAGTTTCCGTTCAACATTATGTTGTGATAAATCGTGTCACAAAATTAACATCCTGTTGTTAACATCTGTGTCTTTGGATTCGGCCATTACTTGTGTGTTAGAAGTTTTTTGTTCCCATGCGAGAAGACACGACCTTTTAAGGCAGATGCAGTTATTTCACAGCCTGTAGCATTTTAAATGAGCAATGACTGATCAGGACCGCTTAAGGAACCCCATCTGGGAGTTAAATTAAGGGACCAGAACCAGGTATTGATAATGGATTTCAGAGTTGGAAACTGTATACATTTTACATTTTAAATATTGAATACTGAATAAATGAATTTCCAGTTTATATTGATGACTTTTGAAATGTCTTTATTACTTGTTCAGTTTCCACCTCTGAATGATAGATAATGATTATTTTATTTATTTGTTTTTAATAATCAATTGTATTAGCCCTGAATCACAAAATCAGAATTAATTGGCAGAATCGCTTAGTTTTATTCCTTTACACGTTGTCAGTGACCTTTCTCATTGCCTCATGGTTAATTTGAAACATGGCTGCATTAATTAATTGGTAACTAAAGAATGGAAAGATACCTTATTGGCCAGTTGAAGGAACTCTGCATGTGATTGGGGAATAGAAGCATGTATAGCAGATTGAGCTCCCAAAAGCTGGGAGGTGTTCATAGCTGACTGTGAATTGGTAGATGAAAAAATAAAAGGGACATGCACGGTGGCTCAGTGAGTAGCACTGTAGCCTCACAGCGCCAGAGACCCAGGTTCGATTCCAGCCTCAGGCAACTATCTGTGTGGAGTTTGCACATTCTCCCCGTGCCTGCGTGGATTTCCTCCAGGTGCTCCGGTTTCCTCCCACAGTCCAAAGATGTGCAGGTTAGGTAGATTGGCCATGTTAAATTGCCCATGATGTTAGGTGCATTAGTCAGAGGGAAATGCGTCTGGGTGGATTACTCTTCGGAGGGTCAGTGTGGACTTGTTGAGCTGAAGGGTCTGTTTCCACAGTGTAGGGAATCTAATCTAATCTGAGGGCATGATTTGAAAAATATGAAAGGGACATGAGAAACAGTGTAAGGTCACTAAGGCTGAGGAAAATATGAACAGGGTTAATGCTGTAAAATAAACTTAGGCTCAGGATTCCGAATAGGATCTATGTCTGGCATGCCGACCTTATTTGAGGATGGGGGTTTTATTCCTGGATATCCGCTGAGCCCCTAACATCTCCTGATTGTCACCAGCACTCACCCTTATTATAAACCTTTCCTTCTTTTGAAAAGGAAGCATCCAGTCTTCATAGCCAAAATCATAAAAATGAGCGGCCTACACCATTCTTAACCATGGCCCACTCTGGAAATTAGAGTAATGCTAATGAAGCATGCCACTGACTGCAAGAACAAACCGGCCCAATTTGCTCAATATGTCCAAGGGTGATACAGATATAAACACAGCAAAATGGAGCCTGAATATGAATCGCTTGTGTTATAAAACTGAAATATGTGGCTATCTGTCTGACGGAAATAGTATACAATTGAAAAAAAGTAATCGAGAAGCTCAATCACCTTTGTTTGACCCTATGCCTTTGCAATGTTTTCCTCCTGATGTCACTGACATGACCTGGACACACAATATGAACTAGTCCAGGAATTTCCAGTCACAAATGAGGTGAGCAGTGTTTTCTGGCCAGAACCGGACTGAACCATGATACAAGTTACAGGTAAAACCGATTCTATCCAGCGCCCTTGTGATCCCAAATGCTGTGTGCCAGCCCTGACAGGGTTGATTGGGACCAGGTTACCCTATGGGGGGGAGGGGCGTAACTTACCTCAATTGCCCACCCAGTGACCACTGCTGAGCAAACCTTTCCTGAGAGGGCCCTGGAAATGGGGACAGGCAGGACACAGTATTGCACCTTTGAGGCTGGGTATAAGACAGCTGAATCTTTCAGGGACAAATGGCTGGTCCTTGCTTTAACTGCTGAAATGTGGTCACTGGGGAGTGATGTGTTTTTAATGTTACCTTGAAGCTAACATGGGGAATTGACATGTTTGCGTATTAGCAAAAGGAAAATCCACAAATATACACAGACTCTTCATTCTGCTTTTGATGGAACCCACGATTATGGAACCTTGTGGAAACATGGAGGATTTTTAACGCCCACGTGGTGGTGTTATAGTAATGCTGTTTTGTCCAATCAATCTGGCAGTTATCAAGATGTTTGGCTTACACTGAAGCAACTGATACAGTTTCCAAAGTAATGGGCAGGGGGATGCTGCTTCCAAGCAGGCAGCCTTACAGTGCAAACCTCTGGTCCCATTGGGCCCCCAGCAAAACCCAGACAGAGATAATATGGGGCTGGGTATGCCAGACCTGGGTATGGTACAGAAATCACAGGGGAAGATCCCTGCTGAAAAGCACAAACTATGGCCTCAATTGGGGTGCACCCTCGATACTCAAACCAAAATGTAGGTGACCCCTGCTGGACAAGTTTGTGTTCCTTCTTTGCTGCTGCCTATTTTAGTTGATTATGTGCATTATTGTACACACTTGGGCAAGGAGGGATGGTTTATACTCAATTATAATGGACAAGCCACGGCCTCCAACCTCGATGGGAGGAGCCCTTCCAGGTTCTCCTCACCACCCCTACTGCTGATAAGGTCTCCAGGCACCTCCTTCATTGCAAGGTCATCGGACAAGCCCATTACAAGGAAGAAGATGATGAAGATCGAACTTATCCTGTTATGCGGACTCAGCATCATCAGCATTAGTGTTCAAGAAGGGACTGTTTACCCATGAGATCCTGAGCAACCAGAGACTGTGTACTATTTATGCCAAAAAGATGTCCTTGTGTGCCAAGAGACTGATTCCTTTGATGCATGAAACGTTAACAAGAATGACTGTTACAATGGTCAACTGCATCAAGAAGATCGGACAGTTCATTTACAGGACAAGTCTCAATGGTCTTTACCCTGTCAAGGTGTTTTATGTCAGCTTGAGTTCAGTTGTGCTATGGGCGGCCATGGTACATCAAAGAGGGTGGGGTTTGCACCATAGTGAAGGGCAAGTATATGACAGCTGTTACTGACCCCTTCGAGAATATTACCGAGCATGAAGATAACATCTGCACCTGCATCAATCAAATGACAGAAGACACTGGATGGGGAGATTGGGGCTTTGACTCATGGTACAACTGGTTGATAAATCTGGCAATATGTATTGGTGTTATTTTAATTGGTCCCTTTGCTGGAATTGCTATTATTAAGTGTATTATTGCCAAGATAATAACTTATGTTGACAACATCGGCTTCCCCTAGAAAATGCTTCTTCTCCGTCCGAATGAAGATGAGGAGGAGCAGTTCCTCAGAGGAGGAAGTATGGCAGTCTCTAGTGTCCATTTGATTGGACTAATCTAATCTATGCCCTCCCATCATATGGGGTGGTCATGGAATGACCAAAGCGGGGAGATGGCGATCTGAAACTTGAATACAGGCTGAAGTAACTAGTTATTGTCAAGAGCAACCACTTAACAGATGATCTTAATAACTTCGGTGACAATAAAATGGCTTCTCGATGCAAATAACAAGACAAAATGGCTTCTAAGCTGCAAATTGACAATACTGCTAAAGCTGCATAAAATGGCTTTTAAGTTACTAATTGCTAATTCTGCTATAGCTGCATAATTGACTAACCACAGTCTGCTTCAATAGAGATTAGCAGACAATGTTCCCTTTATAGCATAGAAATAACTACAAGAGATGAAACATTACTGGCCATCCGAACTAACCTTTAGATGCAGGTGCAATGGCTCAGTTATGAGAAAAGGATGGCCTGAGTGTTGGAAAACAAAGTTGGTTCCCAGGAAATATCATTGGATATAATAAAGCCATATCATGTACTGATTGGTAATTGTCTGAATGTACCATGCAATCGTGGCCTATACCCTTCTTTAAGAAAAGTATAAAAATGTTTTTGTTTTAAGCCATGTGTGCAGCTCCTCCAGGGAATATGGAAGTACACAACCTCTGTGTTTCTGAATGCTCTGTACCTGGCCAAATGAAGAAATAAAGAATGAAGTCTTAAAGAACCAGACTGATTGTGAGTGCTTATTGACCAATCACGGAACAGAGAGCCCCAGGGTCTAGATCTTCAGGACCACTCGAAAAAAACAAGAGTGCCAGACATCCTGACACCCTGAGGGCTGTCTCTGAGGGAGCTGAATCACTGTTAAGGACTTTCCAAGTGTAAATAAAGAGTGACATTATAATGGGATACCATCCTCTGTGCAGTGATTTCAGTGATGAGAGTAAAGCATGTTCTTGAAGGGATTCACTCACACCAATAGTCTTTGAGTTGGAGTAAGCTTTTCAGACATCATGCCATATTTGGGAAGCTTGACTCATTCAATTCTGCTGTCAAAGTCTGGGGTCAGTATCTGGAAATTTTTCCAGGCAAATGACATTGGGGCAGGTGAAAACCAACAAGTAATTCCTCTGACAGTGCATGGACACGTAACTTTTTTCTGTATTAGGAGCTTAACTTTCCCTGAGGCATCAGATACTAAAACCTTTGGAGAATTGATGGATTTAGTTTAGAAATATTAAGACCCCCAAGTCTCCTCTAATTCTGAGGTTTTTACTCAGCACTTTGAGAATCAGGGAAATCCATTTCAGGATTTTTGACTAGGTTAAGATGACTGGCAGAGGTATGTGACTTCAGTTTAACCCTTCATGATACACTGAGAGACTGTTCAGTGATGATGTAACCATGCAAAAGCACCAATTAGCTGAAACCCAACTGGATTTCAACAGGCACTACAACTGGCTTTGTTATGGAAAATGAGACAAGTGGGGCAGATGAGTTGCAAGGTATACCGATGGACGTGAACACCCAGTCTGACTGAGCTTGGGGAACGCCACTTGAGTGAAGGCCATTGCATAGCCTCACACAGGACATATCTTGAACAGAGGGACTCTCAGTTAGTTCATTGCAAAACCCCAAAACAAAGCCAAGCCTCAACCAAACAGTTGAAATTTTCTTCAGGATCTGGGCCGGCAGCCATTGCAGTTGTCGCCAGTATGTGGACTTGAGACAACTGGACCCAAGTTGAGAAGAGAGCTCATAGGCTGGAGAGTGCACTCCCTGGAAAGCATACCTACGTCTGGCTTGAAACAGTTAAGTTGTAATGCAACATCCAAATTAGAACCAATCAAAATAAACGTCTGGCTTAGTGGTCACCCGGTTCTTGATGGATATAAATTTATAATAATAATGAACAACAATCCGCTGCTGGGTCTACTTTAAGTACTCAAGGCAATGCTGCCCAAAGCTTCAGGCTAAATTCAGCAGTGGGCTCTAATACTAAGTGCCTAGAATTGGAACAGCAACCAGGAGGCCAACTAACATATGCGGATGCATTGAGCTGCCTCCCACTGGCAGATACACTACCAGTGATACTGCCATTAGAAGGGTCTGTAATGGTGTTTAATTTTCTGGGCACACGACACGGTGGCTCAGTGGTGAGCACTGCTGCGTACAGCAGCAGGACCCAGGCTCGATTCCCGCCTCGAGCGACTGTCTGTGTGGAATTTGCACATTGTCTCCATGTTGCATGGGTTCCCTCTGGGTGCTCTGGGTTCCTCCCACAGTCCAAAGATGTGCAGGTTAGGTGGATTGGCCAAGCTAACTTGCCCATAGTGTCCAGGGATGTATGGATTAGGTGCGTTAGTCAAGGGTAAATGTAGAGTAATAGGGTAGGGGAATGGGTCTAGGTGAGTTTCTCTTCAGAGGGTCAGTGTGGACTTGTTTGGCCAAATGGCCTATTTCCACACTATAGCGGTTCTATGACAATTACTTCCAATCAGAGCTGACAATATTAGACTTTGGATACAGAAAGATCCAATCTGGCAAAACTGAAACAGCTGGTTCTGGTGGGGCAACCAAAGGACCGTCACAACCAGAACTGAGACCTTGATGGATCTGGAGAGACTGGATCGCTGTCGAGGACAGCACATTATTATGGGGAGCAAGAGTGATTGTCACGAGCAAAGGTCACCACCAGATACTGGCTGAACCCCACCAGGAAAATCCTGGGGTTACCAAAATAAGGCTGATGTGGCCAGGATTGGATGCAGATGTAGACAGGTTTGTGGGGCAGTGCCCAGAGTGCCAACAAGGACAAAACTTACCGCCGGCAGCTCTCTTAATTGTATGGGAAGGTTTGTGTAAACCCACATGTCGACTATCCAAGTCCGTTCATTGGCTCAATGTTCTTCGTCGTTGCAGATGCCTGCTCAAAATAGCTGAATATGCACTGAGTTGATTACTCAAAAACAGGGACAACGATAGAAAACTGCGCGCATCATTTGCAATACGCAGGCTCCCGGAAGTGTTGGTCACAGATAACAGGCCATCATGTACCAGCAGGGAATTTGAGTATTTCCTGAAGTCAAATGGCATTTGACATTTAAGGACAGCTCTGTAATAAGCGTTATCCAATGGTCTGGCAGAAGAGCAGTTCAAACTTTGAAGAGGAATGAAGGGGAGAGATTTTATAGACCTTATGATGTTAGGTTTCCTGCTATACACTGCAGGGAGGTTCCTTAATTTTTTTATTTTCATTAACATTAAAAGAGCTCCCATAGTGCTGATATGGTACTTAGATCTAAGGCTGCACTGCTCAGTACCAGCACATACTGATAACTTGAGCTCATGTTGTGTACAATTTTCTAATCATTAATTTAAATGGTTGTTAATAAGAGCAACTCATACTCAATTTCAAAATACACTGCTGCTTGCAAGGGTTCTCACTTGCTGTACATATTCTTAAAATGACTTCGTACACGTCCCCTTAACAGCAGTAAGAAGTGTGAACACATATAATTTAAGGCAACAGAAGAATAACTTTATTTCTAATTGCAAGGCATTTAATCCTTTACAGAATAGTCAAACATTGACTGTGCTACAGTGCATTGGCTTCACAGGTCTAATGGATAGAACAAACATTATAGAATCCTACTGTGTGGAAACAGACCATTCGGCCCATCGAATCCATATCAACCCTCTGAAAAGCAACCCATCCAGACCCACCAACCCTCACGCCCCACCCCACCCATCACCCTGCATTTCCCATGGCTAATCCACTAGCCTGCACATCCCTGGTCACTATGGGCAATTTTCCATGGCCAATCCATCCTAACCTGTGCATCTTTGGACTGTGGGAGGAAACCAGAGCACCCGGAGGAAACTCACACAGACTCAGGGAGAACATGCAAACTCTACGCAGACAGTCACCTGAGGCTGGAATTAAATGCAGATCCATGACGTTGCGGTGCTAACCACCGTGCTGCCCAGGCAGATTTTATGAGTAGCCCATAACAGATACTTTTTCAATTGAGTATTCTCATTTTCTCACTATAGACATAATTCCCATAACTAGGGAGGTTATAATCTCATTTGGGGCTTATTCTGTATTATTAGATCTAAAATATCTTAATTCTTATTCTATTCTGTGATGCGAAAATTGTTGATAAGGTCAACATTCTTGCCTATCCTTAATTGTTCTGGAACTGAATGGCTTGCTTGGCATTTCAGAGGATATTAAGAGTCAGCCATGTTGCTATTGGCCTGGAGTTACATGTATGCCAAATTTTCTTTTTATTTATTTACGGAATCTAGGTGTAATTATTTAGGACAGCATTTATTGCCTCTTCCTTGTTGCCCTTGAGAAAATATTGTTGGATATATACACACATTCAGGTAAGTGGGAGTATGCCATCACACTCTTGGCTTGTCCCTTGTTGATGCTGGACAGGCTTTGGGGAAACAGGTCATGGGTTATTCACCAGAGAATTCCCAGTCTCTAACCTACTCTTGTAGTTGAAGTTTCTCCAGACTGGTTTAATTCAGTAGTTTGATTATGTTAATCCCTTGGATGCTGCTAGTAAGGTTTCAGTGATTGCATTGTCATCGAATGTCAAGGGTAGACATTTAGATTCTCTCTTGTTGTGATAGTCGTTGTCTGGAACTAGTGTGGCATAAGTGTTGCTTATCAACCCAACCTTGGATTATGTCCAGATCTTGCTGCATCTAGACATTGATTGCTTCATTATCTGAGGACTGGTACTGAGTATTGTTCCTCCATCAACAAACATGCTCACTGCTGACCTTATAATAGAGAGAAGGTCATTGATGAAGAGACTGAAGATGTCTGGGTTTAGAACATAATCTTGAGGAATTTTTGCAGTGATATCCTGATGCTGAAATAATTGATCTCCACTAACCAGAACCAGTTTTTTTTTATATAAGGTCTGACTCCAAGCAGCAAAGAGATTTCCACTTGAAACCCTTTGACTTATTTTTTTCTAGGGCTCCTTGATATTGTACTCAGTCATTTACTGCCACATTGTCAGCTCAAGGCCATTATTGTAGATGTAGTGAATTACTTTAACTGGGGACAAGGCTAGAAATGGCCACATCTTCAGTGCTAATACCAGGATATTATCAGGACCGTAACCTTTGAGGTTTTCAGTGTCATCAACTATTTTGTGATATTACATGCTATCTGAGATACTGAGGAGCTCTGGAAAAGGATCATCCACTCAGCATTTCTTCATGAAGATACATACAAATGCTTTAGCCATGCCATTGCACCGGTGTGTTCAAATTCCTCCCACCCGCACCCCACAAACTCACCTTTGATTTGTGAAGTCAGGAGACATCGCCATCTGAAACCATACAAAATGATAATTACTAAAAACTGGAACATTGTGTTAAACATCACATTATTCAAGAGGCCATTGCCCAGTACCAGGTGGCATTTGTATACCAAAAATTCCAGTGGTGGTGACATTTACTGGCTAGAAAGATGAAACCAGCGCCTCCACCAACTCCACCAATTGTCATGAAGATCCTGGCTGGATTTTACATTCCTCAGATAGTCCATTGGTAACATAAAACACAGAACGTTAAGTGCAGTACAGGCCCTTCGGCCCTCAATGTTGCACCGAACTGCGAAATTAATCTGATGCCGATCTGACTGATACCATTCCATTATTATCCATATATATCCGATGCCAATTTAAATGCCCTTAACGTCGACGAGTCTGCTACTGTTGCAGGCAGGCCATTCCATGCCCTTACTACTGTCTGAGTGGTATTCCCGATATCTGTTCTAAATCTGTCATCCCTCAATTTAAGGCTATGTCTCCTCATGTTAGCCTTCACCATCCGGGGAAAAAAGGCTGTCACTGTCCAGGGTGAAAGTGAGGACTGCAGATGCTGGAGATTAGAATCAAGAGTTTGGTGCTGGAAAAGCACAACAGGTCAGGCAGCATCCAAGAAGCAGGAAAATTGATGTTTTGACACACATTTCCTGTTGAAGGGCTTTTGCCCGAAATGTTGATTTTCTTGCTTCTTGGATGCTGCCTGACCTGATATGCTTTTCCAGCACCACACTCTTGGCTCTCACTGTCCATCCTATCTCAATTAAGTCACCTCTCAACCTTCTTCTCTCCAACGAAAACAGCCTCAGTTCTCTCACTTTCCTCGTAAGACCTTTCTTCCATACCAGGCAACACCCTAGTACATCTCCTCTGAACACTTTCCAAAGCATCCACATCCTTCTTATAATGTGGTGACCAGAACTTGCACGCACCACTCCAGGTCCGGCCTTACCAGTGTCTTGTACAGCTGAAGCATGACCTCGCGTCTCCAAAACTCAATCCCACTGCCAATAAATGCCAACACACCATATGTCTTATTAACAACTATGGTGGCAACTTTCAAGGATTTATGCACCTAGACACCAAAAACTCACTGTTCGTATACACTACCAAGAATTTTACCATTAGCTCAGTACTCTGCATTCCTGTTAATTATTCCGAAGTGAACTATCTCACACTTTTCCGCATTAAACTCCATTCGCCACTTCTCAGCAGCCCAGTTCTGCATCTTATCTAAGTCTCTCTGTAACTCACAGCATCCTTTGGTACTATCCACACCTCTGCCTCCCTTAGTGTCATCTGCAAATTTACTGACCCATCCTTTGACACCCACCTCCAGATCATTTATAAAAATGACAAACACCACTGGTAACTGAGCTCCAGGATGAACATTTCCTATTACCTACCACTTAGTCAGGTTTTGTCAGGACTTTCACCCCTTTAAACGATGAGTTCCCACTTCCAAGAGCTGTTGACCATTTAGAGTGTTGACATCTCTCCAATATCAGTAGTCTGGGTTTAACGTTCTGTTTAACTGCACTTAACGTTCTGTGTTTTATGTTCCCAATGGACTATCTGAGAAATGTAAAATCCAGCCAAGGACCTTCATGACAATTGGTGGAATTGGTGGAGGCGCTGGTTTCACCTTTCTAGCCAGTAAATGTCACCACCACTGGAGTTTTTGGTACACAAATGCCACCTGGTACTGGGCAATGGCCTCTTGAATAATGTGATATTCAACATAATGTTCCCCTTTTCATTAATTATCATTTTGTATGGTTTCAGATGGCGATGTCTCCTGACTTCACAAATCGAAGGTGAGTTTGTGGGGTGCAGGTGGGAGGAACTTGAACACATTGGTGCAAAGGCATGGCTAAAGCATTTGTATGTATCTTCATGAAGAAATGCTGAGTGGATAATCCTTTTCCAGAGCTCCTCAGTATCTCAGATAGCATGTAATATCATGAAATGATTGATGACACTGAATAACGCAAAGGTTATGGTCCTGACAATATCCTGGTATTAGCACTGAAGATGTGGCCATTACTAGCCTTGTCCCCAGTTAAAGTAATTCATTACATCTACAATAATGGCCTTGAGCTGACTATGTGGCAGTAAGTGACTGAGTACAATATCAAGGAGCCCTAGAAAAAAATAAGTCAAAGGGTTTCAAGTGGAAATCTCTTTGCTGCTTGGAGTCAGACCTAATTTAAAAAAAAGCTGGTTCTGGTTAGTGGAGATCAATTATCTCAGCATCAGGATATCACTGCAAACGTTCCTCAAGATTATGTTCTAAACTCAGCCACAGAAAGAGGTGACAATTACAGGACAGAACATGGTCTGGACTAACTTCGTACAGAATATGGCCACACTAGGGTCAATAAGGGAGGCATTTAGAGTATGGGGGAAGGTCAAGCCATGCGGAAGTTTTTTTATATATGGGGCAATCTTTGCCACTGGTGAGGTCCTTTATGGGTCGCAGAGTACCTGATTAGGAATGATGCTCCTGACCGAACAGCCTCGCCCTAATGTTAATGATTAGATAGGGAGGACCTAACTGAAGGTCCCTCCGTGGACCAAATGTCCATCTGCCATTGATAACTACAAGGGGCTAGAGGTCTTTAACGGAACCTAATTGGCTAATTAAAGACTTCAATTGGTCTTGTGGTCAATGGGCTGCCCACTACTGATAGTAAGATGGTAGCTGTCATAGGAAGGTAAGAGGGAGGTCAATCCTGGCAATGCCGCCGAATTTTACATGGCACTGCCCTAGCTGCATCCCAGCAGCTCCTGGTACCACCTAAAGCTGCAGCAGCTACTCCACTGGACAACAGTTGGTTTGGCCTTCATGTGGTAGGGGTGGTGTTGGTGTTACAGAAAGGCTAAGAGTTTTATAGTAATAGAAGCAGGAGTAGGCCAAGTGACTTGTCAGCCTGCTCTGCAATTTATTAAAGATCATGGCTGATCTACCCATCATCTCAGCTCCCCCTACCTGTATATTCCCCAAAACCCTTAATTCCCCAATCATGCAAAAACCTATCCAAATGCGTCTTGAATACATTTACTGAAGCTGCGTCTACTACTTCCTTAGGTAGCGAATTCCATTGATTCACTATTCTCTGGAAAAAGCAGTAGCTCCTCATCTCTATCCTAACTCTACTCCCCATAATCTTGATTAGTCTCACCCACCAGCAGAAACAACTTGTCTGCCTCTATCTGATCCATTCCTTTCATAACTTTATATGTTCCGATAAGATCCTCTCTCATTCTTCTAAATCTTAGCGAGTAGAGTCCCAAGCGGCTCAACCTTTCCTCATAGGGTAACCATATAGGGTTTATGACTCAACTTGGTGAACCTCCTCTGCACCACCTTCAAAGCCAGTATATCCATTCTCTGAGGAATATTCCTGCTCTTCCTGCCT
The DNA here is from genome assembly GCF_020745735.1 of Hemiscyllium ocellatum. Lineage (NCBI taxonomy): Eukaryota > Metazoa > Chordata > Chondrichthyes > Orectolobiformes > Hemiscylliidae > Hemiscyllium > Hemiscyllium ocellatum. Next base: position 12,487,631 of record NC_083415.1, on the reverse strand, counting down.
TCACAAGCAAGGTTAAAAACAAACATTAAAAAGAACTTTCAGAATTTGAGATCCACTTACCATTTCTTTTGGTCAGACAAAAGAGCTTCAAACATTTCTGATCACAAACCAATGCTTAAAATAGGAGTTGTTCCTTAATTATAACTTCAGAAACCAATTTTTATGTTTAAGGAAAGACACCACACAGCTTTCAGGTAGTTGTGTTTGTTTAATGTATTCATGGGTTGGACGTGTCGCTGGTTTGTTGTCCATATGCGTTTAAGAGTCAACTATATGCTGTTGTTCTGGAATCACATGGATACCTCAAATTGAAAGGCTCAGTTTATTTATCATGTATCTGTCAGCAGGGGACAACACTGTCCTGATACTTGTTTTATTTTTATTTCCTAATCAACCTTGTCAGAGTGGCTATCACACACTTCTGCAGTAGGTGGGACTTGAACCCAGGCCACCTGTTTCAGAGATAGGGATTCTACCACTGTCCCACAAGACCCCTTTTTGGTGCTTGTTTTGATCGTGTAAAATTGGCAACACAATTATTATGGAAAAGTGAGGACTGCAGATGCTGGAGATCAGAGTCGAAGAGTGTGATGCTGGAAAAACACAGCCGGCCAGGCAGCCTCCGAGAAGCAGGAGAGTCAACATTTCAGGCATAAAAATGCTGCATGTTTCTGTTTGGCTTGTCCTAGGATGGATGTGTTGTCCCAGTAGAACTGGTATCCTTCCTCATCTGTATGTAAAGATACTAATGAGAGTAGGTCATGTCTTTTTGTGTTCATTAACTGTGTTCATTGGATACCTGTTCTTTTTTAATACACTGTATAGGTAATTTTCCACTGCTCTTCATAGTTTGCCTGTGCTGCATTGTGTGGTGGCTCATTGAAATAATGTTCTAATGCAGCTTCATTTGTGCATTACATTTGTGCAAACAAAGCTGTATTACAACGTTATTTCAACAAATGACCACACACTGCGGCACAGAGGAACTACACATTCCACCGATTTCTCAACAACAAACTCAAACAAGCAGACAAAATACATCCAGAAACCTTAGTCACTCTCCCTTACATCAAAGATATCTCAGAAATGACTGCCAGACTACTCAGATATGTTGACATCATGGTAGTTCACAAACCCACCAACACACTAAAACAGCACCTAATGAACTTGAAAGACAACACGCAAAACAAATGTTATTTACAAAATACCTTGCAAGAACTGTTACAAACACTACATTGGACAAAGATGCAGAAAACTAGCCACCAGGATACATGAATATCAACCAGCCACAAAAAGACATGACCCACTCTCACTAGTATCCTTACATGCAGATGAGGAAGGACATTACTTCGACTGGGACAACATATCCATCCTAGGACAAGCCAAACAGAGACACACACAAGAACTCCTAGAAACATGACATTCCAACCAGAACCCTATCAACAATCATATTGACTTGGATCCCATTTACTACCCCTTGAGAAAAAGAACAGGAAATGACATCATCACAGGAAATGACATCACCAATCCAAGGAAATCTAAACATATAAATAGAAAACGGGCCATGCCACAGTGCTTCATCCAGAGGCTCACTGATGATGTTACCTAGTATGGTGATGAAATGCCTGAAAACAAACCTTCCAGCTCAACGAACAAACCTATATCCAGAGGATGTAAATATGTCAGTAGCAGTTTAGAGATTTACAAGGCTAATACCTGGAATGAGTAGATTCCTGATGAGAAGAGGCTGGACAGGTTAATTGAAACACGTTAGATCCTGAGGGGATTTGACCAGGTAGCTATTGAAAGGAAAGCTCTTCTTGTGGGAGAAGCTAGAACAAGGGAACACAATTTAAAAATCAGGGGGTGCCCATTTAAAACTGAGATGAGGAAACTTTTTTTTTCTCTCTGAGTTGTGGGTCTTTGGAAATCTCTTCCCCTAAAGGGGTAGATGCAGAATCTATAAATATTTTTAAGGCAGAGGTGAATAGATTCTTGATTACCAAGGGAATGAATGTTTATTGATGATATGTAAGAATATAGAAGTGACACTGAAATCAGATCAGCTATGGTCCTGTTGAGTAGGGGTATAAGCTTGAATGGCCAAGTGGCTCACTTGCTCTGCATGTTCATATGTGCATACTTCTGAGCCAGGAGGACCAGGTTCAATTCTCATCTATTCCAGTGGTGTATAATTACATCTTTGAACAGATTGATTTGAAAGCATTTATAAGTGGCAGTAGGTTCTTGTGGTGCAATGATCGTGTTTCCTACTTCTTCACCAGAAAGCTTGGGTTCAAGCCCCAAAAGCTCCAGAGGTGCATTAAAACAGGTTGGTTAAAGTATCTATAACAACATACAAACATTTCTGTCAGTGAACACGTAAACATCATGGCTACCCAGAACAATTTGATTTTGCTCAAAAACGTTTTCCAGATTAATACCTTAAGTTTGTAAAGCAAGAAACATTATTATGCCTGTTGGTTTAGTCAGTATATAAATGGCAGAGTATAAAACAGCTACAGTTTTTAGGAATATAGTGTTTTTAAAATAACAAAGCTTTCCCAAATGCATTACAGAACAAACCATAACACAAAAAGAGAGCCATATACACAGGTTATCTCAGGTTATCTTGAGATAGCTGATTTTATCCATGTAGGAAATCGATTTGGTCACTGCAAATGAACCTCAGCCAATTCAAACCAACATCATAAAAATGTAATCTGGTGGTTACATTTCAGACCAGATCACAATTCAAAGATCTTTGCATTGTGTATACTTTAAGTGAGGGTAGTGTCAACCTCCTTCATAGTGCAATAGATCACCAATGTTACCTGCTGAGAACATGAGGAATAACACTTGGATGGATACATGAATAGGAAAGGTTTGGAGTGCTCTGGACCAAAACCAGGCAGGTGGGACCAGTTTAGTTTGGGATTATGTTTGGCATAGACTGGTTGGATCAAAGTGTCTGTTTCCATACTGTATCATTCTGACTCTATGACTGTTAGGTATTCATTGGAAATATTTTTAAAAATCCAGATCAGGAAGGTTTGTTACAGAATGCTGGCCCAGATCTTCTAGCTCAGTGTTAGGGAAGTATCATGAGTACACAACAGTCTTTACAAAATGCTGATTGTATCAATGGAAATTATGTACATGTAGTTAGAGGGCATTAATGAATGTTTACTCCAGCGCATATCACAAGACAGGGGTAGAATGGTGTCCATTGAGAAGACACCAGAATGCAACTAATGACATCTGGATTAAATTGTCTTCATGATTACAGAATATAATCCTTACAATATGAAACAGGTCCTTTGGCCCAACAAGTCCACACCAAACCTCTGAAGAGTAACCCACCTAGACCCATTCCCCTACTCTATATTTTATCCCTGACTAATGCACCTAACTTAAGCATCTCTGAACACTATGGGCAATTTAGCATTCACACTAACTTGCATATCTTTGGACTGTGGGACGAAACCCACACAGATGTGGGGCGAATGTGCAAACTCCACACAGAGTCAACTGAGGCTGGAATCAAACCCAGGTCCCTGGCATTGTAAGACAGCACTGCTAACCACTGAACCACCGTGCCACCCCAAGAAACTGAAATAGAACAAATGTGGTGTGTGCAAACTGAAATTCCATTAAGATGGACAGAAAGAAATCACTTAATCATAAAGTCAAAGTTTATTGTCTGCTGTGAGACAATTGCTTCGACCACGAAAATTTTTGTGTGACTATTTGGACAGTGAGGCATGGTTACATGATAGAAAGAGCATAACCAGTAAGAGGTAACAACCCAGCCTAGAAAAATCACTGCAGGCGTGAGAACTGGGGCTGTTTTACTTGCTAATTATAACTTCACTGCAGAGGCTTAGTTACACCTTTCACTGGAAAAACCTTAACCTGCTGTTCCAGGGAGAAAGTCATTGGGAGTTCATCATCAGAAGCTGAAACCTCCATTGTCTTTAATGAACTGAGAGCGAAACCTCAGGCTTGCACAGTTTCCAACCACCAATTCAAGGATTAATTTAAAGAGTGAGTTCTTCTTTTAATTCTGTGAGTAATGTAATTACCTTCAACACGTTTTGTGATATTCTTTTCTTGTGTGTGTGAGTTTTGCATGAATTGAGTGTGTGGATGGTTTCACATTTATGTGTAATCAGCTTTCTCAGGTGCTATGGAGGCAATAATTGCCAGGATTTCCAAGAGACACTGCACAGATATTTAAAACAGAATTTTGACCCATTGGCATTGAAGGAGTAGAAACAAAGGTCTGAGTAAAGATGATGCGTGACACAGAGTTACCATGTATCTACTGCCCTTGTCGCCCGAGGTAGTTGGTACAAGTTCGCAATATGGGGTTGTACAAGCTATGAAAAAGTGAGGACTGCAGATGCTGGAGATCAGAGCTGAGAGTATGGTGCTGGAAAAGCACAGCAGGTCAGGCAGCATCTGAGGAGCAGGAGAACTGACGTTTCAGGCAGAAGCCCTACTGTAGCCATCACGCATCAATAAAGGGGTGATTGCTTAAGCTTGTTGATGAGATGTTGTCCAAAATGAGGTCTACACATTTGGTGAGTGAACATTTTCAAGCTTTATTAAAGATAAATGTTTACAATGCACAGGAAAAGATGACATCATGCTGAAATCTGGCAGACTCAGGCTCCAATTTCATCTGATCTGACATCGCTATGACATAACTCCTTTCACACGTGCTCAGTAGATATTCTTGGAGTAAACCCTTTACTGCACAGACCGTGGCAAGCTTCTTGGTTATAATTGCAGTTGTGGTGAGTCATTCTTCTGACATACACGTTGTAGATGGTGGAGAGGTTTTAGAAAAGGATGGAGGTGTGACACTTGTCACAAAATACCAAAACTTACTGATTCAAAAGTTAATTGGGTATTAGCAGTGCCAAGCTGGTATTTGGAAAGAAGAATTAAGCCATTTGGAAGTTCAGTGCCCTATGGTAATGGACACCCATAGCATCTTTGTAAGAGCTCAGGTGCCTGCACCCTATCACTATCATCCATTGCCCCACTTGTCAACCTATACTGGCTGTTGATATTCCAACATCTCAAATTTGAAATTCTAATTCTCCTATTTAAATTCTGCCATGGCTTTCACCCTTCTTGTCGGTCTTGTCTCATTTGGTAGCCCTGTATCTGTGACTTGTGTCCTAACTTCCAGCCCCACTCTTGGATTCAATCACAAGTCGAAGCTGACCGGCCAGTTTTAATACTGGGAGAATGCTGTCTTTCAGCTGAGATGGTGCACTGAGGTCCTATGTGAGCATATATGTGGATGTAAAAGACCCCTCAGCACTAATTCAAAAAAGGACTTATCTCATGTACTGGCCAATAATTATCCCTCAATCCTCATCACAAAAGTAGATTTTATTATAACATTGCTCCTTTTGGGAATTGGAATACACAATTTGGTTCTTGCGTTTTCGATATTACCAATAGCAATTAAACCTTGAAATGCATAATGAACTGGATGGGTGCTTTGAAATATGCAGAGATCATGAAAGGTGCTATATAAATGCAAGTTTACTTTAAATTAATAAAGCCTTTGTTAGTATTGCAAGTGCCCCCCTTCATCCTATCATTATCTCATGCTCAGTAATGAAAACATTCATTGTCCTCTCTCCAGCCTCAGACTCCTTGCCTTGCTATCGATAGCGGTGTCTTTGAACAAAAGAACAAAGAAAATTTGCAGTCCAGGAACAGGCCCTTCGGCCCTTCAAGTCTGAGCCGATCCAAATGCACTGTGTAAACATGTTGGACAATTCCTAAGCATCTGTATCCCTCTGCTCCCACCTACTCATGCGTCTGTCCAGACGCATCTTAAATGAATCTACCATGCCTGCCTCTACCAGCTCTGCTGGCAATGCATTCCAAATGCCCATCACACTCTGTGTGAAGTACTTGCCATGTGTATCCCCCTTAAACTCTCCACGTCTCACCTTGAAAGCATGATCTCTGGTTATTGAATCCTTCACCCTGGGAAAAAGCTTGTCTCTATCCACCCTGTCTATACCCTTCATTATTTTGTAAACCTCAATAAGGTCCCCTCTCAATCTCCTTTTATCTAATGAAAATAAACCGAACATACTCAAGCTCTCTTAATAGCTAGCACCTTCCATACCAGGCAACATCCTCGTAACCTACTCTGCACCCTCTCCAAAGTATACACATCCTTTTGGTAACGTGGCAACCAGAACTGTACACAATATTCTAAAAGCGGCCGAACCAATGTCTTGTACAATTTTAACATGACTTGCCAGCTGTTATACTCAATACCCCATCCAATGAAGGTAAGCATACTATATGCCTTCTTGACCACTCTATCCACCTGTGCAGCAACCTTCAGGGTACAATGGACCTGCACTCCCAGATCTCTCTGCCCATTGACTTTTTCCAAGGCTCTTCTATTCATTGAATAATTAGCTCTAGAATTAGACTTGCCTAAATGCATCACCTCACATTTGTCTGGATTGAAATCCATCTACCACTTTTCCGCCTAACTCTCCAGTCTACATCCTCCTATAAAACTAAACGGATGTCAAGGCAGTTTTAAGTTGCTCGAATAGGTAGTTCTTAAATTTAACAAAAATCTATTCAAAATACTTCCACACAATGGTTCTGGACCACAAAATCCTTTTGTAGTTCTTGCAGAATTTGCCTGAGGGTAAGAAGAGCCTGAAGTAATTTCTTATGTAAAAATGTCAATAAGCCTTAAAGTCAGCCCTAAGACTCTGTGTCTCACTTGTCACATCAATTGTAGATTCAAGGTGCAATACGATTCCATAATTGTACAATTTGTTACACTGTGAACAGAGTTGGGTCATACTCGTGTAATCATTTCCTGGAGATTTCAGAAGCCGAAATTATCTTTTCAGCAAATGCATATCAAGGGAGCATTACAGGTCAGAGATAAATGCCAGCAACGTGTCAGCAGCTTTAATCTCCTTTTTTGTAGTATTTTTTCTTCTGAACATTCTCAAAATAATCAATTGAGTGCTGTGTCTGCTCTGGTTTTTCTGTATGGCAATCATCAACAGTAAAATTTGCCACCAACAACAAGAGATAGGTGATAATGAAGAATATAAATTGGTTTAATCTTTTCTCAATTATACAATTTTTGATCCAACAGTTCAGAGAGGTGGATCGTTAAAGCAACAAACTGTACTCACAACAGAATGAACAAGGTTATTTATTTCTCTGTTGACGTGGACAGGTAAATTGCTACGAAACAAGGGAAAAACACATTCTCCACTGAGTTTTTATTTCACAGACTTTGCTGCAAAGTCTGTCTGTGTAGATGCACATGATTCCTCTCACTTCCGGATGCAGAAAGGGAGGGATGATGTTACGACAGGATTTATAATCCAGAAACTCACATGAATGTCTTTAAGATGTGGGCTTCAGTCTATAGAGCAGATGGTGAAACTTGAATTCAATAAATGTCTGCAAGGTGAGGCAGGGACCAAATGGCAACCACATAACCTTTGCCAATTATTTATTCAAAAATATATTTGGTTCAGTAATGGCCTTCAGGGAAGGAAATATGTCTATCTTACCCATTGATCACAAACCACATCGATGTGGTTGACTCTTAGACATTCTCTGGTCAATAAGTATTGGTTCAGAAAACAGTGCCCGCATCCCACTAATGACGATTTTCTCCTTATTCAAATTAGAATTCTCAAAATTTGGCTTAATTTTCTTGAAGCATGTCAACCTGAAATCTTCATCTCAAAGATGTTTTGTGGGGCTCCTGTGGTGCAGTGGTGGTGACCCTGCCTCAGGATCAAAAGGTCCAGGTTTACATCCACTTGCTCTCGAGTTGGATCATTACATGTCTGACTAGGTTGATTTGATAATAGTTTGATAATATTTTGTTCTACAATTTGCTGATTAATGAACTGACAATTGTACAACAAGGACACTGGGGCGTTCAAGAGTTTGATACTTCCTTGAAAGTGGAGTCACAGGTAGACAGGGTGATGAAGAAAGCATTCAGCACACTGGCCTACACTGGTTATCACACTGAGTACTGGAGTTGGGATGTCATATTGTGGCTGTACAGGACACTGTTGAGGCCACAGTTGGAATACTGCGTGCATTTCTGGTTGCTCTTCTATAAGAGCATTGTTAAAACTTGAGAGTGCAGAAAAGATTTACAAGGACGTTGCCGGAACTGGAGGACTTGAGCTTTTGGGAGAGGCTGAAAACACTAGGGCTTTTCCCTGGAGCATCTGAGACTGAGGGATGACCTTACAGAGGTATTAGAATCATGAGGGGCTTGGATAGGGTGAATAGCCTTTCTTCCAGGGCAGGAGAGTCCAAAACTAGAGGGTATGTGTTTAAGTTTAGAGGGGAAAAAGTTTAAAAGAGATCTGTGGGGTAATTTTTCATGCAGAATATGGCATGTGCATGTGCTAGAGGAAGTGGTGGAGGCCGGTACAATTACATTTAAATGGCATCTGGATGGGTATATGAAAGGGAAGGGTTTAGAACTTTATAGGCCGAATGCTGGCAATGGGACTCAGTCTATTGGGATGTCTGGTCAATATGGATGAGTTGGAACAAAGGGTCTGTTTCCATGGTATCTGACTCTATGACTGTACAAATACTTGTGTCAATGGATTGTGCCTTTAATAAATAAGATTTAATGATTGGCACAAAGAAGTTTAAGAGTTGGTGTCTTGAAGTCATATCAGCTACAGATAATGAAAAGTTGACTCCCAGAAGTCATCTTGGAGAGACCAGCATTAGGTGATGCATTGGAGTAGGTCCACTCTCAAAGAGGTAATAAGACTGGCAGGTGGTTGAGTGTATATGCAGATACCAGTGCAGAAATAAGCCTTTGAATCAAGATTGATTTTGGAGTGAAGTAAAGCAGACATAAATAAAGAGGAAGAAAAATAATTAAACATCTTAAATGCATCATTACCATGCTGCTAATTGTGTCCTTAAGTTGTTAACTAAGATCTCAAATGTTCTGTGATGAATTTAATATGTGACTCCAGCAGGTTCTTAAAAGCAATGGCGAGTTTGAAGATAAGTTGCACGGTGGTGTGAATTATTCCATGATTTATCTTTCCTTCACCTGGGCCTTCTGATCAATTGTGCACTCATAAGGGTGCATCATTAATATACTGATATATTTCCAACATGATGTGGGTCCTTAGCAGCAATATATAGTCATAGAGTCATAGAGATGTACAGCACAAAAACTGATCCTTCAGTCCAACCCATCCATACAGACTAGATATCCTAATCTAATCTCGTCCCATTTGCCAAATCCATCTAAACACTTCCTATTCATATACCCATCCAGATGTCTTTTAAATGCTGTAATTGTACCAGCCTCCACCACTTCCTCTGGCAGCTCATTCCATACTTGCACCACACTCTGTGTGAAAAGGTTGCCCCTTAGGTCCCACTTGTATCTTTCCCCTCTCACCCTAAACCTATGCCATCTAGTTCTGGATTCCCCCACCCCAGGGAAAAGACCTTGTCTACTTATCCTATCCTATACCTCTCATGATTTTATAAAGCTCTATAAGGTCACCCCATAGCCTCCAATGCTCCAGGGAAAACAGCCTCAGCCTATTCAGCCTCTTGCTGGAGCTCAAATCTTCGAACCCTGGCAACATTTTTGTAAATCTTTTCTGAACCCTTTCAAGTTTCACAACAGCCTTCTGATAGGAAGGAGACCAGAATTGCACACAATATTCCAAAAGTGACCTAACTACTGTCCTGTAAAGCTGCAACATGACCTCTCAACTCCTATTCTCAATGCTCTGACCAATAAAGGAAAGCGTACCAAATACCTTCTCCACTATCCTATCTACCTGACTCTCCACTTTCATGGAATATGCAGGAAGCCCATCAATATTATGTAAATGATATTGCTGGCAATGTTGGCAATTATTGTCCATCCTTTGTCATAATAAGAAGGTGGTAGAGAAAATCTTTTTTCAAAACCTTAGAGCAATCCACCTATTCCAATATCTCTAATCCCTTCCAGTCCCCACTGAGTTACCTGTTGTTTTCCAATTCTAAAAATTTGGCATGTCCCACTTTAATTGCTTTATCATGTCTTTAGCTCCCTGACTTATAATAAGATTTAACCATGCCAATTTAATTCCTCTGCAGCTTCATTTTGATTTACTTCCCTTCCCCTCTCTCTATCTCTCTCTCACCTTTGACGATATTGCACTGCCCTTAATGGGCTTTGCAGATAAATTGATTATTTGGAAACACAGGTGACTTCACGGCGGTGAATAGGGTTCAAAGTAACATGGGTGATTTGGTGATTAGGGACAAAAAATGTTCAGTTTACATGAAGGCGTTTCTGGATATTGCTAAAAAAAAGGATAATAATGTTTAGTCTGACAGCAGCAGAGCAGAGATACAAACCAGAGGGAAATGTATAATGAAGTGAGACATTGCAACCCTCTTAAAACATGATAGCAGCAGTGTCAGTATATTAAAGGAAACTAGACAGCAAGTTTTGTCATTCCCTCCTTAACTTCTCCACCTCTTTATTTCTATTTCCAATTCAAGTTATTGTTTTAAATCAAAAAGGTTCTGTATAATGTCAAGTCATTTTTTTGATGAAACAGAATGGTTTGTTGGGCCAGTATAACAGTACATTAAAAGTTCAAGTGTTGTTTCTGAGATGAAATCAAATGTATTTTAATTTAGACTTGTAGAGATGGTTTTGCTCACCTGAAGTGACATTATGGACAATATTTAACAGCTAGGAGGTTGGTCTTGCCAATCAGCACAAGAACTGAGAAGAACTCTGGGTATCATTTTGGGGAAAGGCCTCTCCATATTGACATTAACTGAGCAGTGGTGGGCACTCTTGAAGGTCAAGTAACCTGAGGCAGAAGACCTGTCCAGCCTTTTCACTAAATCAGTAGCACCAAGTTGGTGTCTAAGGATCATCATGCAACCACATAGAAAGATGAACTGATGTTGAGAGAGAAATTACAAAGTGGAGGTCAGGAGAGAGGAACTCAGATTGGTGGTGGGGTGGGGGGGGGGTTCAGCAGTAAAGTTAGTGTTGGTTATCAGCTGGCTATCCATTTCCTAATGCTGGATCCTTCAGACAGCTACTGAGGTCCTGACTATTGTTTCATGACAGCTGTCTAATATCCATAAGTTGTTAGATGCTCCTGATGAAGGTTGCTGTCACCATCCTTTTTAGTCTGAGAAACACTAGGACCTATCTGGTCTGCTGTGGTAATGAGAGAAAGCATTTTCCAGTCTAGCTGGATGAGTCAGTTACCGTAAACAAGATTATAAATAATGCATCAGTTGGACAGAGAGGAAAAGCACACAATCCAGTATGGGTAAGAAGGTTTTCCTGATCACAGTGATACAGACAGAGTGATCATCCCCGTCTCTGGGAGGGTCAGCCTTTCGCTCTCCAGCCAAACATTTAGGAAGCGCTTTTCCCATTCTTACTTGATCTTCCTCAATCTGAAGAAAACAGCAGTTTTTTTCTTTCAGGGCATCTAGTTATATCATTTCATTTTGAAGGGTATTCATCATACGTCAAACACTTGTTTGATCCTATCTGACCAAGTATCAAGGGGCAGGTATCCAAGATAAACCCTTTTGCTGCTCATCACTTTGCCTTGCTATTACCCTTCATGTTCATTTTAAATCATGCTGAGTACCATTTGTTAACTGCTGCCATTCTCTTACTTCAACTACAGGGCAAGACTGTTGTATTGACTTAGGAATACCAAAGTGAGAACCTGCCCATGAGATAAGGCTCCTTGTTAATGCTGTTTCTGGATGCTAAGAAGCTTTTATTTGAAGAGAGTGTGAGAGAGAAAAGATAACCTTTAGTCAAACAAACACTTTGACATAGAGACTTAGAGTCATAAAGGTGTACAGCACAGAAACAACTCATCCATGCTAACCAGATATCCTAACCTAATCTAGTCCCACCTGCCAGCGCTTGGCCCAGTTCATTCCATACATGCACCATCCTCTGCATGAAAACATTGCCACTTATGTCCCTTTTATATCTTTCCCTTCTCACCCTAAACGAATGCCCTCTAGTTCTCGACTCTCCCATCCCAGGGAAAAGACCCTGTCTATTTATCTTATCCATGCCCATCAAGATTTTATAACACTCCATAAGGTCACCTCTCAGCCTCCGACGCTCTAGGGAAAACAGCCCCAGCCTATTCAGCCTCTCCCTATAGGTCAAATCCTCCAACACTGGCAAAATCCTTGTACATCTTTTCTGAACTCTTTCACGTTTCACAACATCATTCTGTTAATCTGATATCATTCTTAAAGATGTCATTGCTTACACTATTGGCTTTGCCAGTTCTGAAATATATATCTAGAAGCCATATCTGAAATAATCACAATGTTCCACATGAGAGAACTTCAGGTAGGCACTTGTAATATAGTGGCCTTAGTGAAAGGAATGTTTGAAAAACAAGCAAATCATTTAAATTGGAGTGGTATTTCCAATCTTGTCAAGTAATAGTTCAGAGTGATCACAATTAATATTTTAGTGCAGAAAATCAAAACAATAGAAGAGATAAAACCACTTCTAATTTTCTTTCTCCATTTTTGATTTTCCCTACATTCCTTTCTCTCATTGAAAGGGTGATCAATCATTCAGTCCCCCTCTGCTGCCATTTCTCCTCAATAAAGCCAGCCAGAATAATTGTGCAGAAGACTGTGAACACCCACTTTGCTGCTTATCCTCTCTTTCTCTGAGATGCTCCTCCTAATGACACAGCAGACAGGAGGAATTGATCACTTGGAGAAATCTGCAGAGGAACAGATGCTGTAATGCACCGTGGTCCTGTTAAACATCATCAGAAAACATTCATACTTTGCTGTCAGTTTTACAGTTGAAACCAGTATCCGTTATGCACTTGTTCCTGATTGCAAAGAGTAATTTTCTAACTTCAATCTCCTGAAAGATTTTGAAACCAGTATCCTGTTCTAAAGCAAGTTTCAGTGTGTTTTGATGATAAAAAGGATATGATTTGACAGGCTATATCTCTTAAGTACTTACTTCTTCCATACTGTTGTGTTATTCCATTCATCTGCCACTATTTGGAGAGAATGTAGTGACACAATAATAATATGGCCTGGATCCAGAATCATGGGCTTGTGCTCTGGAAACATGCATTTGAATCTCACCATGGCAGCTGTGAAATTTGAATTCAATTTTTAAAAAATCTGGATTAAAAGCTAGTTTATGTTAGCAATGTGCCATTGTTGATTGTTGTAAATACCCAACTGGTCCACCAATATTATTTTGGGAAAGACATCAGTGGTCCTTACAGCTCTGGCCTTTGTGTAACTTCAAACCCACCACAATCCTATTGATTCCTAATTACCCCTGAAATTACCTTACAAGCTGTTCATTTAAAAGGCAGTTCCAGATGGGCAATAACTTATGGCTCAGCCAGCAATACCCCCATCCCATGAGCAATTTTAAAAAAACATGTTCTTCTCATCTTTAATTTGTTTCTGCATTCAATCACAGCTCCAAGCAGTTTCAGTTAGCCAGATGCAAATCTCTCCAAATCACTACTCGCAAAACTCAAGGAAATTATTCTGGAACCTTGCCTCACTTGCTTATAGTTCCTCTTTCCCTTTCGCTTCGCTGGACAGAACCATTAACTGTTTATCGCCAACACCCTGAGCAAGACAAGTGGACTCCTCAGACAAGAAGAGCCCAGGTCTCAGGCACGTGCATCATTCTGACCACTTCGAGCCTACACCACCACCACTGCCCCCACCCCACTCAATGTCCGACCACTGAATGTGTTGGAGCCAGAGGACTGACCATCATCCACTACCTGACCACAGAGTCATGGATCTCCCTAACAGAGAACACTCTGCCAGGATACTTGACTGTGATAAATCCTCTAGACGTTAGAAGAGGCTGCCCTTAATTCATCATGCCTTTGACTGAGGGCTACCTCCATCAACTTATAGCGGCACGGTGGCACAGTGGTTAGCACTGCTGCCTCACAGCGCCAGAGACCCGGGTTCAATTCCCGCCTCAGGCAACTGACAGTGTGGAGTTTACACATTCTCCCCATGTCTGTGTGGGTTTCCTCCGGGTGCTCCGGTTTCCTCCCACAGTCCAAAGATGTGCGGGTCAGGTGAATTGGCCATGCTAAATTGCCCATAGTGTTAGGTAATAGGTAAAATGTAGGGGTATGGGTGGGTTGCGCTTCGGCAGGTCGGTGTGGACTTGTTGGGCCGAAGGGCCTGTTTCTACATTCTAAGTAACCTAACCTAATCTAATCTTAAAACTTTGGTGAGGACTACTCCGCTAAGACTTTGAGCCCTGCTTGCTGCACATACAGTGTGATTGCTGTGTAAGCTGCTGGCACACAGTGTGGGGTGTGAGGTTGACGTAGCACACTATGGTACAGCAATATGCCTGCTCCTTGACTGAGCACTGCTGACCAACAACATAAGCTGCCTGGTTGTGTTCGTGGGCTAATTGGCCCATTAAGGCAAGACCAGGAGTCTGTGAACGTGCTGGTAGGCACAAAGAGAGGAAACAAACAGTCCTGAGAAGCAGCTTTGGTCTAATCTGGGTGCTGAATCCCTGCACACAAAGTGTCCTTGCAGCAACCTTTCAATGCTATTTGCCAGTTTGGTTTGGGCAGCGCCGGTCCATACCTCTTAAGTGTTCTGAAGATGCCATTAGGATCCTGAGTTGCTGGCAATTATTGGATGCCAATGTCTGTGGATGAATTGTGAATCATGCCCTGAGATGCTCTTGCATGGTGAGGATCACAGATTTCCTCACAGCTGGCAACAAGCTGAGGTCATCAAGTGCCCGCTCTGACTTCCAAGAATTCTTGTATATAGTATCACTCGCAGCTGGTGGTAAAATGGGAAACTGGATATTCATGAGATGAGCCATGCAGTTAATAAGATGGATAACCAGCAATAATCTCCTTTAATAGGCAAATCACTGATGCCTCGTGAGAATCTTGTATTGACATTCATTACCCCCTTACCCATGTGAAAATTGTAATATGTTGCATGGTGTTGAGGTAGCTGGAATTCTGGCACAATTCTCAGGCTCCTATAAGACTCCTTGGCCCATTCTAAGGAAAATCAGATTAACCTTCTTTATTACATATAACTACACCATTGTGACCATGTTATAAGAATTGTCGAAAGGCTAAAGTGAATCATCAGTCACTTCAGACCAGATCTCAGGTATGTAGTGGCTCATTTATACCTCCCCTGCCTCTGACAAAGCAAGCCATGGGTTCAGTTTCCATTTCACAATTTTAAAGAAAATATATAATGGAGAATGTTGTATCTGATGAACAGGAAGCTTTTTGTTAAATCCCCATTTCTCTCAGGTGGTTGCAAACAATACTGTCGCGCTGTTTCTAAGAAGACCTCAAGAGTTTACCCCTGTGTGCCAGCCAATATTTAGTCTTCAATTACAAGCAATCAACAAATGAAAACAGCAGATGATCTGATAATTGCTGTTTTTGGGAGTTTGCCGTGTATTGGTTGCCTGTTGTATTTCCGACTTTAGAGCGGTGAATTAAACTATTTCACTGGCTGCAAAGTAAAAATGACATTGACACTAATTTTCTACTCCTCAATGATATGCAAGATGTAAAATGGTTGGGAAGTATATAACTCATTTGAACTGAGGTGATTTTTTAAGAAACTATGAATCCAGTTCCACAATGCAGAATGCAAGGTGTTAAATGAAGGAACTTCTACAAGTCAGTGAAGGTTAGAAGCATGTTGTGAACCAATTCATTCTAACAAAACAATAACAATAAACAGTTATCAGGCCATGGGGATTAAAATATATAATGCATCATTTTTTAAACAGAATGACTTGTGGAATGATTTTTTTTAAATCTAAAGCTGTTCAGTTAGCAATGCCTTTGGACATTGAAAATAATCATGCTAAGATTCTGAAAACACCATTCTGCTCATCATCACATGTACACTTGCTGTGTGCACCAATTAATATAAAAAATAAACTGCAACGACACACCCAGACT
Organism: Hemiscyllium ocellatum; assembly: GCF_020745735.1. NCBI lineage: Eukaryota > Metazoa > Chordata > Chondrichthyes > Orectolobiformes > Hemiscylliidae > Hemiscyllium > Hemiscyllium ocellatum. The sequence goes on along the minus strand of NC_083415.1, from coordinate 12,471,549 downwards.
TCTTTCATAGCACCTTCCTTCAGCACTTTAAAGAACGTTGACATGAAAAACATGGGAAAACCGTCACACTAAGCCATGAAATATCCTGACTTGGAAGTATATCACTGTTATAACAGTCCTGGAACTCGCTTCCTAACATCACTGTGTTTAGACCTTTGTCCACAGTGAAATACAACAGTTCAAGAAGCTTGGTCATCTTGACCTTCTGAAAGGCAATTAAAGATGGATGTTAAAAGTGGACCCTGCCAGAAAAGCTGGTATACCTTTAATAAAATTCTAAAATGGACAGAATCTATATTCCCACCCAAAATAAAGGGCCACACCAACTCTCGTCTCCCAGTCAGCCTCAATTCCCTGCAATTTGCTGACCAGTGTAACAGGTCCACAGCAGATGCCATTTCCCTAGCCCTGTACTCATCTCTGAAATATCTGAACAACAAGGACACCTACATCAGACTCCTGCTCATCAGCTACAGCTCCACGTACAACACCTAATCCCCTCCAGACTGATCTCAAAACTCCGAGACCTTGATCTTGGCTCTGCCCTCTGCAGCTGGATCCTTATCTTCCTGACCTACAGACCACAATCAGTGAACATAGACAACAGCTCCTTCTCCATGATAATGTTCAACACTGGAGCCCCTCCAAGGAGGTGTCTTCAGTCCCTACTGTACTTCCTGTACACCCACACTTGTTTTACCAAATTCCAAACAATGCCATCTACAAGTTTGCTGATGACACCACCATAGTAGGTGGATATCTAACAACAAGTCAAAATAGAGAAGGGAACTAGAGGGCTTGGTGATGTGGTACAATGAGAACAACCTCTCTCTCAACATTGACAAAACTAAAGAACTGATCACTGACTTTCGCAAGAATGGAGGAGCCGACTCCCCCATCTGTATCAATGGAACAGAGGTCGAGAGAGCGGACAGCATCAAATTCCTTGGAGTGATGATAACTGACAACTTGCCCTGGACTTCCCACATAGATGCGATGGTCAAGAAGGCACACCAACACCTCTTCTTCCTCAGGCAGCCCAGGAAATTTGGCATGTCCATAAGGACCCTCATCAACGTCAACAGAAGTGCAATTGAAAGTGGTCTGGTATGGCAGCTGCTCTTCCCAGGATTGTAGGAAACTATAGACAGTGTGGACAGCTCAGGCCATCATGAGAGCCAGCTTTCCATCCATGGATTTCATTTACACAGCCTGTTGCCACGGAAAGGCTGCCGATATAATCAAAAACCCTTCTTACCCTGGTAATGCTCTCCTACAACCTCTTCTATCAGGTAGAAGGTACAGAAGCCTGAGCACACCTACCAGCAGACTCAGGGAAAGCTCCTTTCTGGTTATTATTAGACTATTGGATGGACTCTCTAGCCTCAAGTAATGCTGACCTTGCTAACATTGATCTCTCCCTGTGCAATGTTACCTGTATGTCTCCGTCGAAATCTTTTGTTCTGTACAGCTTTGCTTACTATGATCTGCTTGTACTTCTCACAAACAAAGCCTTTCACTGTACTTTGGTACACATGATAATCAATCAATCAATAAGGTACGATTCCATGGATTCTCAGCATTTCTCCCAGACTGCCTCACTGACTGCTCCTGTTCTAGTCAATTCTTCTCTTTTCTTTGGACTGTGTTCTCTTGGACTCCCGAAATTGCACTTGTACTTATTACCAGCACAATCCAGCTTTTCGTTGACCCTTAGCTTCACCAGGCTAGAACTACCCTTGAGGTTTTCCCAGAGCTCTATTTTTTCTCATTGCATCAATCAAATACTGCTTGTGTTTCAATTGTCACTGAACTATTAGTGGCACATGCCTTCTTCTGAAACCTCACAGCTCCCAGGGCATGTCAACAACCTGACTCCAACACTTGGTTGCTCACGAACACCTTGAGCATCATCACATAAGATAATCCTGAAGCTGATTTTAATTTCCTCCTAGGTGGACAATCTACCTCAGTTTTGTTTTTGACAAAGTCCTTATTTTGTTTCAATATTTTATTATATCACCGTAAACACGAGCAAATGCAACATCCTGTGCCTGTGCTTTATAGATGCCTGTGCTTTATACTCACAGCAGGACACTTCAAGGAATTAAGATGAGCCCTCATGCCCACTACACTGCGTAGTCAATCTAAAGTCCCAGTGCGCTCTTGGTTTGGCTGGTATGCTGAAGGTGGAGTTGGGCAACGAACTATCCTGGGCTTTGTAGTGTAGGATTGGTAGATTTGAACTCCTGGGGTCTCTTCTATATAGACCTGGTCCAGTCCTCTCTCTAGAGCTAGTTGGTAGCAGTCGCTTGGCAAATAAAAATCAATTGGAAAGTAGATATTATTACAATCTGGAAAACATTTATGAGATAAAGATCTTCTCTGGCTATGTATAGATGTCCCTGAAATAACAGGACTTAATACAGAACAAAGAATCAGTAGCCAGTATCTCAGCAGCAATTAGATTTGACTAATAAATGTAGACTTTTCCAGTGACATCCATGTATTAAGAATGCATAATTAAGAACTTTATGAGCAACAGATTGGCAATAAAGCAATTAGCATTCAACTAAAATCTTGATTGAATCATGGACATTGAGCTAGTCTCACCATATAATATAGTGACAGTGAGAGTGAGTCAGAGGCTTACTGCAGCAAGTAACTCAGGCCCTGACTCCCAAAGGCTGGCCACCAATATGACACAAGTCAGGAGTGTGATGGAATACTCCTCACTTGCCTGGCTGAGCACTGCTACAGATCAGACTAAACCCCCTTCAACCATATCAATGTTTGAAGATAGTCTAGACCCTAACTTTTATCATATTTAAAGGCACGTGCAAAGTGCTGTGTTCCAGATGTAACTCAATTGGTAACACTACTTGGCTTTAAGCAAAACAAATGTTATTTTTGCAGTCAGTTAAAATGCAAACAAAAGAAAGAAGCATAACTTTAAATCTATTGGAAAACTTAACAAAATAATAGATCATTTAACTCCTAAACAGCAACTGTTCCAATAAAGCAATATCTCTCAGCAAAGGCAAATTCACTATAATGGATTGTTTCACACACAATTCTCCAATCCAGGAGACAAGAACACTGACAGACAATTTTGGCAGAACTTTTGACAGCTTTTAGCTGTAACAGAGAGAGATGTAATTGCTAACTTCAAAACCCCAACAACTGAAAACCAAGCTAAAACCCTGATTCTGTGGAAGGCTGACTTACCCATTCGTGCAGCTTCTGTAGTTTTAACTTTAAAATAAAACTCAGACTCTCACAAACCATTTTTTTTTGTCTTGGAAGAGACAACTTTGTATTTCTGCCTCAACCCCTCTTCAAAAGAAACAAAGACAAAATACACTTCTTCAAGCCATAGTATTGTCACAGCACAACTCCCTACAATACTCATGAAGCTTGGCACGGTCCAGCACAAAGCAGCACAGCTGATTGACACCACATGTGAATACCTCCTCCCTCCACCACTGACGCTCAGCAGGAGTAATGTGTACAAGATACTCTTCCACACCCATGAATGATCATGTTTATCAAGAAGGACAAGGGCAGCAGATACTTGGGAACACTACTACTTGCAAGTTCCATTCCTAGGCACATGCCATATTAATATGAAAATATGTCACTGTTCTTTTAGTATTGCTGGGTGAACTACAGTACATGGGACTGTAGCGGTTCATTTCCCCTCACCCCCCCACCTTCTCAAGGGCAATTAGCGATGAGCAATAAGTGCTGGCCCAGCCAGTGATACCCATGTTGCATGAGTAAATAATAAAACATTCCTTGTGTTAGGCTTTCCATTTGGGATGTGAGTCAAGTGTGTGTTGCTGGAAAAGCACAGCAGGTCAGGCAGCATCTAAGGAGCAGGACAATCAATGTTGCTTGTGGGTTAGGGCTGAGAGATAAATGGGAGGGAAGTCAGGTTTGGGGGAAAGTAGCTGCAAAAGCGATAGGTGGATGAAGGTGAGGGACAAGGTAATAGATCAGAGGGGACAGCGATGGACTGGTCCGAAGTGTGGTGCTGAGTTGGAGGCTTAAGAATGGGATAATGTGGGGGAGGGGAAATAAGAAAGCTGTTGAAATCCACATTTATCCTATGTGGTTGCAGGGTCTCAAGGCGGAATATGAGGCCTTCCTCTTCCAGGCGTCAGGTGATCACAGTTTGGTGGTGGAGAAGGCTTAGGATCTGCACGCCCTTGATGGAGTGGGAGGGGAAGTTGAAGTGTTCAGCCATGGGACGGTGAGGCTAGTGGATGCGGGTGTCCCAAAGATGTTCTCTGAAACCATCCACAAGAAGGCGTCCTGTCTCCCTGATATAGAGGAGACCACATCGGGTGCAATGGATGCAACAGATGACATTGGGAGAGGTGCAGTTGAATTTCTAATGGATGTGGAAGGATCCCTTGGGGCCTTGGACGGACATGAGGGGAGTGGTGTGGGTGCAGGTTTTGCACTTCCTGAGGTGGCTGGGGAAGGTGCCAGGCGTGGGGTGTGGGCTGGTGGGGGGTGGGGGGTGGGGTAGACTTGACGAGGGATGTGAACTACTGTAATATGGTTCTATTCAAATTCTTTGTGTTCACTGAACAACGTTTTTTTAAAAAATCAACAGGAGATAAAACATGAAGCAACCAAAGGAACCACATCCTGATTAATTTTGATGGTTTAATAAATGATAATAAGCTTTATACTATCGTGACCTGAGAAATTATGTGATAGAAAAACACTTATTCTGTTACATTTCCTGACGTTATTATTACTCCTGCTAAATGAAGTGGAATATCAATGGCTCTCTGCTCTGTATAGTTCACAATTAGAGGGCAATATCTGCTTTGGAATTCACAACTTAATTTCGATACAGTAAAATAAAGTAATCTAAGTATTTATCAACATAAGAATAAATGCCCATTACTCAATTTCACATTTCGAAATTCCAGGACTGTATGCTAAATGCTGATGTAAGGATTTCAGAAGACCTAGTATTCATCATTTGAAACTGTTTATTGAACTGGCAAATTACAATTCTTTTATTTTAATTTTAATTCATCCCTTAACTTTGTCTGACTGTTGGTCTGCTTGTCTGTGAGTGGATGTTTATGGTGAAATATGATTGGGCTTTAGCTTATAGATTTTAGATAGATTGCCTTGTTGTTAGTTGTGTTCTGCTAAAGTTAATTATTAACAATAAATTAATAGTTTTTGTTTAAATGATAAACTTGTTTCCAAAATCTGTAACTCAGAAAGTCTGATGAGAAACAATTGAGCAATTTTGAGAAGCATTGAATGCTTTAATTTTACTGGGTTGTTAACCAAATGTTAGTGAGACAGATATGGTTTGGTTTGCTATCTCCATGTCATAACAGGCACCATCAACCACAACCTTCCACCACTGATGCTCAATGGCAGCAGTGTATACTATCTATGTGATGCACTCCAGACATTGGCCAAAGATCATTCACTAAACTTCCTGACCAGGTGGCACAGCGGCTCAGTTGTTAGCACTACTCTCTCATAGCACCAGGGATCTGGATTTGATTCTAGCCAAGGATGACTGTATAGAGTTTGCACATTCTCCCCATGTTTGTGTGGGTTTCCTCTGGGTGCTCTGCTTTCCTCCCACGATCCAGAGATGTGCAGATTAGTTGGATTGGCCGTGCAAAATTGCCCATAGTGTCAAGGAATGTGCAGGCTAGGTGGATTAGCCATGGAAAATGCAGGGTTACGGGGACGGGGTGGAGGGTGACGGTCTGTGTGGACCGAATGGCCTGCTTCCACACTGTAAGGAATCTATGAATCTATGAAATGCATGACTGCTTCCATCTATAAGGTGGTCAAAGACAGCAGTAACATGGGAACATCACTGCCTGCAAGTTCTGCTCCAAACCACTCAGCATACTGACATGGAAAAATACCACCATTCCTTCACTGTCACTAAATCATATTTCCTTCCAAACAGCTTTGTGGGTCTACCTATAAACATGGACTGCAGCAGTTCAAAAAGACAGATCACGACTACCTTCTCAAGGGAAACTAAGGATGATCAATAAGCACTGGCTTATCCAACATCCACATGCCCACATCCAATGAGTGCAAAATTTTTTTAAAAATTAGGGAAATGAACTCATCAGGTCCATTAGATAATCTCAGCTAGCCTCCGATAATAGAACTAAATTCAGCATTTATAAGCATAATTGACTACTCACAAAGGGGGACTATGTAACTCTGCCGATCCCAGACGTGCCTTTGCAAGAATAGCCAGTGTAGGGTATGGCATCATGAAACTTACACACTGGACGGCTCCTCCATTTTCTAGACCTCTGTCTCCATTCCTGCACCCAGGAAGGCCCTGAAGATTTAGCAGATCTACAGCGGTCAAATTGGACTGAAATATTAACTCTGTTCCTCTGTACAAGTGCTTCCAGACCTCCTGAGTTTCTCCAGAATTTCATGCTTTTATGTTAGTCAGTGTTTGGTACTATTTTAGAATGATATACCTGTCATAGCTGAACAGTTCGAGGTATGTGGAGGCAGTACAAAGTGGCGTGATGGGCGGAAGGTAATCTTTGAAGATTCATTTGATGATGTTAACCACTCACATAAAGATAATTAAACCTCTTTCAGAAGTGAAAGGCCATCAATGTCAGAGTTCAGACTCAAAACTTTAATTCTGTTTTCACTCTCCACAGATGCTTCCAGACCTGCTGAGTTTCTCCAGCAATTTCTGTTTTAGATCCAGATTCCAATTCCTGGGTATTAGCTCCTATTCCTATTGGATTGGTGTTCCTTGAGGCCTTCTGGGACACCCCTACCTCGCATAGAAACAAAGCATATTCCTCCTGTTAAAGTCCATGATTAAACACAGAATCCGTGAATCACAAAATCATTCAGCCACTCTGATACTCCAGTTACCTTCTTCCCAACTACAACATTGGCACCAGTAGCATCTTACCATTCAGGGTAGCTCCCTTTTAAGAGGTGCAGGCTGTCTTTTAATGTTGGAGGGTCGCTGCAACAAGTGCCATGCTGTTATCATTCTGTTCCCACTGAGTGAGCAGTCAGGCTGCAGTGGGAATTGCTCTGCACTGCATGCTGACATCATTCAGGTGAAGAGGCAGCCAAAGGTTTACATGCTGCCTGTCTCAGTAGAGTGAGCATGGCCACTTTGCCAATTGCAATTTCTCAGTTTTAAATAAAATTGTAGCCCACTGATGAATTGGCACACAGTGGCTCAGTTGTCAGCACTGCTGCCTCTCACAGGGTTCGATTCCAGCCCTTGGGCAACTGTCTGTGTGGAGTTTCAATGTGGGTTTCCTCTGGAGGGTCCAGTTTCCTCCCACAGTCCAGAGATATGCAGGCTGGGTAAATTGGCCATGAGAAATTGCCCATAACATCCATAAATGTGCAGGCTAAATGGACTAGCCATGAGAAATGTAGGGTTATGGGGTGGGGTTGGGTGTTCTTGTGCATGAATCACAGAAAGTTGGTCTGCAGGTGCAACAAATAATTAAGAAGGCAAATGGAATTTTATCCTTCATTGTGAAAAGGATTGAGTTTAAAAGCAGGGAGGTTATTTTGCAGCTGTACAGGGTGCTGGTGAGGCCACACCTGGAATACTGTGTGAAATTTTGTTCTCCTTACTTGAGAAAGGATGTACTGGCACTAGACAGAGTGCAGAGGCCATTCACTAGATTGATTCCAGAGTTGAAGGGGTTAGTTTATGAGGAGAGACTGAGTAGACTGGGATTGTATTATTTGCAATTTAGGAAAATGAGGGGGAATCTTATAGAAATATATTATATTGTGAAGGGAAAAACATAAGATAGAAGGGTGAAACTAGAACAAGAATGTATTACCTCAAAACTTAGGGGGAGCAGAATTAGGACTGAATTGAGAAGGAGTTTTTCATCAGAGGGTTATGGAATTCCTTGTCCAGTGAAGTAGTTGAGGCTTCCGCATTTAGTGTTTTTAAAGCTAAGATAGATCATTTTTTTGAACAGTAAAGGAAGTAAGGGTCATGGCGAGTGGGTGGGTAAGTGGAGCTGAGGCCATGAAATGATCAGCCATGATCTGATTGAATGGCAGAGCAGGCTCAAAGGGCCAGATGACCTACACCTGCTCCTAGTTCTTATGCTCTTTGGAGGGTCAGTATGGACTTAATGGGCCAAATGGCCTTCTTACACATGGTAAGGATTCTTTGATGTATCTTTTACTGCCCAAGACAGTGCATGCTTGTCATCTGGAACTGACAACTGTTGTTTGAAAGATTAAAGAAATTTAATGAGATTATTGTAGTAATAAGAGAGAAGAACTGAACTAACCATAAATATAGAGACGTCTATTATGCCTGTACATAAAGCACACATTAAGCACTGCACTTCAAAGGACTTGGGGGAGAAAATGTTTGAAATATGTCATTATATAAAATGTTATAGAAATGTTTTATCATTAGATTGTAAATAATTGTACACTACAAAGATAAAATGGAGCTAGCATTGTGAGTTCAAACAAATTGTATCAGAGTTAATGTTTTGATAGGGGGGACAACCATTTCCATTGGGACCCAGACTAAGCCCTTTCTGAGCTGCACTAGTGAAAATACACAGAGAATGATACAGGTTTCTGAGGAGTGACCCCTCCACAAATCGGGTGATAGACTAATCAGCTTGCACTCTACAAATGAACAGGCCATCGTTTGGCTTTGGAGATTTGCATTTGCTAAATAAAAGAGAGGTTGGATTGAGGTATAGCTGCTAATCACTTTAAACTCAACAGCATGAGTTCTAAAGGATTCTGACCCTCGTGTGACTTCCTGCAGTTACATCTCTACCTGAAACTATCAGGAAACAATTCAAAGCATCAGGCAGATGAAGCTAAACATCAGGTGGCAGACAGCAGCTGCCAGGAATTGAAGAAATCACTGCACAGGCTCCCACTGAAGACCTCAACTCCGGATAGCTTTGAGGACTCAATTGAAATATGTGGAATTGTAGTTTAAGAATCAATAATAGGATACCTAACTGCGGAACGAGTACTGCTTTTTGTCTATCCGCCAAAGTAGACTGATTGACAACTGTGTGAGCAATACGCACAAGACAATATTTGGCATGAAAAATGCACTTTCAATGTAACAGTAATGAAACGCCTCACTGAATTGAAAACATAGAGTCATAGAGTCAGAGAACACCTCTGAGACACCCGGACCAACCAACCCAACCACCCCGTGGCTCACACTTCAACTCCCCCTCCCACTCCATCAAGGACATGCAGATCCTTGGACTCCTCCATCGCAGACCATAGCAACAGGACGGCTGGAGGAAGAGCACCTCATCTTCCACATAGGAACCCTCCAACCACAAGGGATGAACTCAGATTTCTCCAGTTTCCTCATTTCCCCTCCCCCCACCTTGTCTCAGTCCCAATCCTTGAACTCAGCACCACCTTCCTAACCTGCAATCTTCTTCCTGACCTCTCCGCCCCCACCCCCACTCCGGCCTATCACCCTCACCTTAACCTCCTTCCATCTACCGCATTCCCAACGCCCCTCCCCCAAGTCCCTCCTCCCTACCTTTTATCTTAGCCTGATGGACACACTTTCCTCATTCCTGAAGAAAGGCTCATGCCCGAAACGTCCATTTTCCTGCTCCTTGGATGCTGCCTGACCTCGTGCGCTTTTCCAGCAACACATTTTCAGCTCTGATCTCCAGCACCTGCAATCCTCACTTTCTCCTCTTAGAGTCATCGAGATGTACAGCACGGAAACAGACCCTTCTGTCCAATCCGTCCATGCCGACCAGATATTCCAACCCAATCTAGTCCCACCTGCCAGCACCTGCCATATCCCTCCAAACCCTTCCTATTCATATACCCATCCAAATGCCTCTTAAATGTTGCAGTTGTACCAGCCTCAACCACTTCCTCCTGCAGCTTAATCCATACACGTGCCACCCTCTGCATGAAAAAGTTGCCCCGTAGGTCACTTTTATATCTTTCCCCAAAAGATCTGTATTGCACTTTATGTATATCAAATTGAACTATCAAGTGAATGTATTTTCATAAATTTTAATATAAATGTATATTTTGGGGGGAAGATAACTAACACATTGTGCAATAAAAGATGTTTCAGTTAATGGTGCTTTGCTGCTTTGTTTCATCATTGTCAGCCATGTTTGCACCATGAATGTGATCTTTTAGCACAGATTTATCAAATATAGGTTAGCTTTCCAAGACAATTCCATTCAGAAATGTGAATACATAGACAGGCAAATTACAGTCTAATGGAAGAAAGGAAGTTGTTTCCCTTGTGAACTATTACAAAGGACCTGAGAGACATATAGCATGGGAAGTAGTCCTTCAACTCAAGCAATGGACAACGCATTTCTCATGGGTTATGAGAATCCATTTCACACCCTCATGTAGAAATTTGTGTATAATTTTTTTTTAAAAAGGCACTGTGCAGGGATTAAGTTTACAAAGCAGACTGCAATCAGAGCAAGTATCTGTTTTACCCTGTAGGATTGTGTTTTTAAGTTGTGTTACATGCTCTATTAGCATGGACTAGCTTACAGCTGTTCCTTATTTTTGTGACAATACGTGGATAGAAGGGTATCAATTTTGTCCAGCGACTTCCACTATTCCCTGTCACTAACCAACTGTCAGTTTGTAATTTGAACTGAGTTTCTTTGCTCTGGGTTTGCTCAATCCACCTATGGAAACACTGAAGTAAGATATATGAATAAGACACAGAGATTTGTATCCTATCACAAGCAATCTCCATTCTAATGCTCCTGGGTACCACTAACACAAAAGTAGATAAAGATAGCAGGAGCTAATTTCCATGGAAAACTCACAGCTCCTAACGGAGTGACTGATTGATATTGAAAGCAATCCCAAATTTGCAAAAGTCAATCCAAATAGTCAATGCTTAGATTGCGCTATCAAAGTAAAAAGAAATTTGTTTTGATTTGTTGCATTCTTTTCCATTGGAATTCATTGAGAATTTTTCCTTGCTCTCATGGAGGCTGGTCCATACCTGGCTTTAAGGTATGATGTTTTCATTTTGCAGCTTTCCTTTATGTGAATAGTTTGTTGTTAGAGTCTGTCATCAAACTCAGTAAACAATCAGCAATTAATAGAAAGAGGAAGGGAAAGGGCTACTTTGTTCATTTCTTTGAGCCTGTGCAGACAGTTAAAAGCAAACAGTGCACTGTATAATGTAAGATTAATCCACTATATTGTATCAGGGAGCCTGGTGTTCACTATAGAAGGACCAGTAATTTGTAAACAAATAATTGAATCTATTATTGTTATTCCTACAATATTGGAGATTGTGCAGTTGAGTATACTGCAAACATCAAATGAAAAAAGACACTGCTGCACAACTTCATGTCAGCTAACTATTAATTAAATTCATTTATATGCAAATTATATGCATTGTTGTTTTTAAAGTGATGGTCTTGTCCATAATAAACCAGTAAGAAGTAATAAATTCCATCTGCAAGATGTTAATATGCCATTTTTAGTGAGCCAGTCTCTTTAGATATAATATTGTCTCTGAGTAAGTAACATAACTTTTTTTTCCTTGGCATATAGTCTGTAGTCCTTTGACAAAAGATGCTCCTCCAGATTCTTCGAATGTAGCTTACCTCTTACAAAGTCATGATTTGGAGATGCCGGTGTTGGACTGGGGTGTACAAAGTTAAAGTCACACAACACCAGGTTATAGTCCAACAGGTTTAATTGGAAGCGTTAGCTTTCAGAGGCACAACCACCTGATTACGGAGCAGCCCTCAAAAAGCTAGTGCCTCCGATTAAACCTGTTGGACTATAATCTGGTGTTGTGTGATTTTTAACTTCTTACAAAGTCCTCATGGTATTCCTGCACTGAAAAGAAATCTTGCTTTTATGTTTAATCTCTGCAGCGCATTGTTAGAATTCTCAAAGATCTTTAGATTAGATTAGATTAGATTACTTACAGTGTGGAAACAGGCCTTTCGGCCCAACAAGTCCACACCGACCTGCCGAAGCGTAACCCACCCAGACCCATTCTCCTACATTTACCCCTTTACCTAATACTATGGGCAATTTAGCATGGCCAATTCACCATTCATCTTATGCTCGTCCTTTTAACAGAAACATCTTGTGTTCCTTTTACTAGTTTATCTCTATTAATTTCAATCTAGGCATTACTGGAAATTTCCTTTGCACTTCTTTAATTTTTTTACTTGCTGTTTGGGTTTTGTTTAGGAAACACATATTGAATAAAAATACACTGACCAAGAGTCATGCTGCTGTTGGCAAATGTGTGATGTTTGCAGAGCTGTGTCAGGCTTGGTCATTGCTTAACAAAAAGGGGCAGCATGGTGGCTCAATGGCTAGCACTGCTGCCTCACAGGGCCAGGAACCTGGGATCAGTTCCCACCTCAGGCAACTGTCTGTGTGGAGTTTGCATATTCTCCCCATGTCTGCGTGGGTTTCCTCCCACAATTCAAAGATGCCCATAATGTTAAGTGGATTAGTCAGGAGAATGGGTCTGGGTGGGTTGCTCTTTGGAGGATTGGTTGGGCTGAAGGGTCTGTTTCCATACTGTAGCGAATCTAATTCCTCAGCTGGCATATTATCAAATTAATTGCTGAGCGTATTCCTTTCAGGCCTTCCATCGTTTTCTTACAATTGGCCTTTTTAATTTTTTTTATAGCTGGACGTTAATCATTGATGGAGTTAAATTTCAGATCATAACAGCCTAACTCTTTGATGTTCATTGGTGTCTAGCATTGGCATAACTCTTATTACTGATGTTCTGTTCATGGTCACTTATTATTTCTGGGTTACAGTGGGAGATATTTCTGGCAGCTGCATTGATATAGTGAAACTGATGTGGTTTGTGTTGTGTATGCTGCCATTTGTATCATCTAAGTGTATGGATTCTTTAGAGTTAACTTGCTGTAGTGTGTAGAAGGGTAACCACTTTCTGCTCTTACAAGAAGTCCCTTACAAATTTAACAAGACAAAGTTTATTGCATCACTGCAATTATTTACATATAAAAAGAATAGGCTCTACATTGCTATGAAGGCTATTAGAAGGACCTAGCCTTAGATCTATTTCCCACAAGAGCCTACTTTACTCTGCCATCAATTCCCCGTGACATCATCGCAGTGGGTGATGCTGATTGCACTCAGGTCATTTATTAACCCTTTCAGACCCTTCCAGGTACGTACACAACACTTTGTAGCTGATGAAGGTTTACAGCCTGAAATTAAAAGAGAAAATGCTGGAAAATCTCAGCAGGTCTGGCAGCATCTGTAAGGAGAGAAAAGAGCTAACGTTTCGAGCTTAACTGACCCTTTTTCAAAGCCTCCCTGGCATACTTCAGCAAAAGTAAGGCTAAAGTTAGACCTAAATCTGGATCACTACTTGTGAGCACAGAAGTGTAAGAGATGGGGTGGGATAAAGGGAGTAACGGAATTGGCAATTGTGCATGAGAAGACCCAATAATGTGCCAAGTCATTGGAACAATTACTGCATAGCTGATTTGTTCCACAGAGATCCTAACACTCTGATTAAAGTTCAATGATATTTTCTGCATCTGTGTATTCCTGTGTGACAAATGCTCTAAGGAGTTTGGAAAGCCAAAACACTCAGCTGAATTTTGGCATACTAGTTTTAGATGTAGCTTCTTAAAACCTGTACTGTACACAATTTTCTCAATATCATTTTCTTTCTCTTTATCTGAAGAAATGCATGTGGAAAGAACCCCAAAATCAGCTTGACGTTATAAAGAGATACTGTTATTGTATCACTGTTATGTCATCAATGCTGGTGCTATGAATCAACCTTCCTAAAGAACTCCTGTCAGGAGTGAACAACCTCATAGAAACCATAAAAAAAGTATCTACGAAGGCTAGAATGTGTAAAATCTGTCACATGCTCGCTGCTCAATTTCACAGACTACTTTTGTCTAATTATTACTCTCTCCCTCAGCAATCTGATCTCTCGACTTCTCATTCCTTTCTCTGGCTGTGCCATTCTTTCTCTCCCTCTCTTCATTAGTGTCAGCCTCCATTCTTAGCCACATAAACTTCATGCACCATCTCTGATTTGGAACATTGATGTAAATCCTGAATTAAGCATAACGCAGGAAGTGAATTCTGTAGAAATACAAATTTTTAAGTGAAGAGCTTTGGTAGGTATTTATGAAGACAGAAGCATGTTGCTGAAACATTTTGTTGTTAACTCATCAGGACAAAGTAAGAAAGTAAAATTTAAACAACTCCAACAATTTCGACCCTAGGAGTAATGATTAGTTGCAAATCAACTCTGATTGGCAAGATGTTGCCATGGAGATAGAAATGGGGATCTGTCAGAGGTTTTGAGTCCCACTTACTCTTAAATTGATAGCCTTTTGTTCCAGAAAGCCCTTCTACTGGAACCATTTCTCCCATTTGTCTTCTCCCGTCCTTTCATAATTGTAAGCATTTCTATTTCGCATCCCTCAAACTTTCTTATTCTCGTGAAAAAAAATCCAAACATTTTACAATGAACTTTATAAAGGAAGGAGGGTGTAGTGGGCTGAACAGTCGCCTCTGGCTGAGTATTACAGTCATTGGCCATCAAATCTCAATTCTGGGTTGTCTTCTCAAATTCGTTAAGTGTGTTTTCAGTAAAACCATTTGTTGAGTGCATCTTGTTACATCTCAATAAAGTAACCTGTTTTAAAGGACCAACTCTGCAATATTCTTTTTTTTAAAAATACGCTCACTGGTGAAGTTTTCAGAACCTCTCCAGCACATTTTCAAAGATAAATTTCATTTAGATTCATAGAGTCATTGAGATATACAGCACAGAAACAAACTCTTCGGTCCAACTCGTCCATGCCAATCAGATATCTTAAATTAATCTCACCCCATTTGCCAGCATTTGGCCCATACCATCTAAACCCTTTCTGATCATAAACCCATCCAAAAACCTTTTAAATTTTGTAATTGTACCAGCATCAATCACTTCTTCTGGCAGCTCATGTCACACACAAATCACTCTCTGCATGAAAAAACTGTCCCTTAAGTCCCTTTTAAATCTTTCCCCTCTCACCCTAAACCTATGCCATCTAGTTCTGGACTCCCCCATCCCAGGGAAAAGACTTGTCTATTTACAGTCTCCCTGCCCTTCATGATTTTACAAACATCTACGAGGTTACCCCTCAGCCTCTGACACTCCGGGAAAACAGCCCCAGCCTATTCAGACCCTCCCTATAGCTCAAACCCTGACAACAAAACCTTTTGAAGCTTTTCTGAACTTTTCAAGTTTCACAGCATCCTTCTTATAGAAGCAAGACCAGAACTGCATACAACATTCCAAAACTGGCCTAACCTATGTCGTCAACAGCCACAACATGGCCTCCCAACTCCTGTACTCAATGCTCTGACAAATAAAGGAAAACATACCAAACACCTTCTTCACTATCCTACCTACCTGTGACTCCACTTTCAAGGAACTATGAACCTGCAGTCGAAGGTCTCTTTATTCAACAACACTCCACAGGACCTTCCCATTACGTTTATAAGTTCTGCCCAGCTTTGCCTTTCCAAAATTCAGCACCTCACACTTATCTAAATTAAACTCCATCTACCATTCCTTGGCCCATTGGTCCATCTGATCAAGATTCTGTTGTATCGTGAGGTACCTTCTTTGCTGTTCACTACACCTCCAATTTTGGTGTCATCCGCAAACTTACTAACTATACCTCCTATGTTCACATCAAAATCATTTAAATAAATGATGAAAAGTAGTGGACCAGCACCGATCCTTGCTGCAAACCACTGGTCACAGGCCTCCAGTACGAAAAGCAACCATCCACCACCAGCCTCTGGCTTCTACCTTCAAGATAGTTTTGTATCCAAATGGCTGGTTCTCCCTGTATTCCATGTGACCTAATCTTGCTAAACAGTCTACCATAAGGAACCTTGTCGAATGTCTTACTGAAGTCCAAATAGATCGCGTCCACCGTTCTGCCCTCATCAATCCTCTTTGTTACTTCTGCAAAAAATTTAATCAAGTTCGTGAGATATGATTTCCCACACACAAAACCATGTTGACTATCCCTTATCAGTCATTGCCTTTCCAAATATGTGTAAATCTTGTCCCTCAATAGTCCCTCCAACAAATTGCCCACCACCGATGTCAGGCTCACTGGTCTATAGTTCCCTGGCTTTTCTTTACCAATTTTCTTAAACAGTGGCACCACGTTAGCCAACTTCCAGTCTTCTGGTATCTCATCTGTGACCGTCGATGATACAAATATCTCAGAAAGAGGCCCAGCAATCACTTTCCTAACTTCCCACAGAGTTCTAGAGTTGAAAAAGAAAATGAAGATGGAAAATTTTGTAACAGCACTATAGAACCAGTTTTACAGATTATCTGGAGTATAGTTTACAGTTTTGGTCTACTTATTTAAAATAGGATGTAAATGCATTTGAAGTAATAAAGAGAAGTTTCGCTTGACTGATCCGTGAGATGAAAGTGAGGACTCCAGATGCTGGAGATCACAGTCGAGAGTGTGGTGCAGCAAAGCACAGCAGGTCAGGCAGCAGCCGATGAGCAGGAGAGTTGATGTTTTGAGTATAAGCCCTTCTTCAGGAATGAGAGGGTGGCCCAAGGAGACCCCGAGAGATAAATGGGAGAGGGTGGGGCTGGGGAAAGGCAGCTTGGAACACGATAGGTAAATGAAGTTGGGGGTGATGGTCATAGGTGGGAGAGGAGGGTGGAGTGGATAGGTGGGAAGGAAGATGGACAGTAAGGACAGTTCAAGAGAGTGATGCCAAGTTGGAATATTGGTTCTGGGAAAAGGTGGTGGGAGGGGAAATGAGGAACTTGGTGAAATCCACATTGATCTCTTGTGGTTGGAGAGTCCCAAGGCGGAAGATGAGGCGTTCTTCCTCCAGGTGTCAGGTGACAAGAGTTTGGTAGTAGTCCACCGTTTCCTCCCCATTTATCTCTCAGCCCCCTTGCGCCTACCGTTTCCCCCCATTGCTGATTAAGAACTTATGCTTGAAATGTGGACGCTCCTGCTTCTCGGATGCTGCCTAACGGCTGTGCTATTCCAGCACCACACTATTCGATTCTGATCCATGAGATGAGAGTGCTATCTTACGAGGAAAGATGAGGTAGGTTGGGGTGGTATCCGTTGGAGTTTTGAAGGGTGAAAGATTATTATATGGAATCATGTGTGATACAGAGCAGCCTTGACAGACAGGATAGTGAAAGAATGTTGGAGAGACCACAGATTAGAAAGCCCACATTTTTTAAATTTAAGTTGAAAATTAAGGATTTCTTTCTCTTCAAGGGTCATGAGCTTTTGGAACACTCTGCCCTAGGGAGTGGCAGAGAACGTGAACTTTGATAGATTCTTGACTAACAAGATAGTCAAATGTGATCAGAAATTGTTATGAATGTGGATTTGAGATCATTCAATGACTGAGCTGGCTTGAGAACTAAATTTCTTACTCCTGCTCCAAGCTTGTTTGTTTGAGTCTTGCTTGTGACCTATTCCTCCAGCACTTATTCAGGTGGCACAGTGGTTAGCACTGCTGCCTTATAGTGCCAGAGACCTGGGTTCAATTCCTGTCTCAGGCAACTGTGTGTGGAGTTTGCACATTCTCCCCATGTCTGCGTAAGCTTTCTCTGGGTACTCCGGTTTCCTCCCACAATCCAAAAATGTGCAGATTAGGTGAATTGGCCATCCTAAATTGCCTGTAATGTTTGGTGTAGGGGAATGGGTCTGGATGGGTTATGCTTCGGCAGGTCTTAAAAAAAGTCAATTTACCCCTTAATTTTCTGCAGATATTATCACCACTACCCTCAATACTTGATCAGTGTCTTGTCTAACTTATCCTTTCAGTGTTCCCTTATTGCGGTGTTGCACTCTTCCCATTCCAATTTCAAGTTTGTTGTCTCTCTTAAGCTGAGCTGTGTGATTTTATTAAAAATCTACCTGCAATCGAAACAAAAGTTCACATCATATTGAGCAATCAAGAGAATTTAAAATCTGCATCCAACAGTAATACTGGTTTCCATAGCATTTTGAAGTTTTTTTTTCAATCTAATGCACTGTTTATGTTGCTTATTGAAGTAAGAAATTTTAATGTAATCCTGTTTGGGGTGTGCTTTAGCAGTGTTTGATTATCTGTTTGAGGTTTCTATATCTCTTTGTGCAAGGTTCATATTTGTATTCCATCCATTCATATTCCATCTTGTGAAATAGGCTGACCAGTCACTCAGGAACATCAATAGCCCATTCAGTTCATCAAGAGTGTGATGCTGGAAAAGCACAACAGGTCAGGCTGCATCTGAGGAGCAGCAGAATCGACGTTTCAGGCAAAACCCATTCATCAGGAATGAGACTATTCAGTTCATTAAGTCTGTTCTCATTCAAATGGAACACATTACAATTACACTTTATCTCCATTTATTTAATTTTATTAGATAATCCTTGATACACTTCATTGGCCAAACAATGTTAATCTTGGACTTTGAAATTACACCAACATCCATAGCATTCTGGATGTTGACTATCTTTTGATGAAAAAGTGCTTTCTAATTTCAGTCTTCAATGGACTAACTCTATTTTCAGCTGTCACTTAAGACTCTCTTATCTTCAAATACAATACTATTCAAGTTAAAACTATATTGCCCAAGCATGCCATCAAATGGACAGCTATGCAATGTCCAACACAAAGATATATTAATGTATATCACACTAGAAGCACTTAACATTTGAACCTTTTTTTTACAAGTGCAAAATTCTCTTATATGCAGTTTAGTTATTTTCACCAAGTGTGATGAAATCACAATGTGACACTCTGTAAGCCAAATTCTCACACACTTACGCTGGACACAAGCATACATATTCTTCTGTTGTATGAATCATTTTACGTTTGTATTCATTAATGTAAGCAGGTCATGTAAGAGAGCTGGGTCAAAAACGTGTGGTGCTGGAAAAGCACAGCAGGTCAAGCAGCAACCGAGGAGCAAGTGAGTTGATATTTCAGGTATAAACCCTTCATCAGGAATGTAAAAGTCCTGTCTGCTGATTTTGTTTCTTGGTGGCAGAATCAGAAACGGTGAAGTAGAAACAGGTACACCAATCGAAAACTTTTTTTGTGGATTTGAGAACTGGAATGCAGGAAGGGAGAATATTGGTCTAGACAGAGATTTGGGAAAACCTGCAGTGCAGCACTGGAACACTAAGCTGGAAAGGTGAGGCAACTGTAGTCCCATTGTTTCTGCACCCTTAAAAGATGCCTCCTTCATTTCAGTATTGGAGATTGGTAAAGATAATAGAGCTGACACAGTAAACAGCTGCCTAGCTTTACTCAATTTTGATATGAGGCCCAGAGAACATACATCCAGCAATAGCTTGAAACAGGACAGTGATGCAATTGAAAACTTGGGTCCAAAACAGTTAGGACCTTATATGGCACACGGTCAAATCAAGTGAAAGGTGTAAAGAAACATTTCAAAAACAACAAGATACTGCAGCGGGTTCAGCAGTTTGCCCAGCCAAGAATTCCATTGACAAATTGATTGCCTGGAACAGACTCTAGTCTATGATGTGTCCAAGCAATCAGTGTCATTGTGAGAAGTACAATTAGGATAGAATGGAATGCCTAAAGTGTGGAAACAGGCCCAACAAGTCCACACCAACCCTCCAAAGCGAAACCCACCCAGACCCATTGCACTACCCTACATTTACCCCTAAGAATGCACCTAACCTATACATCCCTGAATACTATGGACAATTTAGCATGGCCAATTCACATAACCGGCACATCTTTGGTTTGTGGGAATAAACCAGAGCACCCGGAGGAAACCCACACAGACACAAGAGATAGCTAAATATGTACAGCCTGACAAACAAATCACCCATACTTGAGTACCCACCACACAGAAAATAGAAGATACATTTTAGAATCACAAGGAATGTTTTATTTGAAATTCCTGACAAGAATAACTTAGTAGAATCAGGATCACTTATCAGGTTTATTACAATGTCAAACTAATTGTGATTTAGAACTTAAACATTGTTGTAAGGCCTCAAGAAATTGAAGCTTTTTAGTTCTGCACTTATCAAAACTAGCAGAATGTAAGGAACAGACTAGAAAAAGAGAGAGTATTTTTAAAATTTTTTTTTGCTTTTTTTTTTTCTTTTTACCCCCACACTCCCGCCTAACTGGGGTAGTACTTATTTTTTCCCCAGCACCCATGGTGTGTGTGTGTGCAGGTGTGAGACACAGTGAGAGACACAAAGTGTACAAATCTTTATTCAATTTCCACCACCAGGAAAATAGAAAAACACACGAGTGGCCTGTGACAAGCACTGCCTTCACATCGAGAGACTATTTTATTTTTTAAAATTTTTAAAAAATTTTTTTTACACTACCGCCTAACTGCAGTAGTGCTTATTATTTTTATCCCCAGCACCCATGGTGTGTGTGTGCAGGTGTGAGACACAGTGAGAGACAAGGTGTACAAATCTTTATTCAATTTCCACCACCAGGAAAATAGAAAAACACACGAGTGGCCTGTGACAAGCACTGCCTTCACATCGAGAGACTATATATATATTTTTTTTCCTTTCTTTTTTTTTCTATTAACCCCCACACTATCGCCTAAGTGCGGTAGTGCTTATTTTTCCCCAGCACCCATGGTGTGTGTGTACAGGTGTGAGACACAGTGAGAGACAAGGTGTACAAATCTTTATTCAATTTCCACCACCAGGAAAAGTAGGAAAACACCCGAGTGGCCTGTGACAAGCAGTGCCCTTCACATCGAGAGACTATTTTATTTATTTATTTATTTATTTATTTATTTTTGGCAACTTCCCTGTTTATTTTTTTTTCTCTTTTTTTTTGAAAACACCCGAGTGGCCTGTGACAAGCAGTGCCCTTCACGTCAAAAACACTCGTGTTTATTTTTTTATCTTTTTTTTTCTTTTTTTTTTCTTTTTCTTCTTTTTTTTTAGCTGTGAGACACAGTGAGAGACATAAAGTGCACAAATCTTTATTTAATTTCCACCACCAGGAAAAGTAGGAAAACACCCGAGTGGCCTGTGACGAGCAGTGCCCTTCACATCGAGAGACTATTTTAAACAGCATGAGGTAGGTGGCTGATTGGTTGAGCCACAATTGACACAAGGATGCAAGAAGGGCTGTTAACTGTCAATCTTAATTCTCAGACCAGACAAGTAGACTCTGATTGGTCAGGGTATTGCCAAAGGAATGTAGTAGAGTTTTCTCTATCCACAATTACTTTCTTCTTGAAGAAGATCCAATGTATGCATATAAAACTGCGTCTGGAGTTTTTATGTACATAGTTTCTAGCATGGTCAAATCCATCACACTGCAGGTCCTGCTGATGACATTAAATTGGGTTCCAGTGTCACTCTTAGTAGCGTCAGGATTATTTAACAAATGCTTTCCAAGTCCAAAATGCTGCATATGCTTTTCTGAGGCTTGCAAAACAGTTTGCTTAAGCACAATTGCAATTGACCTTGAATGGTCAATTGGACGTGTTGTTCAATATGGTCAGCCAGCCATTGGGATATATAAGGCCTACATACCTGGCATCACTCTGGCATTAAGCTCATATATCACATTATGCATTTGTAGGGTGGCACAATGTTTCTTAATCCAATGAAAGCATCTTCTTCATATTCAAATTATTGTGGGGTCAGTTAGCTGATTTGGCTGGATGGTTGGTTTATGATAGAGTAGAATTAAAATTAGAATATCCTTTTTTGACATGTGTATCAAGTACAGAAATCCCAGAGTATAGTGAAAAGTTTACAATCTCGCCTCTCATGGCACCATCTGAGGTACAGAGTACCTAGGTACAAATCTTAGATATAAAAAGAGGAATAGAAAGGAAAAGAAATTGAATTACCTAGCAGTGATTCACATCTAAGTTAAAATAAGACATAGTTAAAAGGATAAGCATTACAGTCAGATAAACATTACATTACAGTAGATCAGTGAAGGGGCTTCTGCATATGGTCTAACTGGCCTTACAAGCTACTGACTGCCCACAGAAGACCCCAGTCCCACAATTGTCCCTGCTCTGCTCCATACCTCCAGCCTGCTCCCAGCTGCTCAATGTCACTCCAGGCTTCCAGCCTGCTCCACATGCTCAGGCCTCCAGCATGCTTCACTGCGACCCTCAGCCACTGCTCATTACTCCAGGCCTCCAGCATCACTCCAGCTCTCAGTTGCTCCTTAATGCTCCAGGCCTTCGGTTCCCAGCCGCTCCACACTGCTCTAGACTATTTCTCTCCAGGTTTCCAGCCCTCAGCCATTCCTCACCACTCCAGGCCTTGAGCACTCTCCTCTTTGACTCTCAGTCAGTCCTCACTACACCAGGTCTCCAGATCTTCTCATCGCTCCAGATCTCCAGACCGCTCCTCTCTGACTCTCAGCAATACCAATAGTGTGGGTTCAGTACCTACACCATCTGAGATTGTCAAGGAAGGGCTATCCTTCTTAATGTCTCCCCTCAGCTGAGATATGGTGACCCTCAGGTTCAACCCCCACAAATCATCTCTCTCTTTCTCTATTCGGAGAGCAATCCTATGATCTGATAGGACGATAATGACTATACCTTTGCTTGTGCACTATTCACACCTAAAATACATTTTGCCCAGATGCCATGAAAGTATCATGTTAGTTACCAAGTAATTGTGAAGTTGGTTAGCTCAGTTGGTGGCATGGCTGGTTTGCAATACAGAGTAATGAAAGCATCCTGCTGGTGAAGATAAACACTCATGGATTTACTCTGTATTAGCAGCATGACGCGGCTGGCTTCACCTGTTGTTGAAAGTTTTGAGACACCTTCCCCTTCCAGGATAATCTATGGTAGACCGGGTATTGTTCAAGGCAAAATTGTGATTCCCATATAATATATAGAGGGTTATTGCAAAGATAGCCCGACTCCACATTGACTATATCACATGGTCATAAATGAGACGGCATAATGTTGATAATAATACTTCTTTGATTTGATTTGATTTAAGTTATTATTGTCACATGTACCTACGTACAGTGAAACATTTTGTTTTACATGCAGTTCAGGCAGATCATATCATACAAATAATAATATATTTTTCCAACTTAGAAAAATACTTTTTCAATAAACTAAGTGCAGTCAAAAAAGTATACAACATCAAAGCAAACAAATCTTGGAGGGGTACAAACGTGACAAAACAACAACTGACAGCTTTTCCTTTTTGGCAAGGGCCTAGACTTGTGAGGAGTGACAGTCACTCTCAGATTGTCACTCCACTTCATTTTACTCGCTCTGCCCCAGATATCCATGTTTCTGGCTCAGAATCCTAAGAAATTGTTAATCTGGTGGAGGATATGTGATTTGAGTCTCTGCCTACACCGTGCAGGATGCAGACTAGAAAGTAAATTGCATACCATTTTTACAGCAGTCACTGTATTGCAGGGGTTAAAAATCCCAATGCCACTCTAACATCTACAGAGTAAGTGATGTGGATAAGGCAAACGAGTGAGGGATAATGCTTGCAGATGGGCAAAGAATTAGTGGGTCAGGGACTCGGGTAGCAGATTAATGGATGTAGCAATGGGGTGACAGGTTTGTTGTTAAGGGGATAGGACATCATCTGAATGAGGGGCACAGTGCAAGTTTGAGAATAGGGTATGTTGGCATAAGAGTGGGTGAAGGAGTATGGTGACAAGTGGGTAGGTAATGGAATAAGTTGGCAAGAATGTAGGTGCGGTGAAATGAAAATTGAATGTAACTTTTAATCTTCATAGGTATATACACCTTAAATTTGAGTGTGGTTTTCTCTTTTAGCAGAAAATTAGATTTGATTCCCTATACTGTGGAAACAGGCCCTTCGGCCCAACAAGTCTGCACCGATCCTCTGAAGAGCAACCTACCCAGACCCATTCCACTACATTTACCCCTGACTAATGCACCTAATACTAAGGGCAATTTAGCATGGCCAATTCACCTAACTTGCACATCTTTGGACTGTGGGAGGAAACCCACACAGACACAGGGAGAACATGCAAACTCCACATAGACAGTTTCCTGAGGCAGGTAATTGAACCTGCGTCCCTGGTGCTGTGAGGTAGCAGTGCTAACCACTGAGCCCCTGTGCCACCCTAGTCTGTTACCTGAAAAGTCAGTCAGCACTTGTTTCTTGAGTGTTTCTGTGACAATTCTCTGCTCTATGTAATATGGTTGAGTGGGAAGTTGTATTGTGCAATTCAGCTTTGTGAAATTCTAGAGGCGAGCAGAACAATGCAGTCCTTTATTTGGATCGTGTGCACACTTCACAGAAAGATTGATATCGAGAGTTGGTATTGGATATTATTCATTATCCACTGCCTGATTTTTTATGTGACTGCAGAATTCTCGCACAATCTCATGGTCTGGTTTAACTTGGGCACAACTATGATTGGGGATTCACGAATCTCTGTGATCTGTTTTCACCAGCACAATCTCTCTCTCTAAGTTGTTTAGTATGTCCTCAAACTGGGTTCAAAAACATTAATAGGGTGAATAGCCAAGGTCTTTTTCCCAGGGTAGGGGAGTCCAAAACCAGGGAGTATAAGTTTAGGGTGAGAGGAGCAAAGACATAAGAGGGATTTATGGGGCAATGTTTTCACACTGAGGGAGGTGCCTTTAGGTAATGAGCCGCCAGAGGAAGTTGTGAAGTCTGACACAATTACATCTGGGTTGGTATACGAATAGGAAGGGTTTTGAGGATATGGGTTAAATGTTGGTAAATGGGACTAGATTAATTTAGGATATCTGGTTGGCATGGAGGAATTAGGCTGAAGGGTTGTTTCCTGTGCTGTACAACTCTATGACTCTAATTGACCTAACCAACACTATCTTTGAATTTCGTTTGAAATCAAATGAGGAATTAAACCTTAAACTATCTGTAAAACATGCACTTTTCAAGGAAAGGATTGGCCTTGCATCCGTTCAAATTTGAATGTGTATTTTCAAATCAGTAACAACTTCATAACTCTCTTCAACAAATGTTTGTTAACTTTTCAATTGATTCAGCTTGATACTAATTTGGAAAAGAAGCAAAGATGAAGTGGGGAAAAGCTTTCTTCACACAGTGAGTAGAGTGTGGAATGACTGCTTGCAAAGGTGGAGGAGATGAATTCAATTGAGGTACTGAAGCAAGCATTGAATATTTCTATGGAGCAAAATAATGTGCAAGGGTATGGGGAAATGCAGGAGGGTGGCACTCAGAAATGGTGCTCACTAAATGAGCCAGTGCCAGCACCATAACCCGAATGGCCTCTGCTGATATATCTGTGATTCTGTGAACTATCTCCACTCAAGCATTTTGAAAGACATGCCTCAGTCTAACTTCAGCTAACAAAGTCAGTCATCATTCATTAACATTGTTTTTTTTTGTTGTCTGAGGTATCTAACCACAGCATAAGAACACAAGCTATGGACGCAGAAGTAGAGCATATGTCAGAACAACCAACCCCACTGTTTACTGTGACAATGTCTAATTTTGAGCTTCAACTCCATTGTTCTGCATTCTCCCCATGTCCCTTGGTTCCCTGAGAGACCAAATGTCTGTCTGGCCTGGTCTTTAACATCATCAATAGAAACTCCACAATCATCAGTGGCAGAAAACTCCAAGGATTCAGAACTTTTTGAGTGGAGAAATCTATCAATCCCTTTACCCTGAGACTGTAATGTCAGTCCAACCTGTGCTTTTGATTTCTTAATCAGAAGAAACAACTTTTCAGTTTTTCCTGTAAGACCATTAGGTCTAGGCCATTCAGTCCATTAGGTTTACTCCACTATTCAATGAGATCATGGTTAATCTCATAATCCTCAATTCCACTTTCCTGCCTTTTTTTTTTGCCTTTTTATCATAAGTATTGATTCACTTACTGACTAAAAATATCTTTATCTCAGCCTCAAATAGACCAAATGATACTATCTCCCACAACTCTCTGCACAAAGAATTCCTCCTCATCTCTGTTTTATACTTAACCTTTAAGCTCCTTCAGAATCTTGTGCGGTTCATGAGATCATCTCTTATTCTTCTCGTCTCCAGAGAATGTAGATCCAGTTTATTCAGCCTCTCAAACCCGGGACTATTTTTGTCAACCTTTGCTTTATCAGTCCTAATGCAAGACAATATTTCCGTAAATGTGGAGATAAAAGCTGGATACAGCACCCCAGAAGTGACCTCACCAATACGATGTACAATCATATTAAAACGTACTTATTCCTATTTTCCAATCTGCTTTTAATAGAGGCCCACACGGTATTTGCCTTCCTAAATGTTTGCTGCACCTGCATAATAATTTTGTGTTCTTTGTTTGAGCACACCCTCATTAAACATACTACATCCAAGTTTCACAAATTTAAAAAAAAATCTCCAAAACATGTTTTTCCATTCTTAGGACAGAAAGCAGAATCTCTATATTATAATCCATCTGCCACCTTTTCCCAAAAGACCTAATCCGTCTATTCCCCTTTGTAAACTCTTGGAATCCTACCTTTACACATGGTTTTGTATCATCAGTAAATGTAGATACATTACTGTCTCTTCATGTAAGCCATGAGTACAGATTGTACGTAGCTCAGAACATAGCATTGACCTATGTAACACGACATGGTTCACTGCTTACTGACGTGAAAACATGAGGAGAAAGTGAGGACTGAAGATGGTAGAAATCAAAGTCGAGAGTGTGGTGCTGGAAAAGCACAGCAGGTCAGGCAGCAACTGAGGAGCAGGAGGATTGTTACTTCAGGCATAAGCCCTTCATCAGGGATGAGGCTCATTCTTGATGAAGGGCTTATGCCCAAAACATCGATTCTCCTGCTCCTCGGATGCTGCCTGACCTCACGTAACAATACCCCTTGTCAGCCCCACTACCTACCTGTTAATTAAACATCTAGCATGCTAATATTACCCCAATATGATGAGCTATTTTCTTGCGCACTAACATTTAGTGTGGTACCTTAGTGAAAGCATTTTGAAGAGCAATGTTTGCGAAATTTACCTGTTCTCTCTTCTGCACGGCATTCGTTGCATCCTATAAAGCTCCAATAAATTTGTCAAACGCTTTTTTGCCCTTCAGTAAAACAATGTTGACTTGATCTAATTACGTACTGTACTTCTAAGTGCATAGTTAAAACTTTCTTAATAGATTCCAGCATTTTCCCGATGATTGGCACACTGGCTTGTAGTTTCCTGTTTTCTCTTTCTCCTTTTTCTTGAGAACCCATGTAATATTTCTCAATTTCTAATCTGATGTGACTGTTCACGGGTCTATCAACAATCTCTGCAGCTATTTCTTTTTGAAACTTTGGGTACAGGTTATTGGTCCTAGAGATTTGTCACATTTTGGTTGCTTACGGTTCTCCACTACTTGTGTGATCTGCTACCATGTTGTGGCTGTTTCATTCCAGTGAGGTATTTGTCTGTATTAGTTGAGAAATGGTGTTGGAGAAATTCATGTGACTGAAAGCTGGTAAATCCCCTGATAATCCACATCCCAGAGTGTTTAAAGAAGGATACCTTGAAATAGTGGGTGCATTGATGGTGATCTTCCAAACGTCTTTAGACTCTGCAAGAGATCCTACAGATTGGAGAGTAGCTAATCTAATCCTCACTATTTAAAAAGGGAGGTATAGAGAATACCATGAATTATAGATCAGTGAGCCAAGAATGGGGAAAATGCTGGAGTCGCAAAGTGGGGTGCTGGAAAAGCACAGCAGTCAGGCAGCATCTAAAGAGCAGGAAAGTTGACATTTCAGACATAAGCCCTTCATCAAGAAGATGCTGGAGCCCATTATCAAGAATTTTATAGCAGAACATTCGGAAAACAATGGTTGAATCAGACACAGTCAGCATGGAATTACCACAGGGAAGTCATGCTTGACAAATCTATTGGCATTCTTCAAGGATGTAACTAGTAGAGTTGATAAGGGAGATCCAGATCCCATGGCTTATTTGGAATTTCAGAAGGCTTTTGACAAGTCCCACATAACACAGAGATTGGAGATAGTGTAATGAGATGGACAGAAAAATGATTAGCAGATAAGAAATAAAGAGAAGGAATAAATCAATCTTTTTCCTGAATGGCATGCAGTGGCTAGTGGGCTGCCACAAGAGTCGGTAATAGATCTCTAACTATTCACAATATAGGTTAATGATTTAAATGAAGGAGCTAAATGTGACAGTTCAAAATTTCCCAATGATGCAAAGCTGGGCACAAGCTGAGCTGTGAGGAGGATGTAAAGATGTTGCGGTGTTATTTGGACAGGCTGAGTGAGTAGGTAAATGCATCCTAGATGCAGTATAATGCAGATAAATGTGATGTTATCTACTTGGGTAGTAAAAATATGAAGACAGATTGTTATTTGAATGGTTGTAAATTGAGAGAGTGGAACATTCAACAACACCTGAGTGTCCTTGTGCACTACGCACTGAAAGTAAGCACATAAGGTGCAGCAGGTGGTAAAGAAGGCAAGCTGTATCTTGGCCTTCACAGCGACAGCATTCAAATTTCAAGTACAGCAACAAACATGTCTTGCTGCAATTGTTCAAGGGCATTGGTGACACCATTCCTGGAATATCATGTGTAGTTTTGGTCTCTTTATCTGAAGATGTTCTTGCTAGAGAGGAAGTGCAGCAAATTTACTAAGTTGATTCCTGGGATGGCTGGACTGATGTATGAGGAGAGACTGAATCAGTTAGGATGGTATTCACCAGGGATTACAAGAAAGGAGGAGGAATCTCATAAAAACCGATTAAACTGCGAAAGGACAAGGTTAGATGCAGATTTTTGTTCCCAAGTGGAGTCCAGAATATTTTAATGATAAAGGGTAAACCATTTAGGATGGAGAGTGGTGAGATTATGGAATGCATTATCACAGAAAGTGGTTGAGTCCAAAACATGATGTGGTTTCAAGAAGGAGGTAGATACAGCTGTTGTGGCTAAACGAGTCATTGGATATGGGGGGAGAGAGGGGTTAGAGTATTGAGCTCAATGGTCATCCTTGATCATAATGGATGGCTGAGCAGGCTGAATGGTCAAATAGGATCATAGAGGTGTATATCATGGATGCAGACTCTTCAGTCCAATTCATCCATGCTGACCAAATATCCTAAATTAATCTAGTCCCATTTGCCAGCACTTGGCTTATTTCCCTCTCAACTTTTCCTTTTCATATACCCATTCAGATGCCTCTTAAATGTTCTAATTGTACCAACCTCCACCACTTCCTCTGGCAGCTCATTCCATGCATCACCCTCTGCGTGAAAAAAGTAGTCCCTTAGGCCCTTTTTAAATTTTTCTCCTCTCACCCTAAACCAGTGCCCTGTAGTTTTGGACTCCCAACTTCAGGAGATGACCTATTTATATTCCTATCTTCTATATTTCTATTTCATGAGGCAATACAATTGTTAGTTCCACAAGAAGAATTAGATGTGGGTAACATAGTATAAAAATATTTAACAGATATTTATTGTGGTTCCTAGAAGTCAAAAACATCTTTATGTTTCGACTAAAATTAAGCTATTCGGTTACAAAACGTAGCATGATTCTATTAGATTATCACGCCTAAAGAAGCCTCATTTAAGATGGAGACAGAGCTTTCCACTTTCAGGTTATATGCTATGATGGGTGATTATATAATTGGCATGTCTTTTAAAGGTACGCTGCATTCGAACTGTGAAGCATTACATAATATTGCTCTCTGTTGATTAAAATGTCCATCAACTTTCTCACTTTTTAGTGTCTAAGTTACTTTCTATTTCTAAAATCAAATCTGTGTCCTCTGCAACAAAACATATCTCCAAAAGCACTGTCATTTGCTAATTCCTGATGATCATCTATTAATTTATGCTTCAAACTGATCAGAAATTACTGAAGCTATTGACTTGCTTTTTATAGATTTATAAAAGCTCTCGCCAGCTATTTTACTTGCATATTCTACATTTTACAATTTCATCATTATTTTGTAGCCCTTTGCTGGTTTTTAAAATGTTCATGATCCTCAGATTTGTTACTTGTTTGTAACATTATAAATCATCTTCTTTTAATCGAATGATATTTACATCTTCTTTGAATCAAATGATTAAGCTACAGATGGATCTTCTGTGCTGATCTTCTTTTATTTTCAACAGAATTTATTTTGTTTTTAATTGTTCCTTTAGCTTTTTCAATTTACAGTCTTTTTTAAACTTAAGCAACTAACTTTAGTTAATTCTCCTTTCATGCCAGTGTAATTGGTTATGTTTATGTCTAAGACTGCTTTTCTCATTGGGAGCATGTCACTTCAATGTTAATATGGTATTGTAGTCACTATTTCCCAGGGGGCTGTTAGCTATGTCGTTACTAATTAACCCTGCTTCATTATGCAATGCTAAATCCAAGACAGCTATATCCCTAGTTAATTCTAAAGTGTATCACTCCTAAAGCAGTCAAGAAAACATATTACAAACTAATTTTATACAATGGTTTTGCCAATGTGTTTGTCACAATTCATATGAAGATTAAGGCCCTCCACAATTATTATCTCTAATAATTCACTCTTTATTGCTCTGACCTAAGCAATGGTTAAGGGGGCAATCAACTATTCCTGAGTGTTACCTGACCCTTGCTATTCCAAAGATCCACCCATTTTTATTATAAGTTGTCATCTGGTGTCACGGTGGTTCTGTGGTGAGCACAGCTGCCTCACAATGCCAGGGAGAAAGTGAGGACTTGCAGATGCTGGAGATCAGAGTCAAAACATGTGGCGCTGGAAAAGCACAGCAGGTCAGGCAGCATCCGAGGAGCAGGAGAATCGACGTTTTGGGTATAAGCCCTTCAACAACATTCCTGATGCTGCCTGACCTGCTGTGCTTTTCCATCACCACTCTTTTCAACTCACAGGGCCAGGGACCCAGCTTCAATTCCAGCCTTGAGTGACTGTCTGGACAGAGATTGTACATTTTCCCTGTGTCAGCATGGATTTCTTCTGGGTGCTCAGGTTTCTTCCCACAGTTCAAAGATACACAGGTTAGATGAATCTGCCATGCTAAATTGCCACATAATGTCCAGGGATGTGCAGGCTAAGTAGGTTAACCATGCAGGGTTACAAGGAAAGGGTAGGGGATTAGGTCTGGGTGGGATGCACTTCAGAGAGTCAGCGTGGACGAGGGTGGTTATGGTAGGGGATTTTAACTTTCCAAACATAGACTGGGACTGCTATAGTGTTAAAGGTTTAGATGGAGAGCAATTTGTTAAGTGCATACAAGACAATTTTCTGATTCAGTATGTGAATGTGTCTACCAGAGAAGGTGCCAAACTTGACCTACTCTTGGGAAATAAGGCAGGGCAGGTGACTGAGGTGTCAGTGGGGGAGCATTTTGAGGCCAGTGACCATAATTCTATTTGTTCTAAAATAGTGATGGAAAAGGATAGATCAGATCTAAAAGTTGAAGTTCTAAATTGGAGAAAGGCCAATTTTGATGGTATTAGGCAAAGACTTTCGAAAGCTGATGGGGGGCAGATGTTCGCGGGTAAGGGGACAGTTGGAAAATGGGAAGCCTTCAGAAATGAAATAACAAGAATCCAGAGAAAATATATTTCTGTCAGGGTGAAAGGAAAGGCTGGTAGGTATAGGGAATACTGGATGACTAAAGAAATTAAGGGTTTGGTTAAAAAAATAAGGAAGCATATGTCAGGTATAGACAGGATAGAACAAATGAATCCTTAGAAGAGTATAAAGGAAGTAGGAGTATACTTAAGAGGGAAATCAGGAGGGCAAAAAGGGGAAATGAGATAGCTTTGGCAAATAGAATTAGGAGAATCAAAAGGGTTTTTACAAATACATTAAGGACAAAAGGTTAACTAGGGAGAGAATAGGATCCCTCAAAGATCAGCAAGGCGGTCTAATTGTGGGGCCACAGAAAATGGGAGAAATACTAAATGAATATTTTGCATCAGTATTTTCTGTGGAAAAGGATATGGAAGATATAGACTGTAGGGAAATGGATGGTGACATCTTGCAAAATGTCCAGATTACAGAGGAGGAAGTGCTGGATGTCTTGAAACTGATAAAGGTGGATAAATCCCCAGGACCTGATCAGGTGTACCTGAGAACTCTGTGGGAGGCTAGAGGAATGATTGCTGGACCTCTTGCTGAGATATTTGTATCATCGATAGTCACAGATGAGCTGCTGGAAGACTGGAGGTTGGCAAACGTGGTGCCACTGTTTAAGAAGAGTGGTAAGGACAAGCCAAGATCTATAGACCAGTGAGCCTGACCTTGGTGTGGGCAAGTTGTTGGAGGGAATCCTGAGGGACAGGATGTACATGTATTTGGAAAGGCAAGGACTGATTAGGGATAGTCAACATGGCTTTGTGCGTGGAAATCATGTCTCACAAACTTGATTGACAAGAAGTAACAAAGCGGATTGATGAGGGCACAGCAGTAGATGTGATCTATATGAACTTCAGTAAGGTTCAACAAGGAACCTCATTGGCGACTGATTAGCAAGGTTAGTTCTCAGAGGATACAGGGAGAATGAGCCATTTGGAGAGAGAACTGGCTCAAAGGTAGAAGATAAAGGATGGTAGTGGAGGGTTGTTTTATTGACTGGAGGCCTCTGACCAGTGGTGTTCCACAAGGATCGGTACTGGGTCCTCTACTTTTTGTCATTTACATAAATGATTTGGATGCGAGCATAAGAGGTACAGTTGGTAAGTTTGCAGACGACACCAAAATTGGAGGTGTAGTGGACAGCGAAGAGGGTTACCTTAGGCTACAACAGGATCTTGACCAGATGGCCCAATGAGCTGAGAAGTGGCAGATGGAGTTTAATTCAGATAAATGCGAGGTGTTGCATTTTGGGAAAGAAAATCTTAGCAGGACTTATACACTTAATGGTAAGGTCCTAGGGATGTTGCTGAACAAAGAGACCTTGGAGTGCAGGTTCATAGCTCCTTGAAAGTGGAGTCGCAGGTAGGTAGGATAGTGAAGAAGGCATTTGGTATGCTTTCCTTTATTGGTCAGAGTATTGAGTACAGGAGTTGGGAGGTCATGTTACAGCTGTACAGGACATTGGTTACGCCACTGTTGGAATATTGCATGCAATTCTGGTCTCCTTCCTATCGGAAAGATGTTGTGAAACTTCAAAGGGTTCAGAAAAGATTTACAAGGATGTTGCCAGGGTTGGAGGATTTGAGGATTTTTTCTACAGGGAGAGGCTGAACAGGCTGGGGCTGTTTTCCCTGGAGCGTCGGAGGCTGAGGGGTGACCTTATAGAGATTTACAAATTTATGAGTGGCATGGACAGAGTAAATAGGCAACGTCTTTTCCCTGGGGTCAGGGAGTCCAGAACTAGAGGGCATAGGTTTAGGGTGAGAGGGGAAAGATATAAAAGAGACTTAAGGGGCAACTTTTTCACGCAGAGAGTGGTATGCGTATGGAATGAGCTGCCAGAGGAAATGGTGGAGGCTAGTACAATTGCAACATTTAAGAGGCATTTGGATAGGTATTCCTGAAGAAGGGCTTATGCTCGAAACGTCGATTCTCCTTCTCCTTTGATGCTGTCTGACCTGCTGCGCTTTTCCAGCAACAAATTTTTAAGCTCTGATCTCCAGCATCTGCAGTCCTCACTTTCTCCTTGTGAATGAGATACCTGAGGAGATTGTCAAAGCATGAGTGGTGATCTTTGAGGAATTACTGAAGTGAGGAAGCATCCCAGAGGACTGGAAAATGGCTAATCTAACACTCCCGTTTAAGGAGGGAGGGAGGCAGAAGACAAGAAACTATGTACTGTTACCCTGACCTTGATCATTGGTAAGATTTTTGAACCTTGGAGTGCAGATTCATAGCTCCTTGAAAGTGGAGTCGCAGATAGATAGAATAGTGAAGAAGGCATTTGGTATGCTTTCCTTTACTGGACAGACCATTGAGTATTGAAGTTCGAAGGTCATGTTGTGGCTGTACAGGACACTTTTGGAATATTGTGTGCAATTCTTGTCTCCTTCCTTTCGGATGCATGTTGTGAAACTTGAAAGGGTTCAGAAAAGATTTGTAAGGATGTTGCCAGGGTTGGATGATTTGAGGTAATGGGAGAGGCTGAATAGGCTGGGGCTGTTTTCCCTGGAGCGTTGAAGGCTGAAGGGGTGACCTTATCGACATTTATAAAATCATGAGGAGCATGGATAGGATAAATAGACAAAGTCTCTTCCCTGGGGTGGGGGAGTCCAGAACTAGAGGTTTAGGGTGAGAGCGGAAAGATAAAAATGAGATCTAAGGGGAAAAGTTTTCATGCAGATGATGGTGTATGTATGGAATGAGCTGCCAGAGGAAGTGGTGGAGGCTAGTACAAGTGCAACATTTAAAAGGCATCTGGATGGCTATATGAATAGGAAGGATATGGGCCAAGTGCTAGCAAATGTGACTAGATTAGGTTGGGATATCTGGTTGCCATGGATGAGTTGGACCGAAGGGTCTGTTTCCATTCTGTACATCTCTATGACTACGATTTAATGTCCATTCTTTCAATGTATGAACTGAATGGTTATTGAACTCTCACATATATTTCTAGCCTTTTGATGTCTCCTCTGGGTGCAGTCATATCGCCCAATTTGAAATGTAGCAGTGACTGAGTGAGCAACTTCACTGTGTCAAAACAAATGGCCAATTGAATAGGAAATTGGATGAAGGGTCACTTGGACCCTGAAGTAGCCTTATGTTTGCAGGAGCCATCAAACTCAACACAATGGAGTGAAAAATCTTTGTCATCCAAAATTGCTGAGAATGAGCTTTTTTTTTAGATTAGACTTACAGTGTGGAAACAGGCCCTTCGGCCCAACAAGTCCACACCGACCCGCCGAAGCGCAACCCACCCATACCCCTACATTTACCCCTTACCTAACACTACGGGCAATTTAGCATGGCCAATTCACCTGACCCGCACATTTTTGGACTGTGGGAGGAAACCGGAGCACCCGGAGGAAACCCACGCAGACACGGGGAGAACGTGCAAACTCCACACAGACAGTCACCTGAGTCGGGAACTGAACCCGGGTCTCAGGCGCTGTGAGGCAGCAGTGCTAACCACTGTACCACCGTGCCGCCCACATACCACCGTGCTGCCCTCTCTTATTGATTTGATATATTATTGTCACGTGTACTGAGATACAGGGAAAAGTACTGTTTTGTGTGTTAACCTGACAAGTCATACCTTACATAAGCACGTTGTTTTGTTGATCATGATTTCTATTGCTATTTGCTGCAAAAATATATTATACTTTATTATACCCCATAATTGCCAAAATCTGTTACTATATTGGAGGGAACTTGTAAAGATTGTAAAATTAAGATGATCAGATCACATGATTAGTGGCATCCAGAGAACGTAGGTAATTATAAAACATGAAGACATTCCATCCCTGGCAGTTTTGTGGCACAATGGTCAGCATTCCTGTCTCAGAGGCAAAGCTCCAGGTTCAAGGGCCACTTCAGGACTGGGTAGACAAACATGTTGAGCGTCAACTATCGGATTCTTTCAGCACATGCCAATGACAGCTGTTAAGAGCAGGAGAGACTCTTGGTCAGTCACATGATGGAACAAATTTCAAGCCTTTAGTATCACCATCCAGAGTACAACACGCATGCAACATTGTACAGCAACACAGCAACTCAGACTCATCTGCTCATCTAGTTCCTCTTGGTGGATCAAATTGGTATCAACATCCAGGGCTTCATTTCCAATTCAGTTGAGCTGATTTGCTTGATCTTGGTGGAGTTTGTGACACTCTGAGTTAGATTGCCTTCAGGTAAAGAACTCTTGAAAAAAGCAAGTAAAGAAATTATACATAGGCTACTTGGCAACTGGTTTAACAACAAAGACGCACCCTTTCTTTATGGGGCTTCCTGTCTCTCATGTTGATAACAATGTTCCCACTAAGCTCTGCACACACTGATCAGCATGCCAATGCATTGATTTCCAGTTACAGAAGACACTGCGGTGCACGGACACCGATATCCACTCCGAAGCAGGGAAAATCATGTCATAGGTCCAGGCAGACACCATCTCCCTGGATCTGCAATCATCTCTGGAATATCTGGATAACAATGACCCACATTAGACTCCTGTTTATTGGTTTTAGCTCCACCTTCAACACCATAATTCCCGCAAAACCCATCTCCAAACTCCGAGACCGAGGACTCTGCTCCCTCCACTGCAACTAGATCCTTGACTTCCTGACTCACAGACTGCAATCAGTAAGGACAGGCAACAACACTTCCTCCAAAATAATCCTCCACACCAATGACCCAAAAGGCTGCATACTCAGCTGTTTACTATATTCTTTATACACTCACAATTGTGTGGTTAAATTCAACTCTAACTCCATTTGCAAATTTGTTGATGACACCACCGTAGTGGGTCAGATCTCAAACAACGACAAGACAGAGTACAGGAAAGAGAACAACAGCTTAATGCCATGATGTAAAGACAACAATCTCTCCCTCAATGTCAGCAAATGAAGGAGCTGGTCATTGACATCGGGAAGCAGAGTGGAGGACAGACCCCTGTCCGTATCAATGGTGCTGAGGTGGAGATGGTCAAGAACTTCAAGTTCCGAGGAGTAAATATCATCAACGTTGCAGTCAACACAAACCATTGTCTCTGCTTCCTCAGAAGGTGAAGGAAATTCAGCATGTCCACTAAGACGCTTACCGATTTTTATAGATGCACCATAGAAAGCATCCTATCTGGATGCATCACAGCTTGGTATGCCAACTGCTCTGCCCAAGACTGCAAGAAAATATAGAGTTGTAAATGCAGCAAAGTCTATGAAAAAAAAACAGTCTGCCCTCCAATTACTCCATCTATACTTCCCACGGCCTTGGAAAATCAGCCAACATAATCAAAGACCCATCCCTGGTTATACTCTCTCCCACTGGGCAGAAGATACAGAAGTTTGAAAACATGTATCATCAGATTCAAGAACAGCTTCTTCCCTGCTGTTATCAGACTTATAACCAGTCCTCTCATATATAAAGTTGATCTTTCTCTGCCCTTCTCTGTATCTATAACACTATATTGTCGTATTCTTTTGTATTACACAATGTAAGGTATGACGTGCTTATGTAAGGTATGACTTGTCAGGTTAACACACAAAACAGTACTTTTCCCTGTATCTCAGTACACGTGACAATAATATATCAAATCAATAAGAGAGGGCAGGTTGGTAGCCCTGGTAATGAGCAAAAAGGCTGGTCAAAACACACTACTCGGCACACAGACCCTGCTCAGGATAAAATATTAATGAGCATTTCAGATCATACTTTGAGGTCAATATGTGATATATTAATATTCCTCAGGATATAGCCTTCTCTTTTCATGGCATTTCCAAAGGTTGTAATAACACTTTGCAGGAGATTAGAAAAATTAAGTTCACATAGCTATCACACATTGTATACACATTAAAGAATTCTGGTGTGTTTGAGCTTTTGAAGATTTGAGTAACCTTGTGATGATGACAGGGAGCAGCTCCTCACTGGGCATAAATAGCACAATGTGTGAAGAAAGATAGAGTGTAAGGGAAATACATGGAGAACTAAGCAGAAGTTTAATGTCCAGCTTTGTGAATGTCAAAAATGTGAGGGATGTGGAGCAGATAGTTGGCATTGGACAGCTGAGTTTATGGAATAGTCTCTCAATAATGCAACAATAGGATTGGATTCTGATACATAAATCTGTCAAGCAAAATAATACGAAACTACAAAGATTGGTGTTCAAAACAAAAAATCCTGGAGATCACAACAGGTCAGGCAGCTACCCATACAGAGAAAGCAAGTTAATATTTCGAGTCTAGATGACTGTTCATCAGAGCTGACGTGAAGTGTAGAGGGTACAGCGTTTATACTGTAGTGGGGAGTGGGGGAGGGTTTTGGGTTGGAGTTTTGGGGGGGAAATGATGGTGATAGTTCAAGTTCTGACCAAATGATCAGAAAGTGAGAATGGCTGGAAAATGTTGCGTATAACTGCCAGACTGAAAAGAACAAATAGTCCCACTGGAG
Organism: Hemiscyllium ocellatum; assembly: GCF_020745735.1. Lineage (NCBI taxonomy): Eukaryota > Metazoa > Chordata > Chondrichthyes > Orectolobiformes > Hemiscylliidae > Hemiscyllium > Hemiscyllium ocellatum. The sequence goes on along the minus strand of NC_083415.1, from coordinate 12,433,433 downwards.
TAGAGGGAGGGGAGTGAGGATATGGTGACAAAGAATGTAACAAGTAAACATAAAAGAAAGGAAAGATATAGGTTCACGATTTGAAGTTGTTGAATCAATATTGAATCCAGAAAGCTATAAGCTGCCAAGTTTGGAGATGAGAAGCTGCTCCTCCAGTTTGCACTGTGATTCGCTGGAGCACTGCAACATGCCAAGAATAGAAAAGTGAGCATGTGAGCAGGAGGCTGTGCTAAAATAACCAGCTATGGGAAGGTCAGGGTCATGCGTGGCACAGACCGGAGGTGTTCTGCATAGCAGTCACCCAGTCTGTGTTTGGCTCCGCCAATGTAGATTAGGCCACATTGGGTGCAGCAAGTACAATACACAAGATTGGAGAAGGTACAGGTTAAATGTTGCCTTTAGTCAGTGTGCAAGCATGATGTCAACCTTCCTGCAGCTGGTCATTTTAGCGCAGCATCCTGCTTATGTGACCACTTGTCTGTCTTTGGCATGCTGCAATGCTCCAGCGAGTCACAGTATAAACTGGAGGAGCAATATTTTATCTTCAGACTAAACAGTTTACAACCTTCTAGGCTCGATATTGAGTTCAACACCTTCAAATTGTGCAGCCTTTCTTGTTGCATTCTCTGTTGCTATGTCCTCTCTTCCCTCTCCCCACCCCAACGGGACTGTATTTCATTCCAGTTTTCAGATAGACACACCATTGCTCTGCCATTCTCACATTACCATCACTGAAACTGCACTATCAATGTCCTTTCACCCTCAACACTCCAGCAAAACCAGCTCCCAACCATTGCATATTTGCCGTACCCCTCCACATTTTATACCAGCTTTGGTGCCTCATCACCTCGACTCAAAATGTCAGCTCACCCTCTCTCCATGGATGCTGCTTGACCTGCTGTGATTGCCAGCAAATTTTGTTTTCAGTACAGGTTCCAGCATCTGTAGTAATTTGCTCCTCAGATTAACGTTTAACTCTGGGCTACTCAACTGTTCAATGGTAAATATTAAGTTTGTAGAAGTTATTAGATTACTTACAGTGTGGAAACAGGCCCTTCGGCCCAACAAGTCCACACGGACCCGTCGAAGCGCAACCCACCTATACCCCTGCATTTACCCCTTACCTAACACTACGGGCAATTTAGCATGGCCAATACACCTGACCCGCACATCTTTGGACTGTGGGAGGAAACCGGAGCACCCGGAGGAAACCCACGCAGACACGGGGAGAATGTGCAAACTCCACACAGTCAGTCGCCTGAGTCGGGAATTGAACCTGGGTCTCAGGCGCTGTGAGGCAGCAGCGCTAACCACTGTGCCACCGTGCCGCCCAACTGGGACTGGGTGTCACATGATCAGATGGCAAGCTGATATCAATTGATCATCCAGGCACCAAAAACTGTGATCAGAGTTACCAACACTTACCATGTGTGATGTGAGTGTCGATCAATATGCGAAGGCATCTTATAGCCATCCCAATCATGTCTGCTTCTGTCAAGCCAGTCTCAGAGATGTTTAAAGTGGTGCCACTTAAATAGATTCCATCCTTCTGGAAGATTCATTGATGTCTCAGTGAACCAGCATCCTGTGCATCTAAATGTGTCCACGGATACCTCGTTCATCAAATTGCTTTCAAATCAATATGCACCACTGTGCTAAGCTGGAGGGCCAGGACATAACAATCAGCATAATACCTTTTATTAGAGCAACTGCAGAATATATTGGGGATATGTCCTGGCCAGCACTGAGGCATGATGAATGTCTTCACATGCACAACTTACTGGACAGTTCACAACTGATACATTCATCAGTGGGTTTATGGTCAGTGTTACTAATAGAGATATTTATCATCACGCTGTCGGCTGTGTCATTTTCTTTTGTATATATAATATTTCTCTTATATTTTCTTTCATGCTCTCTCTATCTTCACTTTTCTCCTCAATTTTCCTGAATGTGACACAAATGCTGCCCCTCTCAGACTAAGGCCAAGATGTACCTATTTATGGAATGCTGATATATATTTTAGCAGGAGTATGTAAAATACAATTTTGAATATTAGTTACCACGCAATAGAGTCTAATAATATTTTCAAGAGATTGACTAGCAGAGTTGGTTACACCAAGTTTTGATTTGTTTTGATTTATTACTGTCACATGTACCTAGCAACAGTGAAAAGTATTGTTTTGCATGGAGTAGAGGCAGATCATACCATACAGTAATTACACAAAGCCAAGATTACAAAGTTACAGCTGCACAAAAAACAAGATCAACGTTAGGTTTGAAAAATGAGAGGTCCATTCAAAAGTCTAATCACAGCAGGGAAGAAGCTGTTCTTGAACCTGTTGATAAGTTTGTTTAAGCTTTTGTATCTTCTGATGGACAGAAGAAGTTGGGAGAAATTATAATCAGAGTGGGAGGGGTCTTTGATGATGTTGGCTGCCTTTCCGAGGCAGCGAGAAGTGGAGATGGTGTGAACGGATGGAGGGTTTGCTTGCGTGATCGACTGGTATGTTCACAACCTTCTGTAGTTTCTTATGGTCCTGGGCAGAGCGGTTGCTGCACCAAGACATCAGACAAAATGTTTTCTATAGTGCACCTGTAAAAGTTGGTGGGAGTCCTTACGGACGTGTCAAATTTCCTTAGCCTCCTTCGGAAGAAGAGGCATTGTTGTATCCTCTTGACTGTTGTATCAACATGGGTGGTCCAGAGATTGTTGATGATCATCACTCCGAGAAACTTAATGTTCTCAACCCTCTTCACCTCAGCTCCATTGATGTAAATTGAGTGCGTTCTCTCCCTTTCTCCCTGATGGTCAGCTCCTTTGTTTTGCTGATGTTGAGGGAGAGATTGTTCTCTTTGCACCATGCCATCACTCACTCCATCTTTTTCCTGTATTCTGTCTCGGCATTGCTTTAGTAGTTAAGGTGCACTCATGGTATTACAGTTCTGGCTTCATTTCAATCTGGTAGTCAAGCTTCAACGCACTAAACTTCCTTCCTATTAGAGTATACCTTCAAAATCTTTGTTAGTTCGTGAGTGAGGTGTTTGTCCTCCTGAAATATTTTGATGGGCTATGTTTGATGACCCTTTTTAGTTTCATTACCCATGAGGTTGGACAGAATGTAAGTTGTGCAGAACAGTTCACTCTTAAAAGAACACAGAGCATAGGACCCCAATTTCTGAAAAGAATTGATGGTCTTCAGAAACATCTAGGTGTTCAGACACTTTCAAACTGGAGTCAACAGCACCAGTAGTGTTGACAGAGTGATGAGGTGTTACAACAAGTGCAGACAGTGAAATTTAACATGGCCGGACTGCAACTTTGAGTGTGAATTGTGGTTAATTGCTTCACCTCCCTGATGCTGGAATACTGTAGAGAATCGTCTTGACTGTGTGGAGTTTGCATATTCTCCCCGTGTCTGCGTGGGTTTCCTCCGGGTGCTCCGGTTTCCTCCCACAGTCCAAAAATGTGCAGGTTAGGTAAATTGGCCATGCTAAATTGCCCATAGTGTTAGGTGAAGGGATAAACGTAGGGGAATGAGTCTGGGTGGGCTGCGCTTTGGCAGGTCAGTGTGGACTTGTTGGGCCAAAGGGCCTGTTTCCACACTGAAAGTAATCTAATCTAATCTAAAGTAATCTAATCTGTTACCTTGGTGCATATCTGGAGAGAAACTTAAGGTCAACCTACAGTGGCTCATCTCTGCCCTTCCTTGTTGCAAACAGAGTGACGCTGCTTTATCTTCCTAAACCCCAGAAAAATCAACTTTCCCCTATTTGTGGACATTTTCCTCTTTGTAGATGGGAGAAGCTTTTACTGCAAGACCCTGACTCAGACATCAATGAAAATTATACGTCACTTCATAGATTCGAGAATAAACATACAGGCTTGTTCTTCAGAGCAGTACAGAGGAAATGCATCAGATTCAACCTTTCAGTCGATATTTTATATCTATGCCCCATCTCAGAAGGATGGCTCAATTTCAAAGAAGAAAAAGGAAGTTATTCTCAGTGTAATAATCAATAGTTCAGTCAATAGCACAAAATGAAAAAGAAGTTATTTGGTCCTTATTACATTGTTTCTGGAAGTTCACTGTGCCAAAATTGGCTGCCCTGTCTCCTATATTTTAACAGTGATTATGTTTCCAAAAATACTTTACTGGTTGTAAAACAGTTTTGACATCCAGAGCTTATGAAAATCAACCTACCAGTACAAAGTTTTTTTTCCCTTTGTTTGTGTAGAACTGACAATCTGCTTACTACCCAGACTTCCATCTTGGTTATCATCCAATGAAAATGCTGTCTCTGGGTCCAAAAAGATCTGAAATGGTTAATACTGACTTTGTGGGTGGCACAGTGGCACAGTGGTTAGCACTGCTGCCTCACAGCGCCAGAGAACCGGGTTCAATTCCCACCTCAAGCGACTGACTGTATGGAGTTTGCACATTCTCCCATTTGTCTGCGTGGGTGTGCTCCGGTTTCCTCCCCAAAAAAAATGTGCGGGTTAGGTGAATTGGCTATTGGTTAGGTGAAGGGGTAAATGTATGGGAATGGGTGGGTTGCGCTTCGGCGGGTCGGTGTGGACTTTCCACACTGTAAGTAATCTAATCTGAGCGCATAACCATTATCATGATATCATGAGAATTGCAGAGGGAATAACTAATGATCCTAAAGAAGTGAGACTAAAGACCAAGTTCTCCCAAAATTCTCTGAAAGAATGTGTACTATATCCTCGCATCATGTAAATTTTTGCAGAGATTCAGAAATATAAGAAACTCCTCGAGTTAGACCTGTAGATAGCTATCCACATCCACTGCAACCCTTGCACAGCATGTAACTAAAAATGCATTCAAGGCAACACAGACACAAGAAAGCATCAGTGGATATGATGGGAAACAGGAAAATGTCACTAAGTTCACCACAGACTTTTAAACTCTGTTACAGCTTCATGTGTTCTGAGCTGGTCGAGTTACAATGGACCTATTTTCAAACGCTTGAAACTTTACTTGCTTGAAACCTGTTATCATTTTACTGCCGTGACATTCTGCTGCTAACAGTTGAATGAAAAAAGAATACATTTTGTATCGTTCAATAAATATCTCCACAAATGAGACCAATAAGTCACAATTGACAAATCATTTTGTGAAATATAGGTTTCCCACAAGTACAACGACATACCTCCTGACGCACAGCTTACTGCACTGTATACTAATAGACTATTGATAAGATCTGTAGCATTTTTAACTTAATACGATAAGTTTTAGGAGGTGAGTTGGCCATTTTTCAATACATTCCATAAAAACTGTTTGGTAATGTTTCTTTGCCACCATAGAAACAAGATTGAGATTTGTGCTGGTGCTTTCTGAATGGAATTTGTATTGACTTCAGTTATTATCATCAGCGTTCTAATACACAGATTGTCAACTTTTATTGTGTAAGCAATATTAGCCTTGCAAATATTGATGCACTCCTGTTCAACACCTGTTATACAGTGGTACTGTCCCAGACATCACTCTCAACAAGCTCAAACCAGTGGAGGACTGTATTTCCAAAGGAGAGGAAAGAAGACGGACAGAGAGCAAACCCAGGCCTGCAGCATTGGAGGAGGTTGCAGTGATAATGAGGGCAGGTGAGCCAGGAAGGTATTATTGACAAATATTAAGACTAAACATAATGAATCAGATGACAGTGAATAATGGGAGTTGTTATCGACAGGAGTGGTAAGCAGATGCCACGCATTGTGCGATGAAATACTCAACTGAGTTTGGACATGTTCCATTGTAGGCAAAGGGGAAAGCAGAGACCAACAATGAGATGTGGGGATGTGACTAACAGCTGGCTTTCTTTGACATTGGAAACTAAGACAGGCTGGAGATGGGCAGACATGGGCATAGTTGGCCCAAGCTAGAACAGCTCATCTTGAGCGAGCAGCCATCTAACCAAGATCGAACTTGCATCACACGTGGAACTTATCAGCAACAATTTAACAGATTGGATTCAGCACTACTCAGCCTTCAATGGTGAAAGTTTTTGACAATATTTGGCTCCATGTTAAACATGTCTAGCCCCGATTCAGCTCACCTCCTGCTGAAACCATCACCAAATCTTTTATTGCTTGTCGACTTAATTATTCCAATGCTCTCCACACCCATCCCATAGCATTCACCTCTGTGTTCATCTAAACCTTACTCATGTCAAGTCCTGTTCACCCAAACCTTCATGAGTTCATTCTTCTGCTTTGACTTGGCCCAGCAAAAGTTTTCAAGTTCTCATCCTTGTTTCCAAATCCTCTGCAGCCTCGCTCCTCTGTATGTGTAATCTCCTCCACACTAAACCTTTTAAAATCTCTGGTCCTCCCATACTGAGTTCCTGCTCATGCTTGATTCCATAACTTCAGTGGAGATTCTGGAGTTCCCTCTGTAAACTTAATTCTTCTCTGCTTGCCTCCTCCTTTAATTTGTACTGACAAACCTATCTTTCAACCAAACATCGGGCAACTGGGGTGGCACGGTGGCACAGTGATTAGCACTGCTGCCTCACAGCGCCAGAGACTGGGGTTCAATTCCCACCTCAGACGACTCTCTGTGTGGAATTTACACATTCTCCCTGTGTCTGTGTGGGTTTCCTCTGGTTTCCTCCCACAATCCAAAGTGAATTGGCCATGCTAAATTGCTCGTAGTGTTAGGTGAAGGGGTAAATGTAGGAGTATGGGTCTGGGTGGGTCACACTTCGGCAGGTCGGTGTGGACTGTTGGGCCGAAGGGCCTGTTTCCACACTGTATGTAATCTAATCTAATCATAACAATCCCAGAGCTCAATTTTCTTGTGCAGGCAACAATCCTTCAAAGCAGCTTGAAATATTTTTCATTTGTTGAGGATTCAGGGGTTGAAGTGGGACCCTGGGAAAAAGATACCTTTGACTACGTCAGTGAATTTGACAGCAGCTCACAAATATCAGCTGTCGTTGAAGTCCTCCATTTGAGTCTGATGTTTGTATATACAAGGCCCATTGCAGGACTTGAATGCAAAAGTCAAGTTGACACTCCAATGCAGTTGTCAGGGAGTGCTACACTGTCAGAAGAGCCTTCTTTCAAATGTTAGGTTGACATAAGAGATCCTGTGCCCCATTTCGATCAAATGCAGGCTAGTTGTCTTGGATATAATTCATCCTTGAAATCAAATCTGAGAAACCGATTCTAATGAAGAGTCACGGGACTTGAAATGTTAACTCTGCTTTCTCCCACAGATGTTACCAGCACTGCTGAGTTTCTCCAGCGATTTCTATTTTGTTTGGGAAAAACAGGCTACCTGGTCATCATCACATTGTAGTTTGTGGGAATTTGTGGTGCATTAGACATCTGCCATGTTTCTAACTTACAGCAGTGAGTACACTTTAAAAGTTATAAATAACTAGGAGTGCCTTTAGGATTTCAGCGTGTCATGGTAGGCACTATAAAAATGCATGCCCTCCTCCATTTGTTTCCCTGCTTGTCCTAGCTTCTTGCTGAACAAAGAGGCCTTAGAGTGCAGGTCCATAATTCCTTGAAAGCAGGATCCCAGGTTAGTGAAGAAGAAATTTGGTACACTTGCCTGTATTGGTCAATGCACTGCTTACAGGAGTTGTGGCTGTACGTAACATTCATTAGACCCACTTCTGAAATACCGCATTCAATTCAGGTCTCCCTGCTATAGGAAAGATGTGAAACTTGAAAGGGTTCGGAAAAGATTTGCAAGGATGTTGCCAGGGTTGGAAGGCTTGAACTATTGGCAGAGGCTGACTAGGCTAGGTGCTATTTTCCCTGAGCGTCGGAGGCTGAGGAGTGACCTGAAAGAGCTTTATAAAATCGTGAGGGACATGGATAAGGTGAATAGCCAATGTCTTTTTCACAGGGTAGGGGAGACCAAAACTAGGTTTAAGGTGAGAGAGGAAAGATTTAAAAGGGACCTATGGGACAATTATGTCACACAGAGGGTGATGCGTGTGTGGGAGAGGAAGTGGTGGAGGCTGGGACTCGATTAATTTTGGATATCTGGTCTGCACGATTAAGTTGGACTGAAGGGTCTGTGTCCATGGTGTATATCTCTATGACTCGAAAAGCAAAGCTAAAATAAACAAAACATTCTGATGGGTATGACCGTGCCAAACAATGTCGAAATGAATGCATGATCTGTATACTAATGTGAGTTACAGCCCACAGCAGATGAAAGAAGTTGGGGGAGAAAATGAAATGAAATCATCCTGTCTATGGTGCTGTTACAGTGCTATCAGCGTTCAGTTAATTATTGTTATCATTGACTTTAAATCAGCCTTGCACATTTTTCTGGGTTTAATTCATTGTCGTGATTTACTCATTACCATCTAAGTAGAAAATCACCAAAACTTAATTAATAAGTAAGTAGACCAGGCTGAATTAATACTGATTCGACGAGTTGGGATTGTTCTTTATAAAGGGATGTGTATCAGTTCTAAGAGTACTGAACAAGTTGTGTTTCATTTCCATCTCTTCAGTCCAGAACAAAATTAACAGTCACTTGGAAAAGTATGAATAAATTAATGGAATGCAGCATGAATTTATGATGGGTAAATTGTGTTTAACTGATTTGATTGCACTTGGTGTTGAAGTAACAGAGACAATTGATGAGGTTAATGTTGTTGATGTGACAAGTAGGTGGGATTCAATAAAAGCATTTGATAAAACTGCTACATAAATGGTTGGTTAGCAAAGATGGCAGAAGGGGTACAAAATCTGCCGAATGACAAGGAATGAAGGGGAATAGTCATTCCTCACATTTGATCAATTAATTCCAGGAGGTTCCCAGGGCTGGTACAATCACTGCTTTTCTCAATCTAAATATCAGTATCCTAAATTTGAGTGCGCAATTTCAAAATTTGCAGAATGCAACTTAGAAGGATTGTGAAACATGGGGAGGATAGTAACAGACTTCAACAGTGCACAGACAAGGTGCTGGAATAGGAAAGCATGTAGTAGAAAATGTTTAAAGTAAAGCATTTCTAAAGGATGCACTTTTAAAGTAGACACACAGGCACTTTGGACTTCCATGGATATAAACCCCTGAAGGTGGTGGAGCAAGTTACACCTGGTTAATAAAGAATTTAGAATTCTGGGCTTTATAAATGGAGACATGAAGTTACATGTCACAAAGCTAGTCCCTTTTTTCTAAAAGCTGTTCCTTTTTGCAAGGATACTGTGTCCTTGGTTTTTTTTCAGGCAGGTCATAAACCAGCTCCCAGCTCCGATCAGACTAGTTTGGTATAGAGTTTAAAAGGAATTGAGAGTCCTTTTTGTTTATATGTAAACAGATGAGATTTCAGGCCAAAGTGGTCATGTTTTAGACATGACCTGTATAATGAAAGGGGAGTGGTCAGCTCTCTAGCTGGGCAGTTCAGTCCAGAACTAGTTAGAAGTTCAGCTGTGGACTGTTTGACCAGACTCTCTCTCTATATATTTGCCCTTCTAACTTCAACCCCTAAACATCTGTTCCATTTTTAATTGCTCATTGGGACTGTTGTGTATATTCGGAACAGCGTAATTACATCTCGTTTGGATAGACTAAGTTCTGCAGGGGTTCTTTATTCTCTTCTTTGTGATTTATTGTTTAATTTTGTGAATAAATTTTTGTCTGTTTTAAAACCTAGTAATCAACCTAGCTAACGTACTCTGAGTAATTTTCACTGCACACTTACCAAAACAAATTGCAAAGTTATAGTCTGGGTTGCTTGTTCAAGAATGTTTTGAGTGGTCTTGCCTAGTCCATAAAATATAAAACAAAGAAAGTATGATGAACCTTGGCTTAGCTTGAATTGAAGTATTGTTTCTAGCTATGGACATTAGATTATCAGGAAGAAGTGAAGGTATTAGTGAGAATTCAGAAAGGATTGAGAGAATGGACTTAGGGAAGACGGAATTCAGTTTTGTGGATAGATTCCGCAAGTTGGGATTGTTCTTTATAAAGGGATGTGGACAGAGTAGGTAGGAAGAAAATGCAGCCATCAAGAGAAGGACTTAGAGACACAGGAGACTGATTTAAAGTGACTAAAAATAATCCAAACTTAAAAATCACACAACACCAGGTTATAGTCCAACATGTTTCATTGGAAGCACACTAGCTTTTGGAGCGATGCTCCTTACCTGTTGGATTATAACCTGGTGTTGTGTGATTTTTAATTTTGTACACCTCAGTCCAACACCGGCATCTCCAAATCAAAAATGATCCAGATAGACAGGATGAAAACATTTTGATAGTCAATGGTTAATATCTGGAATTTCACTGCCTGAGAGCATGATTTAAACAGATTCATATATAGCTTGCAAGTTGCAACTGGACGATTTTCTGAAGTTTAATATAAAACATCCGGAAGATCACTGATGAAGGCCTGGGGAGTGAGACTCGCTGAGTGATTCTCACAGAGAGCCAGCATGGATATGACAAACTGATTGGCCATCTTTTATTCTGTAACAGTTTGACAGTTTTATCATTTTACCTAACAAGTTGCATCACTCTCACGTACTTCAATTAAATAGGTTATTTTGAAATAGCAGAACGTAAGATTATTCATTGAATTTTTCATCTTTCACATGGAGTTTTGAATTGGTAAGCAACATGAAATTTTCTTCTACCAAAACAGTAACATTGGCAAAATTATTAAATATATTGTTAAAAGGGAAGATGCATCAACATCAGCTCAGCCAAGTAAGAACTTGCATTTGCAAAGCACCTCTCATATCTGCAGAATATCTGAAAGCCTCCATGACCAATGAATTACTTTAAAGTTTACTTACTTCATTTATTTGCAGTACGCTTCAGAAACAACAATGAAATAAATGAGAAGTTAATCTGTTTTGCTGGTATTTGTTCAGCAATAAGTATTGATTAGGACAATAAGACAACTCTTCTGCTGCAGATCAGATAATGCCATAACAACCTGACAGGACCTGTTTGGTCTCAGCTAAAAACCAGGTATGTTTGCAACTGCTTCGTCAACAAACATTTTTCATTATAAAATTCTTGTCTTTATAGCTGCATGGCTTCATCCCTCTATATCTCAATGAGATCCTCTAGCTATGCTGCCCACTGAGTACAGTGCATTCCTCCAATTCTTGTGTATACTCCACTCCTTTTCTCCTTCCTTGGGCAAGTATCTACAATTATCTAAACTCGACAACTAACTCCCCAAAACTTTTTTACTTTTCTACCTACCTTCTATTTTAGGAGTAAGCATCTTTTCATATCACTATTGGGACATCATTTCAATATTTTTGGGGATGATGAGGAGCAAGCTGATAAAATGGTCATGATTTTGACTCATTTTTGGTGCACAACGTGTAGTGGGCAGTTGTATACATTGTTAAGGAGCTCTCAATGTTGCAGACTGGTGCTGGCGAAAGGCAAGATTAATTCCGAAGGCCCAAACAACCAAAATATTGTCATGCCCCAAAGATTCTGCTATTTTCTGTGCAATCAGCTGTTTTTGGTATCAAATGAATTGATTCAGTTTGGTTGAAGAACTATCAACCAAATATGGTTATGGTGGAGACATCGGAAGGTGATGTGTTATTATCGTGTAATAGCTGATGATCTGCAACTATCATGTTGTGATGTTTATGTTAGCTCCTGTAATGTAAGGACCAAGTGTGGGCCATGGACTACTGATAGATTCAATGGCCTTTCATTAAAGTCCTTGATATTTATATATGTACATTACAATCACAAGCATTTCCCTGTCTGGGCTCAAGCTAAGCAATTCTTTTCATTCAGTGCACAATGCTGCAAGAGGACAGAGTTCAGTAAGATGGAGATTGAGACCTTTTCTCTAATGGGTTACAAGCCATGATAGGCTGATGACATCATGAGGATATCCCTTAAAGATATGTTGTCTATCTGCTGTGAGACACATTATAATAGGAGGAGGAGGCCAAGGTGGATCATCCATTCTGCACTTTACACTGAAGATGGTTGTGATTGTATCTTTTGTATGCATGTTTCTACTTCAGAAAATGATGAATGGATAAATGAAGGAATGAATGAGCTTTATTGTCACATATACTCAATGAGTACATTGAAAAGTTTATACATTACCATTTAGGTAACATCTTAGGTATAAACATACCTAGGTACAGATTCTTTAGTTACAAGATCTTAGAAAATAGAAGTAAAATGTCCAGCGTTGCAGAAGTAAAAGTCCAGAACAGCGGGTCTTCAAACCCATACCAAGCTGGTGCCTAGCCTCCTGTCTGCACTGGGCCCTGGCTCCAGACTGCTCAGGCCTCAACTTGAGGATCATGAGGCTGGGAGATCACTTCAGACTGCCACGGGTTGAGAGACCACGCCAGGCTGAGAGACCACCACGTCGGACCAAGAGACGGCCATTCTTGGGGCTGCCCCGCCTCTCTGGGAGGCACCCTGTGAGGCTACTACACCAGGCTGGGAGGCCGCTAAGTCAGGCTAGAAGTCAATGACCTGAGGCCAGCAGTTGTCAGAGGCAGGGAGAGAAGAAGAAAAGAAATACTAAGAAGAAAAAAATATAAAATAAAAGAAGAATAGACAGAGTGGATAAACTCCAGCTGAAGAATCCTCCTCTGCCTCCATCTTGGCAGACTTATGATTTCGATCACTCACATTTACTGAGATAGGAACTGCCTGGGACAAACTGGTGAAGTGAGATGAAAAACCACAAGACATCAGGGAATTATGTTATTGACCAAAGATTCAAAAGTTTTAATCTATTGAAATAACTCCCAAAGATTAGATTAGATTCCCTACAGTGAAGAAACAGGTCATTTGGCTCAACAAGTCCACACCAACCCTCTGAACAGCAACCCACCCAGACCCATTCCCTTACTCTACATTTACCCCCTGACTAATACATCTAACACTATGGGCAATTTAGCATGGCTAATTCACCTCATAAACATCTTTGGAATGAGGTTGGAAACCCACACAGACATAGAGAGAATGTGCAAACTCCACACAGAAAGTTGCCTGATGTCAGAATCAAACCACCAGGTTCCTGGTGCTCTGAGGCAACAGTGCTAACCACTGTGCCACCCAAGACTTGTTGCACCACTGAAACAATGGAATTATAGAACCATGGAACTATTCACAGCAGTTTCAACTCATGTTGTCCCTGGAATAAGCCCTGGACATGTTTAGCTTCTTTTCAAGAGAGTAGCATTTGCTATAAAATTCCAACAACAGACAGGGTGGCATGGTGGCTCAGTGGTTAGCACTGCTGCCTCACAGCACCAAGGACCTGGGTTTGATTCAGGTGACTGTCTGTGGGGAGTTTGCATATTCTCCCCGTGTCTGTGCAGGTTTCCACCGGGTGCTCTGGTTTCCTCCCACCATCCAAAGTTGTGCAGGTTAGGTGAAGCGGCCATGCTGAAATGCCCATAGTGTTCAAGGATGTGTCGGTTAGGGGTAAATGTCAGGGAATGGGTCTGGTAGGTTGCTCTTCAGATGGTCAATGTGGACCTGCTGGGTTGAAGGATCTGGTTTCACACTGTGAAGATTCTATGAAGAAAAGATTCTGGAGCAATTTTTATCTTGTATCATGTGAACTGTTTCTAGACAAGTTAGTATGAACAACAAAAAATTTTATCTTGGCCTTTGGAACTGAAAATATTTGAATCTGCAGGTAGTTGTTTTGGAGATAGTGTTCAATGTTTATTTACAGGCAAGCTAAAACAACACTCATAAGCGTCCATGGATTACTGCTGAGGAAATCTGCTTTTGCTTCCTAACCACTATCCCTACCACAAATAAAGAATTCAATCTTTTTTCCTCACAATATAACCGTTCAGAGCTCGACCAAACATCAGTGCTGAAAACACACTGACAGGGGTCTCTCTGGCAGCTGCCCATCCCGGCCTTCACAACTTAGAGGAAATCTGGAGGGATGACGATTCCATCTTCATTTCCATATCATGTACAATGATAGAATCACTTCAGGTTTGACCTCATGCAAATTCATTAGTGACAGTATTCAATCATCCAGTAATTGAGAAAGAGACAAAGATAGGTGAGGGCCCGGAAACAATCATTATCACAAAAGAGATGGTGTTGGGCAAGCTAATGGAGCTAAGAGTAGACAAGTCTCCTGGCCCTGATGAAATGCATCCCAGGGTACTAAAAGAAATGGTGGGAGAAATGACAAACGCACTTGTGGTAATTTTCCAAACTTCTCTGGCAGTTCCAGCAGTTTGGAAAACAGCAAATGTGATGCCACTGTTAAAAAAGGAGGTAGACAAAAGCTGGAGAATTACAGACTGGTTAGCTTAACTTCTGTCATGGGGAAAATGTTTGACTTTATTATCAAGGAAGAGATAGCAAGGCATCTGGTTAGAAATTGTCCCATTGGGCAGACGCAGCCTGGGTTCATGAAGGGCAGGTCATGCTTAACTAATCTACTGGAATTCTGTGAAGACATCATGAACATGATGGACAACAGGGATGCAGTAGATGTGGTGTATCTGGATTTCCAAAAGGCCTTCAACAAGGTGCTGCACAAAAGGCTGCTGCTTAAGATAAAGATACAAGTGCCACCAGCAAGGTATTAGCATGCATAAAGAATTGGTTAACTAACAGGAAGCAAAGAATTGGGATAAATGAGTGCTACTCTGGCTGGTAATCAGTGACTAGTGGTGTGCCTCAGGGATCAGTGTAGGGACCACAGTTATTTATAATTTACATAGATGATTTGTGATTGAAGACCACGTGTAATGTGTCAAAGTTTGTAGATGACACTAAGGTGAGTGGTAGAGCAAAGTGTGCAGAGGACTGTGAAACTTTGCAGAGTGACATAGATTGTTTAAGTTAGTGGGCTAAGGTCTGGCAGATGGTGTATAATGTTAAGAAATATGAAGCTATCCATTTTGGTAGGAATAACAATAAAAAAGATTATTACTTGAATGGCAAAATGTTGCAGCATGCTGCTTTGCAGCGGGACTTGGGTATTCTTGTGCATGAATCACAGAAAGTTGGTCTGCAGGTACAACAGGTAATTAAGAAGGCAAATGGAATGTTGTCCTTCATTGTTAAAGGGATTGAGTTTATGTTGCAGCTGTATAGGGTGCTGGTGAGGCCACACCTGGAGTACTGTGTGCAGTTTTGGTCTCCTCACTTGAGAAAGGATGTACTGGCACTAGAGGGAGTGTACAGGAGGTTCACTGGTTTGATTCCAGAGCTCAGGGTGTTGGCTTATGAGGAGATACAGAGTAGCCTGGGATTATATTCATCGGAATTTATAAGAATAGGGGAGATCTGAAAGAAACAGATAAAATTATGAAGGGAATAGATAAGATAGAAGTACAGAGGGATGTTTCCACTGCCGGGTGAAACTAGGACAAGAGGGCATAGCCTCAAAGTTTGAGGGAGCAGATTTAGTACTGAATTGAGAAGGAACTTCTTCACCCAGAGGGCTGTGTATCTATGGAATTCTCTGCACAGTAAAGTAGCTGAGGCTTCCTTAGTAAATGTTTTTAAAGCTAAGATAGATGATTTTTTGAACGGTAAAGGAATTAAGGATTACAGTGAGAGGGTGGGTAAATGGAGCTGAGGCCACAAAAAGACCAGCCATGATCTTATGGAATGACAGAGCAGGCTCGAAGGGCCAGATGGCCTACTCCTGCTCCTGATTCTTATGTTCTGATCAGCAGAACGTCTTGAGAAGTTAAATGATCAATTGCTTGCACATTCGGTTTTTTAGGCCTGTATATTGAACCCTGCTAAATTTCAGCTGAACTCATTAAGGACCAAATCCTTGATTGTTCCATTTTATATTCTCATTAAGAACTTGCTCCTTCCTCCTGGTGCCCTTTCTATTCTTGAATTAAACAGCATAAATAAGCTGGATGTGAAGCTTCGCAGTCTATGTAATGACCTGTCTTATAAAATGTAGCCTCCATGGTTTCATTTAATGACTTTACACTTCACATCTGACATGTCTTGTTTGGTGTTTATGACTGACAGACTCAACCTTTACAACAGTGCTTTACTCATCCTGTCAGCGCAATATAGCTGGCAAGAATGCAAAAGCTATGCCCCTGACATAAGTCAGGTAGCTGCTTAGATGTCCAATAACAGGCACATATCTATTCTTTCTAAGGCTGGCCTGACTGTCTCCATCGCAACAATCTGTTTCTCTGTAGCATTTCTTTAATATATAAAATCTCCGCAGCACCTCAATGGTACAATTATCAAACAAAATATCACACCAAGTTTTGAAAGGAGCAATCAGAATTAAAAAAAAGATGGATTTTAAGGTGGATCTCAGAGAAGGAAAGGTTTAAGAGGGAATTTCTGAACTGAGGCAGCTATACACATATTTGCCACTGTTGGAACAACAAAAACAGGAATGTGCGGAAGGTCAGGAGTGGAGGGACCCTGAGATCTCAGAGGATGATAGGGATGGAGGAGGTTACACAGAACAGGAGAGATGAAGCAATGGAGAGGCTTGAAATTAAGGGTAACAATTTTAAAACCTTAAGTTCAACTCATGTGTCAAGCAAATGATGCAAAACTAAATTACAAGAGCTGTGTAATGTAAATTATCATGCAGGCTAGTTCAATTCATCTACAACACAGAGCAGTCTATGTCCTATTGTTACTCTTAACTGTGTGGTAGCACTCTCATCTTTTTATCAGATAATTACTGGTTTAAATCCTACAGGAAGAACTTAAAACACAAACTCTCAATTTGTACTCTAATATTGTTGAAGCTGCTGTCTTTTACATGATGTGGTAAACTGAGACATGATCTGTTTTCCCAGGTGGGTGTAAAAGATCCTATGGCCCTGCCTGAAACAGGGAATGGGAGTTATCCCTGGATCCCTGGCCAACAATCATCTCTCAAATCAGTTCACTGAAATAGATTTATGTGGTCATGACCTCATTGCAATTTGTTGGATCTTACGGTGTAACATTGGACTAAAAAGTGACAATTCAAAAAAAAAGCAAGGCTGTGAAAGGTGCTATATAAATGCAAATACTGTTTTCCTTGCTTCACTTATATTTCAAAAACCTCTGTTCAACTGAATCTAACCATTTGTACACCTCCCTCTATGTCACCAACTACTGTGGCCATACTTTCAGCCATCATTTCCGATTCCTTCTCTGAAGTACTCTGCATCTGCCACAGCATCTCATTGTTTCAGACCTGAACAAAGCTCTATTTCACCAAGCGGTTAGTCACTCTTATTTTTCATTCTGTCAGTATTCATTACTTTGTGCTATACAATACACTAGTTGTAAACCTTGTACTTTATAGTTTGCAGTGCAAAATATTGTAGCCCGTATTGATTATTTTTGTTGATGTTCTGAGATCACTTGATCTGCAGAGAAGTACCTTTGTTGTGGGCTTCCAAACTTTGCATCAGGTGAACCATATAAGTTATAGTGAAGATATTGAGGAAAATAAAGTATGTGGGTGTCAAGCAGATTTTGAATATTGACTGCTTCAGTACTTTGGATGGCTGGTTTGCAATGCAAAGAAATGCCAGCAGTGTAGGTTCAATCCCCACACCAGCTGTGGTTACCATGAAGGACTCTCCTTCTCACCCCTCCCCTCACCTGAGATGTGGTGACCCTCAGGTTAAAATTCGACCAGTTGTCCACTTCTGAGAGTGCAGACCTATGGTTCCCCCTTTTTTTTTACTTTTAACTAAAAGCTGTTTGCTGTTATTAGGTGCATTTGAATTGTTTGTAGTTAATTGCGTCAGTTTAGTCATATTATGGATGTATTTTCATTGGAAAATGGTTACTTAACATTCACTAATAAACCTCCACTTGATTCTCCAACGTCACATATGACAACCTTCAGTCAGTCTGCATGATATCCAGGAACAGCTGAAGGTATTGGGTATGACTGCACTGCTGAAGATTTATGCTCCAGAACTAGTTGCACCTGCAGCCATGGTGTTCCAGTACAGTTACAGCAAAGATACTGAGGACACAGAGCATGTCTTATCCACTTCAAGCAGGTCAAATCCAACATGGCAAATCTGAAAATGTGACTGCTGTCAAAAACATTTGCTCAGCAGTAGCCCAGCTTGTATTCTGCCAGGGCAACTCTGGTCCTGGCCTCATCACTCAGACGAAAGGAGGTGAACGTGACTGCCCCTGGCATCAACGCCGCATTTTAGTAAGGATAATATGAAGGAATCCTAGCAAAGTGAGAGTTAATGGGAATCAGGGGAAACCTCTCCACTGACACAAATCATACCTGACACATAGGAAAGTGGTTGTGGTGTTTGGAGAGTTAAGGTCAATCATCTCAGCCCCAAATGGTACAATTTGGTACCCATTGATTTCGTCAGGGTAGTATGCCCAGGTCAACCATCTTCAACTGCTTCAACAGTGACCTTCCCTCCATCATAAGGTCAGAGATGCTGATAATTGCACAATGTTCAGCAACATTTGTGACTCCTCAAATGCTGAAGAGTACATGTCCAAATGCAGCAAGGTTTGGACAATATCCAGGCTTGAATCAATAAGTGGCAAGTCACTTTTGCACTGAATACGTACCATGCCACGATGATGTCTAAAAGAGAGAATCTATTAACAAGTCTCTTGACACTCAATTTGCTATTCCAGCTGAAATCCTCACTATCAACATCCTGGGGGCTACCATTGGCCTGAAACCGAACTGGTCTAGTCGTATAAATTCTGTGGCTGCAAAAGAAGGTCAGACGCTAAAAACCCTCCAGCATGGAACTTACCTCTTGTCTCCCCAAAATCTGCCTACCTTCTATAAGGCACAAGTCAGGAGGGTGATAGAGTACCCTGTAATTGCCTGGATGTGTGCATCTCTAACAATATTCAACAATTTTGACACCACACAATACAAAATAGCATCCTGCTTAATTGACACTCCTCTCCGACCTTCACCACTGACACTCAATGGTACTAGTGTGTATCATTTTGAGATTTATGCAGAAATTCACCAAGATCACTTCAAAAGAACCATCAAAAATCCTTGAGCTCCTCTGTCCAGAAAGACAAGGTCGGCAGCTGTATGTGAACATCACACATGTATGTTTCCCTCCAAGTCTCACATTGCTGTGACTTGGAAGTATATCACTCTCCCTTCACTGTGCTGGTTCAAAATCCTGACAATCTCTTTATATCTGCACTATGGGTGACCTACACCCCAAGCATTACAATCGTTCAATACATCAGTTCAATATCACCTTCTACAGGGAAACTGAGGATGGGCAATAAACACTGCAATGACCACACCCTATGGCCAAGTAAATAAGAATCTTAAACAGAGAAATCAACCAATCTATGATTCACTACACGCAATGTGGGTGTTAATGAGCTGCAGTTACATTATCCCCTTTTCTCCTCTGCACGAGCTCTTTGAAAATCTCAGAGGTGTCAGGATCCAAGAGACAACTTTTAGGGCTATAAATTTCAAATTGTGCCCAGACTGGGTCACAACCAGAGTAGCTCATGGTGTCTGCAGTTGTTGTGAATTCCTCCAGAGTTTCTTTATTCCTATCTGCATTTTGCAGTCTTAAGCAGAAACCTCAAGACGCATTTTAATTCTTTGGCCCTTTAAAAATGGGATGTATGGAATGTTAAAATCTATTCATCCAATCTTGACTGCACTCAACATCCTTTAACAAATGCATTCTAGCATTGGGTAAACTCTCATATTAGGCAGGTGAAGGCTGCAGTCAAATTCAGGGACAATGTCTGTGTTCGAATGTTTTTCAGACATCAATTATATTTTATCTCTTAACAGCCAGGTTCAGGGATCACCCAGTGGGGCCAGTGAAGTCTTCACTTTTTTGTTGGGTTATGACTCACGGCTATTATACAAAATATCTTTTAAGATTTGGAGGAGACGGTGTTGGACTGGAATGGACAAATTTAAAAATCACACAATACCATCTGATGAAGAAGCAGCGCTCTGAAAGCTAGTGCCTCCAAATAACCTGTTGGACGATAACCTGATGTTGTGTGATTTTTTTTAACATTATCTTTTAAGAGATATGGTCATGATATAATCACGGTATCATAGCATGTGACCTGATGGTATAGAGTCTCAGTCTCTATCTTACAGTGCTCACTTGTAACATGACAGACAATAATTTGCAATCAAATCGCTCAGGAGACAGTGAGGTCCCCGGCCTGAAGCGTCAATTTTCCTGCTCCTCAGATGCTGCCTGGCCTGCTGTGCTTTTCCAGCAACACACTCTCAAAATCAAATCGCTCAGCACTAACCCAGAAATGATAATGCCTGTAATTTTAATATTCATAGCTAGTGGGAGCCAGAACAAACATCTGTTGAATTGATCAGTACTACATGACTGACGTCTCGATGTTATGTATGGAAACTATCATAATATCACCTCATCAGGTACAAATACCCTGCTAAAAGTAAAATCCATCACTGAAGATTGTGACTACAGAACAGATGAAATTTAACTGTGGTGTCCATTTTCAACGATGTGGTGCCGGTATTGCACTAAGATGGACAATGTCAGAAGTCACACCACACCAGGTTATAGTCCAGCAGGTTTATTTGAAATCACAAGTTGTCGGAATGCTGATGCTTCATGGGGTGACTTCCGACTTTGTTCATTTCTAATTAATCTGAATATGCCCCATCTCATCACATTATGGTAACAGCAGAGAGCTTACAAAAGACTCCAAGATTTTACTTGCAGTGGAAACTCCACTATAGACAAGGTGACAATAGCCCTGGACTTCAAAGCATTTGGAAGTATTCATACTAACAACAGCAAGATTATGTGAGTACAGAGCTGTAAATTAAAAGCCAAAGCCTTTTCTCTCATTTCTACTATAAGTTCTATCAAGCTATAAGCTCTATACTGCTTTTACAAAAAAAAATTACAGACTGTTTCCACTTGTATAGGCTGCATATGCCCTCCTGCTTCGAAAGAAAAGGCTTTCAGAAGGATCAAAAAGCAACTTTCTGTGCAGAGGTCAGCTCGCTCTGCTATTCTGCCTCTTCAATTCTGTACCAAAGCCTATCGGACTTGTTTAGTCCATATTTAGTCCAAGCTCCTTCTGATGGCTTCCACTGGATGCCTTTACTTATAAAAGACACAGTGACAAAGTATCGACATCAATGGAACCAGGACGATTAGCCCCAGCACAATGTATATTTGGAAGGACAGTGCAAGAGACCTTGCCTCACAACCTATTGTCCAATTATTCTAGTTCAGAATAATCTTCCCCAAAGTCAGACTTTTAGTTGCTAAACTTGATAACTCAGTTTTACATTTACACTGTTATTGAATTGACAACACACACCTAAATCCAACCATGTAGATGTTAGTGATTTTCATTCTGGGATTTTATTGTTTTCTTTGCAAAGGGGAGGACGGTGCATTAGTAAGAAAATGATGTTAAGGAATTTGATGGGATTAAAGGCCAAACAATCCCCAGAATAATTAAGGAAGTGACCTCAAAAAAATGGTTGCATTGATAGTCATCTTTCAAAACTCCATAGACTCTGCGACAATTCCTATGGTTGGACGGATAGTTAATATAACACCATTATAAAAAAAAGAAGGTAAAGAATAAACAGGGAACTGTAGACCAGTTAGCTTGAGGGAAAATACTAGAGTCCATTCTAAAAGATTTAATACAGAGAACTTTAAGACCAGCTACAGGATCAGCAAGAGTCAGTGCAGATTTATGAAACTGAACTGATGCCTGACAAATCAACTGGTCTTTTTAGAGGATGTCACTGTTATCATTGATATGGTTTGCCTGGCATTTCTGAAGGCTTTTGATAAGGTCCTACATCTAAGATTAGTGTGTAAAATTAAAGCGCATGGAATTGAGAGTAGTGTACTGTACTGACATCCTGATCGAAAACTGTTGACAGGGAGGAGACAAACAGTAGGAATAAAAGGTCCTTTTCTGAGTGGACAGTTGGGTACTGCAAAAATCGATGCTTGGGCCCCAGGAATTCACAATATATATTAATGAGTTAGATGAGGGAACTAAGTGTAATATCTACAAGTTTGCAAATGGCTCAAGGTAGATGAGAGGGTGAACCGTGAAGAAGATACAGAGATGCTTCATTGTGATTTGGACAATTGAGTGAGCAGGCAAATGCATGGCAGATGAAGTCTAATGCAGATAAACATGAGGTTATTCACTTTGGTAACAAAAACAAGAAAGCAGATTATTACCTGAATTTCGATAGATCAGAAAAGGGGGAGATGCAACCATGTTATATCAAACAGCCTACTCAGAAATGAAATCAGAATTGACACTTGAGTGTAAGGTAAAATATTAATGAGGAACTGGACACTGCAAGAGGGAGGACCTTAGATTCTTGGAATATTGGGGCTTGACTCTGTGTCAGATGGGACCTGTACAAGTTGGGCAGTTGACACTTGACCAGAATTGGAAGAGAGTTCCTTGGAGGATGCTTGTTGAAGTTGGAGAGGAAAGTTCAAGTGAACTTGGCAGGTTTGGGAGCCAAGAGATGCTATCGAAGAGAAATACCATGGAATCAGAGATCATTGTCATAGAGTATAATAATTTAATGGGTGGAGTCAGATTAATAAAGAAAGGTTCAAAGTCTAAATCAGAGTTCATGTGTCTCTATGGGAATGCACAGACTGCCGTAAATAAGATTGGTCATATAGCAGATATGTTGTATTTATTACACAGACCTGCTCAAAGAAACATAGGGCTGTGTATTAAACATTCTTAAATGTTTGGGAAAGCTAAGAAAGAAAGAAGTGTGTTGGCATGTTGGCATTGATCAAGGAAAACATTGCTTTGCTGGAGAAAGAGGATGTCCTAGAGGGGTCAAGGACAGAATCCCTTAGGCTAGAATTAAGTAACAAAAAAAAGAGAAATCACATTGCTTGGCACAGTCTATCAGCCACTAACTAGTGGGAAGAGTGCAATAGTAAAAATTGGCAAATTAACCCCAGAGAGATGCAAAAACCTATTGAGCAGCTATAATGGAGAGTTAGAATAGGGTAGGAGTAGTGTAAGGGAAGAGAGGAACAAAATGTCTGAGAGTGGGTTCAGAGAAATTGTGGGAAAGAACATTGAACAACCCAGAGTTATAATAATTAACTGTGAGGGAAGTCAAAGGCTGCAGTTCAAAAGGGCAGCTCACCACCACCTTCTCAAGGACAACTCGAGATGGGCAATAGGTGCTGACTGAGGCAGTGATGTCCACACCCCAGGAATAAATATAAAAATAAACTTCACGTGGTTCAGGGGGGACATAAGCTGAATAAATTGAAGCCAAATTTTGGCAGGAGAACGATTTACTAACTAATGCGTTACCTCCAAAGAAAGATAACTTGGGTGCAGAAAAGGTATATTCCTTTGAAAGGGGAAAGGTTACACCCATAAATCTAGAGCTCTCTCAATGACAAAAGAGACAGAAATTAAGATTATGAAAGAAAAGAGTGTCTGTGACAAATAGAAAATACAAGTGTGAATCAAGTTGAATATCAAAGGGAGTAGGTGAGAAAGCAATCAAAAATAGCAAAAAGCTGGACAAAATGACACTGACAGCTAGCATAAAAGCAAATCCACAAACATCATCTACAATCATGTGAATGATAAAAGAGGAGTCAAAGGAGGAATGTGGTCAATTATCAACATAAAAGGGGACTTACACATACCGGCAGTGTATAGCTGAGTTGTCAAATGAATCCTTTGCATCTGTGTTTGCCAAAGAAGCAAATGTTACCCAGTCAATGGAAAGAGAGGCGTTAATTCATTAGAAGTGTTTAAAATTGCTCTGGAGGAGGCAGTGGATGGGCTGTTAGTACTTAAAGTGGGCTGGATGAGACATATCTAAGGCCATTGAAGGAAGAAAGAGTGGCAACTGAATCAATCTTATATTGAATTACGTATATTCAATATAAAATACAGTGAAAAGTGTATAGCGTCTCCATGCATAGACGCTATTCCCAGTAATTTAAATTAAAATACAAAATAAAGAAAGATCACTCAAAAACAGCCAAACCATTCTTTCTCTATTGCTACAGTCCTGCTCTGGGCTACACTAGTCCACGCCATGTTGCTGCCAGAGTCCCACTCTAGTCTACACCAACCCAGTCCATGCAGAAGTGAGAATCCGGCTCTGGGATTGCCAGACCAGCCAACCCTGTAACCATGCTGCCGCTGAATACACCCCCGCTGTTCCTCAGCCATCTGAAACCGCCCTCCGACTGAAGAGCTCTTTATAAAGCAATCCTGAGCAAAAACTAAAACAGACTGAGAAAAGAAGAAGGAGGAATAAAGGGAAAAAGAGAAAAAGCTGACAAAAAGCCTGGGCATAGGAGCCCAGATGGTGCCTACTCTGCCACCGCCTCTTTGGGAACTTCGGAACTACCCAAAGGAAGTCTACAATTGTGGAGGCACTAGCCATAATTTTTCAGGAGTGTTGCCAGAGGACTATAGTCAATATGTCATGAGTGTAAAGATAATCCCAGAAACCACAAGCCTGGTGGAAAAGCTTCTGGAAAAAATAGTTCAGGATAAATCTAACTGCCACATGAACTAACATCATGGGTTAAAGAAGGAAATTTAACTTGTTGGAGCTTTTTGAAATGGGAGATTGATGAGGATGATGCTGTTGATATGCTGTACATGGTTTTCCATTGACATTTGAGAGCTGGTAGCAATGCAAGAGCTCTTGGAATAAAAGAGACAGTAACAACATGGAGACAGAATTATCTGATTAGCAGGAAACAAGGAATAATGGTTAATGGATGGTTTCAGGGCTGAGGGATTTTTTGTAGTGGAGTTTCCAGTGCTCATTGTTAGTAGCTTTGCTTTTCCTGATATATTAGTGAACTAAATCTTGGTGTACAGTACACATTTTCAAAATCTGAGAATGCAGAACTTAGAAGCATTGTAAACTGTGAAAAGGATGGAGTAGATCTTCAAAAGGATGGAAATAATTTGGTAATAAAAGGGCAATGAAGTGACAGATGAATTTCAACATGAAGAAATATAAGGGGTTTCATTTTGGTGGAATGAATGTAGAAATACAATATAAAATAAAGGGCATACTTCTAAAAGGAGTACAAGAGCAGGCAGACCTGGCTATATATGTTCCAAGTCACTGACCACGGTAAGACATACAGCACCTTGGTCATTATTAATTGGGTCACAGAGTACTAGAGCAAAGGGGGTGATTTTGAATTTGTATAGGATACTAAGTCAGCCTCAGCTGGAGTACTGCATCCAGATTTGGCAAAGAAGTGAAGGCAGTGGAAAAGGTGACAGAAAAAATTTATGAGCATGGGTGCAGGGATAAGGAGTTTCAGCTATGCTGATAGATTAGAGAAGTTAGGATTGTTTCCCTTGAGCAAATGAAGACTGAAAGGGGATCTGATAGAGGTATGCAAAATCATGAGAGGACTGGACAGACTAGATAAAGGAGAGGTGAGAGTGATTTAAAGTAATTGATAAATGAAGCAAAATGATCTGAGGAAAGGTTTCTCCATGCAGTGAGCAGTTAAGGCTCAGTATGTGCTGCCTGAGAGTGTCCCAGAGGTGGGACGAAATTCGAAATTTTATTGCTTGAAAGGGAACAACGTGCAGAGGTTTTACAGAGAAGGCAGGAGAATTGCATGAGGGGAAATGGTGTTTTGGAGTAGACACAGAGTGCTGAATGGCTTCCCTCTGCCCTGTAATATATTCTTCACAATGTCTTCCACCGTAAACTTTAAATAACAGTGTGAATATAGAACATTACAGCACAGTACAGGCCCTTCGGTCCTTAATGTTGCACCAACTTGTGAAACCAATCTAAAGCCCATCTAACCTACAATTTTCCATGTCATCCATACATTTATCCAATGACCATTTAAATACCCAGCAAGTCCATTATTGCTGCCGGCAGAGCATTCCATGCCCTTACTACTCTCTGAGTAAAGAACCTACCTCTGACATCAGTCCTATAGCTATCACCCCTCAATTTAAACGTATCTCCCCTCGTGCTCACCATCACCATTTGAGGAAAAAGGCTCTCACTGTCCACCCTATCTAATCCTCTGATCATCATGATTTGGAGGTGCCGGTGTTGGACTGGAGTGTACAATGTTAAAAATCATACAACATCAGGTTATAGTCCAATAGGTTTAATTGGAAGCACTAACTAACTTTTGGAGTGCTGCTCCTTCATCAAGTAGTAATGAAAGAGCAGCACTCCAAAAGCTAGTGCTTCCAAATAAATCTGTTGGACTATAACTCAGTGTTGTGTGATTTTTAACTCTGCTCATCTTGTATGCTTCTATTAAGTCACCTCTTAACCTTCTTCTCTCTGCCAAAAACAGCCTCAAGTCCCTCAGCATTTCTTCATAAGATCGTCTCTCCATACCAGAGAACATCCTGGTAAATCTCCTCTGCACCCTTTGCAATGCTTTCACATCTTTCCCATAATGTGGCAAACAGAACTGTATGCAATACTCCCATCAGAACCCTGCACAAATTCAGCAATAGTTTGTAGAAGTCAACAAGCATCTAACCTGGTAACTATCCCTTGACTGTTGGCGAGCAAGGTCCTTTCTGCTGATGAATACCTGCCTATCTTGCATACTCCTGGTGTACACACCCATGGTCTTATCATCCCCAGGATGGAGTCTGATGCAGATCACATAAGAAATGTACAAATGCACGGTCGATGCCATTACATCCAAAATGCTGCCTGAAGCCCACATAGAATACATGCTGTGGACCCAGATTTTTACAGCTCATCTCTTTTATGTTATCAAGACCAGCTACACAGATCAGTTGTGTACAACATCTGAATCTAGTCCATGCACGTTCACACTTGATGGTGTAACAAATTTGAATTATAGAGAATGAGAGCAAGTCATTTTATGCTGATTATTCTGACTTTGACAAGCTGACCTCTTCCTGAGAAATTTGTAATTGCTATCAGCATGAATGCCTATTTCTTAAATATAATGACCATGCCCTTTGCGCAACTGTCAATGATGCACCCTCATGCCTTTCAACAGTGGTTCGGACAGTTTGTCAGTCAGGTTTATCATTAACAAGGCCAGTGCTGCAATCAGCCTGTCACTGTTATTTAATTGTGCTGTGTTTGATTACTGTTGATGACAGACTGCAGTGGTCTCTGGTTTATTTATTGTAAATGTGCTTTTTGGGATGCAATTAAATATGTGGCAAGATGAGAAGCTGGAGTCTTTTCATGGGTTTTGTAGTTTGTCAGCTCTTTCAGGAATGCCTATTAACTCAAGCACTCAGTAGTCACAGTCCAATTAAGGCCAGTTCATTAAAGGGCCTTTCAAAGACCACAGACTCAGAAGGTTGTGACCTGAATCAAATCAATAACATGAAGAAATCTTGGGATACTTCAAGATTTCTTCATATCCCATTTGACCATGTAACAAATATGAAGGGCTTGGGAATGAACACTAAGATTTGGCAGGACTCAGGTTTGCCAGAGGACTAGAATCATTATGGCTCAAGAAGCAGAATGTTTCTAAGGAGATACTGAATGGCCATTTAAGAGCTGCTTCCTACCAACCCCAGGTTTGAGAGGAGTGAGGTGGCACCTCCTTCAAGAGTCTCCTGTTCACACTGGGCACCCATCACTGCCTGCACTCCTCAGGGTCCTCTCTATTTTTCCAATCAACCTGCTCAAAGATGTTAACACACTTCTGAAGTAGGTGGAAATTGAACCCTGGACTCCCAGTTCGAGGGTACAGGCGCTACCACTGCAACACAAGAGGGGCGTTCTCCCTACAACCCCGCTATCCAGGTTTGAGATCTAGATTCTGACTTCCTGCTAGCACAACCCCTGGGGTTGCTCTCAACTCTCAGCCCATCCACCCTTGCAGCCACATAAGTAGCTCATCCAAGACTCCAGGACTTGGAAATTGGAGACTGTTTGTTGTCCCAGCCTTGGGCAATGCTGAAATTTGAAATAACTGCACAGAGGCCAGTATCCCATCACTAAGTCACACTTGATTGATAAGTGCACATCTGCAATCAGCCAGCTCAGAGTTAGGCTCCTGAAGACTCTAAAATCCCCTTCTTTTTATCTTTTCTTTTTTTTTCTCCCCCACACTACCACCTAACTGCAGTAGTGCTTATAATTTCCCAGCACCCGTGATGTGTGTGCGCAGGTGTGAGACACAGTGAAAGACAACAGGTATGCAAATCTTTATTAACTTCCCACCACCAGGAAGAAAGACAACATCCTAATGGCCAGTGACAAACATCAAAGGGCACCCCTTTTTATATTGGTCAGTTACGGCTCCCTGATTTCCCCAAAGTTAAAAACCCCAACAAAGGATCTTATAGTCAATAAGATCCACCATGTTCCAATCACTCCATCCATTCCCTCCCCCCACCCCGTTAGTTCAGGGATGGAGGCCTTCACTTCCTCTAGTGGGTCTTCCTGCGATGTTTTAGCCCCAGATCCGGTTCATCTGACTCGGACTCTGACACGAGCGGTGTGTAATGGATTGTAGCTTGTCTCTTTTGTCCAGAGCTTTTCAGATTGCCCTCCTCTCTTCCAACAGTAATGGTATTGAGGCTGTATCCATCTCAGACTCTGAAGTTTCCTTGATACTAGACAGAGGGAGAGAATCTATGGTTTCTGACAGGTCTTCTGACTGTTCTGAGCTGCCACGTATCCCTCTGCTCAGGATATGCCTTGTGTAAGGCTCTGCAGTTAACTCCACTGAAGTGGTGTTGCTCAATCTCAGTTGGACTGCTGAGGGTGTCTGCTTCTGTTGGAATGCCCTGTAGCTCCCATGCTCTACCTGCCACATTTCTAATGACAAAACCAGTAGTAGTGCCTGTTTCAAGTTCAGTTGGACACCAGTTAATAGGTGCTTTTGCATGGTTATATCAATTTGGCAATTCACTTGGTCACTTGGATTACTTGTTTTGACCTTCTGCACCAAGAATAATAAATAAGCAAATTGGGCTTGGATTCACAACTAGTTAGGCTGCTATATTAGGAATAAAGTAAAAATCACACAACCCCAGGTTATAGTCCAACAGGTTTATTTGAAAGTATAAGCTTTTGGAGTGCTGCCTACCTGATGAAGGCACCTCCAAATAAATTGTTGGATTATAATCGGGGGTTGTGTGATTTTTAATTTTGTCCACTCCAGTCCAACACCAGCTCCTTCACATCAGGATTAATGTAGGCATTTGTACAAGGTGATGACATCCTTTAGTTTGAGGCTACGTACTGCCTGTTTGTGTGACTTAGTCCACTCCCACTTGGTGGAATGCTTTGTCAGATCACACAGTGAGATGGATAACAGTAAAGTCAGGAATTAAGTCAAAACAGTGTGTTGAGTCCTAGCTGACTTTGGATTAGCTACAAATTTGTAGGACTTGAGCTTTCCACTGATCGGGTGAGATTCCCTCACCACCAAAAATGTAACTGAAAAAGAACCTTTTCTGTTTTCATTGGTCTTCTCTTTATTCAAGGCTATATTCTCATTCTCCCATTTTCATGTTTCATTCTCTAATATATTGCACACATGTATTTAGGAATGTCTCAACTTTTCAATGCAATTGATAATGAGAATGTCATCATTGATATTTTGCAAGCCTTCAAGACCTTGAAGCAGAGATTGAATTATTGTGCTGAAAATATCTCAGTGACTGAACTGAATCCCAAGTTAAGCGTTTGTGTTGAACAAACCCAATGTGCAGGGAGAATACAGTACAATACCCTGTATCTTCTGCATGTTTGATGAGATAGTATTCTGTAATATGGTCTGCTCAACAAAGTGCTTGGCATCTTTTACTTTCTCTGTGATATTATTGATTGTTCGTGTTAAGTGTATTTTTCATTGCATGGCTATGTGGCTGCACATTAACACAGATTTGAATCTGGTTCACAATTAAGTTTCTTGAAGATTGCATGGCTGAGACCCAAGCAGTGAGTACATCCCCAACTTCCTCAGCAATATCAATATCAAGTAATCCTCAAAGTTCCTTTACTGGCTGTTCTAGACATGACATGCTACTTGTCACTGCTGATGTGAACTGGAGACATGTTAGGCTTTACATACAACTTGAAATTTAACATCTTAATCAATAGAAGTCAGCAATAAAATGAAAAAAAATGAAAATGCTGTTGACATGCACAGGAATTAAGCACACAACTGTAGTCGTGTGCACACCTGTTACTGTATGGAGAATGGTCATAAGCATGTCACATTCTCCAGATATATTCTGGTATCTTTAAATGAGACTGGTGTTTCAAAAGTCCTGAGAAATTTCAGTTGCTTGTCACCATTGTAA
Source organism: Hemiscyllium ocellatum (assembly GCF_020745735.1). Lineage (NCBI taxonomy): Eukaryota > Metazoa > Chordata > Chondrichthyes > Orectolobiformes > Hemiscylliidae > Hemiscyllium > Hemiscyllium ocellatum. The sequence continues at coordinate 12,403,143 of NC_083415.1, read as the reverse complement.
GGGACAACTTTGAATTTTCTGTTTTTCAGAGATTAGTACATTTTGCCTCCCACAACATTGACAGATGCTGCTGGCTGTTGTTATGAGAATATTTTCTCAGGCAGACAGTCACATGTGACTGATTTGTGAATCCAAAGAGATCACAAGGCATATTCAGGGACATTCATGTCTACATTGACTATGTTCTCTCGCCCTTTTGTTCTAGTATATGTATGTGACAACCTTGAACCTTTGTTATTGTGTTCAGTGATGAACAACAAATTTCAGCATTGGTGTTAAGGTTTCCACAGGTCCACAGTGTTTACCAAGAACAGGATCTACATGGTAATAAACACTGTCACAGTGGAAACACTCTTTGAACTTTAAGCTGTTGCTCTTTAGTAGATGCCTTCCTGACAAGTGAGCTTTGAACAGCTTTCACAGTTTTACAGAGTGGGGATAGTTACTGTTGGCTGCCTCCACTTCAGTGGATTGAGATTCAGAAAGTGAGAGTGATCTTCTGAACTCCAATAGACTTCTATCTTGCGTGAATGTTTTGCATGTATAGTAAGTCCTCCCTCGCTTTATGTTGCCTTACTTAACGTCGTTTCATTTTAACATTGTTTTAGCTTTCAGGATCTTTTCCCTGAAGTACATTGAGATTTTTGGTTTCACATTGTCACCTCCCCTCATCCTCAGCCTTCCATTATTCCCTCCTCCCCTTGTTTCCTCCCCTTTTGCTATGCTTCTCTCCCGTGCTGTCTCTCTTCTCCATTGCTCTGGTCTTGCCTCTCAGTTTGCCCACTGGTCTCCTCCACCAAACCATGACATCTTTTGGAATTCAAGCAGGGGTCCCCAGAACATTATCTAGGTCAATGGACAAATAATCTAATGATGATACCATTAGGCTGCCTTGTGACAGCAGTTGGGTGGTACAGGGATTCTATACCTCCTTGCAGTAACCACCTTATGCAATTAGATGGAGGCCAATATAAAATATAGGATGATGTAATGTTTTTAAAAAGTACTGTATTGTTATTCTTTTATATCTAGCAAAGTATTTTGTTTTGCATATTTTTTAGTTAGAAATACACGCTGCTTTAGATGCACCATGTAGTGTTTCAGCTTGTTTTTTTTTTCAGACAAGACATATCTGACGAAACTTAATTCTGAATACAACATTCATTCTTATGAGAACCTATGATTCTCTTAAAGTCACTTCAGTCAAAGTCACAAATTTCAAGAAGACAATCACATCTTTCAAGAGTTTACTGCATATGACTAGAGATGCAACCTTTGATTGTTTGCATTTTAATTTTCCAGTCAATATGTTTACTATCATTGAAGGCATGTTGTGTTGCTATTTGGCTTAATTGCATGCAATGTTATTCAAATATTTTGTTTCCTTTATTAGAAATGTTGGAAGATAATCATTTGTAAATTGTGTGCTTTTTAAGCTTGAGAAAGGTTAGCCAAACATTTTGTGCTGAGTCATTATCATTTTCAAAAAGCATGGATCTAAGTGCCTCAGAAATATTTTCCAATTATATCCCACCATAGTGGAAAACTACGGCCTTTTATCTTGCATCATCTGTGATTATAAAACCTTTGAAGTATCACAGTCGCTTTTGCCAACATAATAATTTCACCAAAAGTGCAACCAAACTGTGTATTAATAGTAGCATTATTCCAATGTGATCAGTTTGTGTATATATTCACTGTGCAGGATTTTCTGCTGCTAATCCTGAGCAAAGCAAGTGGGATGCCAATTCACTAAGTGGTGAGATGGCCAGGGAATTGACGGGATGTTCAGAGTAGGTCAGGGTAGGAGGGATGTATAATGGTCAGTGGGGGTTGTTGAGTACTGGATGATTGGAATGGGTGGTGTCAGGACTGGCAGCAGCGTAGGAAAGACTGAATACTGCAGGAGAGCAGATACCGAGTCTTGGGAATAGAGAGGGGTGTGGGGGCTTGGGTGTGGGGAGTGTTGGGTCAGGGTCTGAGGGATTTAACAGGTCTGGGAAGGTGTATTTGGGGGTGTGTGACATAAGTTGGGTTTAATAGTTACCCAGGAATTGGACAAGGTTTTTAATAAGCTAACATTTCCTGAGTAACTCTTAATTTATTGTTAGCAGAACCCTCTGAATTCCTTGATTAAAATGGATACATATGGAGGGCTCTGGGCAAAGAGAAATTGCTCATTGGAATCTTCAATTTTTTAGGCAATTTTTTTGGAGCCAGCTAAGATGGGGATTCTACAGTTAAGGTAACAGTAAGAAAAAGCTAAAATGATTTCAAAAAGGCCAGTATCTTGTAATCAAATGCGGAAAGTCCTTGTCACTGATGCAGCTCCCTCAGAGTCAGCTGTGCGTGAGGGAATCTGACCGTCCTGTTTTTATCTGTAGGTCAGGGCTCCCTGCTTGGACCAGTTTAACAGGCCCAATCAGGGAACGCATATTCTATGAGGTACATCTAGCTGACCTTATTATAATAACTACAATTAGAAGTTGAAATACTGCAAAAGCTGTTAAAAATGTGTTCCTTTATTCTCCTTCCAGACTCCCTCTGTTGGTCATATGTGTCTGGTAGCCTTCAGAGAACATATTGTACTGTGCAATTTTGAATACGTGACAACATTCCGGCCATTACATATTTTCTGGAGTAGATGAGACAGTTTTTCTTCCAATTTATGAGTGTGAGAGATTGCAACTAAGTATAGTTTACTGTCTCATTTTTGGTGTCAATTTAAACACTGCACTTTGACCATCAAGTTGGGTATAGGTCCATGAGGAGAAGTGTGATTGTGGATCTGACGAAGAAAGTCTAGGAGAAACGCAACAATGATGTCTCTCTGGCTACCTATGTCTTACCCATAGTCATATGCATATTCTTGAGAATGAGAATATGGTATCCACTAGCTCATTTTTGATATTTTAATCCCGATGATGATCATAGACCATTAATGGTTTGGTAAACCCAAATATAATTATCTTCTTTACATTTAAACATTGCTCTCTATTCATCTTCCTGTTCATGCCACTACCCTTATAGGTTAGTTTATAAGAGAAAGGTTATTAGATTAGATTAGATTAGATTAGATTAGATTCCCTACAGTGTGGAAACAAGCCCTTTGGCCCAACAAGTCCACACCGACCCTCCGAAGGACAACCCACCCAGTCCCATTCTCCTAATTTACCCCTAACTAATAGGGTGGCATGGTGGCTCAGTGGTTAGCACTGCTGCCTCACAGCACCAAGGTCCCAGCTTCAATTCCAGCCTCGGATGACTGTTTGTGTGGAGTTTGCACATTCTCCCTGTATCTGTGTGGGTTTCCTCCTACAATCCAAAGATCTTCAGGTGCAGGTGAATTGGCCATGCAAATTGCCCATAGTGTCAGGTGCATTAGTCAGAGGGAAATGGGTCTGGGTGGGTTACTCTTTGGAGGGTCGGTGTGGACTGTTTGGCCTGAAGGGCCTGTTTCCACACTGTAGGTAATCTAATCTAATGCACCTAACACTACAGGCAATTTAGCATGGCCAATTCACCTAACCTGCACATCTTTGGACTGTGGGAGGAAACCGGAGCACTGAGAGGAAACCCACACAGACACAGGTAGAATGTGCAAACTCCACACAGATGTTTGCCTGAGATGGTTATGCATTACTTTTTTTCTACTGAATCATAAATGTTGGGACAAATGCAAAGAAGAATAATATGACAAACCCTCAGTCCATCCATTTTGCCATTTCTGTTATAATTTAGGGTGTATGTCATAGGCTCAGTTGACAGTTTACTCATGCTGGAGTCAGACTATCGTAACATCATGCAATACTTCAGGAGATAGTCTATGCTAATACTCCACGCTGTTATTGAGACAGTGATATACTTCCAACTGTTGCCTAACCTGTCACTCTCTAATCCAATCTGTTTGGTGTTGTATGTGGACATTAAATATCCCATAGGTATTCTTTTAGATCACAGGACATCACCCTGACTGGAATTTTATTGCCATTCCTTCATATTAATCGGGTCAAATACTTGGCACTCTTTTCCTAATATTATAGTGGGTGTTCCTATATCCCAAGGAATGCAATTGTTCCAGAAGCAGACTTCCCACTACCTGCTCAATAGCAACTCAGGATGGGCAATAATCAAAGGATAAGCCAGAGATACTATATTCCATTGTGGCTGGACAAAATAGTTGACTTATCATGAACTTTGATAAAGTGGCCATAAACTAAAGTTTGTTGGGAAAGGAAAGCCAGTGGGACGTCACCTTTAGGACAATCAGGAACATCGAGTCTTTCACCTGGCACAGAGGCACCTCGCACCCTTATTTGAAGGAGGCTACATGCACCCACCACCTACCATAATGGACACATGGAACATAGAACATAGAAAAATACAACGCAGTACAGGCCCTTTGGCCCTCGATGTTGCACCGACCGAAGCCTACCTAACCTACACTAGCCCAATAACCTCCATATGCTTATCCAAAGCCCTCTTAAATGACCATAAACAGGGAGAGTCCACCATTGCTACTAGCAGGGCATTCCATGAACTCACAACCCGCTGAGTAAAGAATCTACCCCTAACATCTGTCCTATACCTACCACCCCTTAATTTAAAGCTGGGTTCCCTAGTAACAGCTGACTCCATTAGCGGAAAAAGGTTCTCACTGTCAACCCTATCTAAACCCCTAATCATCTTGTACACCTCTATCAAATCTCCCAAACCTTCTTTTCTCCAATGAGAACAGCCCCAAGTGCCTCAGCCTTTCCTCATACGATCTTCCTACCATGCCAGGCAACATCCTGGTAAACCTCCTCTGCACTCGTTCCAATGCCTCCACATCCTTCCTATAGTATGGCGACCAAAACTGCACACAATACTCCAGATGAGGCCGCACCAGAGTCTTATACAACTGCAACATGACTTCAGGACTCCGGAACTCAATTCCTCTACCAATAAAGCCCAGTACACCATATGCCTTCTTTACAGCACTATTTACCTGGGTGGCAACTTTCAGAGATCTGTGTACATGGACACCAAGATCCCTATGCTCATCCACACTACCAAGTTGCCTACCATTAGCCCAGTAATCCATCTTCTTGTTACTACTACCAAAGTGAATGACTTCACACTTAGCTACATTGAACTCCATTTACCACCTTTCTGCCCAGCTCTGCAACTTATCTATATCCCGCTGTAACTTGCCACATCCTTCTTCGCTGTCCACAACTCCACCGACTTTCGTGTCATCCGCAAACTTGCTCACCCAGCCTTCAAGCCCCTCCTCTAGGTCATTTATAAAAATGACAAACAGCAATGGTCCCAAAACAGATCCTTGTGGAACACCGCTAGTAACTGCACTCCAAGATGAACGTATACCATCAACTACTACCCTCTGTCTCTTTCCAGCCAGCCAATTCCTAATCCAAACCTCTAATGCACCCTCAATGCCATACCTCCGTAGTTTTTGCATTAGCCTGCCATGGGGTACCTTATCGAACGCCTTGCTAAAATCCATATACACCACATCTACTGCTTTACCCACGTCCACTTCCTTGGTCACCTTCTCAAAGAACGCAATAAGGTTTGTGAGGCACGACCTGCCCTTCACAAAACCATGCTGACTATCTTTGATCACATTATTCCTATCCAGATGTTCATAAAACCTATCCCTTACAATTCTCTCTATGACTTTGCCCACAACAGAAGTGAGACTCACTGGCCTATAGTTACTAGGGCTATCCCTACTCCCCTTCTTGAACAAGGGGACCACATTAGCTATCCTCAATGTGCCAACACCTGTTCGGGTCTGATTAATCCATTGGCAGATCCTCAAAATCCTCCAAAAAGGGCACAAAGTCTCTGAAGGATAAGAATCACCACAAAACCTCGCTCAGTATGGCAACCTGAGAATAACCACCAAAAGGGAAGACATCCCTGAGACCCTCAGGAGAAGACCAGATGATATCATATGTGGAGACCACTAATGTGGTGGTATACAATCGTACAAAGTTAACTTAAACCATTAGGTAGTTTGTAATGTTTATCGTTAGTTTACAGTATACTTTATTGTTCTAACATTAATTGTGTCAAATAAACGAGTATTACTGTGTATCATTAAGAATTGACTCACAGCTCTTTTGCTGAATATATAAGAATTTAAACATACTGTGTGGCAGGCACAATGCCATATACAAATATGAAATGACAGGTAACAATGACATTCAAATGAAAATTCATCACACAACCATCATAAAGTTATGAAATGTGTACTAATTCCATGAATTGATTCTTTTCTGTTTACACACATATTTTGTGTTTCTGCTTATCATGGGATTAAAGAAAAGTTTTAGTAATGTTTATACTTCTTACTGATGGAGTTTACAATTAAACTAGCTCCCCAATTTTAATCGACCAAAGAGATTTGGCTGCCTTGCTTCCTTATAACTTTATAAATCTGGAGGAACGTATTGAATTGTGAAAAAAAAAACAAAATCTATGATGCAAACTTCAGAAGACAAAAGACAGGAATTTATTCCCCCCTCTGGACTAGGTTGTAATGCAGTCAATTGGAGAAATTTGACTTTAGTTGGTGTATTTATGCAACCTCTTCTGGTACAAGACTGGCTTTATGATATTGCTACTCATGATCATCTTTAGCAACTAGTAATTAGTGAATACTAAATTCAAAGACAATGCATGAAAACTTGGCCTGAGCAAACGCCCTGAGAAGAGGATTAGGAATAGAATATTCTGTCCCATTAGTAGAGGCTGGAAATGGGCTCATCCTTTTGGAACAGGCAAATGATTATTCCAATTCTGCTAGCCCAGAGTGGGAAAACATCAGCTGTGTTTCAAGATGACTCACCTCTCACAGGACAAATTGGAATATTTCGCGATCCCACCAAAACAGACTGGAACATAAAGGCACAATAACCAGGATTGCCTATTTAGTCTCTTGAAGCCGACCAACCACACTGAACTGAAAATTAAGATTATATTTGCCAGTGCTGTTCCAAAAGGTTTCCCGGATTGAAAAATATAAAATGATAAAAGATAATTAGAAGTTAATTACCTAATTTCTAAGGAGATGTCTTTATTTGGAGAATTTCCGTGTTTGAACTTTCCTTTTCTCTTTACTAATCAAGTAATATTTCACACAACTAAATCTCGATGATAAGATGCAATTTGTTCAGTTTGGCTTGTAGTTCACCATCACAAATAAATGTAACATCTCTACTTAAGAAGTGGTGAGAAAGCGAAACTCTACTACATGGAGTAGAATCATTGAATCCTTACATTGTAAAAATGGGCCATTCAGCCCATCGGGTCCACACCAAGCCTCTGAAGAGCATCCACCCAGACCTACCCCACTACCCTACAGAGTGACCCTGCATTTCCCATGGCTAATCCACCTAGCCTACACATCCCTGAACTTTATGGGCAATGTACCATGGCCAGTTGAACTAACCTACACATCCCTTGGATTGTGGGAGGAAACTGGAGCATCTGCAGACACGAGGAGAATGAACAAACTCCACACAGACAGTCATCCAAGAACGGAATCAAACCCAGATCCCTGGTGCTATGAGGCAACAGTGCTAACCACTGAGCGATTGACCCACCCAACAGTTCTGATGTACTGCAAAGGAATATTTAAGGGGAAGCTAGATATGTCAGGGATCTGATGATTGAGTGTGGTAAAGTTGGGTGGAAGCAGATACAAACACCACAATAGATCAGTCCTGGGATGTAAGATCTGTGTGATTTTCATGTTTCACTAAGTACTCACGTTGAGTTCCTGTAAATAGAAAGAGCTGTTCATGTGATAAAAGTTGATCAGAAGCCTTCATGTATGCTCACAGCCTATAGGTCTCCCTGGATGTGAATCTCCTGAAGTTCTCCAATCTTCCAAATGCCATATTGAGAACAAAGAAGCGGTACACCCAATAAAAGAAAAGTCACTTTGTTCATCTTGATTAAAGATTGATTGTCTTATGTACACCACTGTTAATGAAAAGTCTGTCAATGTGTATCTTAAACATAGTCAAAGGCTGAGCTTCCAAAGGCATCTGGGATAGAGAATTCCAAAGTGTTACAATGCTTGGAATAAAATAATTTTTCATCACATCAAACCTAAGTGATATTTTTCTTATTTTCAAATGGTGCCCTTTGGCTCTGGACTCCCCCAACCAGTAGAAACATCTTATCTGCACATACCCTGTTTATATTGGTATGGCAAATCAGGATTTATACACTTAATGGCAGGGTCCTGGGCAGTGTTGTCAAACAAAGAGACCTTGGTGTGCAGGTTCACAATTCCTTGAAGGTGGAGTCACAGGTAGACAGGGTATTGAAGGTATTTGGCAAGTTTGCCTTCATTGTTTAGTGCATTGAGTATCGGAGTTGGGAGGTCTGTTGCAGCTGTACAGGACATTGGATAAGCCACTTTTGGAATACTGCATTCAGTTCTCGTTCCCCCTGCTATAGGAAAGATGTTTTTAAACTTGAAAGGATGTAGAAAAGATTCACAAGAATGTTGCCAAGATTGGATATTTTGAACTATAGGGAGAGGTTAAATGGACTGGGACTATTTTCCCTGGAGCATTGGAGGCTGAGGGGTGACCTTATTGTGGTTTATAAAATGCTGAGGGGCATGGATAGAGTAAATTGCCAAGTCTTTTACCCAGGATAGGGTTAATAGATTAGAGGGCATAAATTTAAGTTGAGAGAAGAAGGATTTATAAGGGAACTAAGGGGCAACTTTAGGATGGTGTATGTATGTAACAAGCTGCCAAAAGAAGTGATGGAAACAGATACAATTATAACATTTAAAATACATTTGAATGGGTACATGAATAGGAAGAGTTATGGATTAAATGCTGGAAAATGGGATTAGATTAATTTCGGATTTCTGGTCGGCATAGACAAGTTGGACCGAAGGGTCTGTTTCTGTGTACATATCTATGACTCTAATTCTTTGCCTCCAAGTATCTGGAAATGTTAAACATACAGAGAGATGACAATCTTAGTGGACTTGCTGATTCTTATCTGATTAGTTTTACCTACACTGGTCATTTCCTGGCTTCTTTTAATATAAATTCTGTTTTCTCCAAATTAGATATTCTCTAAGGCAAACAACAATATAATCTGATGTGCAAGAGCCTTAAAAAATGGAAGTATTCCCCATGGGAGGCAACAGCAGAATACAAATTCATGGGGGCATCAGAGTGGGTGGCACGATGGTTCAGTGGTTAGCACTGAGGCCTCACAGCACCAGGGTCCCAGGTTCGATTCCAGCCTCGGGCAACTGTCTGTGTGGAGTTTGCACATTTTCCCTGTGTGTGTGAGTTTCCTCTGGGTACGCTGGTTTCCTCTCACAGTCCAAAGATATGCAGAATAAGTGAATTGGTCACCCTAAATTGCCCATACTGTTAGGTACATTAGTCAGAGGGGAATGGGTCTGGGTGGACTACCCTTCAGAGGGTCGGTGTGGACTTGTTGGGCCGAAGGGCCAGTTTCCACACTGTAGGGAATCTAATCAAATCTAAACTGGAGTACTGGGGGCATCAGAAGAAAACACATTTCTGCCACAGCAGGACTCACGATCTACTCAGACCCCCATCCTAATAAGGGGAAAGAAGGTTTCATGATAAAATACAAAGACCAAAGCAATGGAAATACAGTACAGGGTAACAAATTGAGTCTCAATACTGAGGGGTGCTGCCTTCCAATTCAAGGGGACTCTGTCTGTCCTGTCAGGCTAATACAAAAGAGCCCATGGCACACTTTTAAAATGGAGTAATGAAATTATTATAATGTTAGTGAAGTAGATGGTCAGTTCAATATCACATTGCTGTTTGTTCTTTAACACTACAACAGACTGCTATTCAAAATCACTTCAGTTAGGATTACATCGATTATATGACACAGAAGCAAACAATTAGGACAACAAGTTCATGCCATTGCTTTTGTTCCACTCAAGTCTTCTTTCATTGTATCTGATCAAAATCTATAGTTTTAGCCCTCTATTGCCTTCTCTCTCAAAGGCTTATTTGGCTACATTTCAAATGCAACTATTCTAATCAATTCAACCATTCCCCATGGTAGTGAGTTCCATATTCTCACCATTCTTTTTTTAGTTAGTTTCTTCCCTTATAATAATCAATCTCTGGGGACTAAGTGTAGCTTTACGATCATTTTATTCATGTCCTGCAGGAAGAGCTCCACCTAATTATACCAAAATTAAACTATAAAGGAGAACAGAAAAGTTGAGTATCTTACACCATTTTCTTTGGTCACATAAGCATCTCATTTAAAAAGTCCACTCTTACTTCATATAAACAAGGTGTCCATTGTAAGTCATGAGTTGATTTTATTAACATCTCTTTTATCCAACCAGGTATTATGGACCAGACTAGAGCCCTCAAAAAATATTAAGAAGATAGTCTCGACCTTAACCCTTCCTGATTTTTAAGGATAAATATAAGATACTATGTTCCAGATGCAATTTGATTGGTCAAACTATAAGATTTGAAGCAAAGCACACTTTATTCATATACTGTTGTTAACATACAACAAAAGAAAGAATAAAGAAAAACATTGGCTTAGTTGTAACTATTGGAAACCTTAACAGAATAATACATTATTTAATTACTAAATACTAACTGTCCCAATATAGTAACATCGTATAAACACACTCTTAACAAAAAGGCAAATTCAGAAAACAGATGGTCTCACATCAACTCCAGCAGTCCAGGAGGAAAACTATCAAAGGAACTTTGAGAGAGTGTGGCAGGGATAAATGTGCTGCAGCAACAGACCCAGCAACAACTGCTGATGAAAAAATTAAGAAACTAAAATTCCTGGTTCTATGAGAGCTTAACCACACTCATCCAGACTGCTTCTATTGTTCTAACTTTAAAAACAAACTAGGACTCACAAGCTGTTTAGTTTATTGGCTTTCCAAATAGACAGCGCTCACCTCTGTCTTAAAGCCTCTGTTTGAAATAAAAAGACAAAATATCCTCTTAAAGCCATAGTATCATCACAAAGGATACACTTAACCTCATCCTAGATGTATGGTGTCAGTATCTGGAACCCTTTTTCTCTCTCCTGTCTCAAAATGTTTTATTTTGTTGCCTTTTATTTGTAAAACGTTGCTGATACAGTAATCTTAAGATTCATGTAAAATTCACGAATTGAAGCCTGTATTTCACTCTGTTATGGTAACTTTTATTCAACCCTTAGAGTCTTAAAATCTAAATTCACTCAAATGGTAAAGATGTTTCTTCTGAAATTCCTACTTGATTTCTTGATGATAATCATCTATTCATGTCCCCTAGTAATGCTGTTCCCCACAATCGAAGCATTCTGTCTGTATTCATGCTATCAAGATAATTTTAAGACTGTTTATTTGTGACACAATACAATGAGGAGCACATACACAGAATATCAGAATGTTTGCTATTGAAACAACTAGCTTAACACAGATGAACAATAACTTTCAGATTATTCACTTTTAGGTTCTGTGCAGTCCTTAATAAATCATAAGTTTTTGTATCTGATTTTTGATTTTCAAACAAGTTCAATGAATTCAGAAACTGTGGCGAATTGATTATAATTTGTTTTGCAAAAAGAATTGGATTATGTATTAAACATTTCAGAAGATCTTTTTAACCGGATGTAGGATTCTAAAGGATGACACTAGGATTGCAAATCATCTTAGCTGCGAAGATACCTTACACTGTGCAGGAGTTCCCCACACCAAATTGTAAAATACTTTGGAATAAATGAGCACTCAAAAATTCAAATGAATCAATTTATTTTGCTTCTTTTCATGAACTGATTTATTGTGGATTTTGGCAAGTTAATTGGTTTGTGTTGGGTTTTTATATCCGCGATAAATGCAGCCAATCCTCTTTCAAAGTTCCAGCATGCTTCCTTTGATCTAGAGCTAAATGGGTCTGAAGCAGAAGTGGTCTTATTCAGTTTCTGGTTAAACAATCTCAAAATGAAGATAATTGTCCTAAAGTTAGGCAAAACTTCGACCCTCTCTCTGGCTGAGAAGGCATCAGGAACAGTTAAACCTGTTTGGCTCCAATTTGAGGTGAATCTGAATGTGTAACTGTTCCTGGTACCTTTCTTGTCAACAGCATGAGTTAGAGTGTAATTTCAGAGTCATAGAACAATGGATGTTTTTACAACAAGGGGAGAGGCCCTTTGGCCATCGTGTCTGCACCAGTTATCAAACATCCATTTATTTTAATCTTATTTTAAGGACATCCAAAAGGCCAGTCCTCAGTCTTCTTTATCAAGAGGAAAAGGGACTCAGTGGATATATCTTTTCTTGGTACCTATACCCATACAGTTCTGGCATCATGTTTTAGAATCTTCTCAACACCTTCTCCAATGTCTCACTGTCTTCTCTTTATACAATAAGATAACGTGATGTGTATGCAGTACTCTGAGTGGGGTCCAATCAAGGTTCCTTAAAACTTTAACATATCTTATGTACTTTTCACTTTATTTTACCTTCCTACAGGCTATGAGCATCATAAATAAGAGATCATTTAACCACCACCCCTTGACATTCTATGGTGTTGCCATCATTGTTAACATCTCACGGGTTACCATTGACCAGAAACTGAACTGGACTTGCCACATGAGCACAGTGGCTGCAAGAGCAGGTCGGAGGCTAGGAATACTGCTGCGGGTAACTCATGTCTTTTGTCCATCACCTGTAAGGCTCAAGTCAGGAGTGTGATAGACTACTACTACTTGCCTGCATAGGTCCAGCTCCAGCAACACTGCAGAAGCCTGACGCTATCCAGGACAATGCATTCCATTTGATTGGTACTACAGCCACAAACATCCACTCCCTCCACCACCAGTGCTCAGTAGCAGCAGAATGTACTATGTAAAAGATGCACTGCAGAAATTCAGCAAAATGCTCGGACAGCAGCTTCCAAACCCACGACCACTTCCATCTAGAAGGACAAGGGCAGCAGGTACATAGGAACACCACCAAATGCAAGATCCCCTCAAAACCACTCACTATCCTGACTTGAAAAAAATAGTCATTCCTTCACTGGTGCTGGGTCAAAATCCAAGAATTTTCTCCCTCAGGGCATTGTGGGTTAACCCACAGGAGGTAGACTGCAGTAGTGCAGGAAGGCAGCTCTCCATTATCTTCTGAAGGACAATTTGGGATGGGCAATAAATGCTGGCCCAGCCAGTGATGCCCACACCTCACAAATGAATAAAAGGAAATGTTTGTGACATCATGAAAAGCACTATATAATTGAATTAGAGTGACATTGGGATAATGCACCAAAGCCAGTGACAGTTCCTAGGGAAGAAGGAAGGGATGACATTGTCTGTGGATTGAAAGCATATTCGTGGAATGTCATAGCCCATTCAAATCTACTCTTCTCGAATGAGCAATGCCATCCAAACTGTGCACGACTTTCTTCAGTATGTTCACTGCCATGTACCATTTCTGGGTATTGATGAAAACCAATTTGTTGCCTTTCTCTGAGTGTGATGATTCCTCTGCAAAACGTCCATGAATCATTGCTGCCCTCAGAGAAATTGATTGATTTATCTGAGAGGCTGGTAAATCAATAGTCATCCAATCAGAATTCAAAACTGACGAGATGTGAGGTGAGTGTCGGAGATGGGACACACATGTTCTACCAGCCTTTATCAGATACAGGATTGTGTCCAACTCCCACCCAATGTAGCCTGCTATTGGTGCTACTCCCCGACTTAACCACGGTGTAAGGTTTTTGTTTCTGCCTCAAATATCTTGGCTGCAGAATCGACTTCTGTAGTATCTGTGGTTTCACCTCTGACCTACATGTGGTGAAAAGGCCTCAGCTGCAACCGCAAGGATTCTGGTCAGGCCATTAGCTCCTAGGGACTGCTGCTCAAGGTGTCATCACCAAGGCAGGTCAAGGAGGTGGAGCAGAGTCAACAAAGTAAAGAACAAACTGCCGCCTAGACAGAGAAGGGAAAGGATTCCCGCGTAGAGTCCTCCAGTATCAATTCCTTCCACATTAGCCAGGAACTGTGCATGCATTCTCAGTAATTCAGGTAGAAAGTTCTAATCACTTCTTGGAAACAGACCTGCCACCTCCAAAAGGTCTGTTTCCATGCTGTACATCTCTAAGACTCGATAACAGAGTAAAAAAGGCACTGCCAATGGCCATACAAATGATGCTGAATTTCTTCCCAGTGGGATCCCTTCAGACTGCAGCAAGCAACATCTCCTACTTCATCATCCTACTGCATCAGAGAGGTAATGGATGCTCACTCTGTCAGGGGAGGGAGTTCATTGTTGTCTCACAGGGGAAGCAATGCCTGAATGATATTATCACTAGACTGTTGATCCAGAAACCCAAATAGTGATCTAGGGACCTGGGTTCGAGTCCTGCCACACCAGATGGTGAAATCTGAAATCTGGAATGAAGAGTCTAATGATGACTATGAATCCATTGTTGATTGTTGGGAAAACTGGTTCATTAATGGAGAGGAAATTGCCATCTAGAACCCCAGTGATGCGGTTGACTTGTAAATGTTAGGACAATAAGTGGTGGCCTACTTGCCCTCATCCGCATGAATGAATATGAAAAAGAAATTTCAAAGAAAAGACAGGTAGAGCATGCATCAAGCTTTGTAAGGATAGTAGCATGTTCATGGCACAGAGTGACTTGTAGAAACCGTATCTCAATGGTGAGAGATAACACCACACAAGTGTAATCTCATTCCCTGTATGTACTGTAGATGGGTGACTGTGATCAGCATATCATGTGGTGAATGTCCTCTATCCAAGCAATAATCATGGTGCTTTCATTCTGCAGTAGTCTGCTGTTCCCATCTTTCCCTCCCTGTATCATCTTCCAGAGCATCCTATTTAAAATGCATATATTCCTGCCTTTTAATACATTAAGCTCATGAAAGATAATGCAGCAGATTGCCCTGACAGCACACTTCCTACCCATCTCCCAAACTGGAAGAGCATTTTTCCACTCTGCACAAAAAAGGTCAGCCAACTGATGAAATTGTATGCCCAGTCTCAAAGGAAACTAGGTACAGGCAATAATGCTGGCCCAGCCATTAAATACCCACATCCCACAAGTGACAAAACATGCTCAGGGTTACCGAAACAGAGAGTAAGTGTTGGAATGTGCTCCCAGCTTCAACCAACCCATCCAGTCAAACAATCTTTATTCCCATCATCAATACACTGACATATTTTCAATGCTTTTATTTAACCATTGGTTTAAAAAGAAGATCCATTTATTTTAATGTCACTGCAGACAACAGAGTCCAGAAGATTTATTTTTGAGTCCTGGGGATGTCAGGATAAAGATGAGGGACAGCAGCCATTCTCTCACTGGTTAACAGTGGCCACCCAGGGATAAAAAATTAAGGTAAGGAAAAAGCATCAAGAAGACAATGAGAATAAAAGATTGTTTTTTTGTATGAGGTGAGTTTTTCCGAAAGTTAAAAAGTCAATGTCTTTAAGAACTGATTATTTGCTCCATGAATGGAGACTTATGCTGATAAATGCATGGCCCAATTTCCTCCCAACTCTAGGGTGCATGAATCCTCAGATGAGTGAAAGAAATTTAAGACTGATCAATCTTTAAAGAGTTAAAAAAGAGAAGACTCATCGAAAAGTTTCATAATGAATTTTTTAATAGAAAGAAACTCAAGGGCATGCATGATAGTTATTGTCACTTTCTTTTGTGGATGTGAGTGTTGGAAGTCGAGGAAAATTATTGAGAGAAAGATACCGACAGCAGAAGTGTGTTAGCTCAGAGGAGCACAAAGAGTGTCCAGAATATGAAGAAAGTAGTGCCATCTAGTAGGAATATTGCTTGGACAAGGAGCATTGCTTATGCAGAAGGTGCAAGGAAGCAATGGTTTAAAGAAAAGAATTAGCTGGAACATCATTCCTGGCCCTTCACCTGGAACTGAAAGTGACCACTGTCTGCTCTCCTCATTACAGAGAGCCATTTGGTGCTAAGATTAATTTGAGGGTCACCATGATCGAGGCAAGCGACAATGTTAACCCTCATGGTGACACCTCAACTGGAATGGGAGCTGTTCCCATGCTTTTAGAGAGGTGATGATGTTGTGGTAATGTCATTGTGAGGGAGTTGCATTACTGGTAAAGGAGTATCACATGGTTGTACTGAGGGAGGACACATCAGAGGACTCATGGGTAGAACTCAGCAATAGGAAGGGTGAAATCAAATGCTGGGTGTATGTGCAGGCCTCCCAAAAACCAGTGAGAGATAGAGGAGAGAACATGTGAACAGATTATGGAAGGATGTAAAAACAGCAGAGTTGTTGCTTTGGGTAATTTTAACATACCCATGTTGACTGGGAGTTACCATGCTAGGGGTTTGGATTGGGCAGAATTCATAAGGACCATTCGGGGGGGTTTCTTCACACAGTATGAAATCTGACCAACCAGGAAGGGTTTATACTGGACCTGTTTTAGGAAATGAGCCTAGGAGGATGAGTGAAGTATCACTGGGGAAGCATTTCAGGAGTAGTGACCATAAAACTGTAAGTTTTAAAATATTCATGGATAGGGATAACAGCAGTCCTCAGGCAAAGGTATTAAACTGGGGGAAGGTGAACGACAATAATATTAGGCAGGAACTGGAGAACTGGAGGCAGCTGTTTGAGAGTAAACCCATACTTAACACATGGGAGTTTTTCAAATGGCAATTGATAAGAGTTCAGGAATGGCACGTTCCTGCAGAATGAAAGATAGGTGAAGCAAGTTCTGTGAATCTTGGATGACCAGGGACGTTATGACCTTGGTCAAAAAGAAAAAGGAAGCCTATATAAAGTCTAGAAGGATGGAAATTGATGAAGCCCTTTACATGTTTCTGTTCTGTTCTGCCACAATATACTAAATCCTTTCAACCAAGCTTGCCTCCAATTTTAGCAGTCCCAGTCCTGCCCAGGTGTAACCTGTCCAGTTTATAACAAGTCCTACCTCTCCCAAAACTGGTCCCAATGCCCCAAGAATCTGAAATCCTCCACCTTAAACCATCTCTTCAGCCATGTGTTCGTCCTGTATATCCTGTTGTTTCTACTTTGACTAGCTCGTGGCACTGGTAGTAATCCTGAGATAACTATGTTTTGAGGTCCTACATTTCAAATGTCTTCCTAATTTTCTATATTCTGCTTTTAGGACCTCATCATTTTTTTTAACCAATGTCATTAGTACCAACATGCACCAAGACCATTAGTTATTTGTCCTCCACTTTTAAAATGCCCTGCAACCGCTCCGAGACATCCAGGACCCTAGCACCAGGCAGGCAACACACCATCTTAGACTCTCGTTTGCAGCCACAGAAATGCCTAACTATTCCCCTTACAATTGAATCCCCTATAAGTAAAGCATTTCCATGTCTATTTATTCCTTGCTCTGCAGCAGAGCCAAGCAAGGTGAGGTGAATTTAGCTGCTGCTGTAATCTCTGAGAGGCCATTCCCCTCAACAGTATCCAACATGGTATCTCTGTTTGGCAGGGGAGATTCCTGCACTGCCTGCTTTGCCCTCCTGCTCTGCCTGGTGGTCACCCATTCCCTACCTGCCTGTGGAGTATGAGTCCGCTGTGTGACCCACTCTCTATACATGCTAGCCACAACACTCTCCACCTCATGAATGCTCACAGTGTCCCCGATGTTCCTCCAAATCCAAAACTCGGGCTTCCAGGAGCTGCAGCTGGAAACACTCCTGGCACACACACAGGTCCTGAGCACTGGAAATGTGCCCGGCTTCCCACACTGAGCAAGAGGAGCAAACTATGGTTTGGAGCTCTCCTGCCATGGTTTACTCTTTAACTTAATTAATCCTTACAATGTCAAATATGGTTAATACTAAATTGAAACTGCTGGTACTCTTTGCTCCAATAACAATTTCTCAAAACTTACTAAAAATGCAGCTTGCCAACCACAGTTTTCAGAAACTGTTTAGACTCGCACTCCTTTACCCACTTAAACTCTCATTGTCACTCTCTCCCCAACCCTCTACCCTCCTCCTCTCTCCTCCCCTCTCCTCTTCTCTCCTCTCCCCTCCTCTCCTCTCTCCCCTCCTCTCCCATCCCCTTCTCTCTCCTCTCCCCTGTTCTCTCTCTGCTCCTCTCTTCTCCCCTCTCCTCTCTCCTCCTCTTCTCCCCTCTCCTCTCCTCTGCCCTCTTCTCTCCTCTCTCCGATCTCCTCCTCTCCTCCCCTCTCCTCTTCTCCTCTCCTCTCTCCTCCTCTTCTCCCCTCTCCTCTCCTCTCTCCTCTCCTTTTTCCTCTCCTCTCCCCTCTCCTCCTTTTCTCCCTTCTCCCCTCCTCTCTCCTTTCTTCTCCTCCTCTCCCCTCTCCACTCCTCTCTTCTCTCCTCTCTCTCCTCTCCTCTCCTCTCCTCCTCTTCTTCCCTCTCCCCTCCCCTCCTCTCCTCTCCTCTCCCCTCTCCTCTCTCATCTTCTCCTCTCCCCTCTACCCTCCTCTCTCCTCTCCTCTCCTTCCTCCTCTCCCCCTCTCCTCTCTCCTCTCCCCTCCTCTCCTCTCCTCCCTCCTCTCCTCCCCTCCCCTCCTCCCTCCTCTCCTCTCCTCTCCTCTCCTCTCCTCCCTCCTCTCCTCCCTCCTCTCTCCTCTCCTCCCTCCTCTCCTCTCCTCTCCTCTCTCCCCTCCTCTCCTCTCCTCCCTCCTCTCCTCTCCTCTCCTCTCCTCCCTCCTCTCCTCCCTCCTCTCTCCTCTCCTCCCTCCTCTCCTCTCCTATGAACTTTGCCTCACCTTATTGTTTGGCTCGAGAAGAAAGCAGGGATGTAATGTTTGGTGCTGACCATTCCTTAACACCACGATGCCCTTCACACCCACACTGACTGCAAAATCCACCCCCAGAATGCAAATGACCGATGTCTCAGCACCCCTTGGTTCGATATTGTGTACAAATGTCATGACTTCCACATCTCGGAAAATCACCTAAAACATCTCACATTATTTGAAGTGTCGTGACATACGACCTAAGTAAACATAGCTAACATCTTGCTCCTCTTCAGAATGGGGCTGTGATTGACAATGCAGTTACTCAGAAATCAACTTCTGTTTAGAAGAAGCAGTGCAGCCTACTCTAGACTGACTGAAACATTGTAGTTCACTAACACTCTGCTTCTGGTAGAAATCCACAGCTACTTCCATTCAGTTGTCAATTTGGGATGTACTTTACAAACTCTCCATAGCACAATCAATAAAGAGGCTTGTCTGGATACATCTTTCACTCTCTGTTTCTCTTTGACTTTTGTGAAGCTCTAAGAACATATCGGACATTGCAGACATTTGATACATCCTGCAGTCTGTGATGATTGGGAATAAGACTACTCTACAGAGGACTAAAACACATTACTGATCACATAAATAGAGTCATTGAGTCAAAGAGTCATACAACATGGAAACAGACCCTTCGGTCCAACCACTCCATGCCCACCATGTTCCCAAACTAAACTAGTCCACCTGCCTGGGCTTAGCCCTTATCCCTCCAAACCTTTCCTTTTTATGTACTTATCAAAATGTTTTTTTAAATTTTGGAGCAGTACCAAATTAAAAACCGTGATCCATCTGCTTTCCCCCATACACTCCAAAAACTAAAAGTTTGCAATCATGGTACCAGTGAAATTTTAGAACTATTGATCAGGAAATGTTGACTTCTATGCTCTAAGCAACCGAACCAGCCATGTGACTGTTCAAAACCGCTCTTATCTGGAACAAAAACCACAAGGGAGGTTGTCGCCTCTCCTTGTGCATCAAAAGTAGGATTCATTCATGAATAGCTCACTTACCAAATCACTGTCTCTTCTTGTGATATGATGACAACATTTGACACATTGCAAGCAAACTTCACTGGCAATCAAGCAGAGCAGCACAGAATTAGAACTAAAGATGGGCAAGGTCATTTTATTTGACAGTGGTTAAGAAATAAGTGTGACATATTGTGCTTCGGGGCTGCAATCCATGCTGTAGCAGGAAAGCAAGCAAAGCTGGCAAAAGAGAGATCTTATTGCTGAAATAAATCAACCAGGAATCACTAGTGAAGAGATGTTTAGATCAACTCTCAGTAGGTTTTTGGAGTGCCAGTAAAACATTGCATCGTGAAAAAGTTGTGTATGAATTAGAATTGCTATATTAGACCGGAGTTTCCAGGAATTGAAGATTAATCTTCAGGGCATTGCTATGAACAACATAAGATGAAGATTCGTTAATGCAATTATTTATTTAATTTTCCCGAATACATTGAGTAATAACTTGGAGATGGGGAAACAGTCAGGTAGCAATGATTTGTTTTTTCTTTCAAGTCACGCAACATGATAATGCTCCCTGACAATGGACTGATCAGGGATTCAGTGGTGGACCAATGGGAATATCACTGAAAGATAGATGGGTACATTATCAAACCTCCAGTAAAACATTCAATTACAGTTGATAACTGTTGCATAAGATAATGGTTGTGAAAGGATTCATGTTAAAAACTATATTAAGCTCCACCCAATTTGACAATGTTATATAGTCTGGAGTGGGGAAAAAGGAATATAATAATAGATTTATCTATCGTCTCCTAATTGTCTTACTTCTTATGTTTACCTAACTAAACATCCTTGGACCTACTGTTCAAAAAACAAACCATATTTTGTTAAGAAGGTAAGTGCTTCTTCTCGTTATGACTCACAGGTGATTCTCTCTCCATTACAGTTAACTAAATAGCCCCTTAGCCCCAGTATAAAAAGGTGAATTGATCTACAATGCATTTGTGTGGAGTACTGGCAATCACATTCACCTCACATGCATAAATGTCCAATTCAAAACCAAGAGAAATGTTGTTCCTCCTTTGTCGATAAAGTGATGAGGCAAGAACGTGCTGCGACTGTAATGCAGAAGTCAATGGTTCAAAACCACCCTATGTAGTTTACATTCTCTCTACTGCCAGGGAAAAGCATGTGATGCTGGAGGACTCTTTGGCCTCTACCTTGGTTTGGAATGGGGTGAGGGATTAGGCTGAATAATTATAGGCGAACCAGCCTCACCTAGATAGTAAGCAACTGATTGATGTTAATTGACACTATAGGGACTGGTGCATCATCAGCGGACAGTGACATTTCCATTTAATTTTGAGAAGCTTCTGCTCCAGTTCTGTTGACTATTTAATTTGTTTCTGTTATAGTGCCCCACCAGGGACTGTCTAGTCTAGTGTAGACTGGTTCTGCAGCACATACAATAATGACCTTAGCCTGCAAACAGATGTAGATCTATACTTAGAGATCCTGGTGTCACCCTAACCCTTCATCTCACAACAAATGGAAGACAAAGTGATGATGAAGTGATGCTGCATGAGAAATTCAGAACTCCAGGTTAACATTCTGAGAAAATGTTTGCAAATCCTACCATAGCAGGTGGTGAAATGTGAATTCAAAAATACTAAACCTGGAACTTTGATTAAAAAAAAACTAACTTAATGGCAGCCATGCAGCCACTGTCAATTTTGGCTCACTCATGTCCTTTAGTGAAGGAAATCTGCTGTCCTTAACTGGCCCGGCCTTTACATGACTATAGATCCAAAACAATGTGGCTGATTCTTAACTGTCCCCTGAGCAATTAGGGATGGGCAAGAAACGTTGGACTAGCCAGGGAGGTGACCAGTCTCCCTCCCGGGCACCTCACATGTAAAGCATTAAACTCAAACCTTTATCCACATTTTCCAAGTCCATAATTCTAACAACCACCAAAACATAAAGGTAAGGAATAGAAATTAGTGACTACCCCTGATGGAAATGTGCATGAAGAGATTAATAGGTAAGGAATGAAAACCATTGTGTAAGAGGGTGCAGATGGAAATTAACCTACATTGCACACTGTCTTAATGCTGACAGCTTGCGACCATATCCAAGCTGCATGCAAGATAAATTTTAAAAAACATTTAAATTAAGTTGTGAGTAGTATGTGGTGCTGTCAGGGCCAAAGGTAGACATTCTGTATGCAGCTGTCAACACCCGTCGAAACAAGGATCCAAGAACAGTGAGAAATTACACCTCTACATATTATCAACTTGATGATTATGACACATCTAAACAACAAAAATAAAACCTTCAGCATATATTAATAATCATGAAGAATTGCATGTTTAATCATTCCGTTCAAGTGCAATTTATAAGATAGCTACATGCATATTATATATAATTCACATTTTTTACAGTACATACATGTGCACATAATATCTGAGAAAAAACCATTTTTTATTACATTATACGTGTGAAAGTTTCACTTCCCTCAATCTTAGCCATCATCAAGATTTGCAATTTAATACTCATTATTGTGTAGACTGAGCTAATTTTGTACTGCGGTTTTTGTTGTGTTGGAACTGAATGGAGGTAGTTCTACTTGATAGGAAAGCTTTTGTAGCCATTGGAGGGATGCATTTCTGCCTGGTCTGGCTTGACCCTAGTTTTATTGTGGGAAGGTTATGGTTCATTGTGCAATCTTGCCAGAACAATTGACCTGGTTCATTTACAGAATCTCAGCAGAGCACAGTGTCACATTCAATGCAGATGAATGACTATGATGAAGGCAGGCTTGATGGAGTGAAAGGCCTACTCCTGCTCCTAATTTGTGCATTCTTATGATCCAACTGAGTCACTTGCTAGGCCATTTCAGAAGGGTGTTAAGAGTCAACCACATTGCTGTGTGTCTGGATTTGCATATAGGCCATACCAGGTAAGAACTGCAGATTTCCTTCCCGAAATGACAAGTCTAATGGGTTCATAGTCATCATCAGACTTTTAATTTGAAATTTTTGCAACTCAAATTCCATCATCTGCTGAAGTGAGAATTAAACTTGAGTCTCTGGACCTCATATTTAGCAGCAATACCATGAGCCATCACTTGCTACTTGCAAGATATTTAAAGAACTCAACACAGTCCCTATTATCACCAGAACAGGCAAATAATCTTTGGACCACTTCGATGGCAAAATCAGAAGGACCTCCAAGCTAGCCTAGACCACCCCAAGTCACCAAACTATGAGAAAACTACCACTTTCACTTCACTGGAGTTTCAGCTGCTAAATCTTTTCTCATACCCAGCTATCTATTTGTATTATGTTAATTTTGAGTGTGTGGCTGGTAAAAATTTGGAGTGCTTTTATTGCTATACACAAATCAGGTCAAGTACAATAAGTACACTTCTCTTGTTTTAAGAACTTAAGGAAACCTGCCTGCCTGTGTTTTATTTAACAATCATTGCACATAAGCACTTAAACATTCATTGACTTCAGAAACATATCTTTTAAAAAGAAAACATGTTACAGTCAACCAGCTTCCAGGGGTGATTGAACTTGGAGTCAGGAAAGACATTAAATAGGCAGGATGGTCTCACTGCTCAAATCCTCAGATCGTGGATGGGGGGGGGTTGTCTTTTGATTAAAGTGTCTGATCGATACACAAATACCAGTTGGAGGATAACCTGTAGGGAGCCGACTGTCTACCCTTTCTTCTGCGTACCCCAGCCCCATGATACCTTATGACTCGCCTTTTTTTCTGGGATCTTAGAAATCCCTGTCACCCTGGGATTAGGGATTTCTTCATACAACCCTGTAGGGAATCTAATAAAAAAAAACATGTTTCCTTTATCCTGTAGCTGCCTTGAGGATCCCCTCTCCTCTGTTTGGCCAGCAACTTCTCCAAAGGGCCTGCTTCCAGGGTAAGGGCCTGTTGGTGGCTTCACCACTGCCTGGTTAGCTCATGATCTGGTTATGGTGGGCCTCCACAAGAAATGGCAGTACTGTCCAGCAGGCTGATGAGACCCCTGGTGTTTCAACAAATTTCACCTGAGGAGTGAGGAATGAAGGAAGCTGTCCTCTCCTTCATCTCGCTATCATATTCACTTCTGCTCACATTGAGCAGAAGTGAAACCGTACACAGAGGAGCAAATAAAACAAACAAAGAAAAGAATCTCAGAAGATGAATGCCCAACCTAACGGTGTGGAGTTGTCCATGCAGGTATATTAACATATAATTATGACTGAGCACCTCCAACTCTCTCTACCATTTATTAAGACTATGGTTAACCTGATTATTCCACATTCCTGCCCACCCCAGTGACCTTTCTCCCCTTTTGTTTTATCAATAATCTACCTTTCTCTACCTTAAAAATTAAAGTAAAACTCTACTTCACTTCCTTTCAAGAATGAACATTCCAATGATTCAGTATTCCCCATCAGAAACAGAAATCCCCATCTCTGTCTCAAATAGAAGACTATTTATTTTTAAACAGTGACTATTCGATCTTTATATCACCCTATAAGGATAAACATTCTTTCGACATTCACCCTGTCAAGATCCCCCAGAATCTCTATTTTAACTAGATCACTTCTTACTCTAAACTCAAGTGAATACAAACCTAGTCTGCCCAACCTTTCCTAACTTCCACCTATTCCAAGTATTAGGATGGTAAATTTCAGAACCACTTCCAATGTGTTTACATCCTTCCTTAACTAAGAAGTCTAAAACTGTGCACAGTACTCCAGATATGTTTTCACCAATGCTCTACATAACTGAAGCAGAATCCCTTTACTTCAGTAATTTATTGCACTTGCAATAAACAATAACATTCTAAGAGCTTTCCTAATTGCTTGCTAAACCTGTGTATTAACCTTTTGCAATTCATGCTTAAGGTCTGCCAGATCCCTCTACATCTGGGTGCTATGCAACCTCTCACTATTTAGATAATATCTTCCTTTTTATTCTTCCTAACAAAAATATTTTTTCATTTTCTCACATTGATCTCCATTTGCCATATCTTGGTCCATTCCCTTATCCAATCTATATCCCTCCATAGCTTTGTTGTATTCTGTTGGTAATTTTTTATTCCTAACTATCTTGGTGTCATTTAGCAGCGATATCATCACTTCCTTCATCCAAGTCATTTATATATATATTGTAAAAAAGAAATTGAGGTCCAAAGCATAGATACCTGTGATGCACCATTCATTACATTTTGCCAAGCAGAAAGTGAGCCATTTACACCAACTCCTTGTTTTCTGTCCACTAGCTAATCTTCTATCTGAGACTGCATGTTGCCCTGTACACCATGAGCTTTTATTTTTTTCAATAGCTTTTGATCAAATGTCTCTGGAAACCTAAGTACAGTATATCTCCTGGTAAGCCATTATCCACAACACCTGTTATTTCTCCAAATAACTCTAACAAATTGTTTAAACATGGCATGCCTTCCCATGATATATGTATCACTGATTTAAATGGGTTTTGCTCATCTGATCCCAAGATATGATAATCTTCAATAATTCATGACGTACACTCTCAATAAATGAATGCAGGTCCAGCTAAGCTTTTTTGTTTGAAAAAATGATCCATCAAAACAACATAAGAATTCATGCACAGTGTGTGATCACATTGTGGTTTCAGTACACTTTCCATTTGGAAGGTAAACAGCATCAAATATGAATCGTGTTATGTGCTTGAGTTCATTTTACAAGCATATTACAACTGAGTAAAGCAGACTTTTTACGTTTTGGCATGAAAAAGGCTTTCTGCAAATTGCTGTTATTACTAATTTGCTTTTGCTTTTTGCTGCTGTCCAATTTTATTGGTGTATACCCACTCCAGCTCCATACATTGAATCATGGGTTTCATATGCTCCCACACACTCTGGGCATACTGATCCCACATACCCAATTCCTGATTGTGCGCCTTCACAGGAATTTTAGAATATTTATGCTGATGGTCGCTTTTCAGGAGTAGGAGCCCGGCCAATTTTTCATTCCGCAATCTAGGAGTTCTAAAGCCAAATGGAGTATTTCGTTGCCCCCATGCAATACCAGGTTATAGCTGAAAATGTGTTGCTGGAAAAGCGCAGCAGGTCAGGCAGCACCCAAGGAGCAGGAGAGTCGACACTTTGGGCATGAGCTCTTCTTCAGGAATCATTCCTGAAGAAGGGCTCATGCCCGAAACGTCGATTCTCCTGCTCCTTGGATGCTGCCTGACCTGCTGCGCTTTTCCAGCAACACATTTTCAACACTGATCTCCAGCATCTGCAGTCCTCACTAACACCAAGTTATAGTCCAACAGGTTTATTTGGAAGTACTAGCTGCTCCTTTTTTTGGGTAGATAGTGGAGTAGGATCATAGGACACAGAATTTACAGCAAAAGATCATACAACTGATGTGATATATTGAACAAACATAGATTGCTGTTAAGTCTTCATCTTTTAGAATGAGTTTCAGGTTTTGATTCATTAATATGTAAATCCCTGAACTTCTTTCAAGTCACATTCCCAAGAGAACTTAAGCGTTTATAAAAAAATGGTGACATCTCAGCTCAGACAATTCATTAAAGGTATGAGCTTAGAGTTTGTCTGTATTCCAACCTTGAGTCAGACTGGTTCTATTTCCAAAGTAGGAATTTATAAAATGTCACATGGATTGACTACCTACAAACTGTGTGCTTTTTGAATAAAATAGAATGTATCTGCAACTATAATTATGCAAATGCAAATTCACTCCATTGACCTATATGGGTGTGCGTGTGCATGTGAGTGAGTGAGAGAAACAGAGAGTGTGTGTGTTCATGTGTGTGTATGTGTGAGAGAGAGAGTGTGTGTGATTGTGATGGAATATATGTCTGTGAGAGGGTACGCATGTGGACGGGAGTGTGGTGAGTGTGTACGTGTGTGTCTGAGAGAGAGCATGTATTTGAGAGAATGTATGAGTATGTAAGAGTAT
This sequence comes from Hemiscyllium ocellatum, assembly GCF_020745735.1. NCBI lineage: Eukaryota > Metazoa > Chordata > Chondrichthyes > Orectolobiformes > Hemiscylliidae > Hemiscyllium > Hemiscyllium ocellatum. Next base: position 12,376,348 of record NC_083415.1, on the reverse strand, counting down.
GTGTGTGTTTGCGTGCTTGTGTGCATGTTTGTGTGTATGTGTGAGAGAGAGAGTGTATGTGATTGTGATGGATTATATGTCTGTGAGAGGGTGTGCATGTGGACGGGAGTGTGGAGAGTGTGTATGCGTGTGCCTGAGAGAGAGCATGTGTATGAGAGAGTGTATGAGTATGTAAGAGTGTGTGTGTGTGTTTGCGTGCGTGTGTGTGTGAGAGAGAGTGTATAGTATAGTGGGGTGACCTGTCGTGTGACATGAACCCAAGGTCCCAGTGAGGCCACCCTCATGGGTACCAAACTTGGCTATTAGCCTCTGCTCGGCAACTCTGTGTTGTTGTGTATCTTGAATCCACTTTAGAGGACGGTCCCCTGAAGATCTGAGGCCGAATATCCCTGACTGCTAAAGAGTTCCCCAACTGGGAAGGAACATCACTGTGGCAATTATTCATTTGTTCATTGTCATAGCAGTCTGCTTGATCTTGCCAACGTACCATGTCTCAGGGCAGCCTTGCCTGCAGCGTATGAGATAGGTCACATTGGCTGAATCACATGAGTATCTGTCGCGCACAAAGTGGGTGGTGTCCCCATGTGCAATGATGATATCCATGTCGACACTCTGACATGTCTTTCAGTGGTTGCCATGACAGGGTTGTATGATGTTGTGGTCAATGTTGTCCTAAAGACTGGGCAGTTTGCTGTGAACAATGATCTGTTTAAGGTTTGGCAACTGTTTAAAGATGAGAAGTGGAAGCATAGGGAAGGTCTTGGTGAGGTGTTCATCCTCATCGATAATGTGTTGCAGACTGTGAAGAACATAATGTAGTTACTGATTCCCGGGAAGTACTGGACAACAAAGGGTAATCTATCGGTTTCATCCCGTGTCTGTCTCCTGAGGAGGGCATTATGGTTTCTCGCTGTGGCATGTCAAAACTGGTGATTGATGAGTTGAGCATTAACTTTGTCCACCCCAGTCTAACAATGACACCTCTGCATCACAATTGGAATACATACCGGCTCTAACCTCACATCTTTAATACATTGTCTGAGCTGAGATGTCACGTTTTTTTAAATAAAACATTATCCCAGGAGTATGATTTGAAAGAAATTCTGGGATTTAAATATTAATGAATGGGAATCTGCAACTCATTCTCAAAGATGAAACACTGAACAGCAATCTACATTTATTCGATATACCACATCAGTTGTAAGACATTATGATCTTTTGCTATAAATTCTGTATCCTATAATCCTGCTCCACTAGCTACCTGTTGAAGGAGAAGTGCCATGAAAGCTTGTGCTTCCAAATAAATCTGTTAGATGATAACCTGGTGTTGTGTGATTTTTAACTTTGTCCACCCAGTCCAACACTGGCTCCTCCACATCATGGCCCAGTAATGAACACTGACTAAACTATCATGACTTTATTCTTGTCCCTATTCATTTTTCAACAGAGTTTATTTTGAATAAATCCTTATACCTCAAATGGTAATGATAGATCTTGTGCGGTGCATTAGATTAGAGATTTGTTTTTAGTGATAAATACAGATATACTCGAGATTCTAAAAGCTTCATGAATTTTGTGTAATATTTCATCATTGCTCTCATTGACAACCCCCCAGAAGATACATTAGGTCAGGACTTTGTTATCTATTTTCACTTTCACTCTTAATTTGGGGTGAGTGTGATATTTAAGCAAATGCTAAACAGTATTTGCTAGCCAGCTGTTGGAATGTATCACACCAAGCCAGTTCCTCTGTGCCCATTATACCTCTTGCCTTGGACATATCCACTGTGGACACTGCTTATTCATCACCACATCAGGAATAAAAAGAAAGTATGTCTATCAAACAGACACCAAAGCAATTCAAATAAAAAGCATGAAAATGGGCAACATGGGTGCTTTTTCATTTCAGCTGATCGATTTATTAGTTTTTCTCATGAGGTGGAATCTTCTGTTTCTGCATGATACATTGTACAACTGAGAGGTATGCTGTTTGCCAGTCAGGATTGCTCTGCTGGGAGATAGGGGCATCTTATCACATGTCACTGACTAGAAACTCAAGGTCAATGAACTCAACTTGGCCAATTTAAGACAACCTCCATGGCTCAACACTTTAACTCTCCCTCCCACTCCACCGAGGACATACAGGTCCCTGGACTCCTCCATCGGCAGAACATAACAACACGACGGTTGGAGGAAGAGCGCCTCATCTTCTGCCTGGGAACCCTCCAACCACAAGGAATGAACTCAGATTTCTCCAGTTACCTCATTTCCCCTCCCCCCACCTTGTCTCAATCGGTTCCCTCAACTCAGCACCGCCCTCCTGACCTGCAATCTTCTTCCTGAACTCTCCGCCCCCACCCCACTCCGGACTATCACCCTCACCTTGACCTCCTTCCACCTATCACATCTCCATCGCCCCTCCCCCAAATCCCTCCTCCCTACCTTTTATCTTAGCCTGCCTGGCACACTCTCCTCATTCCTGATGAAGGGCTCTGGCCCAAAACGTCGAATTTCCTGTTCCTTGGATGCTGCCTAATCTGCTGTGCTTTAACCAGCAACACATTTTCAGCTCTGATCTCCAGCATCTGCAGACCTCACTTTTTACTCGAAGATTTCAACCTTTTTTTTTTAGCCTTTTATCTTTTTAATATCGTCCTTGGTCCTAGTCAGACTGAAATCAGAAATGCATATCATCCCTCAGTTCCATCACAAATGCTAAAGCGCCTGGTATCAAATAAGTAACAATTATTTCAGTTGAGTTGAATTTAAACTGTCATCAGCATTTGATTGTTTATATTCTGCGTTCCAGTTGATATTCTAGCACAACTCTGGGACAGCACTAAAATTACTCCTGATACCTAATAAAACAAAGGGAGAGAAGAGCAAGATTCAGTTATGAAGTAATTGTGTTCTGTCCAAAGTTAAACACACTCCCAATGAAGGGTCTGTAGTTGCTGCTTCAGCTGGCTTAGGACAGGGGCTTATTCAAGCAAAGTAACCTTTGCCAACCTTTTAGTTTTCCAAGTCCCCTGTACAGCTCTGGAAAGGTTTGAAGTGGAGACCAAGACCCCTTTTGCAGTTTGGGTGGAGAAATTGGAGGTACTTCTCTCTAATTCCCTCCTGATGATTATTGTGGTACTTTTTTGTTGAAAGTGTATAATGTTTTGCATTGTCCACCAATGTAACATCATGTGGTGGTGACATACCCAAATAGACACTGGGATGGGAAGCAAAGACTTATGGAGAAAAGACCAAGATGGAATAAAGAATTAGATGGGCTTTTCTTTCAATGCAATATGATTGAAATTATTGGGATTCAGTTTGTCTGCACAATTTATAAAATGAAACAAAAATTTTATTTGCTTCTGTTGCATTTGAAAGATTAAGCAGGATGTGGAAGACTAAAGAGAACTGGATAAATACAAAGGTTAGAGGTGGGGAGCAATAATTAAGCCGATGTTATTACAGAGATCTGAATGTGTGTTCATCGGGAAAAAAACATTATTAGGGAAAGATGATAACAACAGAAAAGAATTGGCTGATGGAAATATTGCAATGAAAATTGTTGTAATGAGACAAGGCTTGGACAAGGAACATCGCATGTAGAAGTTCCAAGAAAGATGGCTTTGATGGCTTGGTCTGGTTCAAGAATGGGAGTTGTGGGAAAATCTTTCATGTCCCTAAACAAGAAGCATGAGTTAAATAAATGTCAATAATGACTTGTCAAAGAAAGAGACAGTCTGGAGAAGGGGCCCAGTTCATTCACAATTGGCAATAGTGAATTCATTGTCACTGCTGAGCTGACAGACAGAATTTAGTAGAAGTAGCATAATTAATTATACACAATGTTTTTTTTCTCTCTCTCTCTCTCTCTCTCTCTCTCTCTCACACAGATCCTTGAACTTATATCTCATCAATCCCCCTAAAGCACCAGCTCCCCTCACTGGTGGAGCATGCAGATTTCTGAACTCAGTTTATTAAAGACTATATTGAATCCTGCACCAAAACATAAATAATATAAATGTACTTTAAATGGAAGTCAAACTCAATGTTATATCAAGAGAGCAGCTTTTATCTTGCAAATCAGACATTAATGAAATACATTGGCAAGATCCATTCTGATAAACAATCTATTATTTCATGCTATAAACTGATATGTTTGTATTAATTTTATTCTAGTTTCACAAGCTCATTTTAACACAAACTGGAACTGAAAGAATAATATCTCCCTATATTTCCTAATATGTATTTGTTCCTTGGTAAATTTAAAGATTAATAATTTGTGGACCCATCATTTCACCCTGCAAGTTACTAATATCATAATTTAGAAAGGCAGTGATTCATTCACTTTTAAGGCATCATATTTCCTACTTTTTTACTCCTGAAATATATTTCCTTTTGATACTCACTAGACAGCACAAGAAACTAATAAAGCATCCAGCAGCTTGCACTCAGGGCTCTGCTAATGTCACCCTGAGAAGAGCCAATAAGACATTTGACTGTCAGCCTTGATTCACTGCTTTTTCCTTGTGTCAGTAGGTTATGGGTTCAACTCCAGACAATGGGAGTCTATAATATTGTATCAAACTTAAGGACATTGAGAGAGAGAGAGTGTTCTGCTGTCAGACGGACCGGCTTTCAGGTTTGTTGGCTCATTTGGATTTAAGAAGATTCAAAAAAGGCATACAGCAACAAAAAAGAGCCGAGCAAATTATTCCACAAGCAGTATTGAAAATGAAAATTTAACTCATTATTGTTCATACACACTTTTGAAATAGTTCTGGGCAATATGAAATATTATCCTTACTTCCCTCACAAATGCAGTCTGATCTGTTGGGCATTTCTGGAAATTTTCTGGTTTTTTGTTTGAAAAGCAAGTTATCAGTTGCAAAACATTTAGAGACATTCTAGCTTCAATCACTCACTTGTGCAGATTTAACCAATCTGTTCTGGATGGTAGTCACAGCAGCATAATTGATCTCAGTGTACTGGGATAGGGAAAAACAATCAGCCAGAGTTCCTGCTCCTCATTCTTATCCACTGACATCTACAGCAGCCTGGTTATTTGGGGATATTGGGTGAGTATAAATTTGGGATTGATTGTGATACCTCACTATCAATTCCACATATGGAACTGGAAGGAACTGAACCATTTGCAGAAAATATCATCTTTAGGCAAAACTGTGAAGAAACAGTAGAGATGTAGGGTGGGTTTGGTGTAGTAGTAGAATCATTAATTCTCCACAATGCGGAAAGAAGCCATTCAGCCCATCGAGTCTGCACCGACCCTCCGATCAGCATCCCAGCCACCCACCCTTTCCGTTTAACCCTATATTTACTACAGCTAAACCACCTAGCCTGTGCATCTCTGAACACTATGGGATAGAGTAGCGTAGCCAATCCACCTAACCTGTGGGAGCAAGCCGGAGCACCCGGAGAAAACCCACACAGACACGGGATGAACATGCAAACTCCGTACAGACAGTCACCTGAGCCTGGAATCAAACCCGGATCCCTGGCACTGTGAGGTAGCAGTGCTAACCTCAGAGTCACAGTGCCGATGTTGAAAATAAGAGCTATAATTTGTGCATTCATTTGATCCTCACGTGCAAAATATCAAAGTCTTCAGATAAGAAGCCATTCATCATTAGCCAGAGACCTTCAACAACTTTGAGTACTGGACTGGATCTGTGCACAAGAACAGTGAGTATCTCCAGAATGATGAAATCATTCTCAGTCAGGCAGAATAATGACTAAACATGTCCAACATCCAATCTAATTTTCACCTCTTGGTGTCAGTGAACCGTGTCACTTCTGTTTCCTTTACTTTTAAATCAGGTTGTCTCCTTCACTAACCTTTCTGTCTCTCTTCTCAGGCACCTCTTTCTCTTTTTATTATTTTCAATTCGGTTATTTCACATCTGCCAGTGTTCTTTCTCAGGTCTTCCTCTTCTGCCTTTCATTTAATTCCTTTCCTTTAATTTTATTCACTTTTTCCCTCACTGCTTCACCAATACTCACCCACTCACCCACTCTCTTTTTTCAGGTCACACTGAAACTCCTCCTTCCAAAATTTCACTTCTTTCAATTCCAACTCACCTGCCTCCCTTCTCACTTGACCTTATTCAATTCTCATCAATGCTCCTCTATCTATCTTTCTTTTTGCTCACTCCTTCGTCAGTTCTCACTATGTCTGTCTTCTCCTTCACTTCTCCCTCTCCTCCATAACTCATGTTTTTTCCAATGTTCACTCACTCTTTTCTTTCACTGCTCTGTCTCTTTCCTTCTCTTCACTCTTTAATCCCATTCATTACATCTTTTTTCTTACCAGCTCCATAGAGACCTATAACTTTTCAGAAAAGATTTGACTCCCTATGACCTTGCAAGTTTCACTGTAACAAATAAAGTAAAAACAATATTATGCATATCTGACTTTTTAGGCAACTAATACTTTAAACAACAGAAAAATCAATTTATTAATGCTTTAGTGTATTCAATAAAAACACATTGCACACATGTACAACATGCTCTCTGTGTGCTTCCAGTTTACAAATATTCCTAGCTTCCAATGGGCTTGCATCTTCCTGTGGTACTCAGTTATACCATCTAGTAATCATCAAACCATACTTCTCTCAGTTTCCAAAGGAGTCCAAAATTGAATTCGAGCAGTCAGGCCTGTTACATGGGATCTTTCTTCCCATTTCCACAAAGGACAAACATCGTGCAATCCTTAAGATGCCATGGGATGCATCTCTTTAACCAGAGCATATTCCTTCTCTATTCTGCTTGGTAGCCCACAGAAAAAGCAAATTGTCTTCTCTGCTGCTTGTGGACTAAATGAAATGTTTTATCTGTCTGTGATACCCTTCTCTCTCTTTCACTTTCATTCTCTCTCTTTCATTCCCTCCCCTTCTATCAAAAACTTTGGAGACACAAGACTGGCCAACTGCCATTGTCTTTATTGAGAACTTTGACCCCTGCTCCACAAATCTCAATCTGTTTCCTGAGTAAGTAAACTATCTGCTTTTTGTTGAATAAAGCTATACAACCTTCTTTCCAGGTTATTCTGTTTTATCTTGAAGTACAATGATCATTTAAAGCATAAAAATCTTGCAAAATTTGCATTTGTATCATTTTTCATTCACTCTCTTTCCTCACTTTGCAGTCACCTATCTCTAAACTTTCACTCACACTCCCCCATCAATTGCGGGTTTCTCTGCTTCTTCACTTTGTGTTTACTCCTCTCCTTCAGTCCTTGCTTATTCTCCAACAACTCTCAATCACTCTTCTTTTCCATAATAATCCTCCTTCACATGACATTCACTCTCATTCACTGCTCACTCACTGTCCTTTTCAATCCTCACTAACATTTCCCATTCCACTCCTTAATTACTCTCCTCCATGATCTCCTGTCCACCTCTTCCTTTACTTCTCACATGCCCTTTTCTTTCAATTCTCAGTCATCCACCTCCTTCTCTCTCTCTCTTTCCTGGATTTCTACATTTTTCCTCCTTCACATTTCATTTGTGACACTCTTCAATCCTCACTCCCATTTCTCACTCACATCTTACTGTCCCCTTAAATTTTGTTACTCCTCACTCACTCTTGACTTCACTATCACTCACCTCATTTACTTCCTAATCCATTCCGTCAGTTTTCACTCATTCTCAATCTGGACTTCTCACTCTCCTCTTCACAGTTTACCTATTCTCCTCCATCATGATCATCTTTCTCCATATTCAGTCACCCTCCTTTACTTGTTACTCTTTCCACATACAATTCTCATTCAGTCCATCCTTCATTCTTCTCAATCAGCCAACTCTCTGAATTTTCACTCACTCTCCTCCTTCCCTTCTCCTGCTTTTCTAGTTCTCAGCTTCATTTCGTAGTGACTCACCTCCACCATTTCCTTCACATGCTGTTCCTTCACACCTTGGTTTCTTTCTTCAGCTTATTCACTCTCTTCCATCATTTCTCATCAGCACCTCTCCTTCAGTGCTCACTATCCTTCTTCATTTCTCATGCCTTCACCTCTGCATCACTCCAATTCTCTACTTCAGTCCAGGTGTCTCCTCTTTCACACATCTCTCTCTCTTTCATCATTTTTCATTAAGTCCTCTCTTTTGCATTGAGCTCACTCTCTGTTTTTACTCATTCGCATTTCTCCATTTCTCACATAATCTGGTTCAGTTCTCCATTACATTCCAACTTCATTCCTCATTCACTTCTTGTCATCTTTCCTCAATCGTTTTTATAGATAGCCGACCTATCATTCTCACTCTTGTCTTTAGTTTACCTTAATTCTTTTTCTTCCTTCATTTTATTAGAATTAGAATTAGAATTCCTATAGTATAGAAACAGACACAAGTCACACCGACCCTCTGAAGATTAACCCACCCAGACCCATTCCCCTACCCTATAATACCCCTGACTAATGCACCCAACCTACACATCCTTGAACACAATGGGCAATTTAGCATGGTCAGTTCACCTAACCTGCACATCTTTGGATTGTGGGAGGAAACTGGAGCACCCGGAGGAAACCCACGCAGACACGGGGGAAATGTGCAAACTCCATGCAGACTCCATACAGTCTGAGAGTGGAATTCAACTCAGATCCCTGGCACTGTGAGCAGAAGTGCTAACCATTGAGCCACCATGCTGCCCCATTTCTTGCTCTTTCTCCTCCTTCCCATATATTACTGTCTTTTGTTCTTCATTCACTCACATCTATTTACTGCTCTTGCTCTCTCCCTTTACTTCTGACTCAGTCTCCTCTTTTTCTGCCAGTCTTTGACTTTTCTTATTTATCCTCTTCCTTCACTTCCCTTTCTGCAATCTGTTTCTCCTTCACGCCCTTAAATTGATTTTCTCTCAATCCAATCTCAATTTTCTCTTATTTGTGTTTTTATTTTGCTGTTTGTTACTCCATCTGGAGAAGGGGCTGGCCCCAGCTCTCAGCTGAAAATTCAAGTCCTGATGGAAATTCACGTTAGAGTTTGACTCATTTGTCACAAGCACAAATGATGGCAAATAGAATGCTGCGTTAGTGGAATTCAATCGTTACATGAGAAAGAAGTGAGGATGGGAAAGAAAATAAGAGAGAAAGAAAGGGAAAAGAAGAGAGAAATAGAGAGAGAAAGACAGAGAAAAAATAAAAGAAAGGAGGGAAGGAAGGAAGGGAGGCAGAGAAAAAAAGAAGCAAGTGTGAGCTAGAAGTCAAGCAGTGGATTTTTGGTTAACCTCTTTACAAAAGTTTAGAATATGGTTCACCACAAGGATTTTGGAAGAGCCAAGTCTAAAAGGATCAAAGGCACGGTTGAGGACTTTTGCAGCAGATGAATTGGGGCAGTCTGAAGAAGTGAAAATTGACAGCCTTAATCAAAGGACAAAGATGTGATCAGAACCTGGCTTTAACATCTAGTTGAGATTACCTACAGTGTGGAAACAGGTCATTTGGCCCAACTAATCCACACTGACCCTCCGAAGGGTAATCCATCCCGACATTTACACGTGATTAGTGCACCTAACACTATGGGTAATTTAGCATGAAGGGCTTTTGCCCAAAATGTCAATTGTTCTACTTCTCGGATGCTGCCTGACCTGCTGTGCTTCTTCAGCACCACTCTAATCTAAACTCTGGTTTCCAGCATCTGCAGTCCCCACTTTTGCCCAGTAATTTAGCATGGCCAGTTCACCTGAGCTGCACATCTTTGGACTGTGGGAGGAAACTGGGGCACCCAGAGGAAACCCACGCAGAACACAGAATGTGCAAACTCAACACAGATAGTCACCTGAGGCTGGAATCAAACCCAGGCCCCTGGTGCTGTGAGGCAGCAGTGCTAACCACTGAGCCACCATGTCAACACCAAGACTGGCTGAACCTTGGCCCATTTTTAGGGTGAGGGATGGAGCTGGTGTCTCAGGAATGGAGTTCAGAACAGGGACTGAAATTAATGAGCTGCCTTCACTAAAGCAACAAATTCCTTGAAACTACCCCAACCCCCAACTAAATCATCAAAGGGGGTGGGGGGGGAGCTGTGGAGTGGGGTGGGGTGTGGGTTGACGTCTGAGGAGAGGCTGTCAAATAGGGTCAGGGGAGTCCCTTCAAAGAAATGATAGAATCCCTTCAATGTGGACGCAGGCCATTCGGCCCATTGAGCTAACATTGACACTCCCATTCGGACCTATCCTCTAATTTCCACCAGTCCAGGCTGAGAAACCTGCTGGCCTGAATCCACTTGGTATGAGTGTCCCCCAGTACTGGTTACTTTCCAACGGCAGGGTGCTGAAGCCTTGTGGTGGGAATTACTTGTCCATTTATGGGCCTCAGTTGACCCACAGATCTGGCTGTGCCTCTCATTGGTATTACGGCGACAGCACAGATAGATCGGCAATGGGGAACTGGTTAGCCCAGCCTGAGATCTTCAATTTTCCCAGCGTTTAATTAGAGGAATTTTTTTGCTGATTCTGCGGTGGTTTGGTTTTATCTGAGATTTAAATGAAGGAGTTCTCTCAAAACCCTGGGCAGATTAGTGCAATATCTGCCCGATTAGTTCAGCCAGATTAATAATAAAACCGAGTTTGTAAACACACAGGCTTAACCTGCAAGGACGTAGTGTTAGATACCGAAGCAACTACCAGCAGATCATACAACATAATGATAAACTCCCGAATTCAGATTGCCACCAGTACTCCCGCATGTTTCAATCAAATTGGAAACAAATAATATAAATTAAAACAGTGATCAATCCGTGGCGTCAAAATAGCAACATTTTAAAGGTCAGAGTGGGCAATGACAACACCGCGGGACCAGCAGGTCCACTTCAGAATGTGATCAGCTAAAAGCAGCGGAGATGTTGGAAGTCTGGCAGTAAATCAAACAAGGAGGAATAATGCAGCAGATCTGTGGAATTTAAGCTAGAAACGTTAATTCCCGGCACAGAACGCGGTCAGGTTAGCTTTAATAAAAGCAAGGTAAACTCCAGCCTCAGTCTGTCAGCTCTGCCATCTGTCCGCTTGAAATGCTCACAGAACCCCACAGCTCACTTTGAAATCCTACCACCTGAACTGATGTGGACAAGTGCCCTCTCCAAACCTTAATGATATTCAACAGCAATAAGTGAAGCTAGATAACTTTAGGCAAAACAACAATCGCAGTCCCTTTTGCATTACAGTTGTTGGTCGGTCAATTCCCACACCACACTGAGAGCGGAGATGAAAGGGTTAACCTTTCATTTAACGCCCCGCTTGAGCAACGTCTGGCCGGTCCCTTGCATTTCTTAAGCATTTCATTAAAAGGAGATTCCTTCTTTTTTTTTATTCCCTGAATGGCCACCAGGGGATGAACTGAAAGGATCCAAGATCTCGCTACGAGCGAAGCTCCTGTCAGTGTTCGCCTGGACTCAATCCCCCTCCTCTTTCACGGCGCAAGAGGTTGGAGCTGCAGTCTTTCACGCTGCGTTCGAGGAAGGGACTGGAGCTAGCACCACAGCTGACGAGGGGAACCTTTTTTTCCTGGTGTAGGGGGATTACTCCAGCAAGACCACCAGCCACTAGGGTGGGAAGACAGAAGGACAAGCGGGTTGTCTCTCTCAGCTGGCGCAGAGAGGTAAATTAGACTATTGCTGTTAACAGAGGGATTGAGGCTGGAAAAGGGTTCTCCAGGTTTTGGTGTGAATAACAGATTTAAATGCAAGACTGTTTTAGATCAGGGTATTTACTGCAGGTTTTAAGTCCGAGTGATAAGGGGGAAGGAAATAAGGGTTTTCAACAGATTCCCTTGGAACAGAGCTAACAAACTGATGCCTGTCTGTGACAGAATAGAAACTGTAGATTATGGTACCTGACAACTCAGAATGCAGCCAGTATTCAGTAAAGTGCGCTTCAGCGTTGTCTTCAAGTTAAGGCTAACGTTCTGACAGCGGCGAGATTTGAGAAACTGTGTTTTGGTATTTCTGTGTTTAGTTGCAAGTAGCTGTCCCGTTTCAGTTGAAGGGTTAAAAAAAAGAAACATCACTGAGCGTTACTTTATTGGGATATTTGTTAAACTTTGCACCTTTCCTTCTGTCTTAGCATTTCCAAGACCGCTACTTTCTCGCGGTCAGTTTAGTCCGAAAATCCACTCAGATCAGCTGCTCAACTGGTTTCCCGGGGTCTCTGGGCAGGCAAATTAGCATCACAACTCCGGTCCTGACAAGACTTGAGCCTTCCAATGTAGCAGACAGAATACATTCGCATGTGTTTCCACTAGTTAGCTGTCCGTTCTGACACATTCCGTTTAGTATGCAGGCAAGTGTCGGAGGGAAAGATCTATGACTTTTAGATTGAGGCTGTATGTGGCAATGAAACGGACTGTTAGTGATGTGCTTACAATGTGCTGTCCTGGGTGCTGATAGCATTTACAAGTAAGAATGCTTCACGAGCAAAATAGTAAGCAGATTGATGAAAAAATTATCCCCTACTGCACATTTTTAAAATGCTTTGAAAAGGTTTAACAGGCGAAGAAACGTGCATGGTTGATAAGTGAGCCTCAGCTCGCTTTCTTAATTGATAACTGTCAGTAACAACACCAAATCCTTAATCTCCTGCATTTGTAATTAGCTATTGAGTTCTGCATTTTTTATTTCATGTTACATAGATGCAGCAAATGCTTCCTAAGAGTTATGATGCATGCTCTACCTTCTTACTTGCACGGAGTATCCATGCCCAGCACATAAAACTTGGGTTACCTGCCAATTGTGTTTTTTTTAAAAAAGGTATCAATATATTAATTGATTATTACTGAAAAAGGATAGATGCTGCAGCAGAAAATCTGTGTGCAAAGGGATGTACTCAGTGGAGGTAAGGGACTTCGTTCTAATCTGGTCAGAATGTATCCATAAGTATCCCAGCCGAAATGCATTAACTTCACATAGCTTGGAAATAAATGTTTTGTTTTTCTGAGCGTCTTTTGGTTAAAATGTGGAGCTGAGTAGGAGAATTACTTATAAATTGGTTTCCTGGTATCATAAACCTGAAAGCGGGCAGTTTTTATCTGTTTCAAAAACGGTTCTTTTTAAAAGAAAACCATTTTCAAAGGAATCAGTTTTTTCTGTGTTCAATTATGAGGTTCAACAGTTTTTTTCATCAATTGTAATTTTTGCTGCTTTATGGTGATATCTTGAATAGTTACAGTTTGCCTTTCTGGGTGGTAAGGGCTATCTTTCCTTCAGCTTGAAAATTGCTGACTCCTCATTGAATTGACAGTACCTCAGCTCCTCAATAACAAGGTGGCACCTGAGTTCCTCAGTGAACAAATGGTACCCCCAGCCTTTTGGTGAAGGGATAGGACCTGAGCTACTTATTGAAGAGATAAGCTCTCAACTCCACATTAGAAAATGTACCACAATTCCATAGCAAAGAGGTGACAACCTCAAGGGATTTTCAATCAGCTCTGCATTGAAGCTCTGCTCTTATCCAATGGGAGCCATGTTGGTACCTCACCTCCTCTGTGAAGAGATAGTATCTAAACTCCTCTTTGTCGAGATAGTATCTTAGCTCCTTAATGAAGAAACAACTGCAGATCTTCAGTGACGAGATTATACCATAGATCTTTAGTGTAGAGATAATCTCAGTTCCCTCAGTGAGCAAATGGCAACTCAATTCTTCAGTGAAGGGATGCTTTCTCAGTGCATAGAGGGTACCTTAGAGAAGAGATGGTACCTAATCTCCTCAATGAAGAGATGATTCATCAACTCCTCAGTGAAGAAATGGTACCTTAGTTCTTGATTCAGCTGTACTGCATTAAGGACTCCCAATCTGATTGTTTGAGTTGAAAACTATTCTGAAGACACTTACTTCCCACTAGACAGAATGTTCTCAGCTCATTCTCCGCTCTGTGTTTAGACGAGAGAAATCAAATTGTTAAACTGGCAGAGTTTGAGAAGAGGGGGTTGGGGATGGAAGTCCATTACTGTACTATTCAATGTATTTTTTTTGATAAGACATAGGAATTGGAAAGGATGCCTTATCGTTTTGGTAGTCTGAAGGCTGAACTTTATCATTTCCTCAGCCGCAGTTAGCACAAACAGGATTAGGGGATTGAAGGGAGTAGCACCAAAAATAAGCAAATGACATACGAAAGAAGGCATTTAAAATTGTGATCCGCTTTGAGTGGTAGAATGGAACCCTCTCACAGAGAGGAGTTAAATGCCCTTCACCCCAAACAGTCACAGAAAGAATGGGGCCTGCAGTTTGCTTGAATGAAAAAAAGTAAAAACTGTAGGATGAAGCTAATTTGCAGGAAACAATAAAGACAGTAAAGGTTTGCATGTTAATTTTCAAATTTAATTATAAGGAAGCAGGTAGACCATCTACCTCTGGAAATTGTGGGACTGATCTGAAAGTGACTGCATACTATTGTAAAATAAATTGCCATTGTCTGTTTCCTATAGCTCAACTGGAATGAATGCTCTTAATCATTCATCTGTTGACAAGTCTAGAGCGATGCAATCTCTTTGAACCAGCTGTTACTTCAGCATGCACATTGTAACTCTGAAACAAACTATATTAAATAGTAATAATAGATGCTCTAATGCCAGAAGTAACTTCAGTCGTATCACATTCATTATATACAGAGAAATAAAGGCAAGCCATTTTTCATGAAAATAACACATAACATGTTAATAGTGTTTGCTCAGCAGGTTTTGCCCAATTTTCTTACTTTTTCGTTTATTTTTGCAAATCTAATTCACCTATTTTGTGCATAGTAACTCACAAAAATACTTTAAAGTCACCTTCAGACCTTGTTTCCTCTTCCTGGCTAGCCACCCCCATTGTCCATAAAGGAATTAAGAGCATCTTCTTGTAACAGAGTGATTTGCTAAATCCCGGTCGTGACCAAACTAACCAGCACTCTTAATGAGGCCAGCAAACCTGCTACAGCGACAGGGTAATACAATATTTTACGAGAATAATCCATTTCAAAAAGTACTGAAACTTTCTTTATGAATGGGCATTACATTTGTCGTAACAGAACTTTTGTTCTCCCTTCAGTTCATGTATGTCTGCTCGGGATGCAAGTAGTAGATGTGTTCAAAATTTCATTCATTTTAAGAAGGGATTTTTTTTCTCTCAGTTTTCCTTTCAAATTCATCCAATTGTTGGCAAAAGTGGAAGTGTACAATTTGCACATTCAAGAAACGTTTTAGAAGATCTTTCTTCTTTAAAAAAGAAATGTTTTATAAGTATTCTTTGACATATTGAAAAGCAACAACTTGGTGCAGTTTAATTAGTACAGCTGAATATGGGTTTACCACAACAAATAAGCATTTGTGTCTAGTTTACCATCTGCTACTAACCTGACTTTAAATTACAGAAAAGTGCTTTAAATAACTTTACAGGGCCATTTTCTAGCCATGTTGGTTAATCTACAGTAGTCAGATTCTCAGTAAACTAAAAGAAAATGCTATTAAAATGAGCCTGATGATTTCTTTGTCCTTAAAATAAGTGACTTCAATTTTAAGAGCCTCCCTGAAGACCAACAAAATGTTACAATTAGCAAAAGTTCTCTGTATTAGTTAATTCGATCTGTGATGGTGGTCAGTTTTGCAAGCAGTGTTGCTAAAGCAATGCTAAAGATTGTCAAATTCTAATTTGCAAAGGATTTAATTTATGCTTCAAATTGCTCAACTGTTTTTTGCACTGTGACTTGCATATCACTGTCACCTCATTTGCAGTAAGTAGGAGACTATTATTTTGGGCTCAAAGAGGTTGGTGAAGTAATTGTTGCCATCAGACATGTGTTGTATGTTGACTTCTACTTCCAACTTAAATTATTCCCATCAGCACGGAAGGAACCGTTCTCAAACTTAGGAGACTCGCAATATAATGTAAGTTTGCCATAGAGATGTTGAGATCTAATTTTACATATATCAATTCTTTCTTTATGTTGACCATAAAATAAACCTCACCCTATTTTAAAAAAAATGTTACATGGGCTTGGCACAATAACCATAAGCACAAAGCAGCATGCTATGGGTTAATAGAGGGAACTTTGCTGTTTATTCAGATTATCTTTAGTCAATGCAAATGGCATAACTTTAGAAGTACATGCAATCTTTCTTGATGCCATTGTGTCAGACTGGCATGACATTCAGGATGCTCAGCCTCCAGGAACTGGTATCAGATTATGCCAGCCATACCACTAATTAATAACAGGATCATTTACCCTCAGTCCCAAGAAATTTGATTCTGGCCTATGAGCTGGATATCAACACAGTTAAGAGTGCCAACATGTAATAGAAAATTGATGAGCAAGGGAAAGGGACAACTGGTCAACCACAGCATGTTGGCCAATGCACCATGACTAAACACCTTGTTCTCTTCCTCAGCCAACTAACATCAGGCAGAAACACAAGACTTTAATATCCCAAAGTCAGCAACTCTCATATTGATTAAGAACAAAGTCCCAGCTCTGATAGTATTTGTCCTTGAGTAAACTAATATCCATACACCTACCCAATAATATTATTTATACTGGGAATTGAATATGAAACAAATTTACTAGTTTAAAAAACAGAATATGAATCAAACTAGTATGTCTTGCATGGGTGGGGATGGGAAATTATGAAAGTTGAATGGGTTTTTAGTGATTTATTGTATCTAAGATGTCACACTGAAGAAACCTTTATATTAAGGTGCACGTAATAATGACCAATGTGAAATGTGATTGAATCTTTTATTTCGCTGAGCACCTTTGAAGTTTACCTCACTTCAAAGGCACTGCCACTATCAGTAGCTCAGCCCCATGGCCAACATTCCAGATTTTCACTTTTCTCTCACTTCAAAGTTAATGCAACCCAAAGTGCTGCCAATTGGAAAGAAACTAACACGATGAGTGACAATCAGTTCAAAAAGGTATTGTCAGTGTTTGTGGAAAAAATAAAGCCATGCACCAGAAACATAATATCGTCACTAATTAAACCAGTGAGGAATCCAGAAGAAGCTGTGTAGCCAGAGATTGTCTAGTATGTAAAATTTGGGAATACAGAGTGATGCATTTTAAGGGAAGTTAACTATATGAAGAGATAAAGAATAGAATTTAAGATATTTGGTCAACATGACGAGTTGAACCAAAGGGTCTGTTTTAATGCTGTACAACTCTATGATTCTGTGACTTGGTTTTTAGGGTTAAGTAAAGATGAGAGAAGATTCATGGTGACCATAATCACTGATGAACCAAATGGTCTGATTCTCTACTGTAAATTTCAATCTTATTCTATCTAGCTTATTGCTTAATGCACTAAATACCAGGTGGAAAATGCATCAGAGATGCAAAGGTGCTCCTTTCCCCAGCCCCTCACTCCATAAGTGTTTGTTAGACCAAGATGAGATTCACTTTGCAAACAGACAACTCAAAATTTTCCATTCTTTGGAGTGCTGGTGCAGAAACACTGTCTTGCATTTAGTGCTTGTTAATCAGGGAGCATCAAATGTTGGAAAGTTGTAATCACAAAAAGAACACTTCTTTTTTTTCTGAAAATGTACAATGTGCTCAGCATGTTGGTTCTAACACCTTGTGTTCAGACAAACCAAACAGTAGAAGAACCTTGGGTTCACTGACATCATAAATTGTGATGGTGCAGCTAAAGCACTTTACAAAAGTCAGCAGAAATCTTTATACTCATGATCTAGGTGCCAAAGAACTTCTCTTTCTCTTCTTATTTACAATGTATACTGAATATTCTTCATGTTTCTGAACATGGCTGCTCCTATGAGTGTTTTTTGCTGTAGCAGCAGATTCTTCCTTTTAAGTTTGTCATCTTCCATTTCTTAAATGTGCAGATTCTATTTGAACTATGAAACTTAGCCACTCTTTTCTCAATGTGTTCAGACTGAGAACATTGGTGGGCTAATCAAGTGGGAAGCTGAGTACTGTTCTCTCCATAACAATAACACCTTGGATTAATGGAGCACCAGTGTTTTCAGATAATGTTACTCAGGAGCAGAAGATGGATGAAAAAGAGGAGAAATCCTTAGAAAGCTCTAGATATGAAAGATGACCATTAAGGGAGATCTGTTAACAGTGACTGGATGGATAGGAACAGAATCCAGAGAGAGTTGATCCACTCAACTGAAAAATAGAAGGAGTTTGCAGAGGATGTGTGGTCAAACATGGTAAGGCTGTAGGGTGGATGTGGAGAGATGACTTCTGTTACGTAACACTGACACTGACAAGTGGCTGCTCCATTGTGCTGGCTCTGTGGAAACCTGATCAATAAGGTTCAGTCAAGCAGTTGAATGAATGATGAATAAATGATTTTATTGTCATGTGTGTTTTACAGTGAAAAATACAGTACAGTTGGTTCTGCTACAATGTGCATTTCTTCAACTCGAATTGTCTACAATGCGATTGAAGAATGTAGACCATTCTTTGTAGAATGCCTGTATTGGATATAATTACCTGTATTGGTCATAATGCGTTTCTGGCCCCTTTAGTTTAAATAGTGCTGCATGGGAACTGAACTATCGCCTTATATCAGAAATGACTGTAAAACTACAACGAAAAGCTTCCATCGTCACTGGTGCTTTTTGAACAGTTAAAAAATAACAATTCAAAATAAAAAGATGTAGCTTAAAGAGAGTCCATAACCCTCCTGCCACTGTTTTGCCACTGCCTACGCTGGACTCAACCAATATCAAAGTCGCTGTTCCTCATCTTTCACCGCTGTGCCTACCTTGCCAACATCGCCTCTGCTGGTGTAGGAGCCAATGTCATTATAAGAAAGATGACCAAGGATTCAGAAAGAGACGATGTCTTCCAGGACTTTTGAGAGGATATGCAAGTTGGAGAAGAGCGGTTAATTTCAAGAAGAAAGAGCATCAGGACAGGGCCTTGAAGGTGGAAGATAATGGCAGATTTAACAGCGAGTTGTGATCATGATTTTACTGAGGGGAAGGTTCAGGATTCAGGGGTGTGTTTGTCTCATGGACAATATGAATTAGCTTACACATCACATTTATATGGTTCAATGGTTCATAATCAGAAGCAAAGGTATCTGAACAATTGAGAAGTACTGAAGCCAATCCAGTTATTGCCAACTGAATCCCCCATTGAAGTCAGCAATGACCACAAATGAGGGCACGATTTGAGTTTTTCGACTCAATACTGTGCTCAGTTACAGCAATACTACCTCAGTCCCTGGATTTATTTTCGCATGTTCTGCTACTTTCCATCATTGAAAGTATTGGTGTCACCTTTCTTTAAGGTGAAACCTTTATTTGGAACCATGCAGACTGACAGCTGACTGTCACTTCACACACTATCGGAAAAGGGGTTTAAATGTTTGATAACCACATTACTAGTGTGTGACACTGAAGTGATTGCAGGGATATAAGCAGCAGTTTCATCATGTATTGGAACATCGTAGTAAATATCAATGACAGAGATATATCATATTATTTGTGGGATCAACAAACCCTTTCATATCTAGAGAGGATCAATGGAATGAAATTTGGCTTTGATACCCTTCAAGACAATCATTTTAAGTCTAAAATATTCATTGAAATGAGGTATCACCTGAATAATCACAAACACAACATGACCTAGTGGTATTGGTCAATATACTATCTAATCATGAGAGCTAGATAATAATCTGGGTTCAAATTCTGTCATGGCAGATGGAGGAGTTTAAATTCAGTAACAATCTGGAATTAAGAGTCCAATAATGACCATTAAACCATTGTTAATTGTTGTTCAAAACCCAACTGGTTCATTAATGTATATCCTAACCTGATTTGGTCTACATTTTAGTCCATACCAACAGCACTTGACTTCTAACTGCCCTCTGGGCAACAAATCTGGCCAGGACAATGAAGTCCACATCCTGCGAATGTTTTGTTTTTAAATATCCAATTCTGTGCATTTGACAATGAAGCTAATTCAATTCAGTTCAATTCATTTGCTGCTATCACAACATGTCTGATAGTCTATTTCAAAATGGCAGCTTTATCTTGGATGGAAACCAATTTTATTTCTCCTGAAAAGCACTGAATCTCAATTGAAAGTCTTCAAACTGGCACCTTCACCTGGAAGTCCTCTCCGTAGTTGCTCATCATTATAGAATCATAGAGTCATAGAGATACTGTCACAGAAGAAGGACAGCACAAGTGCAGGAACAAGAAAATAAAGAATAAAGTTCGGAAGTGTGAAAGCAAAATAGTGAAGAGTCTGTTAATGGCCAAAATTAATAATTAGAATAAAAACAAATTGATACATTTCAGAATGTAGCTCCACAAGCTCAAAATTCAAATATGTTAAAGATTTTAAATTCATGGTCCTAAAACCCAATTCACTCAGACCCACTTCATCAATAATTGAATATGAATTTGTAAAAAATTAACAATTTCAAAATTGACAGCCTGCTTGATCTCTTTGATCTTATCCAGCAACTCTAGCTATTAAGAGAATTCAAGGAGTCTAGGTTGTTGCTGAAGTGGCACTAGATGGCGTAGCAGTTTAAGGCACCACTGTCAGAGGCAGTGCTTATCACCTCGAGGGACTCCAGACCAACTTTAGTTCGGGTCAATGAGGAAGAAACTCCCCTCTGGCACTGAGTGACAGAAGCATCTAGTTTAGAGCCTCAGATGCAGCTTCATGTGGGTGTAATGCCATTCAGTGCAATGGTGCTGAATTTTACAACAGAAGCATCAGGGATACCAACAAATAAAACATCCAGCAGTATTTCTTAAAAAGGGAAACTTTTCAAAATGGCCCAATATGGATACACCAGCCTTTATATCCCGTATTAGCTTGCTTTTGTTTTCAGTTACTGAGCCATCTGCCACATACTTCCATCATTTTCTATTTTTATTTGTGACTCTCAGCTTTTTGTGGATTTACTTTCATTAGAATTCTAGACAGTAATTTCCCAGTTCCAAAAACTGTACCAACACATTGAAGTCTTGAGGATTTATATCTTATTCACATTTTGAAAAAAAATTGTTCGCTTTAACATCCCTTCATTATATTATCTAAACTCTCAATGTATTCACATTTCTCTCGGTGGCACTGCTGAAGTTCAAAAACAGATTTGCTGCTGTAATTCTGTAATGCTCTCTCCAGTAGCTTTCTGCATGAATTCTTTGCCCAGCTTCTAGCATCTTTCCATCATATGCACTGTTCTTGATTGCCTTATATTTCTCTTTCCAAACGGCTATGATATATTTTATCTCAACTCGGATTTTTAAATCTCAATTTCTAACTCCTTTCTGTCCCAGTTTTCTTTTCCCCTACAAATCCAGGTTTTCAAAACCTTGATAGTCATAAAGAGATGAAAAGTGTGCTGCTGGAAAAGTGCAGCAAGTCAGGCAGCATCTGAGGCGCAGGAGAATCCATGTTTTGGGCATAATGTCGAATGTCCAAAATGTTGATTCTCCTGTTCCTCGGATGCTGCCTGACTTGCTGTGCTTTTCCAGCACCACGCTTTTTGACTCTGACCTCCAGCATTTGCAATCCTCACTTTTTCCTAGTCATGAAGAGAATACAATATGCAACCTTAAATGTGATGAGGGAGGGAAGTCAGAGCAGGGAAAGGATAGGTTGGTAAGGAGTAGAATATTGAAGGTTTTAAGCTTGAACATTTTACACTGTGAATGATATAGGCTAAGGAAGAATTTTAGCCTGGAGGCAAGATTGAATAGGATAAAATTCTAGTGTACAAAATTAAGAAGAGCCTTGATTGAGCTGATAGACAGGAGCCATTTCCTTTATCACAAGATAACAAAGGTTATGCTGGTTAACAATTGTAATTTTGTGAAGAAGGAAAATAATCTGATTCTAAAATGCTCATAGACACATACGTGTGGAGCATAAATGGAGCCCAAGCCACTTTGTCCTTTCGCCATTCAGATAGTAAGCATACATTTAAAAAGCATTGAATATAAAATGGAGTTGAGAGTGTGGTGCTGGAAAAGCACAGTGGGTCAGGCAGCATCTGAGGAGCTGGAGAATTGATTCCTCGGATGCTGCCTGACTTGCTGTGCTTTTCTAGCATCACAGTCTCAACTCTGATCTCCAGCATCTGCAGTCCTCACCTTCTCCTTGAATATAAAAAAGTCAAATTTACTCAACCTAGGAGTAATATTGTATCAAGTGGTGACTGTTTCCAACAGTATTTAGTTCTAAGAGAACAGTTTTGATATCAAACTTCTGCTTATGGTACTAGATCCCCCACTATCTCACTCAGTCTGATGCAATAACATGGATTGATGAAGGTTTCAATGGACTAGTCAGGTACACAGAAATGTGGCACATATTGGATTCAATCTGGAGAAGTGAGGAGTAACATATTTGGGGGGAGGCAAAAAAAGAGAGACTTATATATAGAGGTACAGAAACTGGGAGCGTTTATAAATTCCTAAAACCACTAAGACACCCAGATAAGGTGTTAGGGAGACAGACAGGTTGTTTTCTCCTGTTGGATGACACTTCGAATATAAGAGCAGTGAGATTTGTTAGACCTGTAAAAAGCATCCATTCGGTCACAGCTAGAGTATTGCAATCTGTGCTATTGCTGATGTTACAATTTTGATCATCTGACGTAATTTTACTGGAGTGGATGCATGGTGGCCCCATGGTTAGCACTGCTGCCTCACAGCACCAAGGACCCGGGTTCGATACCACCCTTGGGCAACTGTGTGGAGTTTGCACATTCTCCCCATTTCTGCATGGGTTTTCTCTGGGAACAGCACATTGGCTCAGTCATTAGCACTGCTACCTCTCAGAGCCAGGACCCAGAGTGATTCCACCCTTAGGCGACTGCCTGTATGGAGTTTGCACATTCTGCCCCTGTCTGCGTGGGTTTCCTCCAGATGCTCTGGTTTCCTCCCACAGCCCAAAGATCTGCAAGTCAGGTGGGTTGGCCATGCTAAACTGTCCATAATGTCTGGGGATTTGCAGACTCGGTTGATTAGCCATGAGAAATGCAGGGTTATGGTTGCAGGTCTGGGTAAGAAGCTCTTCAGGAGGTTGTTGTGGACTCAATGGGCCGAATGGCCTGCTTCCACACTGTAGGGATTCTATGATTTGTAAAGTTGATGATAGAAATGTAAAATTTTAGACTTGAGGCAAGAGTGATTGGGATAAGGTTGTTTTCTTTAGAATAGAGGAGGTTGAGAAGTGATTTCATTCCAGTGTACAGATTCAGAAGGACCATGATTGAGTGGATAGGACAGAACCACTTCCATTATCACAAAGGCCAATAACCATTGGCATTATTTAAAGTAGGTGGCAGAAGAATTTGCGAAGAGTCAAGCAGAGCTGTTTTCAATCAGAGGATGGTAGGAATTGTCCAACATGGCTTAAAAATATCAGAGGAGAAACTCCCATCACATTCTACAAATATTTGCATTTGACTTGCTGCATTCAGGACGATAGATCAAGACTTGGAAATTGGGTTTGGCTCTAGCTCAGTTGTCGCAGAAGCATGGGGCCAAATGGACTCCTTTTGTGTTTACAATGCTTTATTTTCTATGTGAAGCTGTCCAGCTGGGAGGTTGAAAGCAGACAGCTTCCTTCAATGAAGGACAGTAACATCATTACTTTAGAGAACCTGCTTGAGCCCAGGAGAGCTTTGAAACAAGGAAAGACCATAAGTGAAGGACAGATGATCATTAGATACTTAGGCCAGTCCTCCATGCAGGAACCATGGTAGTTAAGTGGTTGAAGCCTGTGAGTGCAAAAGAGGTAGGAATGATGCAAGACTTTAGGTTAAGTCTGATGTCAAGACTGGCTGTTCTTGAGGGAGGTGGTGAGGATGTTTGAGTCAGCTGTTGGGCGGGTGACAGAGTATGGATTCAGAAACCCCAAGACTCAGCATAGGAGCCAACTGAGTTGGGAAGAAGGGTGATTGGTTCCTGCTATTAGGGATATTGTAATAAAGTCGTTCTTTACTGGTTTTAATAATCCAGATGAACTAGACGACTGATCTGGAGACAGGATTTTAAATTATACCATGAAGAATTTAAATTTAGTTGAATACAATGGAAAGAAAATCTAGTCTCAGTAACGATGACCATGCCTGAATTACTGTAATTACTGGATTGCTGTTAGATTACTGTAAAAATCTGTCTAGGTTCACTAATGGAATTCAGAGAAAAACATTTGCTCCCCTTACTTGGCCTGGACTATCATAGAATCCCTAATATTCGATCCAGATCTCCAGCAATAGAAGTACAGGAAATCAGAACAGGAATAGGCCATTCAGCCCCTCAAGCCTGCTCTTTCATTAAACTAGATTGTGGCTGATCTTGTCAAAGCCATTTCCTCTCACTATCCCCATGTACCTTGAAATTTTTAATATGGTCTACTCTTAATGGTTCTCTGCAATGGCTGAGCACGCAATTCAGTTGCATTGAGTAAGCAACTCACCAGGACTTTCTTAAGGGCAATAAGGGATGTATCATAACTGCTGGTCTGATGTCCATATCCCAAGAATTATTAATCATTTGTTAGATGATAAGTGATATTTTGTTGCACTCATATTTAATGGGTAGACTGTAAATTCAAATACCAGTTGAAAGATACGGTGAAAAGCTATTTAAAGATTGAATTCTTGCAGTGTCCTACTGGCATCACATTTGATCTATTGTTTATAAAGATCTTTAATAGTTCTTCCTGGTTATTTTTTAATCATCTGTATAGCATTATATTTCCACATTACACACTGATGTTTTATAACTATGAAACCTTGCTCATAAGCAAATAAAACAATTTGGAATTACATTGATACATGAGAAATATAGCACAAGAAACATTGCTTAGACAAAATCCTTGCTATACATGATATGAATGTTCCAAAGATTTTAAATAGTTTTTTAATGTATTTTAAATTGGCGTATTCATAGATGGTAGGCTGCATGCTCTGATTAAAAAGTAGAATTCAGGAATTGAGTATATTTTTAGCCATGTTCGTATAAACTGTAACATTTTCTTAAATGAATTTTTTTAGTGTAAATATTTTATCAAAAATAGGCTGCAAGCAGACTTTATACAGATTAATCTGCAGATATGATTGTTTGGAAATTTGGAGTGAAAACACACTATTCATGGCTGACAGTATAGTGCCCAGGTCACTAATTATTCTCAAAGCAGAAACATCTACCAAACTGTAAACAGATGAGACAGAGAGACTGGATAGAATTTATTGTTTCCATTACTAAAATTGGAGGAAGTGAATCTACAGGTCATCAGGCTAACCCTAACTCTAACCCTAACTCTAAGCTCACTGACAGAAATACTGTTAGAAAGAATTCTGAAGGATAAAAACAAAGTATGCACTTGGATTGTTCAGACATAGTCAGCATGTATTTGTTAAGGACAGGTCACAGTTGACAAATTTGATTGAGCCTTTTGAGGAGATTGATGATGAGTGTACTGTATTTGATGTCGTCTACAAGGACTTTAGCAAAGCTAAAGGTCTCTCATGGTAGACTAAGAGCCCATGGGATCCAAGGCAAAGTGACATATTGGATCCAAAATCAATTGTGAGTTAAGAAGCAGATGGTGATGGTAAAGGATTGTTTCTGAGATTGGATGTCTGTTTTGAGTGGGGTTCCAAAGGGCCCAGTGCTGGGGCACTTGTTGTTTATGGTGTACATTATTGATTTGGACCTTTATTGAGTTGGAAGAATGTTCCAGATGTTTAAGGGATGACATGAAAGCTGTGTGATAAATAGCTATATACTACAGGTGGATATCAACAGACTTGTCAGCTGAACAAAATGGGAGCAGTTGGAAATCAACCTGGAAAAATATGAGCTACTGCGTCTCAGAAGCACAAACAAGGCAAAATACTATACTATGAATGAACACTGACAATCAGAGGGACCTTACTGTGCATATCCAGAGATCTCTGACAGTATAGTGCTCAGGTCACTAATTACACCCAAAGAAGAAACATTTACCAAACTATAAGCATAAGATACAGAAAGACTGTATAGAATTTATTATTTCCCTATGTATGTAACAGAGCAGGTAGACCTGTATGCAGCAGAGCAGGCAGATACAGTGTTTGAGAAGGCATATGGGTCATAGTTGCTTTTGTTAGTAGGGGCATGGAATACAAGAGTGGAGAGGTTGTGCTGGAACTGAATAAAACACTGGTTAGGCCATAATCGGAGTATTGTGTACAATACAGGTCATTATATTGTAGGAAGCATGTTATTGTACAAGAGAGGTGCAGAGTAGTTTTTTTTAACTTTATTTATTTTTGTGGGATGTGGGTGTCACTGCTGGACAGCATTTATTGCCTATCCCAAGTTGCCCTTGAAAAGATGGTGGTGAGCTGCCTTCTTGAACAGATGCAGTTCATGTGTTGTGGGTTGACCCATAGTGCCACTGGGGAAGGAATTCCAGAATTGTGACACAGTGACAGTGAAAGAATGGCTACATATTTCCAAGTCAGGATGGTGAGTGGCTTGCAGAGAAGCTTGAAGGTGGTGGTTTTCCCATATATCCCTTGTTCGTCTAGATGGAAGTGGTCATGGGTTTGGAAGCGCTGTCTGAGGATTTGGTTTACTGGAATGCTGCCTGGGCTGGAGTGTCTGAGCTGCGAGGAAACGTTGGATAGGCTGTACTGTCTTCCTTGGAGCAGCACAGATTGAGAAGGGATGTATTAGAGGCATATATGAGAGGCATAGATAGATAGGATAGAAATATACTGGAGGAGTGAATGTCAAGGGAGTGTGGATTTAAGCGAAGAGGGAAAGGCAAAGAAGGGATTTGAGAAGAAAGTTTTTCACTCAGAGGGTTGTGGTAGTGTTGAACTCATTACCTAAAAGGGTGACTAAGTCAGAAACCTTCAAAATGTTTGGGAACTCACTTGTCTTACCATAGCCTCCAGGGCTATGGGCCAAAATCTGGAAAATGGGATTAGTATAGTCAGATCTATGTTGACTGGTACACACATGATGGGCTGAATGGCCTCTTTCTATGCTATGAATGCCAATGAGAAATATATCACTTGGTTTATTTATTAGGGCGACAAAGCATTTGGCATGATTCATGACAAACTATTGACTTCAATTGTAGGTCGGTAGAATAATCAAACCTGTGTGCAGAGACATAACTTAGCCCAAGTTCTTTTTAAGATTGCCAAGTTGAGATGTTAACTAACAGTTGATTAAGTGGTCAGATCATTTGACAAATTGTTTTGTGCATTTTGGCTTCATTTGACTGCACAGAAACTCAATTATTTCTAAGATTATTTCTCATCTGTAGTAGTAGATCACTTTGGGTTTGATCAAATTGTGTTGGAGGGAATGCTTTTGCGTGGAAAGGTGTCAAAGATGGAAGGGGGAGAATTCATATTACTACTGATATAATTTAGGAAGAGTATTATAGGAAATTTCCCAAGATGTGTATTGAGTATGAATTCTTTCATGTGTGACATTCAGATTTTTCAGGGAATAGAATATAAAAATGTATGCATTGCCTTTTTTTCTAACTCTTTATGTGAAAAATGACAATTCTACATTGCTATATCTGATTCCAATTGAATTCCTGGGGATTTGGATGTATAACTTTACATATTTACATGGGTGCAAGTGTACATCCTCACACCCTCTAATTATGCAAATCTCTCAGTCGCTGCTGTATACATGAAATAAAGCAACACCTATTGGACACAACCCAAATATAATTTCACGCTGAGTTCACACATTGACTGATTCAATAATTTCACCTCTAGTTAATCTCAAAAAGTAACAGACATTTTAACCCATCAAATTAGTCCTGTGGCCTGGGAATGTTCGATGATCCTTCCTCCTGGTCTAACCAAACTGTACACCAGACAATCTAACTCTGCTGCCATCAGACATAATGGTAAACAGCAATTCAAGCTTGGAGTTGGGACTGGAGGAAGATTGAATTTGTTAATACCTGATAGGAGAGGTTCACACAAGCCTCCACTCAAACATTACCTCATGGCCTTCTTTGTCACAGACAACAATGCCAAGTTTATGCATCGACTCCCTCTGATTCCTGTGGCAATAAAATACTTCTTTAGGCGGCAGAAACGTGAGACAGTAAAGGGTATGGGTGGGGTAGGACATGGGTTCTGCAATTCATGTAAGCAAGTTTATTATTAGGAAAGGTCAGTGCTTGGGTGCCAGCCTGCCGAGGAGCTTGAAATCTTTGACACTTAATTTAAGGAAGACTTTTTCCTTTCAAATTGATTTTTTTTTGCTGAATGGGTAATCTTGGAAAGTTTTCTGTCAAATCATGTGAAAATATTAGTGATGAACTGACAAACAAAACACTTTGTGAGTACTGTACCTACTCAATTTATACCTCAATGAAGCAATATATAGAATACTTTTAATTAGCCAGCCTGTAATTTGTACGATTTAAAGGTATAATTAGTGCTGTCTACTTTGTAAAATCAGCACCAGGAACTTGGATGTTAAAATATAAACTCAGGCAATGTGCAGGTGATGGGCTTTTAATCAACATAGTTTGAATGCAAACTGTTACTTTGATATTTTTAAAAGCAGCAATGCTGCTTTGTCAAGTGCCAGTGTAAGGAACCAAGCTATGAAGCAATGTTCGATGCACAGATGAATAGATGAAAATGCATAGTCGTGTATCTCAGACATAATTATCGCAAATGCAAAGTGCTTGGAAGAGTTAGAAGTTATTGCAGCTCACTTCAGAGACAAATTTGTTATTCTATTTGTGTGCATTTGTTGACTGATGAATTTTATTTTTGGGAATCAAAATTGATGTGGTTGAGGATCAGTATTTTTTCATATCCAGTCCTGGCTGTGAGTAGCATTTATTGCCTACCTATATTTGCCCTTGATAAGATGTTGGTGAGCTGCCTTCCTGAGCTGCTGCAATCCATTTGCTGTAGGTACACTCTCAATGTCATTAGGGAGAGAGTTCCAGGAATTTGACCCAGCCATGGTGAGAGTTTGGCAATATATTTCTAAGTCGGGATGATGAGTGGCTTGGAGGGTGAAATAACTCCACAGAAGCCTCTATCCCGTCACCAAGTCCCCCTGTATTTACACGTGGAGAGTCCTTGACACTGATCCAGCTCCCTCAGAGACAGCCGTCAGACTGAACAGGATCTCTGACACTACTGTTTAATTTTTTTCCATGTCGTGTGTGTG
This sequence comes from Hemiscyllium ocellatum, assembly GCF_020745735.1. Lineage (NCBI taxonomy): Eukaryota > Metazoa > Chordata > Chondrichthyes > Orectolobiformes > Hemiscylliidae > Hemiscyllium > Hemiscyllium ocellatum. The sequence goes on along the minus strand of NC_083415.1, from coordinate 12,347,191 downwards.
CAGGTGGAGACTCCCTTGTTTTTATTTATCATTATATTACCCCCACACTACCATCTAACTGCGGTACACTACTGTTTCTATCTGTCAGTCATGGCTCCCTGATTGGACCAGATTAATAGCCCCAGTCAAGAAACTCATATTCTATGAGGTCGACCTGGCTGACCTCATTACAATCACTACAGATACCATCCCCAATATATGGATACATGCAACAAGTTTTCACTCAAAAGTATGTGGATCTCACGTTGCTACATGATAAACTGGTAACCATAGAGGCATTCTGTACTAATCTGAAGAGAAACCAATGATGGATAGCCATTAGGCCGGCCTAGCAATGCAAACCCAGAGGTACTGCAAATACCTAAAGTGAATCTCCGTGGTAATAAAAGCTGGCCAGCTACAAGCTTTAGCATCTACATGAGTACTTAACTGTGGAATCCTGTGCAGAAACTGTAGAAAGAGCTGCTGATGGTCTATGGCAGAGTATGAGCGACAGAAAGAAATCAATCAGCCACTGTGCAAAATAGCTACTGTACAGTGATGGGGAAGAGCCAAGGTCTTGAAAGAATATACCAAAAGCAAGCCTGCTATGTAATAAGGAGTAGTCCAAGACACAGAGGAATTCCACCATTACAAACTAAACTAAACCACGTTTTGTAAAAAGACATCAGTCCGCTGAGAGAAACGAAGATACGACTGCAATTGCAATGCAGAAAATCAAATTCAGATTGCAGCAGTCTGTGGGAACCTGGATTTAAGGATTAGGATAAACTTTTCCAAAGAGAGATGCGCAGTAAAAATTCAACTTCTTTGGCAGCATAAATCTGCAGGATAAATTTTATTATGCAGAGATGATTGTAAATGACAGAGAAACTGATTTTCAGCTGGATACTGGAGATGAGGTTTTGATTCTTATAAGGTTTGGATTCTGTGCCACATTTGAGGCCAGACATTCTCAGCTCATCTTTCATTACACTTTAGTATCAGGAAATACAAAGGTCAGAATAAAAGATCAGATGCATGCTACATGTTGTTAAAGTTAAAAATCACACAACACCAGGTTATAGTCCAACAGGTTTATTTGTAAGCACTAGCTTTTGTAGTACTGCCTCTTCACCACCTGATGACAGAGCAGCACTCTGAAAGCTAGTGCTTCCAATTAAACCTGTTGGACTCTAACCTAGTGTTGTGTGATTTTTTTTTAACCGGGTCCACCCCAGTCCAACACTGGCTCCTCTGCATCATGATATACGTTTTGTTAACAATAGAAAATAGGTTGATGATGCCTTGTACGTGCCTTCTAATCATTAAATTTCTTTACTAAGTGGAGCTGCTTATGTAGCTACATTCATCCTGTGGTTAGCAAACATTGAAGGTACTTCACTCTCAGAACTGTACTAACATGGAGCAGACTTTGCATTTCTCACAAAACAGAAACTGGAAGTAATAGTAAACAAAGGTGCCAAAGGAAGTAGTGTCCAGCCACCAGAGGGCATTCATTTGCTCTTTCAGGATAGTTACAAAGAAGGAAACCAGCACAAAAGTTGTTCATTTACTTAAATCAGTAGTTTTAGACATTACTGCGATTTCTAATTCAAGGGACCGTGTTCCTAAACATCTAACTGTCTCTTTCAATGAGAGCTAACCACTTGCAATGAAGGTAAAGGTGAAGTAAAATTGTCCACACTTTGCACAGATCTTGCTCAGGAAATGCAGCAACAGCAACTGAAGTCTAGTTTGGTGCAAAAGTTCCTTCTAAAATAGAAAACTAAATCACTGCTAGGAAGGAAATAAGTAACGTTGTGCTAGATCAATTAGTAGCGAAAGCAAGTAAAACATCAGAAATTACTGCAGCCAATAAAGTGACCACAAAATCTGAAATGTTAAGAGTAATATATTTAGAAGGAAGAGCTTCTGTCATTGGAAGAATGTTGTTTCATTGCTTCAGAAAACAAATCAAGACCATTCAAGTTTTGATTAGTGTAGACAGTGCCAAATCTGTGCAGGCAGAACTCAGAAACCAAAATAGAAATTGTTGGAAAAGCTCAGCATCTGTGGAGAGAAATCAGAGTCATCATTCCTCAGGATGTCAGGCAGAAGTCAGTTGTTTGCAGTAAATCTTTGTAGTCATGTACAAACGGTGTTGACGTTGAGAGAAAATACTTCAATACTGAGCAAGACCCATCAAGAAGATATACAGAAAATTCAACAAATGAAAAGTTATCCAAGGAGCATGAGATCAACGACCAGAGTGGATTGTTTTAATATTCAGTGTACATAAATTGTTGATCTTTATGGATAGCTACTGGAAGCTGCACAATAACCTCATTAGCAACATTAAAGGTGGGAGCATTACAGAGTATTTTCAATCAAAACTAATAATATCAGAATATTGAGGTCCTGGAGGTATGGAATGTGTCTGCAGAGTTTGAAGTTCTGTATAATAATGGACTTGATTAGCTTGGAGCTCAGCGAGACTCAGTACAGTTTGATCATCTCAGTGAGGTGACTGAACTGAAAGTTCACCTATTGGCAGTCAAACAGCGTAAACAAACCTTGTAGTCTAATAATGAAAAGTTTACAAAAGAATCACAAAGATCTTGCAATGAGCGGACTATCTCATGTGACACAACATAGAGCTGGTTTGATGGAGAAAAATGCCTTTTCACTACAGAAATGTTCAGAACTCCATAATCACGGAGAATGCCTGGCTGAAGAAAACACAACTACAGTTAATGAATGAACACCCATCTTTTAAAATGAAACACAGGGGAAAGAGAAAGAAAGGGTCGGGGGGGGGGGGGGGGGAGCGGGGGAAGGGAAAGAGAGAGAGAGAGAGAGTGTGAAGCATTTTCCTTCAGTCATGAATGACAGTGATTATCTTTGGACAGAGGGTGTCCATTTAAATAACTCTGCAAATCAGAACACTACACAAAATGTTGTCATTGCTGGAAAATGGGATTGGAATTGTTTGGTGTGGACATGAGGGCCAAAGGACCTTTTTCAGTGCTGTAGATCTCTACAACTCTATTGGTCCTGATTGGGTAATTTGACATGTTGTCCTGGTATGGTACAAACCTATTTCAAGATGGAAACCTTGCGATGAACTCGTTAGCACCTCATCAGCCTCACACCACAGCCACTAAATGCAGAAATACTTCCCAAGAAATAGAGGAGAAAGCTTTATCGCTTTACGTCCAGCATATTCTTCCCAACACCCTTCATTTTCTTTTCTTGTATACGGGCCAGAGAGCAAAGCAGATGGAAAGGGTAGTGAGAGTTTCACTTGCTTTGAGAGATTGTAATCATTTGGGTCCCAGAGTTTTCTCTGTAAGTTAGTTTTCCCTTGGCACTGCTGCTACATTCAGATCTTCATGATGGTTGCAATGCAAAGACATTCCACTTTTAAAGGTTATCATCATTCCTGATGAAGAGCTTGTGCTCGAAACATTGATTTTCCTGCTCCTCGGATGCTGCCAGACCAGCTGTGCTTTTCCAGCACCATACTCTTGACTCCGATCTCCAGTATCTGCAGTCCTCACTTTCTCCCTGTTATCAATACTCCCCCAAGATGTTACTTCCACCATGAGATGACAAGGAGATCACATTTTTGATTAAAGTGCTCAAGATTGTGAAAGGCTTTACTGTGGTGAGCAAAGAGAAATTGCTTTCACTGAGGGACCAGTCCATTATCAGAGGACAGAGATTTCAGTTCCAAAGAAGCATCGCAATGTCATCCCTCTCAGTAGTTGATGCTAGACCTGAGTTTCACCAGATCTTTAAATAACTGGCAAAGGAGCTGGGTGAGAAATTAGGATTTTTTTCAATGCAATGAGTGATTTTCATCTGGAATACACTTTCTCAAAGATAAAAGCAGATTGGATAACAATATTCAAATGGAAAATGGCTATGAAATTGTAAAGAAAGTGTTTTCAGGTCCAAAGGAGACAAACAGGTGTAGGGAAGGGCTGGTGTTTCTAATGATATAATTCTGTCATAGAATGAGCTCCTTCATCACAAAACCATTTCATAAGAAGCCAACATGTGAGATCCTGAACCTGAACTTTGCGATTCAAGCTTCCTGCTGGGCCCTAAAGCAACTGGACATAAACCAATGAAGGATGTTCAAATGTCAGCTAAGTCAGAAAAAAAAAGCCACCCATTTCCCTTCTTGTGATTGTGGCAACACTATCTGGATCTTGAAGCTCCTGAACTCCAAACCAGCAGCAGTTGAAGAAGGGTGTGCCAACCAACAGGTTACAGTGCGGTGGTGTTGATAGCATCACATACATTCCAGGGCTGTGTGATGGGTTCCAGAGTTCCTGTGGTTTCAGACTGGTAAGGGAAATAAAGTAAAGAAAAAAAAGGAAAATCCTAATTAACACTGAGTTGATAACACAGTAAGAAAACGCATACGCTCAGCCTAGGGTTTATACAGTTGAGCAGTATTTCAATATATCCAGACATTGCCTGCAATCGCAAAGTATCATCAGTTTAAACTAACACTTTTTAAAAATAATTGGAACCTTCTTGTCGCTAAATACATGCAACATACTAATTTCCTGCAGCCTTCCCAGTTAAAACTGTAATATTTCTCTTTCAGCTACCTACTTGTCAATTTCTGGTCAATTTCCCACATTAAAAATCAGATTGCCTGCAGTTTCTGTGTTCCGCACTGACAACCTTGTGATTGAAATCAGCAAGATCGTAACATCAAAGTATTTTGAGCCGCTGAACAAATTGTAGTATTCTGAGAGTTCAGTGATTATTTCTCCACTGAATGACTCTTCTGAAGGTTCAGCTTGTTTTCAGGGGTATTTGCATTTTCCATGGACTTGGACTAAAGATCCTCATTATATTGTTCAAAGGGATATTCCACATGAATGATTTGAGATCAGTGGCTGCCAGTATTCTGTTTGGCCATAAACTAGATCCAAAGCATATTCCTGTATCTCATCAAATGTATTTCAATAGTATTGAGATCGGTTTGATAAAACTGGCCAATATGTCCTATTAATATATATTAAAACCTACAGAGACAGTTAGTACTGCATTTGCAAGCAGCCTCATTCAGGTCGACCATGTGATTCAGAACTGAAATGTTCTAGAAGATTTTAGCTGAGGGAGTGAGGGAAACAATTAATCAGAAAATAATATTGATCATTTATCAATTTATCTGATTATCAAACACATTTTGAATAAACTTGCCATCACTGCAATTTTTTTTATTGAACAATGCATTACATTGCAATGACAGTAATAAGGCATTGATCTGAAAGGTTCACATTGTTAAGCTATGTGTATGGTTCCATAATGTTAGTACTATCACAGCATGCCCTGTGATGTTGATGCTCTATTTTACTGATCCACCTGCTACAGTCAGCAACTCCATGGAAGTGGCCTTCGATGGTAGGTCAGGGGACAGTCAGTACCAGTCAGTCCTCATGTTAGCGCTGACTGGAGGAAATGCTGCAGATCTATCTCCGATCATATCTCTGGAGGGATTTCACCTCCACCCTGATGGCCGTAAAAGCTTCAAATTTCTTTTGTTCATAAATTCACAGTAGGTAATCAAGTGCACTTCCATGTTGACATGTTCTCATAACCCCCTATCAGCCTTGGAGAGCCCAGGCCTCCTGTTCTAACATTGCCATAGGCACTCTGTTGGATCTGCAGCTTTGGCAGACCACCTGCATCCAAATAAAAGGCTGTCCCCCAGAAGGTTACAGCAGCCAGACAATTAGACAGATGGGTGGTCTAGAAGCTCCAAGGGCTGACCATCCTATCAAATAATCCAGGACCGTGTGTATTGATCTGTAATGGTCACACCGTTGCACTACATGTGTTGTTTTGTAATGCTTGTACTGTTGCACTGTATTCTGTAATATTGATACCAACACAATGAGTGTTCTGTAATGTTGCTAGTGTTAGACTCTGGATTTGGAATAGTGTAGATGGGTTGGACTTCAGATTAGTATGACAGGGCGGCGCAGCATCGAGGGCCGAAGGGCCTGTACTGTGCTTTAATGGTCTATGTTCTATGTTTTAAAGTTTCAAATGTTGAAGTGTAAATAATGAGATGGTAATACCGTACGTTTTGTTCTGAAACATTGAGACTATTACAATGGTTTTCATTCTCCTGTCATGCAGTTTTGATTTGAGTGCATTTTGTAATATTAACACATTGACACACTCTTATTCTGTGAATCTGAATATGGAAACTCCTAATGCTGAGATTGTAACAGTTCACATTGTTTCGAGACTATAAATGTGTGCACTGTTCAGTCATATTGAGAGTTTTAGTCTGTGTTTATTGTTGGTACCAAAACACTGTGGCCTCAATTTTTCACTGACCAGATAATCGTTTCTGCAATGAAATGGGAGTCTATGTAGATGGGAATCCTTTGATATTGCTAACATAATAAATTCCATGGGAATTGCCCAAAAGCTGAAGATTTCAATTGGCAATTTTCCTATGCCTGGTATCCTCTAAAAATCTCCATATAAATTAAAGAATTTGGGGGTCCTGGTATCGTTGAGTAAGTGGTTGCTCAGGAAAGGTTAGACTATTTATAAGGCAATCTAACAACCTCTCATAAACTAACAAACCATAAGCTCCCCAGTCCCACTGCTTACCTCCTCCAGATCCCTTACATCACTCTTCAGACCTGGGATCCAACAGACACCACTCCTCCCACAAGGTGACACTCGCCCCTGGCCCCTTTACATCCCTGTCACCCAACACCCATCTCCCATTTGTCTGCCCAGATACTGCCCTGTATGTATTGATCAAAGCCATTTACATTGTTACATTTCTGAAACTGAATTCCTTTGTTTATTCACCTGCAAATTGGTTCTGCAAAGTTCACACTTTTACTCTGTTCGGTAATTTTGGTATCATTGTGCTGCAGACAGTGTAGTGTCATGTCGGTGGTGCTTCATGGTGTTCTGCAACATCGACACTTGCATCCTGTTTTATAATGGTAACACTATTACAATCTGTTTTTAACAGTGACATTGTTAGATCCTATTCTGTAGCAGTGACATGTTACATTCTGTGTTGTAACAGTGATACTGTAACATTATGGCCCTTTTTTTAAGGAATGGCAATCACTATCAGATCACTGTATCACTGTTCCACTTCAAACGTTTTCCACAATTACAGAGTTTTGCACTTCTGGCCGAAACTTTCAAATCTGGCCTCTTCAGAAATGCACACCAGGCTTGTGTCAAATTCCTATTTCAAAGTTCTGTATCGTGGAGGAAGCCAACCCAGGCTCCTTCCTTCCCTTTTTTAGAACACCAGCAGCCATATTCTGTTCAGCTTTCATTGATTCACACTGAAAAGTTTTAGTTCATTGACAAAGCTTTTGAGTG